>NC_091987.1:102593251-103300717 GCF_044704955.1 Pristiophorus japonicus
GACTTGGATAGGTTAGGTGAGTGGGCAAATGCATGGCAGATGAAGTATGATGTGGATAAATGTGAGGTTATCCACTTTAGTGGTAAAAACAGAGAGACAGACTATTATCTGAAAGGTGACAGATTAGGAAAAGGGGAAATGCAACGAGACCTGGGTGTCATGGTACATCAGTCATTAAAGGTTGGCATGCAGGTACAGCAGGCAGTTAAGAAAGCAAATGGCATGTTGGCCTTCATAGCGAGGGGATTTGAGTACAGGGGCAGGGAGGTGTTGCTGCAGTTGTACAGGACCTTGGTGAGGCCACACCTGGAGTATTGTGTACAGTTTTGGTCTCCTAACCTGAGGAAGGATATTCTTGCTATTGAGGGAGTGCAGCGAAGGTTCACCAGACTGATTCCCGGGATGGCGGGACTGACCTATTAAGAAAGACTGGATCAACTGGGCTTGTATTCACTGGAGTTCAAAGAATGAGAGGGGATCTCATAGAAACGTTTAAAATTCTGACGGGTTTAGACAGGTTAGATACAGGAAGAATGTTCCCAATGTTGGGGAAGTCCAGAACCAGGGGTCACAGTCTAAGGATAAGGGGTAAGCCATTTAGGACCGAGATGAGGAGAAACTTCTTCATCCAGAGAGTGGTGAACCTGTGGAATTCTCTACCACAGGAAGCTGTTGAGGCCAATTCACTAAATATATTCAAAAAGGAGTTAGATGCAGTCTTTACTACTGTGGGGATGAAGGGGTATGGCGAGAAAGTAGGAACGGGGCACTGAAGTTGCATGTTCAGCCATGAACTCATTGAATGGCGGTGCAGGCTAGAAGGGCCGAATGGCCTACTCCTGCACCTATTTTCTATGTTTCTATGTAACCTGTCCCATCCCGTCAGAATCTTATATGTTTCGATGAGATCCCCTCTCATCCATCTAAACTCCAGTGTTTCAAGGCCCCGTTGATCCACTCTCTCCTCATATTTCAGTCCAGCCATCCCTGGAATAAGTCTGGTGAACCTTCGCTGCACTCCCTCAATAGCAAGAACGTCCTTCCCCAGATTAGGAGACCAAAACTGAACATAATATTCCAGGTGAGGCCTCACCAAGGCCCTGTACAATTGCAGTAAGTCCTCCCTGCTCCTATACTCAAATCCCCTAGCTATGAAGGCCAACATGCCATTTGCCTTCTTCACCGCCTGTCAACCTGCATGCCAACTTTCAATGATTGATGAACCATGACACCCAGGTCTTGTTGCACCTCCCCTTTTCCTAATCTGCCGCCATTCAGATAATATTCTGCCTTCGTGTTTTTGCCACCAAAGTCGATAACCTCACATTTATCCACATTATACTGCATCTGCCATGCATTTGCCCACTCACCTAACCTGTCCAAATCATCCTGCAGCCTCTTAGCATCCTCCTCACAGCTCACACTGCCATCCAGTTTAGTGTCATCTGCAAACTTGGAGATATTACACTCAATTCCTTCATCCAAATCATTAATGTATATTGTAAAGAGCTGGGGCCCCAGCACTGAGCCCTGCGGCACTCCACTAGTCACTGCCTCCCATTCTGTAAAGGACTCGTTTATCCCAAGTCTCTGCTTCCTGTCTATGAGGAGAGACTGGATTAACTCGGCCTTTAAACACTGGAGTTTAGAAGGATGAGAGGGGATCTCATAGAAACATATAAGATTCTGTCGGGACTGGACAGGTTAGATGTGGGAAGAATGTTCCCGATGTTGGGGAAGTCCAGAACCAGGGGACACAGTCTTAAGATAAGGGGTAGGTCATTTAGGACTGAGATGAGGAGAAACTTCTTCACTCAGAGAGTTGTTAACCTGTGGAATTCCCTGCCACAGAGAGTTGTTGATGCCAGTTCATTGGATACATTGAAGAGGGAGTTAGATATGGCCCTTATGGCTGAAGGGATCAAGGGGTATAGAGAGAAAGCAGGAAGGGGGTACTGAGGAAATGATCAGCCAAGATCTTATTGAATGGTGATGCAGGCTCGGAGGGCCGAATGGCCTGCTCCTGCATCTATTTTCTATGTTTCTATATTTCTATGTTTCTGCACCTACTCAAAATCACATCCACGTGCCACGCCTTGCCGACAATCACAGTTATTCAACGACGGCAGGCATATCACCCAGACACATAGCTGGACTCTGGCTCATATATATTAGTTTCTTTTGCAGGCCAAGATTGGCCACAATAGGAGGGAGCAGCAGAAGACAGGCGGGGGTGATGCCCAGCTCCAGCAGCTCTCAAATCTAGAGGAGCGAGTGCTGCGACTCATTGGGCAGCAGGTGGTGGGCGCCGTGGCCATTGACGAGGTGGACCACATTGGGGGCAATAATGGTATCTTCATCCCCTCTCCTTTTCTCATCCCACATCCCCCTCACACCAGAAGCCTTTATCACTTTCCAGTTGCTGATACTAGAAACATAGAAACATAGAAAATAGGTGCAGGAGTAGGCCATTCGGCCCTTCTAGCCTGCACCGCCATTCAATGAGTTCATGGCTGAACATGCAACTTCAGTACCCCATTCCTGCTTTCTCGCCATACCCCTTGATCCCTCTAGTAGTAAGGACTGCATCTAACTCCTTTTTGAATATATTTAGTGAATTGGCCTCAACAGCTTCCTGTGGTAGAGAATTCCACAGGTTCACCACTCTCTGGGTGAAGAAGTTTCTCCTCATCTCGGTCCTAAATGGCTTACCCCTTATCCTTAGAGTGTGTCTCCTGGTTCTGGACTTCCCCAACATTGGGAACATTCTTCCTGCATCGAACCTGTCGAACCCCGTCAGAATTTTAAACGTTTCTATGAGGTCCCCTCTCATTCTTCTGAACTCCAGTGAATACAAGCCCAGTTGATCCAGTCTTTCTTGATACGTCAGTCCCGCCATCCCGGGAATCAGTCTGGTGAACCTTCGCTGCACTCCCTCAATAGCAAGAATGTCCTTCCTCAAGATAGGAGACCAAAACTGTACATAATACTCCAGGTGTGGCCTCACCAAGGCCCTGTACAACTGTAGTAACACCTCCCTGCCCCTGTACTCAAATCCCCTCGCTATGAAGGCCAACATGCCATTTGCTTTCTTAACTGCCTGCTGTACCTGCATGCCAACCTTTAATGACTGATGTACCATGACACCCAGAACTCGTTGCACTTCCCCTTTTCCTAATCTGTCACTATTCAGATAATAGTCTGTCTCTCTGTTTTTACCACTAAAGTGGATAACCTCACATTTATCCACATCATACTTCATCTGCCATGCATTTGCCCACTCACCTAACCTATCCAAGTCACTCTGCAGCCTCATAGCATCCTCCTCGCAGTTCACACTGCCACCCAACTTAGTGTCATCCGCAAATTTGGAGATACTACATTTAATCTCCTCGTCTAAATCATTAATGTACAATGTAAACAGCTGGGGCCCCAGCACAGAACCTTGCGGTACCCCACTAGTCACTGCCTGCCATTCTGAAAAGTCCCCATTTACTCCTATTCTTTGCTTCCTGTCTGCCAACCAGTTCTCAATCCGCGTCAGCACACTACCCCCAATCCCATGTGCTTTAACTTTGCACATTAATCTCTTGTGTGGGACCTTGTCAAAAGCCTTCTGAAAGTCCAAATATACCACATCAACTGGTTCTCCCTTGTCCACTCTACTGGAAACATCCTCAAAAAATTCCAGAAGATTTGTCAAGCATGATTTCCCTTTCACAAATCCATGCTGACTTGGACCTATCATGTCACCTCTTTCCAAATGCACTGCTATGACATCCTTAATAATTGATTCCATAATTTTACCCACTACCGATGTCAGGCTGACCGGTCTATAATTCCCTGTTTTCTCTCTCCCTCCTTTTTTAAAAAGTGGGGTTACATTGGCTACCCTCCACTCCATAGGAACTGATCCAGAGTCAATGGAATGTTGGAAAATGACTGTCAATGCATCATCTATTTCCAAGGCCACCTCCTTAAGTACTCTGGGATGCAGTATATCAGGCCCTGGGGATTTATCGGCCTTCAATCCCATCAATTTCCCCAACACAATTTCCCGACTTAAAAGGATTTCCCTTGGTTCCTCCTTCTTACTAGACCCTCTGACCCCTTTTATATCCGGAAGGTTGTTTGTGTCCTCCTTCGTGAATACCGAACCAAAGTACTTGTTCAATTGGTCTGCCATTTCTTTGTTCCCCGTTATGACTTCCCCTTATTCTGACTGCAGGGGACCTAAGTTTGTCTTTACTAACCTTTTTCTCTTTACATCTAGAAGGTTTTGCAATCTGTCTTAATGTTCCCTGCAAGCTTCCTCTCGTACTCTATTGTCCCTGCCCTAATCAAACCCTTTGTCCTCCTCTGCTGAGTTCTAAATTTCTCCCAGTCCCCGGGTTCGCTGCTATTTCTGGCAATTTGTATGCCACTTCCTTGGCTTTAATACTATCCCTGATTTCCCTTGATAGACATGGTTGAGCCACCTTCCCTTTTTTATTTTTACACCAGAAAGGGATGTACAGTTGTTGTTGTTCATCCATGTGGTCTCTAAATGTCTGCCATTGCCCATCCACTGTCAACCCCTTAAGTATGATTCGCCAATCTATCCTAGCCAATTCACGCCTTATACCTTCAAAGTTACCCTTCTTTAAGTTCTGGACCATGGTCTCTGAATTAACTGTTTCATTCTCCATCCTAATGCAGAATTCCACATTATTATGGTCACTCTTCCCCAAGGGGCCTCGCACAATGAGATTGCTAATTAATCCTCTCTCATTACACAACACCCAGTCTAAGATGGCCTCCCCCCTAGTTGGATCCTCGACATATTGGTCTAGAAAACCATCCCTTATGCACTCCAGGAAATCCTCCTCCACCGTATTGCTTCCAGTTTGGTTAGCCCAATCTATGTGCATATTAAAGTCACCCATTATAACTGCTGCACCTTTATTGCACGCACCCCTAATTTCCTGTTTGATGCCCTACCCAACATCACTACTACTGTTTGGAGGTCTGTACACAACTCCCACTAATGTTTTTTGTCCTTTGGTGTTCTGCAGCTCTACCCATATAGATTCCACATCATCCAAGCTAATGTCCTTCCTAACTATTGCATTAATCTCCTCCTTAACCAGCAATGCTACCCCATCTCCTTTTCCTTTTATTCTATCCTTCCTGAATGTTGAATACCCCTGGATGTTGAGTTCCCAGCCCTGATCATCCTGGAGCCACGTCTCTGTAATCCCAATCACATCATATTTGTTAACATCTATTTGCACAGTTAATTCATCCACCTTATTACGGATACTCCTTGCATTAAGACACAAAGCCTTTAGGCTTGTTTTTTTAACACCCTTTGTCCTTTTAGAATTTTGCTGTACAGTGGCCCTTTTTGTTCTTTGCCTTGGGTTTCTCTGCCCTCCACTTTTCCTCATCTCCTTTCTGTGTTTTGCTTTTGTCTTCTTTTTGTTTCCCTCTGTCTCCCTGCATTGCTTCTCATCCCCCTGCAATATTAGTTTAACTCCTCCCCAACAGCACGAGCAATCACTCCCCCTAGGACATTGGTTCCGGTCCTGCCCAGGTGCAGACCGTCCGGTTTGTACTGGTCCCACCTCCCCCAGAACCGGTTCCAATGCCCCAGGAATTTGAATCCCTCCCTGCTGCACCACTGCTCAAGCCACGTATTCATCTGCGCTATCCTGCGATTACTACTCTGGCTAGCACGTGTCACTGGTAGCAATCCCGAGATTACTACTTTTGAGGTCCTACTTTTTAATTTAGCTCCTAGCTCCTTAAATTCGTTTTGTAGGACCTCATCCCTTTTTTTTACCTATGTCGTTGGTACCAATGTGCACCACGACAACTGGCTGTTCTCCCTCCCTTTTTAGAATGTCCTGCACCCGCTCCGAGACATCCTTGACCTTTGCACCAGGGAGGCAACATACCATTCTGGAGTCTCGGTTGCGGCCGCAGAAACGCCTATCTATTCCCCTCACCATTGAATCCCCTATCACTATCGCTCTCCCACTCTTTTTCCTGCCCTCCTGTGCAACAGAGCCAGCCACGGTGCCATGAACTTGGCTGCTGCTGCCCTCCCCTGATGAGTCATCCCCCCCAACAGTACCCAAAGCAGTGTATCTGTTTTGCAGGGGGATGACCACAGGGGACCCCTGCACTACCTTCCTTGCACTGCTCTTCCTGCTGGTCTTCCATTCCCTATCTGGCTGTGAGCCCTTTCCCTGCGGCACGACCAACTCGCTACACGTGCTACTCACGTCATTCTCAGCATCGTGGATGATCCAGAGTGAATCCACCCTCAGCTCCAACTCCGCAATGCGGTCCATCAGGAGCTGGAGGCGGATACACTTCCCGCAGATGTAGTCGTCAGGGACACTGGTATCGTCCCTGAGTTCCCACATGGTACAGGAGGAGCATAACACGTGACCGAGCTGTCCTGCCATGACTTAACCCTTAGATAAGCAACAACAATGCTAAAGTTTACTCACTGTTATCGAAGAGAAAAAAGAAAAACTACTCACCAATCACCAGCCAATCACTTATCCCCTTGGCAGTGACGTCACCTTTCTGTTTCTTTCTACTTCTTTTTTGCCTTCTGCCTGTAGCTGCATCGGCACGCCTCACCAACGGACCTCCTCGACGCTGCTCCCGACTGCCGCCGACGCTGGGCCCCGGACTCCCTGCTGTGCCTTTTATAGGCCTCACCAACGGACCTCCTCGACGGTGCTCCCGACTGCTGCCGACGCTGGGCCCCGGTCTCCCTGCTGTGCCTTTTATAGGCCTCACCAACGGACCTCCTCGACGGTGCTCCCGACTGCAGCCGACGCTGGGCCCCGGTCTCCCTGCTGTGCCTTTTATAGGCCTCACCAACGGACCTCCTCGACGCTGCTCCCGACTGCCGCCGACACTGTCTGTCTGTCTGCCTTCCTTGCTCCATTCCTGCCCCCTGCCCTCACTTTAATGCGAGTCTTGTGCCATTTATGCTTTCAGATAATCAGCAGGCAGATGAGCAGCCTGTCCCTGAGCCTCCCACAGTGAGATTGAGGAAGGAGAAGAGGAGGACGAGCAAAGCACCATGTCACTGCATCTCTCACCCACAGGCACCACCTCAGAGACTGGAACTACCGATCGTTAGAGAGGTCTGCACTGGGTGATGCACCGGGGATGCGCGGGCTGCAGCAAGGCCAAGGGGGAAAGGGTATCTCAGGAGCCAGCTCCCCAGAGGGCGAGTTCTGCTGCACAGGACTCAGATGAGGACCTCGATGGAGAGGCGTACACAGAAGGGTGATAGCCATGCACTCCGAGATGAGAGTTGTAAAAGCAAGGGGGCCCGAGAGCCTCTCGGTAATGGTAAGGAGCGTGGAGGAGTCGGCTTCCAACATCGCACAGAGCTCTGTGCACACCATGGAGCCCATCAAATTTGCTGGAATTCTTTGAGGATGTAACGAACAGGGTGGATAAAGGGGAACCAGTGGATGTGGTGTATTTGGACTTCCAGAAGGCATTTGACAAGGTGCCACATAAAAGGTTACTGCACAAGATAAAAGTTCACGGGGTGGGGGTAATATATTAGCATGGATAGAGGATTGGCTAACTAACAGAAAACAGAGAGTCAGGATAAATGGTTCATTCTCTGCTTGGCAACCAGTAACCAGTGGGATGTCGCAGGGATCAGTGCTGGGACCCCAACTATTTACAATCTATATTAACGACTTTGAAGAAGTGACTGAGTGTAACGTAGCCAACTTTGCTGATGATATAAAGATGGGAGGAAAAGCAATGTGTGAGGAGGACACAAAACAATCTGCAAAAGGACATAGATAGGCTTAGTGAGTGAGCAAAAATTTGTCAGATGGAGTGTAATGTTGGAAAGTGTGAGGTCATGCACTTTGGCAGAAAAAAGTCAAAGAGCAAGTTATTATTTAAATGGAGAAATATTGCAAAGTTCTGCAGTACAGTGGGACCTGGGGGTACTTGTGCATGAAACACAAAAAGATAGTAAACAGGTATAGCCAATGATCAGGAAGGCCAATGGAATTTTGACCTTTATTGCAAAGGGGATGAAGTATAAAAGCAAGGAAGTCTTGCTATTTCAGAAGAAATAGGCAGTTTCTTAAACGATAAGGGGTTATGGGGAGCGGGCAGGGTAATAGAGCTGAGTCCATGATCAGATCAGCCATGATCTTATTGAATGGTGAAGCAGGCTCGAGGGGCCTTATGGCCTACTCCTGCTCATATTTCTTATGTTCTTATTTCCAGTCGGCAGACGATGGTGGATAGGTGGAAGCAACTGTCTTAGTACTGTAATGCAGACAATGGTTAATGGCATGGAAGCTCAGACTGCTCTCATGCCATCTCAGCTGGATGCCACGCAAGCTCTGACTGCTGCCTTCATTGCTGGGTCCACCACAGTCCATCGGGGATCTGACAGTGTCGCAGCAGGACACCAATCTGTGCTTCAGCAGATTGGTAGTGATGCTGAGGTGCTGACCCGGGGGAGTGGCATTGGGTCAGTGGAACAGGAATCTGCTGCCCCCTCTCAGGATGACAGCATTCTTGATCCTACCACTGCCACTCTGCCATTGCACTTGTCGCTGCCTGTCATCCAGCCAGCCCACCCTGCCGCCGCCCAGCCTGAGGTGGTGCAGTGTACAGCTGGGCCTTCCAGGCCCAGAGCTTGTCGAGGGTGTCCTGGAAGGCCAACTGTAATCTCTGTCACTGACACTCAATAACCTTCCACCAGCTATGTTGCAACTACTGGAGACACACTACGTAGGACTGTAGATTAGGAAAAGGCAGTGTTAAGAGGGGAAGTAACGGTTTGCACAAGGGTGATTAGTAAATTTTGTTGTTGTTTATAAATGTGGTTAATAAATTTCTTCTTGGAATGTTGCACCTTTTGTAGTCTCATTTCAGTTTTGGGGTGTGGTATGGAATAACAAATTGATGTAATAATGATGGGGATGTGCTGAGCAACCAGGAAGTGGCTTGGATTCATTGGAACTGAAGTCTGATAAGGCAGTCGTGGACCACCCATCCAGAAGATCGATTGAGTGGCTGCCTCCACCGTCACTGCTGTTCCTGTTCCTCCTTATCTTCCTCCTCCTCCTCATCCTCCTCCTCATCCTCATACTCCTCCTCCTGAGGTTGTGGAGCTATGCTGGGTGGCAATGGCTGTGCCCTCATGATGGCCAAATTGTGCAGCAGACAGCAGACTACGACGAATAGGGACACCTGCTCAGCCAACTACTGGAGGACTCCTCCCGAGCGGTCAAGGCAGCGGAACCGTTGCTTGAGCACTCCAATGGTCTGCTCAATGACGTTCCTGGTGGCAACATGGCTCTCATTGTATGAGAGCTGGGCAGGAGTGTTGGGGTTATGGACGGGAGTCATCAGCCAGGTGGAGAGCAGATGGCCTTTGTCTCCGGCCAGCCAGCCGTGAGCTTGATTTGGTGGCTGGAAGAGAGCTGGCACACCGGTCCGTCACAGGATGAATGCATCGTGGCTGCTGCCAGGATAGCGGGCATTGACGGCGAGGATTCGCTGCACATGGTCGCACACCAACTGCACATTTAATGAGTGGTATAGCCTTTGTGATTACAGAAGACCTCCAGATTGTTATGCGGTGCTTGTAAAGTGATGTGGGTGCAGTCCCTGCACCATGGGGAAGCCCGCTATCCACATGCACTCTCATGCTGCTTCTCTCTGCTCAGGGGGAAGGAAATGTAGTCCCTTCCTTTTCTGTGCAGAGCATCTGTGATCTCATGGATGGAGCAATGGACAGCAAACTGGGAGATGTTGGAGATGTCTGCTGTTGCACACTGAAAAGATCCATTGGCACAGAAATTGAGCGCGATAGTGACCTTGACAGCCACTGAGACAGCCGTCCTCACCCTGGTCTGAGGCTCAAGATCTGGTTGCAGAAGATGGCAGAGCTCTGTGACCACATCCTTGCTGAAGCGCAGCCTTTGAACACACTGTTCCTCAGTGAAATTGATGTAGGAGAACTGCTGCCAGAATCCCCTGGGCGAGTAAGGCCTCCTGTTGTCCCTCCTCCCTCTGGCTACATTCTGCAGTCTTTCTCTGTGCCTCAGTTGGCTCCGACGTTGACGCTGGAGGGCAAGGTCCTTTGCCTGCACAGCCCCCATGAAAGGATCCACATGTTGCACTTTCAAATCTCCCCCCAATGGAACGCACGGATCTTTATGAGCCAGAACACTCCTTCAACTGCAAATTGCTCAAATCGGTCAAAAGTCCTGTTTGACTATGTGAAACTAGAAAGGAAGCATTATTGGCTGATTAAAAGTAAACCGGATACTAGCACCTTTAAATAGCCCTTCCAACCAACATCCGACTGAAACGCGATTCCTCAACCTGTCGTTGCTAATGGCATGCGCATAACCAGAGGGCGGAGCCAATTTTTCTTTCGGGGCCCTGCTCACGGCATGATCTCCGGGTGCAGGATTTCGGGGCACAATGCTGTACTGCTGCCACTAAACTCCCACCGCATTTAGCGGGAGGCGCTGATCTCGCCCCGCCCAGTCACAAACCCATTTGCGCCCGTTAGCGCCTCCTGGAAGCGCTAATGGGAGGCGCAAAGGAGCCTAATTTTGCCCCCATAGTCTGGCTTCCCTGGCCTTTAACTCCTCCGCTCGCTGTTACTTAAATATAGCGATGTCATCAAAGGGTAGGGTAGATGCTCCAAAGAAGCGACTCGACAAAACGCTGAACAAGTGCAAAAGCATGTTCACAGACAGTTATAAGGGCATCGCGAGGTATGATGTGCATATCCGCATCAAGTTCAACACGAAGCCTGTCTATTGTAAGGCAAGGCAAGGCCCTATGCGATGTGAGGTGGAGGATGAGCGAGCTAAACTGAGAGAGAATGGAGTTTTCGTAAAAACTGACAAAAGTGATTGGGCTACTCCGATTGTGGTAGTGCCCAAAGCAGACAAAATTGTATGCATGTGCAGTGATTACAAAGTTACTATCAACCAAGCAGTTGCCGATGAACAATGCCCATTACCTACATCACAAGATTTGTATGCGGCACTCTCTGGGTTAAAGGTTTCTCCAAGCTTGAGTACTTTGCATCTGTCTTCACCAAGGAAGAGGATGCTGCCATAGGCATAGTGAAGGAGGAGGTAGGGGAGACACTTGATAGGATAAAAATTGATAAAGAAGAGGTATTAGAAAGGCTGGCTGTACTTAAAGTAGATAAACCACCAGGAGCGGATGGGATGCATCATAGGATGCTGAGTGAATTGAGGGCGGAAATTACGGAGATACTGGCCATAATATTCCAATCCTCCATAGATACGGAGGTGGTGTCAGAGGACTGGAGAATTGCAAATGTTACACCATTGTTCAAAAAAGGGTGTAAAGATAAACCCAGCAACTAACTACAGGCCAGTCAATCTAACCTCAGTAGTGGCGAGGCTTTTAGAAACAGTGATCAGGGACAAAATTAACAGTCACTTGGATAGGGGTGGATTAATTAAGAAAAGTCAGGACGGATTTGTTAAAGGCGAAACGTGTTTAACCAAATTGATCGAATTTTTTGATGAGGTAACAGAGAGGGTTGATGTACATGTATTTCCAAAAGGCGTTCGACAGAGTGTCACATAATAGGCTTGCCAGCAAAATTGAAGCCCATGGAATAAAAGGGACCGTGGCAGCCTGGATACAAAATTGGCTAAGTGACAGGAAATAGAGAGTAGTGGTGAACGGTTGTTTTTCGGACTGGAGGAAGGTATACAGTGGTGTTCCCTCGGGGTCGGTTCCAGGACCACTGCTTTTCTTGATGTATATTAATGACTTGGACTTGGGTGTACAGGGCACAATTTCAAATTTGCAGATGACACAAAACTTGGAAGTATAGTGAACAGTGAGGAGGAGAGTGATAGACTTCAGGAAGACATAGACAGGCTGGTGGAATGGGCGGACACATGGCAGATCAAATGTAACACAGAAAAGTGTGAAGTGATACATTTTGGTAGAAAGAATGAGGAGAGGAAATATAAACTAAAAGGTATAATCCTAAAGGGGGCACGAACAGAGAGACCTGTGGGTATCTGCACACAAATTGTTGACGGTGACAGGACAGGTTGAGAAAGCAATTAAAAAGGCTTACAGGATCCTGGGCTTCATAAAAAGAGGTAGAGAGTACAATAGTGTGGAAATTATGATGAACCTGTATAAAACACTGGTTTGGTCCCAACTGGAGTACTGTGTCCAATTCTGGGCACCACACTTTAGGAAGGATGTGAAGGCCTTAGAGAAGATGCAGAAAAGATTTATGAGAATGATTCCAGGCATGAGGGACCTCAGTTACTTTAATAGACTGGAGAAGCTTGGGTTGTTCTCCTTGGAGCAAAGAACATCGAGAGAAGATTTGATAGAGGTGTTCAAAATCATGAGGGTTCTGGAGTAGATAGAAAGCATCTGTTCCCATTGGTGAAAGGTTCGAGAACCAGAGGACACAGATTGAAAGTGATTGGCAAAAGAACCAAAGGCGATGTAAGAAAAAACTTTTTTATGCAGCGAGTGTTTGGATTATGGAATGCACTGCATGAAAGGGTGGTGGAGGCAACTCAATATTATCTTTTAAAAGGGAGTAGGATAAGTATCTGAAGGAAAAAAAATCAACAGCATCAGCGTAAACATTTTGAACTTTAAGTTTTGGACATTGCTTTTCCATATTTTCTGTTACTGCAGAAGAGCAGACAGCAGGACTTGGGATAGGTCCAGACATGTTCCACAGGAATACACATCAGGTGGGCGGGGATGGGTCAATGGCTGAAATCGCAGGAAGATGGTTGATGGAGGACCCTTTGTCATGTAATGGGAACCCATCAGTGAGAGATCAGGTAAATTGGTCAGTGCTCAAACCATCGAAATGACTGAGAGCCCCAGAGCACGGGAACCTCAGGACAAAACAAAGCTATTGACCACCCAGACTCGCTGGAGCCTTTATCCCCAGGAATAGCCCAGTAACAAAGGCACAGGCCGAAGAAGTGATTCATTGCTCTTTAGTTGGACTGCCTCAGGCAAAGGACTGGTTTTTGGCGCGAGAATTGAAACATTTTATCAGGTATAAGAGAACGGCGGTTTGCAGCCATCTCTCTCTCTTTCTCTCTCCTCCTCTACGCTTACTTGCTTCGTTCAATGTACTCAAGGACCGAGCAGTCCATCTGGGATGGAGAGAATAAACCACCATCTATGAGCAAAGAGAGCCTCGCTCATTGGGAGAAGCAGCAAGTAAGCCAGAGAGGTAACTGGTGGGCCTTATCCCAGCCCACGAATTCTTACGACCACCGCATAGTGTGAAGGGGTCTCGTGTGTCCCAACCAAGCCTTAGGGGTTTAGTGGAGAGGTTTCTGCGCGGATCATAGGTATATGCATAGACTGTTGGACAGATTCGGTGGTGCCTTATTGAGCCAAGCAGGGGTGTTTTAGACATGGGTACTTCATGATAGGGGCCTGTTCAGACGGGCCAGTGTTGTGTGTTGTACTGTGTTTGTTTTACGCCACCAGGGTGTGTTTTACTGGAAGCAGTGTGTGCTTTAACTTGAATAAAAGCATTGTGACGGTTGAGACCGAAAGATCTGTCTATAACTGAATATTCTATTCACTACTATAATTCCAGGGTCGAGAACTGTTGTAAGGGGAGTGATTCGAAACCACCAAGGGCAAAACCACTTACACGTACTGTAACCATTCTATGATTCTATGACCTGTTGCACACTTACGCTCGCTCAGCTGAATGTTAACAAAGGGAGTCAACAGTATCTCACCATCAACGCACACAAGGGACTGTACTCATGCACCAAGCTGTCGTATGGTGTAAAGACCTCCCGAATACGATGGATAAGATTTTGCAAGAAGTTCCAAATTGCTAATGCTATCAAGACGATGTGTTGATTGCAACAAGCAGCTAGGAAGAAAATGTATAAGTGTTAGATATAGTACTTTAAAGATTGAATGCCCACAAGGTCAAATTGAAAAGGAACTTTTGTGTAGCTCAAGGTTGTGTACCTTGATCTGAAAGTTGATGCAAATGGCTTGCAACCAGTAAAGGAAAAGGGTGATGCTTTCATCAATGCTCCAAAACTGCAGAATTTGTCTAAGATCTTTCCTTAGAATGGTCCAGTTTTTTCCTGAGTTAGCGACCATGTTAACTCTATTGCACGAGCTCCTCAAGAAGGAGGTCCAGTGGAAGTGGACAAAAGCGCAACAGGAAGACTACGATGCTTGTCAGAGAAGTCTCTCTAGTGATGCTCTACTTGTGCACTGCGATACAGAGCGTGAGCTTAAGTTAGCGTGTGATGCTTCCAGCTACGGTGTGGGAGATGTCATAAGCCATGTAATGGATGACGGCCAAGAGAAACTGATCGCGTTCGCAACGTGAACCCTCACAAAGAGTGCAGGGGCTAGAATTTCCTAACAACCTGCCAGCGCCCAATTGCCGCCCAAAAGAAGGCTAAGATTCCCAAGATTATCACCGGTGAAAACTTCCCCAACAATAGAAAGAAATCCGTCCAGCAAAAAAAATGGGTGTTGCACCCCGATTCTTGGCGAAAAGGGTGAATTTTTGGTCGATTGGGCGGTTCCTAGAGAAAATGGGCGATAATTAATAAATTTACTAAAAATTTACCCCAAGGCTGCGGGTTGGGCCTCGGAGGAGAAAAACACTAAAAATATTTTTTCAAGAAACATAACATAAAAATCACAAAAACATTCTCAGGACCCTTTTAACTTAAATCACCACAACAGAATTTTAAAATAATTAGTAAAAAACCAATTACTACTCTTTTTCTTGCAGAGCTACTCACCTACTGCCCAGCTCCGCTGATTCTCCTGATCGTTTTTTTTTTAATACTTACCTACGGGTCACCGCTGAGCCAAATATCGCGCCAGGGCGATCTGTGGACGGTGCACGCCCGTGGTCCACTCCCCAGCGGTACCTCGAAACCACCGGTGTAACTCAGCTGGGGAACTTCTCGCCGACCCGGTTATCGTCCAAAACGGCCAATACCACCCAGAAACCGGGCAGTAAACCACGGCAAATTCTAGCCCTCTGAGAGAAACTATACGCAAATGGAAAAGGAAGCACTCGCCATAGTGTTTGGAATCAAGAAATTCCAACAGCTCCTGATCAACAGAAAGTTTACCCTGATAACTGATCACAAACCGCTCCCTGCTGGAAATTTTGCATTAAAAAAGAAGGGGAAATATTGGAAATGCATAGCTGGATATGTTCTATTTAATTTGTAAAATGACAAAAATGACAAGGGTATTGCATATTGGCTCACCAACGTTTTCACTTTTTCACCAGTTATAGACATTGATTAAAAAGACACGCAAAACCAATTTAAATAGTTGCATATAACAGCAGACCAGTGTGACCTTTTCTTCATGCCCATTAAAAGATTGTGCTATTATGCTGTGTTTGTCGTTGCTCGGAAGGAATTAAATTAAAATGAGGAATTTCAGATTCTTGCAGGGAAAGGAGCCACCACCAAGCCGGACTTGGGAAACATTTATTGCTTTCGGGTTGTTTCTGAGTCTCTGAAGCTCTTTCTCAGGTCTTTTTTTTTATCAACTATAATCTGAAGGGCTCGGCTGTCTCCTTTTGCTCAATCATGCAAATAAAAAAATTCCCATTTAATCCATTTAGGGACTCCTTTGTAATGGGTCAGCTTTTAAAGATCCAGGCTTAAATTAGTTGCAAAACTAACTTAATTATGAGTGGAATTAAATGCAATTCAGATGTGAAAATTTAGATCTCTTGAAATTAGGATGGAATTTAAAATATTCGTTTTGTCTTTTGCTCCTGTTATTTTGTAAAGCGAGAATTTCCATGCACAAAATGAAAGTGGAGAAAGAAAAGAAGCCCGCTTTCGATATTATTAATCTTGCAGCTGTCTCGGGGTTTTATCATCATTCTTTTCCTAAATGAGTGAATCCCTTCTCTTGTCACTATGCACAAGGGCTCAGGAGCCGAAATTGCCCATTTCCTTAAGGCCTGTTAACACCAGAAATTGGCAGCAATGCTGCGGAGTGCGATGGCCGCCGCTTTTTCGTAGAATGGCCGCCATTATCAAAATTACGGTCCTGCGGCATCCCAGCGGTGACACGCTCCCCCCACTACCGCTCCGAGCAATCCTAAATGCATCATCAGAGTGCGCACCGCCGATGTTGTCCCGCCCCCGATGGCGAAATTCCGCTGAGAAAATCTTCCTCCCACCGGGTGGTGTCAAAATCTTCTGTTTTAAGATGGTCCAATGAGGCTGAGGCCTTCTAAAATGGCGGTGCGGCTCCCATTAAAGGGGAGGACGCACTGTCACTGCCGCCATGTTTTTTTTTGTCGGCCGACTGCCATGTCGGGCCACCAATTATGCCCCCGGGTTCAGCCGTGCTGCCAACTGACAGCCTGGCAAGCCCTCTCTGGTGCTCGGCCGCTGGCCCGACCAAAACCCGCTCTGGTGACCCAGTGGGCCGAAATTTAAAAATCGTGCCGGCTCTCCCCTTTAAATGAAAGGGAGAGCTGGGGTGACGCGGCGTCGTGATGACATCATCAGCGCTATGCTGATGACTGACAGCAGTGGCCACTCCGTACCCCCCCAACTTCCGCCCCTCAATTGTGCTCACCGCCCTCATTATGAGCGACCACCAATCCGCCGGAAAAAAATTCAAAGAGCGGAATTTCGCTCAAGAGGCCACCTCATCCACCGCGGCAGTGCGCCCCATTTCCAGCGGGGGGAAATTTCAGACCCCAAGAGTCAGGAAGTTAAGGAGCAGCACCCCACATGATCCCAGGTTGGCATACGCACAACGGTGCGCTCCTGGGCTCCGTGTAGGGAGTACGCTGCACGGAACTCTGCATCCATTTAAAGGAAGTTCTCACAGCCGGGGTCATACCAGGTAGTTGCGATGTCAGCGGCGCACTCCTTAGTTTCACCGCCGATTGCAAATTCAGACACGTAATGTACAGGAGCTTTTAAAACATGCCTAGTAGTGTCCTTGAGCCCAACAGAACCAGCTAATTTTAAGAGCCTCATCGACTGCTCGCAAACAGGTGCAATCAGCGGAAATTCGCAATAGTGATTAATTCGATCTGGGGGGGCGTGGCTAGTTTTGTGGGCGGGGCCGGCTTCTAGCTCGATTTTAAAAAAACTAACACAATAGATCGCGGAAACTCTATTTGCACTGGAGGTAATTGGTGCTTGAAATTCCCGATGGTTTGGCCGATTCCAGGCAAATTGTGCTGAAAATAAAAGCGCAACCTTCCAGGCCAATGTGATTACCTGCAAATTGTCACATGTGTGGGGAAGTTCAACTGCAGGCTTACCCATCAGCTTCTGAGCCAAGGTCTTTGGAACAATCACTAAACCTTGGTCTTAACTAACTGGAACAAATTCCTTGAATCTTTTTTTATTTTCTCAGCAACCAGCAGGACCATTATCATGAGACACCTGTTCCATTACAGTTGCTTCCAGCTGCACCCACTCTGCATTCATAGTACAGAAAAAAGTAAATGGCAGTAAACAGAATAGCACCCTAATTCATGGCTGCTGTAACAGCTATGTGTCTAGTTACACTGATGACAGCCATGGTCAGCCAGAGACTTTGCACTAGCTGAGGTGATGAATCTGATGCATGCTCGTTATCCCACAGTAGATTAAAACAAAATTGACTCAGGATCTTTTTGTGGATTTTTACAAAACGTTTGAAAGGCGGAACCTTCTGCTGGGAAATGATCACAAATATACTTGGTTTATGTGGATCGATGTATATCTTAAATGTGGCAATAGTTTCGAATTATCAAGGCAACCCCAATTTCAATGATAATGCCCCATATGTTTGTTGCTAGGCTAGGGGTATCAGGGTGAAGCATTGGAGAGGAGATATAAGGTGCATGGAGGACCGGGAGAGACAAACAGCATTAGAATAAAGAGTAGTTCAGAAATAGGCAGCGAGGCATATCGAGGTGGGTTTGGAGTGCATGTGCGTAAATGCACGGTGTATGGAAAATAAGGTTGGTGAGTTGCAGGCACATGTAGGCATATGGGATTATCATAGAGCAGCAATAACAGAGACCTTGCACAAGCAAGGGGTGCAATGGGCACAATATTCCTGGCTACAATGTATTCAGGGCAGATAGGGAAGGAAAAACAACAGGGAATGCTAATATTGATCAAAGATACTCTTATTAGAAAGGGATGATTTATTTGAGAATTTCAACGACTGAATTCATTTGGAAAAGTAGACTTTTATTTGTTCCTGGGATGTGGGCGTCGCTGGCAAAGCCATCATTTATTGCCCATCCCTAGTTGCACTTGAGAAGGTGGTGGTGAGCCGCCTTTTTGAACCGCTGCTGTCCGTGTGGTGAAGGTTCTCCCAACTGTGCTGTTAGATGATACACACTGCAGCCACAGTACACCAGTGATGGAGAGAGTGAATGTTTAAGGTGTTGGATGGGCTGCCAAACAAGCGGACTGATTTGTCCTCGATGCAATGTTCCCTTTAAGCTGCACAACCATGTGGCCGCCCAGTGCACTGCAGCTCCTGCACAACTGGCCGACCAGCTTTTAAATAGGAAAAACTGCACATGCACGGTATTTTGAATGGGCCCCATAGCTCCTTAAAGGACCCGCGCACCCCAAAAACCTGCTGACAAGGGTTGCACTGTTGTTGTTTGGTGAACCGACCACTACCTTGCGGAAGCTGAACACTAAGACGTGTGGAATTACCCCTCACCCCGTCCAACAATTTATAGAGTTCGGACTCGTGGAACAGACAACTCAAAACAAAGATTTCTGAAATAAGTTCTCTTTACTTAAAATCAACAATAGTACAGTTACACAAAATAATCCTGGATTATGAATAAACATACACAGATCTATTCCTTTACATAAAGCTCACGCGATCATAAGCAAAACCTCACATGTACTAACATCAGCGAGTAGTCGGTTCGGCGGTGACTAGAATTAGCTCTTTAAGTGGCAACTAACCAAGTTGCCTCTGACTGCAGCAGCCCTCAGTGTCTTTTCACAGCACTTTTCATACCCACAAAACTGAACAGTCCCTGAGTGCGTACATGCCCCATTCAGTAGGAATGATGGCCGTAGATCTTCTCTTTTCCTTACCAATCAACTAGACAGTTAGTCAGTGGGCCCCAAAATTGGAGACCTGAGGCTGAGAATTCGCTGTGATACCGCCCCTCGCGAGGGATTGCGAGGGGTTGGAACAGGATCAGTAAAGGGTTGGGAGCCGCAAGTGCCGGCATTCACGGCACTCGGTAATTTCAGTGTGCCGGTACTGGTGGCGCCGAGGAGTCCCGCCCGGGAGTGCCGCGCCGGTGTGCAACACACCCGGTATCGACCCGATTTCAACATTTGGTTTGCGCTGAACATGTAGCGCCCCATAGTGACCTCACCAGTGAAATCTGGCCTGCAGAGCTGTCCCAGCGGCAGTGAGGGAAGGAATGCCTGCATGAGGTAAGTGTGATTGTTTGGTTTTCTTTTTGCGATTTAACTTTAAGTGGGGTGAGTAATATATAGGGAGTGTTTTTTGCGGGAAGGCCTCCCTTAGGGCGCTATGAATCCAGCTCTTTAGCAACAGATATTCAGTTGCTCATCCGACCTAGCACCCTAAGATACGTGCAGAATGCTTCCCTTAGCGATCCACTGTCAGGGCGCAGCTGCTGAAGTTTTTGGCTGCCGGCGCAAACCATTTCCCGGTGCTAAATTTATACACCGCCCAACATTAATGCCTCAAAAAACCAGCCCTTTATGTCTACAAAGCTCTCAAGATCTGAAGGCCTGCTAGCTCTTTTATCTGCGATTAACGCCCTCCAGCTACAACCATTTGTTTTGGCTTCCTTATCTGTGAGAAACAGTTCACAGTGTTCAGCAGTTTTATTTTACATTTGTTCAGCAGAAAGTCCTGTTGGCCTCTCAAGGCATGTTGTACATAAAATTTGGTCAACTTTCAGCAAACCTTTACAAAATCTTACAGTTCACCCTCAAGTGGCTGTGCACCCAAATCTTGGGTCACAGGCACTTATACTTTATCATCGTTGTCTTCTTCGGCATCTTCTGTATCAGCTTGGCCAACTCCAGTTGCTTGTGTCGCCTGTGAACACGACAGGTTATTATCATTAGACATAACACAATCACCAACTGAACAATGACCAGAACGTGGGAGATAATCCTTATCCAAGGATGAATCTCAATATTCATACCGAAATCCCGCCAGGACCAATTGTCTCCGACTATGGGTATTTCTTTACACAAAGTACGATTTTTCTGGGCCAAGGCATAATAGTGCTTTTGGCACTTCCTTAACTCTACCAAGGGTTCTGGTAGAGATGGAATGTCATAGCCGAACCGAGTCACATACTGGTGTAATTGCTCTTTTAACTCATAATTTACAGCAATATCTACTCACCTATGCGAATAAATGCTTAACAAAACCCACGCCCCAAGTCTCACTCGTTGGACTGGGTTAAAGCAAAAAGTTACCGTTGCGATAGGACATAAGAACATAAGAAATAGGAGCAGGAATAAGCCATTTGGCCCCGCAAGCCTGCTTCGCCAGTCAATTAGATCAAGGACACGTCAGGTTGTTATCCCGGTGCAGATTGGTGTCACAATATAGCATGGAACTGCACTATGAAGGTAATTGCAGAACAGGATTTCCCCGTACAATCGGCAATTATCTTCATAGTGCAGTTCCATGTTATCCCATCCCAACCAAACCCACATGGGGCGGCTGCATGCTCTACCAAATTAATGTGTCCCGAGCTTGATCGCATCCGATAAGATCTGGGGCCACCCATGTGGTCCCATCCACCGGGCCTCGTACTTTGGGGGTTCACTATACTCTACTAAATGGTCTCCCTGACATACTCCTATGGTCTCTACATGGAACAGAAGATTTGGAATCGCCTTTTCAGTAGGATGGGATAATATAATACCACCCCTAACAGGGTGATGTTGTTCTGTTCCTATAGTTGGCACTCCTGTTTCACTGGGTACACCTGTACCAATCCTCTGACTTGGCACATAGGTGTGGTAAGTTGGTAAGTGGACATTGCCCTCAGATCTCGATCAGTCACTCACGAGGGATGCTCTCCCTCAGCAATACCCTGCAGGTTTTCTTGGGCTTCTTCCACTAACAAGATCCATACATTACACGTACATCGTTTTGCACAGTCTCATTAGAGGCTTTCCCATTCTCCTCTATAATCTGTTTTTTTTTAACATGGGATTCTAAATATTTAACCACATCCCGCAGATGATTGGTCATAATTTGGCCCTCCCTTAATTCATTATTTTCCAAATTGTTCATTTTGTACAGAATTTCTCTTCGACGATTTCTGACCGCCTTCTCAGACTGATCGAAATGAGTTAAATCAAGACTATTAACAAAGAAGGTTCCAGTGTTTAAAAACTGTTGCAGCATCGTTCATTAATCCCCGTCGTCTGCTGACATGATTTTCTTTAATCCAATTACTGACATAATTCTCTTTAATGAGTTCGGTACTATTGTTTTCATATGTATTACTCAACGCATCATCCTCACTTGGGTCCATGCAACATAATGGCCGTTTCCCAAAATCCCTCTATTAATTCCCACATTATTCTCCCATAAAACCGTGCTGTCTCTGGCTTGCACCAGCTCGGCAGTGCCATCTCAGTCAAATTCAATAATACAGGCACCACCTCGTGATGCACATCATTGTACAATACCATCCGAATTGGGATTACCACCAGTCCATTTGTTGGCCTCAGGGTGTGTTTGGGGCAAATAACCCGAGTTGCACGTTGTTCTTCCCGTGATTATGTTTTATTCATAAGGCGAGGAACTCTCGGACGAACTTTTAATTCCACTGCATACATAACCACACTCCCGTCACCATGTCCCTTTACATGACAGATGGCAATACTGGTATTGTTACTATACTACTGATAAAGTTTACTCGCCCTATGTGAGCAAACATCGTACAGCTAGTCACCTCCTCCCTGATTCCCTGAACTGCAGCCGGACTGTCCGGGTCCGATTTGAACCCATCGGTTATCACGCTCGGGCTTACACTTGCAGAAATCCCCTCATGAGTTTTCCACCATCAGAGCCAACACAACTTTGTATAGCCAGTGCCTTGGGATTGGGTCAAGCTACCTATATTTCCCCTAGGGTCCCCTATTTGGTGATACCTTGAGTGGTCACCTACTTCAGCCTCTATGAACCACACCTTTGGTTGATTAGGATATACTGTAGGGCAATGTTTGCATTTTATGCACATCCCCTACCTTCTTGAATCTCATAGGTAGTAGCCCATACTGTACCCGATCACACAGAGTCATACGTACTCGTGATGGACTGCACCACATTAGGCACCCTTCTCCATCATCACACTAGGGAGGATGAATCAGCCTCACAATGCTCATGATTGTGGCTTGCTCTCTTCCTGACCTATTAGTGGGTTGAAAAAGCTTCATCTGGTTAATATGAAACCACTTGATTTTTTAATGTAACTTAACCGCGTACACAATGGGACTGTCTTTATCAATGATACTACAGGTGCGACGTCCAAAATTCAGAGTTCTGGAATCCGGAATGTTCTGGAATCCGAACACGGGGCCGATCCGTGGTGGGGTCATTCAGAAACCGGAAATCCGGACTCCCCCGTCTCAATGGCGCGACCTCCGACCGCCCGACCTCGCCTCGGCTCGACCTCCCCCGGCCTCTGGCTGCCTGACCTCCCCACGCCTCGGCCCGACCTCACCTGACCTTCCCTCGGCCTCGACCCGTCCGACCTTCCCCGACCTCCAGCCGCCCGACCTCTCCCGATCTCCCCCAGCCTTGGCCCACCCGACCTCCCCTGGCTTCGCCCCGACCTCCGACCGCCTGACCTTGCCTTGGCCCGACCTCCGGCCGCCTGACCTTGCCTCGCTCCGACCTCCAGCCGCCTGACCTTGCCTTGGCCCGACCTCCGGCCGCCTGAACTTGCCTCGCTCCGACCTCCGGCCGCCTGACCTTGCCTCGCTCCGACCTCCGGCCGCCTGACCTTGCCTCGCTCCGACCTCCGGCCGCCTGACCTTGCCTCGCTCCGACCTCCGGCCGCCTGACCTTGCCTCAGCCCGACCTCCGGCCGCTTGACCTTGCCTCGGCCCGACCTCCGACCGCCTAACCTTGCCTCAGCCTGACCTCTGGCCGCCTGACCTTGCCTCAGCCTGGCCTCCGGCCGCCTGACCTTGCCTCGGCCCGACCTCCCCCGGCCTCCGGCTGCCCGACCTCCCCCCACATTGGCCCAGCCTCCCCCCGGCCACTGGCTGCCCAACCTCCCCCCGCCTCAGCCCGACCGCGCCTGACTTTTCC
The DNA here is from genome assembly GCF_044704955.1 of Pristiophorus japonicus. Taxonomy (NCBI): domain Eukaryota; kingdom Metazoa; phylum Chordata; class Chondrichthyes; family Pristiophoridae; genus Pristiophorus; species Pristiophorus japonicus. The sequence continues at coordinate 102,616,652 of NC_091987.1, forward strand.
CCGCCTCGGTCCGACCGAACTTCCCCGGCCTCGGCCCAATCTCCGGCCGTCCGACCCTCTCCAGCTCTCCCCTGGGCTTGGCCCGACCTCCGGCCGCCCGGCCTCTGCCGATCTCGCCCGGCCTTGGCGCACCCGACCTCCCCTGGCTGCGGACCCAACCTCCGGCTGCCTGACCTCCCTTGACCTCGACCTGCCCGACCTGCCCCGGCCAAAAGAAAACAGAAAATCCATTGTGGCTCTGCTTAAGGAACTTAAATTTAAGAAACTTTCATTTAATAACGTCCAATATCTTTACATTTCATTCAGCCATTCAAAAGTTGTGTGGTGAATCAAAACAGAGTTCACAGCTGCTTGTGAAAAGAGTTAACTTCCTTTTTTTCATTTTAAAAGAAGACAAACATAGACATCATCAGTCAGTGTCAGCTTCTGTCACACATCTCGCAGCTTTCAAGTTTAAAAGCCTTGTTGCCAAATAAAAAACTGTTATTCTTGCAAAGTCTTTGGGCTGGATTTTCGGTTCTGTTTTTACCCCAGAAGGGTGGTAATGGCAGCAAAAAGCATTCCGCCACCTTCCAGCGCCCCGCTGGGACATTCGGTGCCAGATTTGTGGGGGCGTGGAGCAGTACCGTCCGGGAGAGGTGAGCCGGTGTGCAACGTCCCTGGTTGTGACACCAGTCCTAAATTTGAAACTTGCCCGTCCCGTAGCGCCCCGCAGCGCGCCCGAGTGAAAGTGTCGGTTCCAGCTGTAGTGACCGTAGTGAGGGAAAGAATGGCGACCTCAGGTCAGTGTGATTGTATTTTTTATTTTATTTTTATGATTGACGTGAATGTGGCATCAGGAAAGTATTGGGAATGTTTTTGGTATTTTTTTTCATGAAAGCCTCTCTTAGGGCGCGCTGAGGCCGGCTGTTTAGTTTGGGATTTTCATTTGTTCAGCCGGCTTAGCGCCCAAAAAGAGATGTCGAACTCCACACTCAGGGCCCAGCTGGTGGATTTTGCGGCTGGAGACGCAAACTATTTCCAGATTCAAAGATTACTGCTCTGCCCGGGTTAACGCTGCAACAGAGGCGCGACCGAATTTTCAGCCCTTTGTACCTTTAAAATTTGCAAAGATCCCAATCAATTCAATTCAGCGGGTAAAAATATCATACATCATCAGTAACACCACTACAAACATTCTGTGAAACAACTCCACACACAACAACAGCATTCCTTTTACTTTTCCCCCAGTCACTCATACTTGAAATTGATCAGAAATTTAAAAAATAGCAATTGGTGATGTGATTGCCTCATGTCCGGAACTAGAGCCTTTCACACAATTTACTCCAACCAGAATTTCACCATGGCCATAATAAAAGTGTGGTTTTAATAGGTTAATTAACCTCAGTAACTCCAATTTAATTCAGACCAATATTGTAAACTAACCAGTGCTATTTGAAAAACAAGAGGGAGGAGCCACAGTCACAACGCATGCCTTTTTAAAGCTTTAACATTCACACTGAAACATCAAAGCAAAACCTGTAGAACAGTAGAAAAGAGACATGATCTTCCCTTCCCTCCTTTCAATTCAGTCATGATTATTTATCCATTTTCCATTGAACCAGTTTTCAATTTCTGATGTTTTCTACTGAATCCCATTCTGTACCGATTGAAAATCTTAAACTTGCAGTCAGTGTCTGCAACCCCAATCTGTTTCCTCCTGCACAGTTTTTAACAATTCCTCTGGTATACAGTAGGTGTGTAACGACATAAAGCAAAGGGTGAGGGAAATGCTGAATATTCAGTCAAAAATCCCAATCCTTCTCTTAGTTCATCCTTCGGAATTGCTGTAACTGCCTCTCTCAACAATTTCAACATTCCAACTTTCATTTCACATCCCTTTCGACCATGCTTACAATTCCCATCTTTTAGCTTTTCACTGAACACCTCATCAGTTCTTAGACTGCGCATTCCTACAGAAATTTTAAGGAGTCGAAATTGGTTACCGCAGTTTCTGAGACATTGTCACCGCCTGAGAGGGTTTTTTAGCATCTGGCATTAGGCGGTGGTCCGAAATGCGAAATTCATTTTTAACGGCTAAAAAATCGATAGTGGTGTTAAATCCAGACGTTGCACACTTACTCGGAGGCGTTAAGCAGCATTAAGTGGGACGTTAGGTGTAGCCTCAACATCAGGGCCTTGGAAGTTTTTGGAGCTGCGCCACGGACATAGTGGCGCCACCAGGATTCAGTCGGCCCGTTGATGGGATGCCTTATGCCTCGTCCTTAAATTGGCTTCACATGAACTCAGTGAGGCGGTGAGGATGACGGCCCAGGGAGTAGCTCGGCAGCATGCCCACCATTTTTCTGATGCTGCTGTAGAAGTTTTACTGGATGCCGTGGAGACTTGGCACCAATTACTTTGGTCGGAGACCACAACTACAAGTCTACCAAAGACTTTAGAGGCAAACTGCAGAGCTAGTCTCTGCTGTGACACCGTGCCCCGCACTGTGATGCTATGTCGCAAGAATTGGAACGACGTGACTGCGCTGGTGAGAGTGAGTGTCGTTAAAGTAATCATTCAAGAAGCTATGCTCTGAGCTCAATGTGTACTCGCTGATCAATGCTGTACATGGGTGAGGCCAGATACTAGGTTCCCATTTGAAGCCTCATCCAATGCAAGCGCCTGTATACGCTGTTAACCTTGCTACTCAGTTCTGCAGACCCACCCCTCATGCTGTTCACTGCTCAGTCTTCATATGCATCCCAAAGACGGTAGCCTCCCTGTTACTGTTAGGTCCTGGCCCCCATTCCCACCATTGCCACAGTAAGTCCATGCAGTGAATGGTAGTCACATCGAGCTGTGAAGACTCTCATAGTGTAGCATGTACTAAAGTATGTAAGGCACTTGACACATACTGATAGAAGGCCTCCAACTCTGACTTTCTCTTTAATGTTACAGATGAAGCTCGCCCATAAGCGGTGAGAGCAAATGTGGACTGGTGGAGGGGAGCCAGACCTCCAAGTGCTCACTCTGTTGGAGGAACGGATAGCTGCCCTGATGGGCGTTCAAGTTGGTGTGATGGCGGATGTCATTTATTCAATTGTCATTGTAACCCATGTATAAACTGACCTATGTTGTACACTGTGAGAACATTGACCACTAGGTGGTGAACTTGTGGGAGACACTCCTAACCTGGACTTTCAGGTATAAAAGAGGAAGCTCCACCCACCTTCAGCACTTCAGTGCTGGCTACTAAAGGTTACTGGTCACAGAGTGACCTGCTCTCAAGTATGGGCCTCGTGTGCATTTATACTGTACAGTAAGAACATATTATTGGTGGCGAGAAACTGGGATTTAAACCACGCGAGCATGGCCACTAGCAGCACAGACAAGAGGCACTGTGTTGGTGATGATTGGGACGATTTTATTGAGAGACTACAGCAAAGTTTCGTCACTAAGGAATGGTTGGGACAGGATTCGGCCGATAAACGCAGGTCTCATCTCCTGACGATTTGTGGATCCAGAATGTACTCCCTGATGAAGGACCTTCTAGCGCCAGAGAGGCCGGTGGACAAGACTTTTGAAGAGCTCAGTAAGTTGATCGGGGAACACTTTAAACCGGCGAGCAGCATGCACATGGCGAGACACTGGTTTTATACGCACCGGCGGCGAGAAGGGCAAAGCGTTCCAGACTTCGTGGCAGATCTCCGGCGACTGTCGAGCCTATGTAAGTTCCCAGATGCATGCAGAGCGGAGATGCTGCGAGACTTTTTTATTGAGGGCATCGGGCACGCTGGGGTTTTCAGGAAACTGATTGAGACCAAAGACTTGACCCTGGAAAAGGCGGCTTTGATAGCCCAGACATTTATCTCAGGAGAGGAAGAGACCAGAATGATGTTTGACAAAAATCTTGGTTTAAAAGCAGCAAATGGACAGGGAGTCAACATTGTTAACGTGGCACACAGTTCTCCAGGCAGACAGGGACAATTGGACATGCTGGAGGACTGGGAGAAATTTAGAATTCAGCAGAGGAGGACAAAGGATTTGATTAGGAAGGGGAAAAGAGAGTATGAGAGGAAGTTTGCCAGGAACATAAAAACTGACTGCAAAAGCTTCTACAGATATGTGAAGAGAAAAAGATTAGTGAAGACAAACGTAGGTCCCTTTCAGTTGGACTCAGGTGAATTTATAATGGGGAACAAATTGAAAAAATATATTGGTTCTGTCTTCACGAAGGAAAACACAAATAACTTTCCGGATGTACTAGGGGACCGAGGGTCTAGAGAGAAGGAGGAACTGAAGGATATCCTTATTAGGTGGGAAATTGTGTTGGGGAAATTGATGGGATTGAAGGCCGATAAACCCCTGGGGCCTGATTGTCTGCATCCCAGAGAACTTAAGGAAGTGGCCCTAGAAATAGTGGATGCATAGGTGATCATTTTCCAACAATCTATCAACTCGGGATCAGTTCCTATGAACTGGAGGGTAGCTAATGTAACAACACTTTTTAAAAAGGAGGGAGAGAGAAAATGGGTAATTATAGACCGGTTAGCCTGACATCAGTAGTGGGGAAAATGTCGGAATCAATTATTAAGGATGAAATAGCAGTGCATTTGGAAAGCAGTGACAGGATCGGTCCAAGTCAGCATGGATTTATGATGGGGAAATCATGCTTGACAAATCTTCTGGGATTTTTTGAGGATGTAACTAGTAGAGTGGACAAGGGAGAACCAGTGGATGTGGTGTATTTGGACTTTCAAAAGGCCTTTGACAAGGTCCCATATAAGAGATTGGTGTGCAAAATCAAAGCACATTGTATTGGGGATAATGTACTGACGTGGATAGAGAACTGGTTGGCAGACAGGAAGCAGAGAATCGGGATAAACGGGTCCTTTTCGGAATGGAAGGCAGTGACGAGTGGAGTGCCACAGGGCTCAGTGCTGGGACCACAGCTCTTTACAATATACATTAATGATTTGGATGAAGGAATTGAATATAATATCTCCAAGTTTGCAGATGACACTAAACTGGGTGGTGAAGTGAGCTATGAGGAGGACGCTAAGAGGCTGCAGGGTGATTTAGACAGGTTAGGTGAGTGGGAAAATGCATGGCAGATGCAGTATAATGTGGATAAATGTGAGGTTATCCACTTTGGAGGCAATAATACGAAGGCAGAATATTATCTGAATGGCGGCAGATTAGGAAAAGGGGAGGTGCAACGAGACCTGGGTGTCATGGTTCATCACTCATTGAAAGTTGACATGCAGGTATAGCAGGCAGTGAAGAAGGCAAATGGTATGTTGGCCTTCATAGCTAGGGGATTTGAGTATAGGAGCAGGGAGGTCTTACTGCAATTATACAGGTCCTTGGTGAGGCCTCACCTGGAATATTGTGTTCAGTTTGGTCTCCTAATCTGAGGAAGAACGTTCTTGCTATTGAGGGAGTACAGCGAAGTTTCACCAGACTGATTCCAGGCATGACTGGACTGACGTATGAGGAGAGACTGGATCAACTGGGCCTTTATACACTGGAGTTTAGAAGGATGAGAGGGGATCTCATAGAAACGTCTAAGATTCTGACGGGACAGGACAGGTTAGATGCGGGAAGAATGTTCCTGATGTTGGGGAAGTCCAGAACCAGGGGACACAATCTTAGGATAAGGGGTAGGCCATTTAGGACTGAGATGAGGAGAAACTTCTTCACTCAGAGAGTTGTTAACCTGTGGAATTCCCTGCCGCAGAGAGTTGTTGATGCCAGTTCATTGGATATATTCACGAGGGAGTTAGATATGGCCCTTATGGCTAAAGGGATCGAGGGGTATGGAGAGAAAGCAGGAAAGGGGTACTGAGGTGAATGATCAGCCATGATCTTATTGAATGGTGGTCCAGGCTTGAAAGGCCGAATGGCCTACTCCTACACCTATTTTCTATGTTTCTATGTTTCTATATAGTCAAACCCAAAGGGGGAATTCAATAGAGACAATGGCTAGCTGAACGGCGATTCATGCCATCGCAAGGGACAATGCGGCCAATAATGGGGCCAACACCTGTCAATGGTGCACTTAAGGACAGTTACAGAGACATTCAGAGACGATCGACTGGTAATGGACCTTTTGTTTCCAACAACGGCTCATGTTGGAGGTGTGGAGGCAAACACCCAGCCAGAGCTTGCAGGAATCAGCAATATACCTGCAGAAATTGCAACGTCAGCGGTCACTTGGCGCGTATGTGCAGGAAGCCTGCAGCCAGGTTGATGTACAAGGATGACGGGCCCGATGTAAGCCCTACGAGGCCAAATGAACACTGGGGGAAATCGCTGGAAGCTGAAGTTCAGCGAGTTCATGTGGAGCACATATACAGTTCATACACCAGGACGCCACCGATAATGATGAAAGTGCTCTTCAATGGCATCTCAGTATCAATGGAGCTAGACTCAGGGACCAGCCAGTCCCTGATGAGTATCAAACAATTCGACAAGTTGTGGGCGTCCAAGGCTAGGAGGCCAAAATTCTTGCCGATTGACGTACATCTACAGATATATACAAAGGAGATCATTCCGGTGCTAGGCAGCGCCACGGTAGTCATGACCCACAAAGATTCGGAGAACAGGTTGTCACTCTGGATTGTCCCGGGGGACGGTCCCGCACTACTATGGAGGAGTTGGCTTGCTGTCATAAACTGGAAATGGGGCGATGTCAATGCAATTTCTTCTGTGGAGCGAGTATCATGCTCACAGATCCTGGACGAATTTGACTCGTGATTTCAACTCAGCATCGGCACTTTCATGGGGACCAAGGTAGTGATTCACATAAACCTGGACGCCAGGCCAGTACACCACAAGGCCAGAGCGGTGCCGTGCGCGATGCGGGAAAAGATAGAATGCGAATTGGACCGCCTGCTGAGGGAAGGCATCATTTCGCCAGTCGAATTCAGTGACTGGGCGAGCCTGATTGTGCCAGTGTTCAAGGCGGATGGGTCGGTCAGGATATGTGGTGATTACAAGGCCACCATCAAACGGTTGTCACTCCAAGACCAGTACCCGCTACTGAGAGCAGAGGGCCTCTTTGCGACGCTATCCGGTGGCAAACATTTTTCAAAATTGGACCTGACTTCAGCTTACATGACCCAGGAGCTGGCGAGTGAGTTGAAGAAGCTGATCACCATCACGACACACAAGGGATTGTTTGAGTACAACAGATGTCCGTTTGGGATTCGCTTGGCCACCGTGATCTTTCAACAAAATATGGAAAGCCTCCTCAAGTCGATTCCAAGGATGGTGGTTTTTCAAGACGACATCCTCATCACGGGTCGCGATATTGAAGAACACCTCCACAACCTGGAGGAGGTGCTACGCAGACTGGACCGGGTAGGGCTGCGACTGAAAAAGGTGAAGTGCGTCTTCCTAACTCCAGAGGTAGAATTCCTGGGGATGAGGGTAGCAGCAGACGGGATCAGACCGACTGCGTCCAAAACAGAAGCGATCCAGGGAACACCCAGATCCCGTAACATCACGGAGCTGCGTTTGTTCCTGGGGCTCCTGAACTATTTTGGTAACTTTCTTCCCAAATTGAGCACGCTGTTAGAGCCGCTACACGTGCTCCTACGCAGAGGTCACGAATGGGTCTGGGGGGACAGGCAGGAAAGGGCTTTTGATAGAGCACGCAATTTGTTATGCTCCAACAATCTGTTAACGCTATATGACCCATGTAAGAAACTTGTTTTAACGTGTGATGCATCGTCCTATGGGGTCGGGTGTGTGTTGCAGCATGTTAATGCCAAGGGTCAGTTACAGCCGGTAGCTTATGCCTCCAGAAGTCTGTCCCAGGCAGAAAGGGGCTACGGGATGGTAGAAAAGGAAGCTCTTGTATGTGTATATGCAGTAAAAAAAATGCACCAGTACCTGTTTGGCAGAAAATTTGAGCTGGAGACAGATTACAAATCCCTAACTTCCCTTTTGGCCGACAACAAGGCCACAAATGCAAATGCATCGGCCCGCATACAGAGGTGGGCACTCACGTTAGCCGCCTATGACTGCACAATTCGGCACAGACCGGGCACTGAAAACTGCACCGATGCACTCAGCAGGCTGCCACTAGCCACCACCGAGGGGGCAACCGAGCATGCTGCTGAGATGGTCATGGCTGCTGAAGCTTTTGAACGCGGAGGCTCACCCGTGACAGCCCGTCAGATCAAAGTCTGGACAAATAGAGACCCGCTACTGTCTTTAGTCAAGAAATATGTCCTGAATGGGGACTGGGCAGCCACGTACGGGGCATGCCCTGAGGAATTCAAACCATTTCACAGTTGCAAAGATGAACTCTCGATTCAGGCTGATTGCCTACTGTGGGGAAACCGAGTAGTCATACCCCAGATGGGCAGAGAGATGTTCATCAGAGAACTCCACAATAAGCACCCGGGCATTGTCATGATGAAGGCAATTGCCAGGTCACACATTTGGTGGCCAGGGATAGATGCAGACCTGGAACTTTGTGTTCGCAGGTGCAACACGTGTGCTCAGCTGGGCAATGCGCCCAGGGAAGCCCCCCTTAGCCCCTGGTCCTGGCCCGCCAAGCCATGGTCACGCATCCATGTGGACTACGCAGGTTCTTTCATGGGAAAAATGTTTTTGGTTGTCGTAGACACCTACTCCAAATGGATTGAGTGTGCCATTTTCAATTCAAGCACATCATCTGCCACGGTAGAAAGTCGGGTCTTCCAGAGTTCAAGTTGGTTGGGGACGTCCTGCTCGGCCAACATGGTTGCGGCTCCAAGTCAGCAACTGACTACCAGCCTTGCTGAAGGCCCTGAGACACCATTGAGGAGCAGCAGTAGGTGTGTGGGGGGGGGGGGGGGGGAGCGGAGGAGAAGGGAAGGGGTGTTAAATCAATCTTCAAGACAAAATAAAGACCTTTGGGAAGGTAGACACATATGCTGACCTTGTTAAGATATGAGCTTATATAACTAGTTGCACTTATATGTACCAGCAAACACTTGCTTAATAGTCAACAGAGATGGGTAGCAAAAGGCAAGTGAGACCAGGAGCAGCGCGAGATCAGCGAGAGGCTGGAGTTCCGGGGATCGGAGAGGCCAACAAAAGGCCAGTGAGACCAGGAGCAGCGTGAGTTCGGCGAGAGGCGGGAGTTCCGGGGATCGGGGAGGCCTACAAAAGGCCAGTGAGATCAGGAGCAGCACGAGTTCGGCGAGAGGCGGGAGTTCCGGGGATCGGAGAGGCCTACAAAAGGCCAGTGAGACCAGGAGCAGCACGAGTTCGGCGAGAGGCGAGAGTTCCAGGGATCGGAGAGGACTACAGAAGGCCAGTGAGACCAGGAGCAGCGCGAGTTCAGCAGGAGTCCGGGGATCGGAGAGGACTACAAAAGGCCAGTGCGACCAGGAGCAGCGCGAGTTCGGCGAGAGGCTTGTGCAGCTACAGGGGGAAGGCAAAAAAGAAGTAGAAAGAAACAGAAAGGTGACGTCACAGCCAAAGGGGTAAGTGATTGGCTGGTGATTGGTGAGTAGTTTTTCTTTTTTCTCTTCTATAACAGTGAGTAAACTTTAACATTGTTGTTGCCAATTTAAGTGTGTCTAAGGGTTAAGTCATGGCAGGAGAGCTCGGTCACGTGATATGCTCCTCCTGTACCATGTGGGAACTCAGGGACACTTCCGGTGTCCCTGACGACTACGTGTGTGGGAAGTATATCCACCTCCAGCTCCTGACGGTCCGCGTTGCGGAATTGGAGCTGAGGGTGGATTTACTCTGGAGCATCCATGATGCTGAGAATGACGTGAGTAGCACGTGTAGTGAGTTGGTCTTACAGCAGACAAAGGGTCCACAGCCAGATAGGGAATGGAAGACCAGCAGGAAGAGCAAGTGCAAGGAAGGTACTGCAGGGATCCCCTGCGGTCATCCCCCTGCAAAACAGATACACTGTTTTGAGTACTGTTGAGGGGGATGACTCATCAGGGGAGGGCAGCAGCAGCCAAGTTCACAGCACCGTGGCTGGCTCTGTTGCACAGGAGGGCAGGAAAAAGAGTGGGAGAGCGATAGTGATAGGGGGTTCAATTGTAAGGGGAATAGATAGGCGTTTCTGCGGCCGCAACCGAGACTCCAGGATGGTATGTTGCCTCCCTGGTGCAAGGGTCAAGGATGTCTCGGAGCGGGTGCAGGACATTGTGAAAAGGGAGGGTGAACAGCCAGTTGTCGTGGTGCACATTGGTACCAACGATATAGGTAAAAAAAGGGATGAGGTCCTACGAGACGAATTTAAGGAGCTAGGAGCTAAATTAAAACGTAGGACCTCAAAAGTAGTAATCTCGGGATTGCTACCAGTGCCACGTGCTAGTCAGTGTAGGAATAGCAGGATACCTCAGATGAATACGTGGCTTGAGCAGTGGTACAGCAGGGAGGGATTCAAATTCCTGGGGCATTGGAACCGGTTCTGGGGGAGGTGGGACCAGTACAAATCGGACGGTCTGCACCTGGGCAGGACCGGAACCAATGTCCTAGGGCAAGTGTTTGCTAGTGCTGTTGGGGAGGAGTTAAACTAATATGACAGAGGGATGGGAACCAATGCAGGGAGACAGAGGGAAACAAAAAGGAGACAAAAGCAAAAGACAGAAAGGAGATGAGTAAAAGTGGAGGGCAGAGAAACCCAAGGCAAAAAACAAGGCTGAGACTTTAAACAATTATTTTGCTTCGGTCTTCACAGTGGAAGACACAAAAACCATGTCAAAAATTGCTGGTCACAGGAATGTGGGAAGGGAGGACCTTGAGACAATCACTATCACTAGGGGGTAGTGCTGGACAGGCTATCGGGACTCAAGGTGGACAAGTCCCCTGGTCCTGATGAAATGCATCCCAGAGTATTAAAAGAGATGGTGGAAGTTATAGCAGATACATTCGTTATAATCTACCAAAATTCTCTGGACTCTGGGGAGGTATCAGCGGATTGGAAAGCAGCTAATGTAACGCCTCTCTTTAAAAAAGGGGGCAGGTAACTATAGGCCAGTTAGTTTAACATCTGTAGTTGGGAAAATGCTTGAAGCTATCATTAAGGAAGAAATAGCGGGACATCTAGATAGGAATAGTGCAATCAAGCAGACGCAACATGGATTCATGAAGGGGAAATCATGTTTACCTAATTTACTGGAATTCTTTGAGGATATAACGAGCATGGTGGATAGAGATGTACCGATGGATGTGGTGTATTTAGATTTCCAAAAGGCATTTGATAAGGTGCCACACAAAAGGTTACTGCAGAAGATAAAGGTACGTGGAGTCAGAGGAAATGTATTAGCATGGATCGAGAATTGGCTGGCTAACAGAAAGCAGAGAGTCGGGATAAATGGGTCCTTTTCGGGTTGGAAATCGGTGGTTAGTGGTGTGCCACAGGGATCGGTGCTGGGACCACAACTATTTACAATATATATAGATGACCTGGAAGAGGGGACAGAGTGTCGTGTAACAAAATTTGCAGATGACACAAAGATTAGTGGGAAAGCGGGTTGTGTCGAGGACACAGAGAGGCTGCAAAGAGATTTAGATAGGTTAAGCAAATGGGCTAAGGTTTGGCAGATGGAATACAATGTTGGAAAATGTGAGGTCATCCACCTTGGGAAAAAAAACAGTAAAAGGGAATATTATTTGAATGGGGAGAAATTACAACATGCTGCAGTGCAGAGGGACCTGGGGGTCCTTGTGCATGAAACTCTTTTGAGTTCCTTGTGCATGAATCCCAAAAAGTTAGTTTGCAGGTGCAGCAGGTAATCAGGAAGGCGAATGGAATGTTGGCCTTCATTGCGAGAGGGATGGAGTACAAAAGCAGGGAGGTCCTGCTGCAACTGTACAGGGTATTGGTGAGGCCGCACCTGGAGTACTGCATGCAGTTTTGGTCACCTTACTTAAGGAAGGATATACTAGCTTTGGAAGGAGTACAGAGACGATTCACTAGGCTGATTCCGGAGATGAGGGGATTACCTTATGATGATAGATTGAGTAGACTGGAACTTTACTCGTTGGAGTTCAGAAGGATGAGGGGTGATCTTATAGGAACATTTAAAATAATGAAAGGGATGGACAAGATAGAGGCAGAGAGGTTGTTTCCACTGGTCGGGGAGACTAGAACTAGGGGGCACAGCCTCAAAATACAGGGGAGCCAATTTAAAACCGAGTTGAGAAGGAATTTCTTCTCCCAGAGGGTTGTGAATCTGTGGAATTCTCTGCCCAAGGAAGCAGTTGAGGCTAGCTCATTGAACGTATTCAAATCACAGGTAGATAGATTTTTAACCAATAAGGGAATTAAGGGTTACGGGGAGCGGGCGGGTAAGTGGAGCTGAGTCCATGGCCAAATCAGCCATGATCTTGTTGAATGGCGGAGCAGGCTCGAGGGGCTAGATGGCCTACTCCCGTTCCTAATTCTTATGTTCTTATGAATGTGAGCTCATGTAAAGTGATACACTTGGATTAATGATGAAACAATTGTTTGCTGGTCACCAGAGACGGGTACCTTGTTAGAAAAGGAACTGATGTCATTAGTTGCCCTTGGATGTCTCTGAGAATGTTTTCAGGGGTTTTGTGGGTACATTGATGTGTTGGGGATGAAGTTGTCTTGAGCTTGTTTTCCACACATATGATTTATGTTTGCAATAAACCAAGTTTTGATTGTTCACATGATTATGCAGTGATTATTAAACACGGAGGGCTGCAGGAGCGGTAGCGATGTGTTTAGTTGATGCCCAGGTGTATAGGCTGGCCATTGGGCACGTCAAGTGTCATTCACTGGATTCGATGAGCGAAGAGTCTCTGATGAGCAGCTCTTCCAGCCACAGCAGTGTTATGCTGCCTCCTCCTTCGCTGACGCTCTTCGTCTTCGTCCTCATCGTCGGCGTCCTGCTGAGGTGATTACCCTGGTGGTAATGGCTGGCCCTCATAATAACCAGGTTGTGCAGCATGCAGCAAACAATGGTGAACATAGAGGGGCCGAAATTCCGGGTCCTGATAAGGCCTGTTACCGCCGGAAAGCGGCGGCCAGGCGGCGGACTCCAATGGCCACCAATTTCTGGGTAAATGGCCGCCGCCAGCCAAATTCAGCAGGGTTTTTTTTCTGGTAGTCCCCACTTCCAGCCCACCACTGCCGAACGGCTGTCAGTGCGTCTTCAGTGTGCGCAATGCTGGGACCCCCCACCTCTGTCAATATTCAGGCCGAAAAATCTAATGCCCGTCGAGCGGTGCCCCCGACAACTTTCTCTGTCGGTGCACCTTCTATTCTCTCTGTGAGCCCTGGCTACGTGGTGGACATTAAAGGCAAGGGCCCAATGCCGCTGCCGCCATTTTATTTATTTTGCCGGCCGACTTCCGTGTTGGCTGGACTATTGTGCCTCCCGGGTTCGGCTGGGTGCCACCAACAAGCAGCCTGCCACCCCATCTTGGGTGCCAGGCCGCTGGTCCAGCCGAAACCCTACCTGGTGGCCCAGTGGCCGATCTTAAAGATTCGCCGATTCTCTAAAGGAGGGGAGAGATGTGGTGACGCAGATGCTCTGCTGCTGAGTGACAGCGGTGGAGAATCTGTCCCACCTCCACTTCTACCCCTCACCAGCATTTATTGACACTTATGACCGACTTCTGGTCCGCTCGAAAAAAAAGACAAAGACTTGAATATCGATCAAGAGTCGACCTTTTCCAAGACGGTGGTAAAAGTACTTAAAAAATGCGGCAGCTTTTTGGCGGGCCTGAATTACGTCCCTGGAGACTATCCGGTGAGTCCTGGAGTGCCCCCCACCCCCCGAAGTGGTCAAGGCAGCAGAAATGCTATTTCAGAACCCCGATAGTTTGCTCGATAATGGCCCGGGTTGTGGTATGGCTGCTGTTTTAGCTGCTGCTGTTCGGCAGGGTGGTGGTGGGATTGTGGAGGGGTGACATTAGTCAGGTGGCAACACCATATCCTTTGTCGCCCAGGAGTCAGCCATGGCCTTCATGTGGTGGCTGGAAGAGTCGTGGCACACTGATCGCCCGCAGGATGAAGGCATCGTGGCAGCTGCCAGGAGAGCAGGCATTGACAGCAAGGATCATCTGCCTGTGATCGCAGGTCAGCTAGACATTGGGGGAGTGGAATCCCTTGCGATAACGAAATACCTCTCCATTGTGGGGCGGGGCCCTCAATGCCACATGCGTACAATCAATGGCTCCCTGGGGAAGCCCGCTCTCCTGGCAAAGCCATGGGTGAGCTCATCTGGTCTTCCCTGGACATGGTGGACTTGATGTAATCCATTTGTTTGCTGTAGAGAGCTTCGGTCACCTGGCGAATGCAGCAATGTACTGCAAACTGTGAGATGTTGCATATATCGTCTACAGGAGACGGGAAGGAGCCGGTAGCATAGACATTGAGGGCTACAGTCACTTTCACTGCCACTAACAGCGAGGTCCTGGTGCAAATGTCAGCTGCCACGTATGTCTGCAGAAGGTGACAGAGCTTCGTCACCACCTCCTTGCAGAACCTCAGCCTTCTCAAGCAGTGCTCCTCGGACATCTCAAGATAAGTGTAATGTGCATGGTAAACTCTGCGTCTGAACGGCCTCCTGCCCCGCCATCTGGGGCTTCTCCTCTAGGGAGGATCCACATTTGCCCTAAGCTGTCTCTGCAGCCGCTGCCTTTAAAGTTTTCGCCACAGAACGATGTCGTGTGTGATCACTGACCCCATCACTTGGCACAGGTCACAGTGAAATGCAACTTTCACATTTTTCCGATATCGAACGCAACAATGTGTCCGAGATACGAGTAGCCAATCTGATGAGTCAACAGCAGTACGACGCCAACACCCTACTGTCTGTGCGCGCATCAAACTCAGCACTGACCGAGACCTCTGAGCCCTGGCTTTGAATAACATCCCGGATTCGGTTCTCTGCCTTGTGCAGTCCAACATTTTCAGGCGTCATCGATACCAGCCATTAAGTGAGGTGGCAAAAGTGAATGTAACAAGAAAGGCGCCAAGGAGGCATTGTACGCGTATTGACGTCATGATTTCCATGGCTTTAGCCGGCGGTACGTTACATTTTAACACCCTTAAAAAATTAACACCGAATTTCATGGCAGGTGTCAACAGCACCCAGCGCCAGTCCAAACCGCCTAACGCCGAGTTAACACCTAACACCGGCATTATTAGCAGGCGTTAGCAACCGAATTTTGACCCCTAATTGCTTCTGAGCAAGCTTCTCCCACTGCTTTATCTCTGACTGTTCAGTCCACTTTATTTGGAGTGGCCATATTTTGAAGTTTAAAAAGTTTTGACACAGCCCCAGCCTTTGAGTCGCACATGAAGCAACCTAAAGCATAAGGGGCCCCACTTGACTAGGGGGACCTCATCGGGGAGGGAGAGTTGACTACCGTACTTGACGCTCCAGTGTCTACCAAATAGTCCCCTCTCTCTCCAACTATTATGATGTCTATACATGGTCTTCCACAATCATTGTACCTGAGTGAACACAGGTACTCGGGCTGGGCACGGCTCCTTCATATCTGGGTTTCTCCGTGCTCCTCCCCAAGTGCCGCGTGGATTTTCCCTTGAGGTGTCTCCTTCTCTTTCATATGCTTAGCAACATATTTCATCAAATCCTCGTAACTGGGAGCACTGGGTCGAGGCTCCATCAAGCGCGGGCCTCAGTTTCTCCCCTCCTAGGTTTCTTACAGCTGCGTACAAAATGTCCCCGGTCTCCAAAGTTATAACACCCCTTGTCATGATCCCACGCTTGTCCTGGCATGGTTCCTTCTTGCTGCCACTTACGAGATGTTTCACCCTTCATTTCACATACCTTCCCTTTCGGCTTATTCATTACCCTGGTATTCATTTTATCTGCTTGGCACGCCTCGAAGCGCAGGGTCATTTTCCTCAAGATCTTAGACTCGGTATTTTTCCCATCTTTGGGGTCAAAGTCTGACATGACTGCCTGTAGGGCAGACTGTGGGATATCATACTGCACAGCCAATGGCTGCGTGGCAGTTCCTTTTAAATCTGTGTCGCACTGCCCCTCCCATTGCGCCTAAATAGATCGGCCACAGTCGATCAGTGAACGCGACTGGGGACTCATTGGGCCACATCCGCTATGGCCTTAAATGGATCCTCTTTATCTGCCCCCAATGCTTGAGCAATTCGCACTTTCAAGCCCTCATAATCGCCTCCAGCTACCTTTTTAACCAGCGGAAGGCCAGCGAATACTCCTGGACTGAGAGTAAAAAAGCAACAGGCGTTTCTTTTCCTTGTCATCCAAGCCGTTCAGGGCAGCTATTTGTTCTATCTCTAAGTAGTGCCCTTTGGGGTCCCCTCCTTGCTCCAAACTTTTTATATCACTGGCCATTTTCTTTAAGTCTTCGGTATTGTATGGAACCACAAATTCCCAGTCTGGTGCCCCCAGAGCTCCCTCTGCCATCCCATTGGCCAGCACCTGGTTGGTGTTTGGCAAATCGGAGCCATAGGTGTTTGCCAAATTCCCTCTGGTGGACCATGTTCTGGTCTCTTGTCTAACTCCGCTTCACCTTCATCACATTCCCCAGCCCTCTCTCCACTTTCCTATCCTTCTTCTTCTAACCAAGGGCTTGTTGCACACACAATACCCCTTTGAACCCGCAAATTATCCTCCAACTTCTTAATCTTCCTTTTGCAACTTAATCTTCGTACACTCATCATTCTTAACTTGCCTCTTATCGGCTAACAACCAGACAGACTTCATTTTTCTGGATGGCACGTGGACCCTTGTATCCACTGTTCGGTCTCACAAACCGGATCTTCATTGTCAATAATGACCTGTAGCCACTACTTCCTGAGAGGTAACTTCCCCGTCACATACCTTGTGACTAACTCGTCCATTGTCTTGTCACTGTTTGTTCCGAACGAATCGCTGTTCGGGCACCAAACCTGTAGCATGTGCGGAATTACCCCTTGCCTCGTCCATCAGTTTACAGAGTTCAGACTCATGGAACAGACAGCTCACAACAAAGATTTCTGGAATAAGTTCTCTTTACTTAAAATCAACAAGAGATTACAAGTAAGCATCTAATATTACCGTTATACACACAGTAATCCTGGATTACTAATAAGCGTGCACGGATCTATTCCTTTACATAAAGCTCAAGCAATCATAAGCAAAAACTCACACATACTAACATTAGTGAGTGGTCAGTTCGGCGGTGACTAGAAGTGGCTCTTTAACTGGCAACTGACCAAGTTGCCTCTGACTGCAGCAGTCCTGAGTGTCTTTTCATAGCACTTTTTATACCCCCAAAACTGGGCAGTCGTTTTGTGTGTATGTGCCCCATTCAGCAGGAGTAATGGTGGTAGTTCTTCTCTTCTTCTTATCAAATATCAGATAGTTAGTCAGTGGGCCCCAAAATTGGAGACTTCATGTCTACAAAGCTCTTAAGATCTGAAGGCCTGCTATCTCTTTTATCTGTGATTAACGCCCTCCAGCTACAACCATTTGTTCTGTCTTCCTTATCTGTGAGAAACAGCTCACAGTGTTCAGCAGTTTTATTTTACATTTGTTCAGCAGAAAGTCCAGTTGGCGTCACGAGGCATGTTGGTACATAAAATTTCGTCAACTTTATTAAGAAAACTTTCACAAAATCTTACAACACCATCTCTCTATGGACGCCTCCTCCTAACTCCCCCTGGATCATGACCCCCGCTACCAAACATCAAGCCATTGTTTGCAGTATTATAGTATTAGACAGTCCTCGTGTCAAGGATGACCCGCATTTACACCAATTGAAGGGTGGAAGATGCCTGTATGTGAATTCTTTTAACGTGGAGTGGCTGTTGCACACCAGCCACCACACGGACTTGACAAAGCAAGGTCTTGGTCCAGTAGCAAGGGTTAACCAAGATGACTGGAGACCAAGCTCTACTGCGCCATCCCTGGGTGCTGACCCCGCTATTGTTATATTATGCGCCGCTCCCGGGCCACAACCCCGCCGATCCTGGGCCACGATCCCACCTCTCCCGGGCCCCGACATCATCAATTCTCCACTGCTCACCACCTCCATCGCCGTTCCCCACTGGTCTCGATCTCTGGGCCTCGTTATAGCTGGTTATAATTCGGTATTGAAAAGCCTGCTTTCTTAGCTGACAGAATAACATATGGTATAAGAAAGAGAAAAATGCATTTCGAGCTTTTTTTTGTGTATAACAGGTACACATGAAGAATTGGATACAAAGAGATTGATAAGAGTTCACAATAGATAGACAAAACAAGCATTGTGTGAAGCTGTATTGTAACCATTGTTTGCAAGACTGTAACTGACTTCATCTCTTCTGAAGATCTTCCTTCCACGGCCGTCAACTTCATAGTTCCCAATCTCACACAGCACGCTTTTACCTCCTTCCCAAGATCCACAAACAGGACTGTCCTGGTAGATCCCTCATTTCAGCCTGTTCTTGCCCCACGGAACTGATTTCTTCCTATCTCAACTCTATTGTCAGTCTCTTCCCACCTACATCTGTGACTCTTCCAACGCCCTCCGACACATTAACAGTTTCCAGTTTCCTGGCCCCCAACTGCCTCCTTTTCACTATCCAATCCCTCTACACATCTATTCATCACCAGGACAGCCTGAGGGTGTTCCGCTTCTTCCTTGAACAGAGGCCCAACCAATCCTCATCTGGCATACCCTCCTTTGCCTGGCTGCATTGTTCTCACATTGAACAACTTTTCCTTTGACTTCACTCACCTTCCTCCAAATTAAAATTGTTGCTTTGGGAATCCGCATGGGTCCTAGCTATGCCTACCTTTTCGTGGAATATGTGAAACATTCTTTGTTACAGTCCCACTCATTGATGACTGTATTGGTGCAGCTTCCTGCTCTTGCCCTGAACTAAAAAATTTCATTCACTTTGCTATCAATTTCCACCCTTCCCTCACCTTCACATGGTCCATCTTCGACTCTTCTCTTCCCTTTCTCGACTTCTATGTCTCCATTTCTGGGGATACTCTATCAACAAACATCCACTATAAGCCCACTGACTCCCACAGCTACCTGGACGGCACTTCCTGCTTCCTGTAAGGACTCTATTCCATTCTCCCCGTTTCTCCAAATCGGAGGCAGAGGCGGTGGCGGGACAGAAAGGAGAGAGCGAGGAGCAGCATGCACCTTCCACAGCGTATTTCTACAAAAAACAAGGAGGGACATCACAGGAATGCACATCCTGTGCCATGTGGGGAGTTCTGGATGCTTCGCGTGGCCTGGACCACCATGTGTGCGGGAAGTGTCACCAGCTAGAGCAGCTCGAACTCCGGGTTTCAGAGCTTGAGCGGCGGCTGGCATCACTGCAGTGCATCTGCGAGGCTGAGAACTTTGTGGACAGCACGTTTCAGGAGGTGGTCACCCCGCAGCTTAAGAGTGTGCAGGCAGAGAGGGAAAAGACAGACAAGGAGGACCAGGCAGGTAGGACAGGAGTCCCCTGAGTGCATCTCGCTCGCGAACCGGTTTTCAATTCTGGATACTAATGAGGGTGATGGTTCCTCTGGGGAGTGCAGCCAGCCCATGCACCATGGGTGGCTCAGCTGCATATGGTGGGGGGCGGAAGAAGAGTGGAAGAGCAATAGTGGTAGGGGATTCGATAGTTAGGGGAACAGACAGGCGTTTCTGTGGCCGCAAACGTGACTCCAGGATGGTATGTTGCCTCGCTGCTGCAAGGGTCAAGGATGTCACTGAGCCGCTGCAGAACATTTTGAGGGGGGAGGGTAAACAGGCAGATATAAACTGGTATATATTGACACCAATGACACAGGTAGAAAGAGGGATAAGGTCCTGCAGGCAGATTTTAGGCAGCTAGGAAAGAGATTAAAAAGCAGAACCTCAAAGGTAGTAATCTCTGGATTACTCAAACGATAAGGGGATAAGGGGTTATGGGGAGCGGGCGGGGAGGTGGAGCTGGGTCCATGATCAGATCAGCCATGATCTGATTGAATGGCGGAGCAGGCTCGAGCAGCCGTATGGCCCACTCCTGTTCCTATTTGTTATGTTCTTATGTTCTTATGTATTCCTGGTGCCATGTGCTATTGAGTAGAGAAATAGGAGGATAGAGCAGATGAATGCATGCCTGGAGAGATGGTGCAGCAGAGAGGGCTTCAGATTGCTGGAGCATTGGGACCTTTTCTGGGGGAATTGGGACCTGAACAAGCCGGATGGGTTGCACCTCAACAGGGCCAGGACCAATATCCTCCCGTGGCGGGGGGAGGGGGGAGCTGGAGGGGGGTTGCTAATGTGGTTAGGGAGGGTTTAAACTATTGTGTTCCTAACACAGATGAGGCTGCACGCAGAGAGGTTAAAGTAACAGTGACCTCAGTCTTTAATAAGACACTCCAGAGTGAGGAACAGGCCTTAGGGGCCGGCTTATATAGAAAGCTCCCAAAGGATGCTGGGATCCCTTGGGACTTCAGGGGATGAGCTCCATGGTGGTGGAACATGGGAGTGCATGCTTTACAGATACATAACATCACTCCCCCTCAAAGTCAAAGTGAAAACTATTTATGAGGTGAGGCGGTCAGTTGCTGCCGCCTGCTCTCTACCTGATCATGCAGGTTGGGGTGAACCAGCGAGAGTCTGGTTTTAAGTGTCCTTTTCATGAGTAGCTCAGCCAGGGGCACCCCTGTGAGCGAGTGGGGTCTTGTGTGGCAGCTGAGCAGAACTCGGGACAGGCGGGTTTGTAGTGAGCCTTCAGTGACTCATTTAAGGCTCTGTTTGATGGTTTGTACTGCCCGCTCTGCCTGCCCATTGGAGGCTGGTTTAAACGGGGCTGAGGTGACATGTTTGATACCATTGCGGGTCATGAATTCTTTAAATTCTGCACTGGTGAAACATGGCCCGTTGTCACTGACCAGTATGTCAGGCAGGCCGTGGGTGGCAAACATGGCCCTCAGGCTTTCAATGGTGGCGGTGGCGGTGCTTCCTGACATTATTTCACATTCAATCCATTTTGAAAAAGCATCCACCACCACCAGGAACATTTTACCGAGAAACGGGCCCGCATAGTCGACATGGATCCTCGACCATGGTCTGGAGGGCCAGGACCACAAACTTAGTGGTGCCTCTCTGGGCGTGTTGCTCAACTGAGCACATACGCTGCATTGCCGTACACAGGACTCTAAGTCAGAGTCGATACTGGGCCACCACACGTGGGATCTGGTTATCGCTTTCATCATTACTATACCCGGGTGTGTGCTGTGGAGATCTGAGATGAACGTCTCCCTGCCCTTTTTTGGTAGCACTACGCGGTTACCCCACAACAGGCAGTCTGCCTGAATGGACAGCTCATCCTTTCGCCGCTGCAACGGCTTGATTGGCTCTTGCATTTCAACGGGGATGCTGGTCCAGCTCCCTGGCAGTACACAGTTTTTTACTAGTGACAGCAGAGGATCTTGGCTGGTCCAAGTCCTAATCTGGCGGGCCGTGACAGGTGATTTATCATTTTAAAACGCTTCCATGACCATCAAGTCTGCGATCTGCGATCTGCGCCACCATCAACAAGTTTGCAGGCTATGGTAGCTGACTGAGAGCATCCGCACAGTTCTCGGTGCCTGGCCTGTGGCGGATGGTATAATTATACGCTGATAGCGCGAGTGCCCACCTTTCTATGCGGGCTGAGGCATTAGTATTTATCCCCTTGTTTTCAGTGAACAGGGATGTGAGGGGCTTGTGATCGGCTTCCAGCTCAAATTTGAGGCCAAACAGGTACCGATGCATTTTCTTTAATCTGAACACACACACGCTAATACCTCTTTCTCAATCATGCTGTAGGCCCTCTCGGCCTTAGACAAGTTCCTGGAAGCATAGGCGACAGGTTGCAACTTCCCCGCAATGTTAGCTTGTTGTAATACACACCCGACTCCGTACGACGACGCGTCACATGCTAGCACAAGTCTTTTACACGGGTTATACAATACAAGCAGCTTATTGGAGCATAAAATGTTTCTGGCTTTCTCAAAAGCAATTACTTGTTTTTTTCCCCATACCCAGTTCTCACCTTGGCGCAAGAACACATGTAGAGGCTCTAAAAGGATGCTTAACCCTGGTAGGAAGTTACCAAATACTTGAGGAGTCCCAGGACCGACCGCAGCTCTGTGACGTTCTGTGGCCTAGGCACATTCCTGATCGCCTCTGTCTTGGCGTTTGTGGGCTGAATGTCGTCTGCCGCGATCTTTCTCCCCAAAAACTCCACTTCTGTTGCCATGAAGACGCATTTCGACCTCTTCAGCCACAGCCCTACGCGATCCAGTCGCTGGAGGACCTCCTCCAGGTTTTGTAGGTGCTCGGCGGTGTCCCAACCTGTGACCAATATGTCATCCTGAAAGAGCACCATGTGTGGTACCGACTTGAATAGGCTCTCCATGTTTCTCTGGAAGATCGCTGCAGCGGACCGAATTCCAAACGGGCATCTGTTGTTGATGAACAGTCCCTTGTGCGTGTTGATGCAGGTGAGGCCCTTCGAAGACTTCTCCAGCTCCTGCGTCATGTAGGCCGAAGTCAGGTCAAGCTTGGTGAATGTCTTGCCTCCTGCCAGCGTCGCAAATAGGTCGTCTGCCTTAGGTAGCGGGTATTGGTCCTGTAGCGAGAAACGATTAATAGTTACTTTATAATTGCCGCAAATCCTGACCGTGCCATCACTTTTGAGTACTGGAAAAATCGGGCTGGCCCACTCGCTGAATTCCACTGGGGAGATAATGCCCTCGCGTTGCAGCCTGTCCAACTCGATTTCCACTCTCTCCCTCTTCATGTGAGGTACCGCTCGCGCCTTGTGGTGAACGGGTCGTACCTCTGGGACCAAGTGGATCCGCACCTTCGCCCCAGAAAAGTTTCCAATGCCTGGCTCAAAAAGGGAAGGTAATTTGTTAAGAACCTGGGTACATGAGGTCTCATCGACATGTGATAGCGCTCAGATGTCATCCCAGTTCCAGCGGATTTCGCCCAGCCAGCTCCTTCCAAACAGTGTGGGGCCATCGCCTGGGACAATCTAGAGTGGCAGTTCGTGCACCATGCCCTCGTAGGTGACCTTGACCATGGCGCTGCCCAGGACAGTGATAAGCTCTTTCTTGTATTTTCTCAGTTTCATGTGGATGGGGCTAAGGCCTGGTCTGAATGCCTTGTTGCACCACAGTCTCTCAAACATCTTTTTACTCATGATAGATTGGCTAGCGCCAGTGTCCAGTTCCATGGCTATGGGTAAGCCATTCAATTTTACGTTTAGCATTATAGGTGGACATTTCTTCAAATGTGTGCACCCCGTGTACTTCAGCACCTGCCTCCTCTCTCTGAGGCTCGAAATTGCTTTGATCCACCACGGACTGATCTTCCTCTGCCACGTGGTGGTTAGCAGGTTTTGCAGAGCTTGCAGCTCATTTGCAAGCTCGTTGGAGGTGCCCCATTGTTCCACAGCTCTTGCAAACATACCCTTTGAAGCGGCATGAATAGGCTGAATGGAAGCCTCCACAAAGCCAACAAGGTCTGAATCGCCTTGCATTCATCCTTTGTTGGTGACTCTGAGTCATCTGGGTCACCTGAGGCATGCTGGCAGTTGCTGACTCATGGGTTCTGCTCTTTACATTTCTGCTCGCAATCACAGTTCTAGTTAATTTATGAACATTTCTAGCACTTGTGTGCTGAGAGATTTGTTTGGTGTTATCACGGATGGACATAAACACCTGTGCTATCGCAATGGCCTTACTGAGGGTCGGTGTCTCTACAATCAAAAGTTTTCATAGGATGGTCTCATGGCCAATGCCCAGTACAAAAAAGTCTCTGAGCATTTGCTCCAGGTAGCCATCAAACTCACATTGTCCTGCAGGTCGCCTTAGCTCGGCGACGTAGCTCGCCACTTCCTGACCTTCAGATCGCTGGCACGTGTAGAACTGATACCTTGCCATCAGCACGCTCTCCCTCGGGTTAAGATGCTCTCGAACCAGTGTACACAGCTCCTCATACGACTTATCTGTGGGTTTCACCGGAGCCAGAAGATTCTTCATGAGGCTGTAGGTCGGTGCCCCGCAGACTGTGAGGAGGACCGCTCTCCTTTTTGCAGCGCTTCCTTCTCCGTCCAGCTTGTTGGCTACAAAGTACTGGTCTAGCCGTTCAACATAGGCTTCCCAGTCCTCACCCTCCGAGAACTTCTCCAGGATGCCCACAGTTTGCTGCATCTTTGCGTTGGATTTGTATACTCGTCGCCAGTTATTGTGTTCCTAACACAGATGAGGCTGCACACAGGGAGGTTAAAGCATCAGAAGCCTCAGTCTTTAATAAGACACTCCAGAGTGAGGAACAGGCCTTCGGGGTCGGCTTATATACAGTGCTCCCAAGGGATGCTGGGATCCCTTGGGACTTCAGGAGATGAACACTCTGGTGGCGGAACATCGGAATGCATGCTTTACAGATACACAACATAAACTATCTTGGTAGAGGGCTGGGAATCTGAGAGTAGATTCAGAAGGGAGAGAAGAAAAGCTGGAGATGAAAGGCATAAAATTAGTAAGCGAGTTTGGAAGGCAGAGGAAACAAAAGCTAGAAAGTAGAAAACAAGGGAGCTTGGCAGTGCTAAATGGTGTATATTTCAATGCAAGGAGTCTCGAGAATAAGGCAGATGAGCTGAGGGCACAGACAGACATGTGGAAGTCTGATATTACAGCTATTACTGAGACATGGCTGAAAGAAAGGCAGGTATGGCAGCTCAACATTCCTAGTTACAGGATTTTCAGACAAGTTAGAGAGGGGGATAAAAAAAAAGGAGGGGGGTCGCAATATTGATTAAAGAAATGATTACAGCTGTAAGGAGGCTTCACCATAAAACATGAGCTGGCGGGTCGTCTCAGAGAGTCCCCTTGCGGGATAAACGAACGTCTCATGATTCTTTGGCTCACCCTAGCCCGGAATCAGTGCGCTACAGTCTTCAGCGCGTACACCCCAACACTGGAAGCTATAGATGAGACCAAGGAGGAATTCTTCTCCAACCTTGAACAATCCCTGTCCCAACTCCCAATGGTTGACAAGCTGATCCTTTGCGGCGACTTTAACTCCAGAGTTGCAAAGAACACAGATCTCTGGGGAGGTGTGATCGGCAGAGAAGGAGTAGGGAAAACCAACTCCAATGCCACCCTCCTCCAGACAAAATGCTTGGAACATGGCTTTGTCATAACCAACACCTTGTTCTGTCAGAGACAAGTACAAGGCTTCATGGCAACACCCTCTCTCCAAGCATTGGCATCTGCTAGACTACATCATCATCCGAGCAAAGGACCGCAAGGACATGCACATCACCCACGCCATGACAGGGGCTGACAACTGCTTGACGAATCACTGCCTAATCCGCTCTGTCATCACCATCAACGTAGCCCCAAAACAGCGACTGCAACAGAAACAATGCCGCAGGAAAATCAACGCTGGAGCACTCAAAGATCCTGCTAAGAAAGCCCTGTTCAGCCAGTGCCTCACTGCCAACCTGGTGATCCCCAGTGACCCAGAGACGCAGAGTGTCCACAGCGTCTGGTCTGGCCTCAAGGCCTCCATAATTAGCACCTGTGGAGAGACGCTCAGTCACTCAAGCAGGAAACACCAAGACTGGTTCGATGCGAATGACCATGAGATCCAGGAGCTAATAAGCCGCAAGTGCAAGGCATTTTTGAACTGGAAACAGCAACACAACTCGAGAGCAAGAAAGCAGCTCTACAGACGTCTGGAGGCCCAGGTCCATCAAAAAACCCACGACCTAATGGAGAAAACGCAAGAGATCCAGCAACTAGCCAACAACCATGATATGCGTGGATTCTTTGGTGCTGTCAAGACCACCTATGGCCCAAGCACCCAAGGCCCCACCCCACTGCTGGCCAAGAACAGAGAGGTACTCATCAAGGACAGAGAAACAGTCAGTGCCCGCTGGAAGGAGCACTTTGAAGATCTCCTTAACCGATACTCTGTCTTCGACGTGAGTGTCCTCAACTCCATCCCGCAGCATGCTACCCGCCGCCACCTCAGCAAAACCACAGACCAGCACGAGGTTGAAAAGGCTATCTGACAACTGAAGAACAACAAGGCCTCAGGAGCAGATGGAATCCCCGCCGAAGCACTAAAACATGACGGAGAAGCACTATTTGCATGAATACATGATCTCATTTCTCTTATCTGGAAGGAGGAGAGCATGCCAGGGGATCTCAGAGATGCCGTAATCGTGACCATCTTCAAAAAAGGTAGCAAGTCCGATTGCGGTATTTACAGAGGAGTTTCCCTGCCATGGGGAAAGTCATTGGAAGAATCCTCCTCATCATGTTCTCCCAGAGTCGCAATGCGGATTCCGCCCACTGAGGGGCACAATGAACATAATCTTCACCGCGCGGCAAATCCAAGAGAAATACAGAGAACAGCACCAATCCCTGTACATGGCCTTCTTTGACCTCTCAAATGCCTTCGAAACTGTCAACTGTGAGGGATTGTGGAGCGTCCTCCTCAAATTCGGCTGCCCTCAAAAGTTTGTCACCATCCTTTGCCTGCTTCACGATGACATGCAAGTCGTGATCCTGACCAATGGATCCATCATGGACAGAATTCACATTTGGACTGGGGTCAAGCAAGGCTGTGTCATCGCACCAATGCTCTTCTCGATTTTCCTTGCTACAATGCTCCATCTCACCCTCAGTAAGCTCACTGCTAGAGTGGATTTAATTCACAGAACAAACGGGAAACTGTTCAACCTCCGTCACCTCCAGGCCAGCTCCAAGGTCGCCCCATCCTGTCATTGAACTACAGTATGCAGATGACGCTTGCGTCTGTGCACACTCGGAGGCCGATCTGCAAGTTATCTTCAGCACCTTCACCGAAGCGGACGAGAGCATGGGCCTTACACTAAACATTCGTAAGACAAAAGCCCTCTACCTACCTGCCCCCGCCACACAGCGCTGCTTCCCCGATTATCAAAATCCACGACGAGACCTTGGACAACGTGAACCATTTTCCAAACCTCGGAAGACTACTGTTCACAAAGGCAGACGTCGATGATGAAGTTCAACACTGCCTTCAGTGTGCCAGCGCAGCCTTCGGTCGCCTGATGAAGAGAGTGTTTGAAGACAAGGACCTCAAACCCAGGACCAAGCTCATGGTCTACAGAGCAGTGGTGATACGCGCCCTCCTAAATGGCTCAGAGACATGGACCATGTACAGCAGGCACCGCAAAGCACTGGAGAAGTACCAACAACGCTGCCTCTGCAAGGTCCTGCAAATCCATTGGTAGGATAGGCACACTAATGTCAGTGTCGTCGTTCAGGCCAACATCCCCAGCATCGAAGCATTGACCACACTCGATCAGCTTCATTGGACGGGCCACATCATCTAAATACTTGATACAAGACTCCCAAAACAAGCACTCTACTCGGAGCTTCGACACGCCAAGCGAGCCCCAAGTGGGCAGAGGAAACGCTTCAAGGACACCCTCAAAGCCTCCTTGAAAAAGTGCAACATCCTCACTGACACCTGGGAATCCTTGGCCCAAGACCACTCAAAGTGGAGGAAAAGCATCCGGGAAGATGCCGAACACCCCGAGTCTCTTCGCTGGGAGCAAGCTGAAGCCAAGCGTAGACAGCAGAAGGAGCGCTCGGCAACCCAAGCACCCCACCCACCCGTCCCTTCAATCACCATCTGCCCCACCTGTGACAGAGACTGTACGTCCCGCATCGGACTTATAAGTCACCTGAGAACTCATTTTTAGTGTGGAAGCAAGTCATCCTCGATTCCGAGGGACTGCCTAAGAAGGAGAAGAATTTAATTTTACTAAGCTGGGATGTGCTTTTGCAAAAGTAGACTGGAAACAGGTACTTGAAGGTAAATCCATGTCAGAGCAGTGGGAGGCATTCAAGGAGAAGTTTGTGGGGGTTCAGAGCACTTATGTTCCCTTAAAGAAAATGGGTGGGACGAACAAACCTGGAGTCCCCTGGATGTCAAGGGGCATACATGGTAGGATAAAGAAAAAAGGGGAAGCTTATTACAGATACCGAGGGCTCAATACTGCAGAAACTGGAGGAATATAGAAAGTACAGGGTTAAATTAAAAAGGAAATGAGGAAAGCAAAGAGAGCACATGAAAAATATTGGGAAGTAAAATCAGGGAAAACTCAAAGATGTTTTATAAATACATTAAGAGCAAAAGGATAACTAAAGAAAGATTAGGGCCCATTACGGACCACAGTAAGATTCTTAATGAAAGCTTTGCTTCTGTTTTCACAAAAGAGAGGGGCGATGCAGACATTGCAATCAAGGAGGAGGAGTGTGAAATATTAGATGAAATAAACATATTGAGAGAGAAAGTATTAAGGGGTATAGCATCTTTGAAAGTGGATAAATCTCCAGGCCCAGATGAAATGTATCCCAGGCTGTTAAGAGAAGCAAGAGATGAAATAGCAGAGGCTCTGACCATCATTTTCCAATCCTCTCTGGCTACAGGTATGGTGCCGGAGGACTGGAAGACTTCTAATATTGTACCATTGCTGAAAAAGGGAGGAAGGGATAGACTGAGTAATTACAGGCCAGTCAGCCTAACCTCAGTGGTGGGAAAATTATTGGAAAAGATTCTGAGGGACAGGATAAATCTTCATGTAGAAAGACGTGGATTAATCAAGGACAGTCAGCATGGATTTACATAAGAACAAATAACATAAGAAATAGAAACAGGAGTAGGCCCTCGAGCCTGCTCCACCATTTAATGCGATCATGGCTGATCCGCTCATGGACTCAGGTCCACTACTCTGCCCACTCCCCTCTTCCCTTATTGGTTAAGAAACTGTCTATTTCTGTCTTAATATTTATTTAATGACCCAGCTTCCACAGCTCTCTGAGTCAGCGAATTTCACAGATTTACAACCCTCTCAGAGAAGAAATTCCTCCTCATCTCAGTTTTAAATGGGCGGCCCCTTTTTCTAATATTATGGCCCCTAGTTCTAGTCTCCCCTATGAGTGGAAACATCCTCTCTGCATCCACCTTGTCAAGCCACCTCATAATCTTATACGTTTTGATAAGATCACCTCTCATTCTTCTGAATTCCAATGAGAAGAGGCCCAACCTCCTCAACCTTTCCTCATACGTCAACCCCCTCATAGAAACTTAGAAAACATAGAAAATAGGTGCAGGAGTAAGCCATTCGGCCCTTCAAGCCTGCACCTCCATTCAATGAGTTCATGGCTGAACATGCAACTTCAGTACCCCATTCCTGCTTTCTCGCCATGCCCCTTGATCCCCCTAGTAGTGAGGACTACATCTAACTCCTTTTTGAATATATTTAGTGAATTGTCCTCAACAACTTTCTGTGGTAGAGAATTCCACAGGTTCACCACTCTCTGGGTGAAGAAGTTTCTCCTCATCTCGGTCCTAAATGGCTTACCCCTTATCCTTAGACTGTGACCCCTGGTTCTGGACTTCACCAACATTGGGAACATTCTTCCTGCATCCACCCTGTCTAAACCCTTCAGAATTTTAAACGTTTCTATGAGATCCCCTCTCATTCTTCTGAACTTCAGTGAATACAAGCCCAGTTGATCCAGTCTTTCTTGATATGTCAGTCCCGCCATCCCGGGAATCAGTCTGGTGAACCTTCGCTGCACTCCCTCAATAGCAAGAATGTCCTTCCTCAAGTTAGGAGACCAAAACTGTACACAATACTCCAGGTGTGGCCTCACCAAGGCCCTGTACAACTGTAGTAACACCTCCCTGCCCCTGCACTCAAATCCCCTCGCTATGAAGGCCAACATGCCATTTGCTTTCTTAACTGCCTGCTGTACCTGCATGCCAACCTTCAGTGACACCCAGGTCTCGTTGCACCTCCCCTTTTCCTAATCTGTCACCATTCAGATAATAGTCTATCTCTCTGTTTTTACTACCAAAGTGGATAACCTCACATTTATCCACATTATACTTCATCTGCCACGCATTTGCCCACTCACCTAACCTATCCAAGTCACTCTGCAGCCTCATAGCATCCTCCTCGCAGCTCACACTGCCACCCAACTTAGTGTCATCCGCAAATTTGGACATACTACATTTAATCCCCTCGGCTACATCATTAATGTACAATGTAAACAGCTGGGGCCCCAGCACAGAACCTTGCGGTACCCCACTAGTCACTGCCTGCCATTCTGAAAAGTCCCCATTTACTCCTACTCTTTGCTTCCTGTCTGCCAACCAGTTCGTAATCCACGTCAGCACACTACCTCCAATCCCATGTACTTTAACTTTGCACATTAATCTCTTGTGTGGGACCTTGTCGAAAGCCTTCTGAAAGTACAAATACACCACTTCAATTGGTTCTCCCTTGTCCACTCTACTGGAAACATCCTCAAAAAATTCCAGACAATTTGTCAAGCATGAATTCCCTTTCACAAATCCATGCTGACTTGGACCTATCATGTCACCTCTTTCCAAATGCGCTGCTACGGCATCCTTAATAATTGATTCCATCATTTTACCCACCACCGATGTCAGGCTGACCGGTCTATAATTCCCTATTTCTTCTTTCCCTCCTTTTTTAAAAAGTGGGGTTACATTGGCTACCCTCCATCTCTGGAATCAACCTAGTGAACCTTCTCTGAACTGCCTCCAAAGCAATTATATCCTTTCTTAAATATGGAAACCAAAACTCTACGCAGTATTCTAGGTGTGGCCTCACCAATACCCTGTATAACTAGCAAGACTTCCCTACTTTTATACTCCATCCTCTTTGCAATAAAGGCCAAGATTCCATTGGCTTTCCTGATCACTTGCTGTACCTGGATACTAACCTTTTGTGTTTCATGCACCAGGACCCTCAGGTCCCACTGTACTGCAGCACTTTGCAATTTTCTTCATTTAAATAATAACTTGCTTTTCGATTTTTTTTCTGCCAAAGTGCATAACTTCACACTTACCAACATTATACTCCATCGGCCAAATTTTTGCCCACTCACTTAGCCTGTCTATGTCCCTTTGCAGGCTTTTTGTGTCCTCCTCGTACATTGCTTTTCCTCCCATCTTTGTATCATCAGCAAACTTGGCTACGTTACACTCGTACATTTGTTAAGGGAAGGTCGTGTCTGACTAACTTGATTGAATTTTTTGCGGAGGTAACAAGGAGGGTCGATGAGGAGCGTGCATTTGACGTAGTCAATATGGATTTTGGCAAGACTTTTGATAAGGTCCCACATGGCAGACTGGTCAAGAAAGTAAAAGCCCATTGGATCCAAGGAAAAGTTACAAGTTGGATCCAAAATTGGCTCAGTGGCAGGAAGCAAAAGGTAGGTTGATGGGTTTTTTTGTGACTGGAAGGCTGTTTCCAGTGGGGTTCTGCAGGGCCCATATATCGCCCAAAATGGACCTCTATCGCCCATTTAGAGCAAAAAGTGGAAACTAGGCCAGAAAGATTGCCGGAAAAATAAGCCCCCAAGTTTCAGCTCACTTCGCCAAACTGATCGCCGAGCTGATTGCCCACACATGGCCGATTTGAAGTTACAGCACATCACCATCACATGGCCGGCTGATCGCTCGGCGAGAACATCACTGGCTAAAAGTTGCTTTTCCCGGGCTTTATTGAAGGAAATGGGCACTACGGAAGCCATTTTGAAGATCGGAGGCAGGGTGGAGACAGCTAAAAAAATCGTGCTTAGCTATTTGTGAGTTATTTAAGGGTCCTGTATAGATAGATCTACTCAGATTATTAATTATAATTAATTTTACTAATAGTAGCCTCGTGGATTAGGCATTTTTTAGTGAAAAGTGCATTTATACCAAGTGAATAGAATTATTGAAAGTGATGGGGCCTTAGTGTTAGACTGGGACTGAATTAGAGAGAATATTAGACTGAGATTAGTATACAGTGTTAGACTGGGGCTTCTTATGCACAAGGCTGCATACATGCATGCATGACATCATTAGTATATCATAAGTATATCATAAGTACATTACAAGTATATTGCATATTGCATTATAACTACAGGACATTAGATCAGTTACTTATTTAATTTTTTAATATAGTTTTTAATACTGTTTGACACATTACATATTACTCAGGAGAAGCATGGCTGGGTTCGGCCAGACCACGGGTGGTGGCCGAACAGCTCTCATGGCCAACTAGCGCGGCCGCACACTCCTCAGTCTCGGTTAGTGGCTGCAGCTGAGCAGAGCTGCACCCTCTCCTCCCCCCACCCTCCCCCCCACCCTCCACCTTTTCTCGTCACAGTTAATAGATATCTTCTTCTGCAAGCAAGAAAAGTGCATAGCATAGCATAAGCTAATTGACTAGGTTGTGGTCACAACTGTTTATAATGTTACATGCTGATAGTTCAGAGCACAGTCCGGATCTTAACATGGTTTACGTAATACATTTATGAATGACAAACTTACATTCAAAGCAGGAGATTCATTGTTCTAATAAAAATTTGCATGCATCAGTAAAATATAAAATATAAAATATAAAATATAAAATATAAAATGCAACTTACTCTTGCTGTAGTGACCAACAGATTCCATTTTTTCTGCACTAGTCTGACCCCCTCGCCTCATGAGAGGCAGATGAGACAACATCTGCAATCTCTGCCCATATTTTTCGGTATGCACAGGGGGATTGGTTTCCCATGCACACCCCGATTCAAGTCTGCCCACCTGGATTGCACCTCATTCACTGAAGGACTTTGCCCTTTTTCTCTCTGAATCAGCCTCTAATGACATATTTTCTATTGTTTTTGAGTTAAGTAGAGATCTCTGGCTTCCTCTGGCTTCCTCTTCTCTCTCTATCTCCTCTCTCTATCTCCTCTCTCTCTCTCTGCCTCTCCCTGTGCCTTCTGCACATGTGTGATGACCCCTGACCTCCCGAAACGCGGGAAAGCCAGTCGACCAAAAGAAAATCTCACACGTGTGCAGAAGTCTGTTGCTAGGGAAGCTTTTTCCTTCCACGTTCGGTGGGCGAACATGACCGCCAAAAAATCAGATTGCCCATTCCACATCGCCAGCCTAAGGCCAAGTGGAAACTCTCCAAAAAAAAAAGGGCCATGTTCCAGCGATCATTGAGGCTGAGACGTCCTACATCGCTGGAACAAGGCCCATTTTTGGGGGCGATGGCCACCTAGTGGAAAGTCTAGCCCTGTGTTGTGTCCTTACACACTACAACGAATCAACACGAGGCACATACTGGAGACAAGGTCACTCTGTGACCTGTACCTTTATTCACAGGATCAAGAAGTGATGACCCTGCGTGGGACCTCCCTTTATATACCTGGATGACCAGGTGAGGTGTGTCTCCCACAAGTTCACACCCTGTGGTCAAGGTGTACATTTCCCAGGTGTATACAGTGTACAGTGTTGTTACATAAAGGTTACAGTTATGTGAGGTTACAAACATGACACCCTGAATGTTTAAGATGGTGGATGGGGTGCCAATCAAACGGGCTGCATTGGCCTGGATGGTGTTGAGCCTCTTGAGTGTTGTTGGAGCTGCACTTATCCAGGCAAGTGGAGAGTATTCCATCACACTCCTGACTTGTGCCTTGTAGATGGTGGAAAGGCTTTGGGGAGTCAGGAGGTGAGAAACTCACCACAGAATACCCAGCTTCTGACCTGCTCTTGTTGACATAATATTTATGTGGTTGGTCTAGTTAATTTTCTGGTCAATGTGGACCCTCATGATGTTGATAGTGGGGGATTCAGCGATGGTAATGCCGTTGAATGTCAAGGGACGGTGGTTGGTCTCTCACTTGTTCCAGATATTCATTGCCTGGCACTTGTGTGGTGTGAATGTTACTTGGCACTTATCAGCCCAAACCTGGATGTGTTCTAGGTCTTGCTGCATGCGGACATGGACTGCTTCAATATCTGAGGAGTTGCGAATGGCACTGAACACTGTGCAATCATCAGCGAACATCCCTACTTCTGACCTGATGATGGAGGGAAGGTCATTGATGTATCAGCTAAAGATGTTTGGTCCTAGGACACTGCCCTGAGGAACTCCTGCAGTGATGTGCTGGGGCTGTAATGATTGACCTCCAACCACCACAACCATTTTCCTTTGTGTTCGGTATGACTCCAGCCAGTGGAGAGTTTCCCCCCTGATTCCCATTGACTTCAATTTTACCAGTACTCCTTGATGCCACCCTCGGTCAACTGCTGCCTTGAAGCCAAAGGCAGTCACTCTCACCTCACCTCTGCATGTTTTGACCAAGGCTGTAATGAGGTCTGGAGCTGAGTGGTCTTGGCAGGACCCAAACTAGGCATCGGTGAGCAGGTTATTGGTGAGCAAGTGCTGCTTGATAGCACTGTCGACAACACCTTCCATCACTTTGCTGATGATTGAGAGTAGACTGATGTGGCGGTAAATTGTGGACAGGACATACCTGGGCAGTTTGACTGGCTTCTGTGATGGTGGGGATAGTGGGGACCTTAGGAGGAGGCCGATATGGATCATCCACTCGGCACTTCTGGATGAAGATGGTTGCAAATGGTTCAGCCTTGTCTCATGCAATCACGTGCTGGGCTCCACCATCATTGAGGATGGGGATATTCATGGAGCCTCCTCCTCCTGTTAGTTGTTTAACGGTCCTGCACCATTCACATCTAGATGTGGCAGGACTGCAGAGCTTTGATCTGCTCTGTTGATTGCGGGATCATTTAGCCCCTACGAGGATGTTGCCTGGACTGGAAAATTTTAGCGATGAGGAAAGTTTAGATATGCTGGGGTTGTTTTCTTTGGTACAGAGGAGGCAGAGGGGAGACCTAATTGAAGTGCATAAAATTATGAGGGGCCTAGATAGAGTGGATAGGAAAGATCTCTTCCCCTTAGCAAAGGGATCAATAACCAGGGGGCATAGATTTAAAGTAAGTGGTTGGAGGTTAAGAGGGGATTGGAGGAGAAATGTTTTCATCCAGAGGCTGGTGGGAGTCTGGAACTCACTGTCTGAAAGGGTAGTAGAGGCAGAAATCCTCATAGCATTTAAAAAGTAATTGGATATGCACTTGAAGTGCTGTAATCAACAAGGCTGGAAAGTGGGATTAGGCTGGATAACTCTTTGTCGGCCAGCATGGACGTGATGGGCCGAATGGCCTCATTTTGTGCTGTAAATTTCTGTGATTCTATGATCCGTCTCTGTCACAGCTGCACTGGAAATGCTGGCTTACATACTAGTGCTTCCGATATGTCATCTTTTTTCCTCAACCGAGGTTTCTCCTCTACCGTGGTTGACATGGACCTCGACTGTGTCCATTCTATTTCCCACACTTCTGCTCTCACCACGTTCCCTGCTTCCCAGAACCATGATATGGCTTCCTTTGTCCTCACCTTTCACCCCACCAGCCTCCACATTCAACGAATCAGCCTCCATGATTTCCGCCACCTCCAGTGTGATGCCACCACCAAACACATCTTCCTCTTCCTTCCCCTCTCAATATTCCGAAGGGACTGCTCCCTCCGTGACAACCTGGTACACCCCTCAATCACCCCAACACCCCTCCCCTTCCCACAGCACGTTCTCGTGCAAGCGCTGGAGATGCAACACCTTTCCTTTTACCTCCTCCCTTCCCACTGTCCAGGGCCCCTAACGCTCCTTCCAGGTGAAACGCGATTTACTTGTACTTCTTGCAATTTAGTATATTGTATTCGCTGCTCATGATGCAGTCTCCTCTACATTGGGGAGACCAAACTCAGATTGGGCGACCGCTTTGCAGAATACGTCCGTTCAGCCCGTAAGCGTGACCCTGAGCTTCTGGTCGCCTGTTATTTTAATTCTCCGCTCCACTCCCACTCTGATCTCTCCGTCCTCGGCCTCTTACACTGTTCCAATGAAGTTCAACACGAGCTCGAGGAACAACACCTCATCTTTTGTTTTAGCACTTTACAGCCTTCTGGACTCAACATCGAGTTCAACAATTTCAGACCGTAACCACTGCCCATATTTTTTTCACATGGCAGCTGTTGATGATTCTACCATTCCCGTTTACACCTCTTTGAGACTCATATTTTGTTTCTTTAGTTGTCCCATTACCATCTCCTTTTGCCTTGCACCATCATCCCTTTTGTCATTTAATCTACCCTGCCTTCTATCCATCACAGACATCTCCTTTTGTTCTTTCCTCCCCTCCCCCTTCCCCTGCCCTGTACTTGCTTAAAATCTGTTACATCTCTAACTTTTTCCAGTTCTGATGAAAGGTCATTGACCTGAAACATTAACTCTGTTTCTCTCTCCACAGATGTTGCCTGACCTGCTGAGTATTTCCAGCATTTTCTGTTTTTATTTCAGATTTCCAGCATCTGCAGTATTTTGCTTTTTCAGTTATATAGTGCATTGTATAGAAAACTGTCCTAAGGTGTTTCACAGAATTGTAATCAGCAGTAAATGGATACTGAACCAAAGGAGGCGTCATTAGATTGGTGGCTAAAGATTTGATCAAACAGATGAGTTTTGAGGAGGGGAAGATGGAGGTGGAGGGGAATAAACAGGGAATACCAGAACATGGGGCCTAGGTGGCTAAAGGCATGGCTGCCAATGGCGGGGTGAAGGAAAGGGGGATGCACAAAAGGAATGCAGTAATGGA
This sequence comes from Pristiophorus japonicus, assembly GCF_044704955.1. NCBI lineage: Eukaryota > Metazoa > Chordata > Chondrichthyes > Pristiophoridae > Pristiophorus > Pristiophorus japonicus. Next base: position 102,653,189 of record NC_091987.1, read on the forward strand.
CAGTTTGACAGCATTGGTGCAGATGGGCTGGAGGAGTGGACAGAAATAGGGAGGTTATGGACCTTGAAGGGATTTAAACAGAAGGATGAGGATTTTTACATGGTTTGACATGTAGATGCAGGGAGGATGTTTCCCCTGGCTGGGGAGTCTAGAACCAGGGGTCACAGTCTCAGAATAAGGGGTCGGCCATTTAGGACTGAGATGAGGAGAAATTTCTTCACTCAGAGAGTGGTGAATCTTTGGAATTCTCTACTCCAGAGAGCTGTAGAGAAAGAAAAAAAAGAAAGACTTGCATTTATATAGAGCCTTTCACGACCACCGGACATTTCAAAATGCTTTACAGCCAATGAAGTACTTTTGGAGTGTAGTCACTATTGTAATGTGGGAATCTCGGCAGCCAACTTGCGCATAGCAAACTCCCACAAACAGCAATGTGGTAATGACCAGATCATTTTTTTTGTTATGTTGATTGAGGGATAATTATTGGCCAGGACACCGGGGATAAATCCCCTGCTCTTCTTCAAAATAGTGCCATGTGATCTTTTACATCCACCTGAGAGGGCAGACAGGTTTAACGTTTCATCCAAAAAACTGCACCTCCCATAGTGCAGCACTACACTGGAGTGTCAGCCTAGATTTTTTATGTGCTGAAGTTTCTGGCGTGGGACTTGAACTCACAACCTTCTGACTCAGAGGTGAGTGTGCTATCCACTGAGCCACACTTGAGTATATTCAAGATAGAGATCGATAGATTTTTAGATATTAAAGGAATCAAGGGATATGGGGATAGTGCAGGCAAGTGGAGTTGAGGTAGAAGTTGATTATATGCATTTGAGACAGTTTCCTAGAACAATACCTCATGGAACCAACCAGGGAACAGGCTACTTTAGATCTTGTATTGTGTAATGAGACAGGGTTAATTAGCAATCTCATAATAAAGGATCCTCTGGGGCAGAGTGATCATAATATGATAAAATTTCACATTACATTGGAGATTGACTTGCCTCAGTCTGAAACTAGAGTCTTAAACTTAAATAAAGCCAATTACATGGGTATGAAGGGTGAGTTGTCTAAGGTAGATTGGAAAAATAGATTAAAAGGTATGGCAGGAGATAAGCAGTGGCTAGTATTTAAAGAAATAGTTCATAATTCTCAACAAAACTACATTCCATTGAGAAACAAAAATTACACAGGAAAAGTGTTCCATCCATGGCTAACTAAAGAAGTTAAGGGTAGCATTAGATTGAAAGAAGAAGCTTTTAATGTTGGAAGAATTGTAGTAAGCCTGAGGATTGGGAACATTTCAGAAACCAGCAAAGGATGACCAAAAAATTGATAAAAAGGGGAAAAATAGACTATGAGAGAAAACTAGCAAGAAATATAAAAATAGATTGTTAAGAGCTTCTACAAGTATGTAAAAAGGAAGAGAGTAGCAAAAGTAAACACTGGTCCCTTAGAGGCTGAGGCAGGATAAATTATTATGGGGAATAAGGAAATGGAAGAAACGTTAAACAAATATTTTGTATCTGTCTTCACAGTAGAAGATGCAAAAAACATACCTAAAATGATGGGGAACGAAGGGTCTAATGAGGGTGAGGAACTTAATGTAATTAATATAAGTAGATAAAAAGTACTAGGGACTAAAACCCAACAAATCCACTGGACCTGACAGCCGATATCCTAGGGTTCTAAAAGATGTGGCTGCAGAGATACTGGATGCATTGGTTTTGATCTTTCAAAATTCCCTAGATTCTAGAATGATCCCAGTGGATTGGAAGATAGCAAATGTAACACCGCAATTCAAGAAAGGAGGGAGAGAGAAAATGGGGAACTACGGGCCAGCTAGCCTGACATCAGTCGTCGGGAAAATGCTAAAATCCATTGTTAAGGAAGTGGTATCAGAGCACTTAGAAAATCAGAGTCAACATGGTTTTATGAACATGAAATCGTGTTTGACAAATTTATTCGAATTTTTTGAGGATGTAGCTAGCAGGGTAGATAAAGGGGAACCAGTGAATGTAGTATATTTGGATTTCTAAAAGGCATTCAATAAGGTACCACATAAAAGGTTACACAAGATAAGGGATCTTGGGATTGGAGTAATATATTAACATGGATAGAGGATTGGTTAATGGACAGAAAACAGAGAGTAGGAATAAACGGGTCTTTTTCAGGTTGGCAGGCCACAAGGATCAGTGCTGGAACCTCAGCTATTTACAATCTATATTAATGGCCAAGATGAAGGGACTGAGTGCAATGTATCCAAGTTTGATGATGGCACAAACCTAGGTTGGACAATAAGCTGTGAGGAGAACACAAATAATCTGCAAAAGGATATAGACAGACTAAGTGAGTGGGCAGTAAGGTGACAGATGGAGTATAATGTAGAGAAATGTGAGATTATTCATTTTGGTAGGAAGAATAGAAAAACATAATATTTTTTAAATGGTGAGAAACTTTTAAATGTTGGTGTTCAGAGAGATTTCTGTGTCCTTGTGCAAAAACACAGATAGCTAACACACAGCTAAAGCAGGCAATAAGGAAGGCAAATGGCATGTTGTCCTTTATTGCAAGGGGGTTGGAGTATAAGAGTAAGGAAGTCTTGCTACAATTATATAGGGCCATGGTGAGACCACACCTGCAATACTGTGCACAGTTTTGGTCTTCTTATCTAAGGAAGGATATGCTTGCCTTGGAGGCGGTGCAACAAAGGTTAACTAGTTTGATTCCTGGGATAAGAGAACTATCTTATGATGAGAGATTGTGCAGAATGGGAGTTTAGAAGAATGAGAGGTGATCTCATTGAAACATACAAGATTCTGAAGGGGATTGACAGGGTAGATGCTGAGAGGTTGTTGCCCCCTAGCTGGAGTGTCTAGAACAAGGGGGTATAAGGGATATAGAATTGTAGCAGGCAAAGAGCAGACAGATAGGTGGTCTCAACACAATGCTGAAGGTAGTGAACTAATCAGTATTAGGAGGGTTCTGAGGAATAATTGCCTATTGTATATAACACTAGCTTATGTAAGTATAGCACACTTATAATGCATTAAAACTATATGGTTAACCTTAGTAACACTTAACAAAACAGCAGAAGTCAGCAGTTACAATTTTGATTAGAAGTCTCTGAGGAACAGATAAAAAAGCCAGTATTTTGGGAACAGTTACTTCAGCGTCATATAGCCTATGGCAAAGTGCAAATCACGGAACAAACACAATTAACATATGATGGAAGATGGACAATTGCATGGACCACTCAGAGCCAGTCTGATAAGAGTCAACAAATCCATGTAACTCCGCTGATAGCAATAGACCTATCGATGATTTTGTAGGAGGGCTGCTCCTCTCCAAAACCTGTATAAATTATACTCGAAACCTCTTGAATCTTGAAGGTTCAACAATTGAACCCTCCCTTGCATTTGCTTGAAATAAAGCCGGTTAAATTGAAGGTTTCGTTTGTTTAATTCCGTGGTCATTATACGAATCCGACGGGTGAGGTGCCGATTACCTATATCAGGTATTCCGCCCTGAGGGAGATAAGTCTTCCTCTTACCCCAACAGAAGGGCAGGTGTCGACTTCCTATATCAGGAAGTCTGCCTCAAGGGAGAGAAGTCTTCCTTTTACCCCAACAATTGGCGCTGCAAGCAGTGTGCAGAGCCTCCGACCTGGATGATGTGACAGCTAGCAATGGCAGTGAGTATATTTTTTGTACCACCTGCAGCTATAGTATTGACGGGGAAGGAGGTAATCTCTATAAAGAACTAGAAGGGGATAATCTGTAGAACAAAGTTATAGCGAACCACGGAAGAACAAAAACCAAGGTTGGGGATAGGTGTATTGTCTGAAAAAGAAGGAGTACAGCCTAAAAAAAGTGGGGTGGGACCCCAGGATGTTTAGGAAAACTGGCCAGTGTGATAAAATGAAGACCAAGGGGGGGTCTCTGAGATATGGACCAAAAGGGTCCCAGGTATAAATGCTAGCAGGAAAGACGAAAAATAAAACCGACACTTCCAGTTGGAGTAACCAAATTAGGGAGGCAAGCAGTATTGTTAGTCCGGATGGACATTAGAGGGGTCCAAGGGCTTGGAAACAGTACACGGAATCTGGTAGAGGGGTAAATGTACCCAGACAAAAAATGGCATGCATGAAGTTGCTAAAAAATATAGGATAAGCTGTATTTGGTGTGAATGTCTGTCTTTAAGTGAAAGTGCTTGCATGGAAGCTTTCTTGACTGTTGAATTCACAAAGGACAGCTTGTTTATCAAAAGATAAAAGATGCAACCTTGAAAGCTACAGCTGCTAAAGGAAACCATTGAACGTCTAATTGGAAAAAAAGTGTGTACGATTGTCTTATGTAGTTTAAATTAACAAATTCACGAAGACACAAGTCCTCTCTGTAAAAGGTTTGTTAGATACAAAAACTAATTTGAATAAAGGAGATTTAAATGGAAAAAGACGTAACTTACTGGATACTAGTTGATATTGGCTGTGAAAAAGATATTGGTTTAATTGGAGGGTAATTAACCAATGAAAGCCAAATTTTCATAATGGCCATAGTGAAATCTCGGCTTTGATTCAAAGTATGAATATTGGAAAAGAGATAAGATACTCTATGTTGATAATGATTATAAATTACAAGAAAGTTTCACTGCAGTAAAGGAGATTTAAATTTCGGGTTTGAAAACCTTTTCAAAATGGACAATGCTTATCGAGGAATAGTCCCGAACAGTCTAAACAAGTAGGAGGGGGTTTGGAGATAACGAAAGGAAAAGATCTAAGCTAAGCAAAGGAAGGAAAAAAAAACTGGGAATGGAACCGGCACGGAAGTTTTAGCTTTTGTGCCGAGAGAAATAAAACACAAGATTTGCTCAGTGACCGGGACCCTAAAAACAAAATGCTGGAATGTATAAAGCTGGTGTGAAAATGTAAAAAGTGTGGCAGTTTCTCTGATTGTTTTGACTATGATTTACAGAGCTAAGGAAAATAAGCTCTGGTCTTGAAGTCACAATTGCCAGTACTTGGATTTCAGTAAACAAAATAGCTATTAAAAATATGTGGTCTTGTTTTAAATCAATTAAAAAAAATCTTTGGCAAATATTTGAATTGGAAGTTTAGAAAAAATTGGAGTTTAATCTAAAATGCTGTCTTTCCCGATGAGAATGTTTTATTTAAAGCTAATAATGTCAGCTTTACTAATGATTTCTGCTGTTTTAACGGATTCCTAATTTCGAAGCAAGTTTTGAAGGCACAAAGATTTGGGAAAAAAATTCTGATATTGGGAAAGGTTTAAAAAATTACGCGAAGTCACGTAATGATGTCAGGCCTTCTTACAAACCTGCAAAGGAGTTAACTCTTGCCATTTGGGAAATTAATAAAAGAAATGAAAAAGCAAGGATGGCAGCCAGAAGACTCTCCTGACAGACAAGAAATGATGGGGTAGTCAGAATAAGAATAAAGTGGAGAAAGCCTATGTAATAATACTCGCCTACTACAGAGGACAGATAAAAGAAATAAGTAAGCTGGAAGAGATAAAAGACGGGACCGGACGGTTAGAACAGTGCACAGCCGTAGCAAAAAAAAATGCAAAAATTGGAATTCCTCAAGCACAGGATGTTTAAAGACAGGCTAGGAGAAGCCCATCAAAAGATAATTAAGTTGGGATTAAGAGTGCAGGATGAAACTTTGGCGTGGGCAGAACACATAGAGGAGTTAAAGTCAGAACAAAGGGAGAAGATAGCAAAAATAACAGCAGCGACGGTAGCAGCAGAGGCGAAGGGGAGGAGACACACCCCGAGCAGCTCCCCTGATATGTTTTAGCTGCAATAAGGGAGGAGGCGCAGGAAGGCGAGGCCCCCAACAGGCAAAGAAGGGAGCACCCTTTTGCAGTATGTGGATGATATCCTTTTTGCCTCCAGTACAGAACAACAACACGCACTAGCTTTAACTACAGTGCTTGGAGCTCTACAGACTGCGGGATTAAAAATAAATCGTAGGAAGGTGCATGTGGGGGGAGTGAAGTAACAAATCTAGGATACATAATATCACAAGGGAAGAGACTGATGCCTGAGGACAGAAAGGAAACAATTTGATCAATGCCCAGGCCAGGAACTGTGAAAGGGGTCAGGCAGGTACTAGGGCTATTCAACTACTGCAGAAATACCGAGATCAGGAAATTGTGGTTGCAAGGTTAAAACATGTGCTCCAGCTCTGGGACTACCTGACCAGAATAGGCCCTTCCACATCTATACCCACCACAGTAAAGATCATTACATGGGGACAGGCATAGGCCAGTGGCATACTAATGTCGGGACACATACCCAGCATACCTTAGTAGAATTGTTTAACACAGGAAGGCTAAAACCAGTATCTGACGTGCGAAGGGCTGGATGGGAAGCAATGCTCTTAACCCCCAATGGGACGGTAACAATAATGAAAGACAACTGTAACAACCCTGCAGGGTGGATCATTACAGAGGGAGAAGAGCATCAGTGTAGCCCAACAGGAGAAGTCGAGGGAAGTAGTCAGGCTTGAGGAAGCAGACATAGATACATAGATGGCGCTATATAAATGGGACACCACGGTCGGGATGGGCAGTGGTAGATAACAGCGGACATGTTAGAAGGGAAGGACGGTTAGAGGGGGCTTATCAGCTCGAGCAGTTGAATTGGTGGCTCTCACCGAGGCTCTCAGGATGGCTAGGGGATAAAGAGTAAACCTCTATACAGACAGTCGTTATGCATTTGGAGTAGTGCATGATTATATGATAGCCTGGAGTAGCTGGGGATACATGACTTCAGGAGGAGGGACACTAACACACTGATCAGCATCAACAGGGAAACGCATGGGCAGATGAGGCAGCCAAGCGGGTGGCGGAGACAGGTACACTGGCCCGGGAAGCCCAGGTCGGAGCATGTACCATCGGGCCTGAGGAAGTAAACATGCTTAAGGTGCAGGGAGAAGCCACTCCACAGGAAAAGGAGGGATGGAAGCAGAGAGGGGCCCAACAAGGGATCGATGGGATATGGAGGAAAGATGGGAATGTGGTGGCCCCAGAATGCATTCAGGGGAGCCTATTAAATTGAAACCACGGGTATGTCCATATAGGTAGAACCAACATGATAAGATAGATGCCCAGATGCTGGTGGTGGAAGGGAATAGGTAGAGATATAGAGGACCACTGTAGAAGGTGCATGATATGCGCGAAATACAACCCGTGGGGAAAGTAAAGGCCAGAATGGGACATCAGCCCCGACCGAAAGGACTCTGGGAAAACTTCCAGATAGATTTTACTGGACCGTTACCCAGCAACAAAGGGAAGACATACCGTTTAGTTATAACAGACCAGTTTACAAAGCTTTTGCCACTAGAAATTGTTCATCAGAAACCGTGGCCAGGATCCTAGCAGAAGAAATAATACCCCGATGGGGAATGCCACTGTAGCTGGACTCAGATCAAGGTACACACTTCACAGGGAAGATAATGAAACAGGCCTGCGCTTTACTAGGGATCAGGCAAAAATATCCCATATCATCCGGAATCTTCCGATTAGGGGAACGAATAAATAGGACTAAAAAAGCAGCCCTAGCTGAGGCAATCAAAGAGACTGGAAAGGGATGGGTAGACAGGTTACCCCGAGTACTGATGAAGTTCAAGGCAACCCCTAGTTGGACGACAGGACTGACATCCTTTGAACTAATGAGACAGCCAGAAGTCTTGGTTACAGGAAACGAGGACGAAGGACCCTATAAAGACAGGATACGGAGGTTTGTAATGGAACTCTGTAAGCAGTTACATGACTTTAAAGCACAGGCTAGAGATCAGCAAATAATCAAGGGCTTCGAGAACGACACTAAGGAAAAGAAGGTCCAAATACCCCAAAGGGACCAATCAGGTGATGGTGAGAATGGTAAGGGACATGTGCGCCTGCGTAGTTATAAGGGTTTTCGGCAAGTGGAAACACTGGACCCAGTTAAAAAATTATGGTCACTAACTAACCGGTGACGACTGGGAAATATTGTTTTTTTTGCAGGACTCTGGGAACAACGTGGGGTAACACAGCCTCATATCAAGGACAACAGGCTGAGGGACACCAAGGCCTGTATTATAGGGACTCGGGCGACATTAGTTGTGATAAAGAATCAAAAACACTGATGGTGACGGATGGAGCAACAGTAGACTTAAATAATGGGCATAAAACAACGTAACAAGGAAACAAAATAACATTGGGGATGGGCCAGTAATACGGGACCAATAATTAGTGGGAATAAGACCTTGGTGTGTTTTATAATCAGGAGGGACAGAGATACTGCACCCGGGGGAAGGGGGTGCAGATTTCATGCAACAACTATGAATGATGGTGAAGGGGTATCTCCCGAGATAGACTCAACAACACGGCCCCACCCACTACTTTAGCAACAGTGAGCACTACCAGAGCCCCGACCACCATACCCCCAGAGCCACACACGTGTCTAACTATGAACACTGGGGCAAAAGGGGGATTGATAAGCAGACCAAGGATAAGATACACTTCGGGGTACATCAGCGAATAATTACTGTATTCCTAAATAACCATCCCCAACTTCTGCGGATCAAACACCATAAGCCTGTAAAAAAACCTGACCCTGCGAGCACTTAAAGGCCCTGAATCAAAAACCATGAACTTTAATGTGGAAAGAGGGTCAGGTAAAAAGCAGGACCAAGGAAAAAGAGGGATACGCAGCGGGATATGCGGCGGGAGTTGAGACGGTAAACACTTTAGATGATCGAGTTGATGCCCTAACACGAACCTTACAGGGATTGTTGGAGAGAAATGTAGGAGAAACTCACATGTGGTACCATGACAAGCCAGAAATGTAACTGAAGAGAGCAACAGTACTAAGAGTCTCAGCATAGATGATTGTTATAAAAATAACCAAGTTGCTTTATGTCGAGATCCACTACGAATGATCAAAGATGACTGTGGATATGACCAAGTAGACGGGCACACCTTGAGTATCACCCCCACTAACACAGGACTGCGAAATTATCACTATTCCATGAGGAAATGGAGATTGATGTGTGAGCACCACGGCAACTGAAATGAAGAAAACACCTCATGCACCATTATGGATATTGACTTCTGCTTTACTCTGCTTGGTGAGACAGATATAAACGGGTTTATTATAACCCGTGAACCAAAGGAGGAAACCATCGATGATGGACATTACCTGAGGAGGTTATGCGAAGGCCATTGGGCCGCAAGGAAAACCGATACTCGAACTGAATGAGAAACAAACTCGACTGAATTGGACGCAATGAAAGCGAATTCGACAGAATAGAGAAGACCCCAGGTGGAGGAAAGATAAGAGAAACAGAGGATACCCCAGGCCGGGCAGAATTCGAACACCGAAAAAATGTTGGCTAGAAAGGACTTATACACGAACTATGCTGGACTCAATGTACTGGTTATAGCGCAAGGGAACTCACCTTGCTAGTATTATCCTGCAAGAAGTGTGACTTACGTAAGAGGCAGGCCCTAGCCCGTACAACGGTTAAAACATTGAATAAAGGAGAATTAGACAGTCTGGCAGAAAGGACTGCTTTAGTATAACCTTGATGGGAAAGCCAACAGGTAGGTCCTGCAGCTCGGGAAGTAGTGCTACCCAAGCGAAAGGACAACCCTGGAAGCTCACCCATGAGGAATTAATTGGGAAATGGCCTATCTTGGGCATATAGCCAAGGGCCATAAGGGGGGAATTGTAAGGGATATAGAATTGTAGTAGGCAAAGAGCAGACAGATAGGTGGTCACAACACAATGCTGAAGGTAGTGAACTAATCAGTATTAGGAGGGTCTGAGGAATAATTGCCTATTGTATATAACACTAGCTTATGTAAGTATAGCACACTTATAATGCATTAAAACTAAATGGTTAACCTTAGTAACACTTAACAAAACAGCAGAAGTCAGCAGTTACAATTTTGATTAGAAGTCTCTGAGAAAGAGTTAAGAAAGCCAGTGTTTTGGGAACAGTTACTTCAGGTGTCATAGAGACTATGGCAAAGTGCAAATCATGGAACAAACACAATTAACATATGATGGGAGATGGACAATTGCATGGACCACTCAGAGCCAGTCTGATAAGAGTCAACAAATCCATGTAACTCCGCTGACAGCAATAGACCTATCGATGATTTTGTAGGAGGGTTGCTCCTCTCCAAAACCTGTATAAATTATACTCGAAATCTCTTGTATTTTGAAGGTTCAACAATTGAACCCTCTCTTGCATTTGCTTGAAATAAAGCCGGTCAAACTGAAGGTTTTGTTTGTTTAATTCCGTGGTCGTTATACGGAGGGCGATGGGCGAGGTGTCGATTACCAATATCAGGTATTCCGCCCCGAGGGAGAGAAGTCTTCCTTTTACCCTAACAGGGGCACAGTCTCAGGATAAGGGGTAGGCCATTTAAGACAGAGATGTGGAAGAATTTTTCACTCAGAGGGTTGTGAATCATTGGAATTCTCTGCCCCAGAGAGCTATGGATGCTGAGTCTCTGAATATATTCAAGGCTGAGATAGATAGATTTTTGGAGACTAGGGGAATCAAGGGATATGGAGATCAGGCGGGAAAGTGGAGTTGAGGTTGATGATCAACCATGATCTTATTGAATGGTGGAGCAGGCTCGAAGGGCCAAATGGCCTACTCCTGCTCCTATTTCTTATGTCATGATTTAAAATTTGAGGTTTTGTGGGATCCAGAAGCCAGTAGGTAAGCGGGACTTATTGTGGAATAGCAGTTTTGGATGGACTGAAGTTTACAGAGGGTGGGACTTGGGGAGGCCAGCCAGGAGAGGATTGGAATAGAATAAAAGGGTGAAAAAAAACTCCCAAAATGTAACAGTATCTTCCTGCATGTTAGGAAAGCTATAGAATTGCAAGTTGCTGTTGTCATTGATAGTACTATGGTTGTTGGTCGTCTCTTGATCCTCCTAAATGCCAAATATACCAATACACTCTTCCTCCTTGTGGAGCGATTAAAAACGGAGATGCTCAAGAGGGCAGAATTGGAGAAGCCCAGAGATCTCGGAGAATTGTGGGGATGGAGGAGATTACAGTGATAAGGAGGGACCAGGCCATGGAGGGATTTGTAAACAAGGATGAGAATTTTGAAATCGAGGCGTTGCTTAACTGGGAGCCAGTGTAGGTCAGCGAGCACAGGGGTGATGGGTGAACGAGATTTGGTGCAAGTTAGGACATGGGCAGCAGAGTTTTGAATGATCTCAGTTTACGGAGGTTAGAACATGGGAAACTGGCCAGAATTGGGTTGGAATGGTCAAGTGTAGAGGTAACAAAAGCATGGATGAGGGTTTCTGCAGCAGCTGAGCTGAGGCAGGGGCAAACTCGGGCGATGTTACAGAGGTGGAAATAGGCAGTCTTAGTGATGGCAAGGATATGTGGTTGGAAACTCAACTCGGGGTCAAATATGACACCAAGATTGCGAACAATCTGGTTCAGCCTCAAACAGGAGAGGGATAAATCGGTGGCCAGGGAGAGGAGTTTGTGGCGGGGACTGAAGACAATGGCTTGGGTCTTCCCAATATTTAGTTGGAGGTAATTTCTGCTCATTCAATACTGGATGTCAGACAAGTAGTCTGACAATTTAGAGACTGTGAAGGGTTTTAGAAAATTGGTGGTAAGGTTGAGCTGGGTGTTATCAGAGTGCATGTGGAAACAGATGCTGTGTTTATGGATGCTGTCGTCAAGGGACAGCATGTAGATGAGACATAGGAGGGGACCAAGGATAGATCCTGGGAGAACACCAAAGGGAATGGTGCGGGAGCGGGACGATGAGCCACTACGGGATTTATCACATTTGCTTGCTTACTTGTGTTAATCTTGGTGGTGTGCTGCTCTGAGCATCTTGACCTTTCACCTCGGCTTCTTGATACAAAAAATTCAGATGAATGAACACTAGAAATAGCTCATGTTGTTTCTGCTGATTTTTTCTACATCAGATAAAACCCACAAAGGAGATCCTCGAGCTTCAAAGCTGCAGTCAGTCCATAATTTGCACCAATGCTGCCAAATATTTAAATACATTGATGACATTGTGATTCTAAGAGTTGTAGCAATCCAAAGGAATCTAGAACATGAAATTCTCGTCCTGCTGACGAATCATCTAGATTAAATGACATGGGGTTAGAACCTCCACTTTTGAGCTTATCACCCAAATTGGGCGTTATTTCTGCGATAAAAAAAGGTTTTCAGATCGCCGGCTTCTCATTCATTCTCTAAACACCTAGTTTACATTTTTGAAAATAGGCATTACCATGAGCTATATCAAATGGGTGGTAGCGTTAAATTTTTATGACCTTCTGCCGCAAAGTGTGGCCGTCTTTAGCAATGGCATGACAATGCTCGATTCCCGCGATTCAGGAGGTCAAGGGTCACCATGACATACGCAAAAGAGGAGACAGAGAGAGAGGGAGCTCACAGGGACTGAAGGCGTGACTGGATGTGGTGTGGCTGCTTTGGGAGGAAGGAGGGAGATTTTAGAGCTTCACAGCAAGTAGGCAAAAAAATGTAGCTGTTACCTGCCACATATTTGACCAAATTTGCCCTATAATGGAGGGAGAAGAGGAGGCATCACAGCACGCTGTGGAGACTGACGCTGGAGAGAGCAGTGAGGTTGGAGAGGAGCACATTGGAGGTCGCAAAAGAACCAGGAGGTTCTCGGACGAGGCAAATGCCTCCCTCCTGCAGGAGGTCGAGTCACGCAGGGGTGATTTGACACAGGGAGGGCGTGGGAAGCCCACCCCAAAGGCTTACCAGAAGATATGGACCGAGATAGCAGAGGTGGTCTCGTCGGTGACCAACGAGGTGCACGAGGGCAACCAATGCCGCAAACGATGGAACAACCTTATGGGATCCGCAAGAGTAAGTATTACATTGATTTACATGTACTTATGTATTTATATAATTTAATTTGTAACAGTCATGAGTGAATATCAGCAGATGTGAGGTCTTGCACTTTTACCGGGAATGTTTTACTCAAAGCCTGTGGTCATGGTGTACATCTTTAGGTAATGAATGATAATAATCATAATAATCATGATTACATCTGTCGGTTATGTATTGTATCAGTCTCTGTGACAGTACCTAGCAATGATATCACGCAATGTCGTCCTGTCACCTTTTACAGAAGAATCTATCGACGATGAGGTCCATGCAGAGGTGAACGGGTGGTGGGCCACCAGTCCCCAGCGACATCACAGAGATGAAGGAGCGAGTGCGAGCACTCGTGGGGAAGCACCCCTGAACAGCCACGGGTGAATCTGCAGATCCTGAAGTGAAGCCACGTGAGTAAAGCTTACACCACTGCGTGATGTAAAGTCAATAGACGCCACACCAACTCATATCCGAACAATCATATATGATAGATGATTTCTAAAAGTGTACAGAAATAATGCAGGCCTAATGAAAATCATTGCAATCCACAATGTGTTGATGGTCATGAAATGTGATATCTGCGATGATTTTGAGAGCGGTGGTGCTTTTGTCGTGCATATGCTGTGTGTTGCATTGGACTCACCTTGTCACCCTAGCACCCCCTTCTCCTCTAACAACCTAATTTGTGTTTTGCAGCTCAGCCAGCAGCGCAACCCCAGGCAGGGCCACAGAGGCCAGAAGGTGGGGGCGCGGGGCACGAGTCGGCAGATGATCCTACTACATCTGATGCTGAGGAGCTCGGATTGTCACCCATCAATCTGCTGGGTCTGTTCTCGACGGATGAGAGCGTGGACTTCGAAGAACCTGCATCGCCACGCTCCAGAACGCATTCCACCGCAAGGCCATCTATTGGTCTTCCGGTCATTCCCGCCTCCACTCTGGAGATGCCGGCCCCAAGCACCTCTCCACAGGGCACTTCATTTGTCCCTAGGATGGCGCCGACCCTGCGGGAGCCTCGTGAACGCGGCAGGTCTATACTACAAGCGCGACATGACAGCAGAGAGATGGTTCGGTTGTCCAGGAGGACTGTAGACATTGGTGACCAGCTCATCGAAGCTTTGGAGGGGGGCATATCCCGACACCTGGCCACGATGACCGAGTACATTCCGCGCATGGCCAAGTTCCTGGACGCGATAGCCCTGCCAGTGGTCCCAGAGCATGGCACTCCACCTGTAAGTTCCGCACCACCACTGCGAATAACAGAAGCAAGGACCAAGATCTTGCTTCTGCATCAGAGAATGTTGCCCCATCGACAACCCCCGCTCCCGTACCCGTCCAACCAACGTATCTGACTTCATCCCCCCAAATGAGGCACCGCCTGAGGAGCTCCTCGGCCAGGCACCATGGAGCGAGGAGGGGAAGGGGTGGAGCTGGGGAGAAGAAAGAGAGGGGGGAGGGAAAGTGAGGTGCATGTGCACAGGTGATGGCTGTGATATATCTCCATCTGGGTGTATGCAATTTGCTGCAATGTATGGGGGCTGGGGATCACGATCCTGCTTTACCTTTGTATTCTGTGTTGCTGGACATGTTGATCATGCGATTTATGTCAATGGTGGAAAAAGTGGGATGTGGGCAGGGTTGGGTGTTATTGGCTGTGATATTTATGATTTCAGACCAATGTTGGTATTAAACTTTTATTATTGAACATAACCTTGTTGCGCATTGTCTCAGATAGCTGGACCGTTATTCCTTACTGAGAAAGGGTTAAATACAACTTTACATCAATCAACGTAAACTTTAACTGGCACCAAGGTGATGGACACCATTGGTGTCTGAGCTGCACACACACGGCAGTTTATCAGCATTGTCACTCACATCAACGCTCTTTCAGGCAAATCTTTCTGATATCAGCTCCTCATGTAAGAGAGGAATTTAACAAATGCCAGCCACACTGCTGGCTTCCGTCCTGGTTAGTTCCACTTTTTGTGGGCATTTTTTTGAGTGGGCGATATTCTGGGTGATATGTGTGCGAAGTCGTGAAATTGACAGTGGGTGATCTCCATGGCCGCTAGTTTGGATAAATATGCTCTTTATGACAAAAAACAGTCACCGGGCGTTATTATTGAATCTCGTCATGAAGTCCTTGAGGAAAGTAATGCTAGATGATATTATGGGCATTGAAATCGCCCATTCTGTTGATTCTGCCCCAAAAAAGTGGGCGGGCAGTAATATTTTTTCTCAGCGTTATGCCCATTGGGAAAATAACGCTCGGCGATAAGTCTCCTAAAAAAGCCCGTCAGTTTCTATTTTGTGCCAAAATGGACAATGTATGGGCGTTATACGTAATTTCAGCGGTAAAATGGGCATTAAGTGGGCGTTAAGCAGGCAAAAAAAGTGGAGGTTCTAGCCCATGGCCTCAAACCCTGAAAAAATTAAAAGGCATATGTTTCTAATTTAGCAAGGACTGAGTAGCATTCCTCATCAGTGAAAAGCTTTGTCGACTGGATTACTGTACAGCGTATTTGTGGTGTAGAACTCTGCCGTGCTTCATGTTGTAACGTTTTTGCATGAAATCTTTTTATATTGTGAATGCGAAATGAAACTTTGTTAGCTGCCCCAAGGAAAAAAAAGTGAACTTTTTGAGGCAAGTGAGGGAAATCCACAAATATTGCCTGGAGATAACTGTCAGTTCCAAGGGAAAGGAGCTCAAGTTGTAATCTGAATTTAATCAGATCAAGTTCGGTTTGCTTATCTTGCCAGTTGCTGAAATGTTAATGTTTGCAAGTTTGGCACTGTTCAAATAGATGGACCTCATTGAATTTAATGGCTGAAATCATTAAGGGAATGCCAAGCTAGATTAAAACTCCAATAGGCTTTGTTCCAGGCCAGGCCTCATAAACAAGCCTTCAGATAGAAGGGTTGTCAATCCTCCAGTATTGTCTTCCTCCAGGATTGTCTTATAATCTCTCATAAAATAACTTGGAAAGTTCATTTTTCCCACAGAATGTTTTTGAGAATGGGAAAATTGCGATTCCACCCCATCACAGAATCTCTGCTGATGAGGCTCCAGGCACAAGTCGGAGGAGTAACGGCCAGCCGAAGGATCGCTCCCTCGGCTGGACACAAGCACAGGAGCTCGTCGCTTGGATTCCACCCCCCACCCCAACCCCCAGCTTTGAAAGCATTTCGGTATAAGCTATAATTAAAGTGCCATAAATGCGTTGCGTCTCCACAGAGACAGAGCTTAATGTTGCGCATGCGTACAGACCAGGGTGTGTTCTGCTCTGCTAGGGCGTCACCCAGCAAAGGTGTGTGTGCTGCGCTTCAGTAAGTCTCACAATAACAAGAATAACAAAGTTAAGGATAATAATTCTGGGTACACATTTTACTATGCCTCATGTAATAAGGTTGGTTTACATGCATGGCATATGGAGGCAACGGATAATCCCACGATACCGTCGTCACAAACCAGATCGCTCGGGCATTAATGGGGAGGAGGCCATACCCTGATCGAACCTACAGGGACAGACTCTCATACCAACACCTGAGTGAGGCAGACTGCATTCGCAGACTGCGATTTAGAAAGGAGGTCATCACCGAGATCTGCCAGCTAATCAGGTCAGCCATACAGCCAAGAAGTGGGAGGAGGACTGCCCTACCTGTGGAAGTGAAGGTCACTGCAGCACTTGCCTTCTATGCTTCTGGCTCATTTCAAGCAGCAACTGGGGACATGTGCTGCATCTTGCAGCACGCCACACATTGCTGCATTCGACAGGTGACTGCTGCACTGTATGCCAAAAGGGACCAGTTCATCAATTTCCCTATGACCACGCAGGCAATGTGAGACAGGGCTGTGGAGTTCTCCAGAATTGCTGGCGTCCCAAAGGTACAGGGTGCAATCGACTGTACCCACATCACCTTGACAGCACCTTTGGATGACTCCGAAGTTTATCGGAACAGGAAAAGTTTCCATTTCCTAAATGTTCAACTCTTGTGCGACGATCTGCATCGGATCATAGCTGTGGATGCCAAATACCCAGGTAGCATCCATGATGCTTTCATCCTATGCGAGAGCATTATATCTACCATGTTTCAGGAGCTGCCGGAAGGGCAGAGCTGGTTGTTTGGGGACAAAGAGTACGGGCACGCCACCTGGCTTATGACCCCCTATGCAATCCCCGCACTGAGCCACAGCGTCGGTACAGCATGTCGCATATAACGACATGGAGCATCATAGAGCGGACAATTGGTATATTGAAGCAGTGTTTCCGACGCCTGGACCACTCTGCAATACGCCCCTCACCACATCGGTCAGTTCACTGTCGTGTGCTGCATGCTGCACAACTTGGCCATCATGAGGGACCAGGCCCTGGACATTGAAGATCCTCCTGAGGGGAGAAGGGGGGGGTGGGGAGGAAGAGGAGGACGAGGCGGCTGACAACGAGGTCAAAGAGGAGGAAGAGGAGGAGCAGCAGCAGCAGCAGGAGGACGAAGACAAACCCATGCCACCTCCTCAACCAGCAGGATGACGGTGGAGGAGGCGGCCTCGTGCACCTATAGCCATAGCTAGAGACTTGCGTCAGCGGCTAATCCGTGGTTGCTTTGGTGGCTAAAGGCTAAACAGCCCGACAGTTTTGTCTCTTTGCACATGTTAGTGTGAAAAAATATACATCATATGTACATAATGTTGTGTTGGTTTATGTTGCTTTAATTCAAAAAATAATGTGCAGGATTCTGCTTAAATTTTAAAAATAATTTGATTTATTAAACATTTGTACAGTTTTATTTAACTTTAATAAACATTTTTGTATCAAACTTTAAACTTTTCAATGAAGAAAACAACAAGTAGCAGCAACAAACAAACAAACTCTTGCTGCAGCCAACTCTCCTCCCCCTTATTCAAAGACCTTAGAGCTGTGCGCCCCTCCTGCCCCTGTTGTTGCCTCTACCCCTACCTGTGCCCGTTGTCCCAGACTTCTGCTTCCTCCCCTCGACCCCAAGATTTTTGTGCTTTCTGTGCAAAGGTGCATTTGTTGTTGGTGGGGTTGGACAGGGACAGACCTAGCACACAGCATTGTGGAAGGCCCGGGTTCATCGTCAGACTCTTCTTCAGCCTGTGGATGAAACCCGGCACACTACCTGACTTTGGTCTGGGGATTGGAAAATGAGTGTCAGCAGCTGATGCTGCCAATTGCTGTTGGGCAATGACAGCCTGGGTGTGTCCACTTATTGCAGCAGCTATCTCCGACATTCCCTCCCTAATCTGTCCCGATAGTGCACCAGCTGCCTCTGACATTCCCTCCCTAATCTATGACATTCCCGCCTTCATCTCCAAGATCCCCTCCCTCTTCTGCAATATCCCCTCCATCATCTGTCCCGACACTGCTCCCATTGGGGAAGAGTGACCATAATATGGTGGAATTCTGCATTAGGATGGAGAATGAAACAGTTAATTCAGAGACCATGGTCCAGAACTTAAAGAAGGGTAACATTGAAGGTATGAGGCGTGAATTGGCTGGGATGGATTGGCAAATGATACTTAAGGGGTTGACTGTGGATGGGCAATGGCAGACATTTAGAGACCGCATGGATGAACTACAACAATTGTACATTCCTGTCTGGCATAAAAATAAAAAAGGGAAGGTGGCTCAACCGTGGCTATCAAGGGAAATCAGGGATAGTATTAAAGCCAAGGAAGTGGCATACAAATTGGCCAGAAATAGCAGCGAACCTGGGGACTGGGAGAAATTTAGAACTCAGCAGAGGAGGACAAAGGGTTTGATTAGGGCAGGGAAAATGGAGTATGAGAAGAAGCTTGCAGGGAACATTAAGACGGATTGCAAAAGTTTTTATAGATATGTAAAGAGAAAAAGGTTAGTAAAGACAAACGTAGGTCCCCTGCAGTCAGAATCAGGGGAAGTCATAACGAGGAACAAAGAAATGGCGGACCAATTGAACAAGTACTTTGGTTCGGTATTCACGAAGGAGGACACGAACAACCTTCCGGTTATAAAAGGGGTCGGGGGGTCTAGTAAGGAGGAGGAACTGAGGGAAATCCTTATTAGCCGGGAAATTGTGTTGGGGAAATTGATGGGATTGAAGGCCGATAAATCCCCAGGGCCTGATGGACTGCATCCCAGAGTACTTAAGGAGGTGGCCTTGGAAATAGTGGATGCATTGACAGTCATTTTCCAACATTCCATTGACTCTGGATCAGTTCCTATGGAGTGGAGGGTAGCCAATGTAACCCCACTTTTTAAAAAAGAAGGGAGAGAGAAAACAGGGAATTATAGACCGGTCAGCCTGACATCGGTAGTGGGTAAAATGATGGAATCAATTATTAAGGATGTCATAGCAGTGCATTTGGAAAGAGGTGACATGATAGGTCTAAGTCAGCATGGATTTGTGAAAGGGAAATCATGCTTGACAAATCTTCTGGAATTTTTTGAGGATGTTTCCAGTAGAGTGGATAAGGGAGAACCAGTTGATGTGGTATATTTGGACTTTCAGAAGGCGTTCGACAAGGTCCCACACAAGAGATTGATGTGCAAAGTTAGAGCACATGGGATTGGGGGTAGTGTACTGACATGGATTGAGAACTGGTTGTCAGACAAGAAGCAAAGAGTCGGAGTAAATGGGTACTTTTCAGAATGGCAGGCAGTGACTAGTGGGGTACCGCAAGGTTCTGTGCTGGGGCCCCAGCTGTTTACACTGTACATTAATGATTTAGATGAGGGGATTAAATGTAGTATCTCCAAATTTGCGGGTGACACTAAGTTGGGTGGCAGTGTGAGCTGCGAGGAGGATGCTGTGAGGCTGCAGAGCGACTTGGATAGGTTAGGTGAGTGGGCAAATGCATGGCAGATGAAGTATAATGTGGATAAATGTGAGGTTATCCACTTTGGTGGTAAAAACAGAGAGACAGACTATTATCTGAATGGTGACAGATTAGGAAAAGGGGAGGTGCAAAGAGACCTGGGTGTCATGGTACATCAGTCATTGAAGGTTGGCATGCAGGTGCAGCAGGCGGTTAAGAAAGCAAATGGCATGTTGGCCTTCATAGCAAGGGGATTTGAGTACAGGGGCAGGGAGGTGTTGCTACAGTTGTACAGGGCATTGGTGAGGCCACACCTGGAGTATTGTGTACAGTTTTGGTCTCCTAACCTGAGGAAGGACATTCTTGCTATTGAGGGAGTGCAGCGAAGGTTCACCAGACTGATTCCCGGGATGGCGGGACTGACCTATCAAAAAAGACTGGATCAACTGGGCTTGTATTCACTGGAGTTCAGAAGAATGAGAGGGGACCTCATAGAAACATTTAAAATTCTGACGGGGTTAAACAGGTTAGATGCAGGAAGAATGTTCCCAATGTTGGGGAAGTCCAGAACCAGAGGTCACAGTCTAAGGATAAGGGGTAAGCCATTTAGGACCGAGATGCGGAGGAACTTCTTCACCCAGAGAGTGGTGAACCTGTGGAATTCTCTACCACAGAAAGTTGTTGAGGCCAATTCACTAAATATATTCAAAAAGGAGTTAGATGAGGTCCTTACTACTAGGGGGATCAAGGGGTATGGCGAGAAAGCAGGAATGGGGTACTGAAGTTGAATGTTCAGCCATGAACTCATTGAATGGCGGTGCAGGCTAGAAGGGCCGAATGGCCTACTCCTGCACCTATTTTCTATGTTTCTATGTTTCTATGTTTCTATTCCCCCAGGCAGTGTTGTTACTTCTACTGAAAGTCCTGCTAATTCTACCCTCAGCCCACCCATGGTGGCCAGGAGCAATCTGGTTAGCTCAATGCTCTCCCTACTCATTCCCATGATCTGTCCTATGTCCCCTGCATCCTGCGTTTCAGGTTGAGCTCTCCTTCCCACCCTCCTCGGCCGTCTCCCAGGTGTGGCTTGCTGCAACCCACTGGGACCCGCAGCCTCAGACTCTACCCAATGAAATGTTGCGTCGGTTGTATCGCTCAGCAAAGGGCTTGGCGTCCTCACGGGGTTCACCCGCTCCAGTTGCAATGTGACCATGTCATCATTGGAGTCTTACTGCTGCCCTTCATTGTCCAGTTCATCCTCGTCCTGAAGTGGATGAAGAATATCTGGACTGACGGCTTCCTGATCTTCTGCTTCAGCTTCTGTCTCTTCTTGATGTGCAACATCTGCAAAACATAACAGAGCAGGTGTTTGGTTAGCAGCAGGGGAGGGGGCAGAGGGGGCAGGGTGACATGAGTACGTGGCAGGGTTTACTCTCTCTCGGTAACCTGGGCCCAGCATGCACATTGGTGGTTGATCTTTTCTTGCGAGATTGAATCATATCAGCAATCCTCTGTTCCATGGCTGTTTGTTGCAGCTTACTTGGCGCACCTCCTCCAGGTTTTGACCTTTCTCGGTTGATCTGCGACACCTTCATTTGCAAAGATAAAAAAATAACTTTTTACGAGAGGGTCCTTCTGCTGTGGTGGCCACACACACACATACACACACACACACACACACACACACATTAGTCACATTTACAAATGTAATTGCAGTGCATAAATATTTACAGTAACTGCTTGGACAAGGTCCAGCCACGTTTTTTTGACCTGCACGCTGCTTCTCGGAGTCGTGGCCATTGCAGTGAGCTCTTCCGCAACTTGTTCTGAAAGTTTTGCTAGTAGAGAGGGTTTCAGTTTCTTTTGTCCCATTCTTCCTTTGTTCTCGAGCACATCCCATCTCCTCTCAATGATGTCTAACACAGGCTCAATTTCTTCTGCTAGAAATCTCTTGGCCCTTCCCCCTAACCCTTCTCCTTCTTCTCCTTCCCTTGGATCCATCTTTTCCAGCTAAAATTTAAATGTCCAGATCCAGCTCCAATCCCAATGTGTTCTCATAGCTAAGATTCTCCATTCCAGGCAGCATCCTAGTAAATGCCCTCTGCACCCTCTCTAGTGCAATCACGTCCTTCCTATAATACGGCGACCAGAACTGCACGCAGTACTCCAGTTGTGGCCTAACCAAAGTATTATACAATTTAAGCATAACCTCCCTGCTCTCAAAGGCAAGCATTCCATATGCCTTCTTAACTACCTTATCCATCTGGTCTGCTATTCTCAGGGATCTGTGGCCAAGCACTTCAAGGTCCCTTTGTTCATTTACACTTTTAAGTGGCCTACCGCTTAATGTGTACATCCTTTCCTTATTAGCCCTCCACAAGTGCATGACCTCAAACTTCACCGAATTAACTTACATTTTCCACTGTTCTGCCCACCTGACCAGTACATTGATATCCTCCTGCAGTCCATGACTTTCCTCTTCATTCAACCACACAGCCAATTTTAGTGTCATCTGGAAATTTCTTAATCATATCCCCTATATTCAAGTCTAGATCATTGATGTATACCACAAAAAGCAAGGGACCCTGTACTGAGCCCAGTGGAACCCCACTGGAAATATACTTCCAATCACAAGAACATCCATCAACCATTACACTTTGCTTCCTATCTCTAAGCCAATTTTGGATCTAACTTGCCACTTTGCCCTGGATTCCAACTGCTTTAACCTTCGTGACCAATCTACCATGTGGGACCTTATCAAAAGCTTTGCTAAAGTCCATATACACTACATCGTATGCATCACCGTCAATGACCCTCCTGGTTACCTCCTCAAAAAATTCAATCAGTTTAGTCAAATACAATCTTCCCTTAACAAATCCGTGCTGACTGTCCCTAATTAATCCTTGCCTTTTCAAATGCAGATTTATCCTGTTCTTCAGGATTTTTTTTTCAATAATTTTCCCACCACTGAGAGGCTGACAGGCCTGTAATTACTCGGCCTATTCCTTTCTACCTTCTTAAACATGGGTACCACATTCGCAGTCCTCCAGCACCATGCCCAAATCCAAAGAGGACTGTAAAATGATGGTCAAGGCCTCTGCTATTTCCTCTTTTACTTTGCTCAACAGCCTGGGATGCATTTCATCCAGGCCAGGGCATTTATCTATTTTCAAAGCTGTTAAATCCCTTAATACCTCCTCTCTCACTATGTTTATTTCATTCAGAATTTCACACTCCTTGATAGCAGTATCTGCATTGCCCCTTTCCTTTGCGAAACCAGATGCAAAGTATTCATTAAGAACCATACCAACATCTTCCGCCTCCACACAAAGATTACCCTCATGGTCTCTAATAGGTCCTACCCTTTCTTTAGCTCTTAATATATTCATAGAACATCTTTGGCTTTTCCTTAATGTTACTAGCCAAGAATTTTTCATGCTTTCTCTTAGCATCTCTAATATCCTTTTTAATTTTACCTCTTAACTTTTTATATTGCTCCAAAGATTCGACAGTATTTAGCCGTCGGTATATGACATAAGCTTCCCTTGTTTTCTTTATCCTCCCCTGTAAATCCCGAGACATCCAGGGGGCTATGGAATTGTTAGTCCCACCCTTTTTCTTTAAGGGTACATGTTTGGCCTAAGCCTTCCGGATCTCCTCCTTGAATGCCTCCCACTGTTCCAATACTAATTTACCCACAAGTAGCTGTTTCCAGTCCACTATGGCCAAATCATTTCTCAACTTAGCACAGTTAGCTTTTCCCCAATTTGGGACTTTTATTCCGGTCTATCCTTTTCCTTTTCCATAACTAACGAAACTGACTGAATTATGGTCACTGCCACTTAAGTGCTCTCCCACTGTTACCTCTTCCACCTACCCAGCTTCATTCCCCAAAACTAAATCCAAAACTGCCCCTTCTCGTATTGTTACATACTGACTAAAAAAGTTCTCTTGAATGCACTTTAAGAATTCCGCACCCTCTGTACCCTTCACACTATATTTGTCCCAATCGATATTAGTATAGTTAAAATCCCCTACTATTACTGCCCTACGGTTTTTGGACTTCACAGCAATTTGCCTACATATTTGCTCTTCTATCTTCCTCCCACTGTTTGGAGGTTTATAATACACTCCCAGCAGTGTGTGCGCCCCTTTTTTATTTTTCAATTCAACCCATATGGCCTCATTTGATGATCCCTCTAACATATCATCCTTCCTCACGGCTGTAATAGTTTCTTAAATAAATACCGCGACCCCCTCCCCCCTTTTTACCCCGCTCTCTGTCCTGTCTAAACATCCTGTACCCAGAAATATTGATCTGCCAAACCTGCCCCTCTTTCAGCCATGTCTCTGTAATGGCTATAATGTCATACTCTGAAGTGTCTATCTATATGTGCTCTTAGTTCATCTGTCTTATTTGCTATACTCCTTTCATTAATGTATATACCATTTAGCATAGGAAGACCTCCTTGATTACTACTTACTAACCCTTGTTTCCTGTGTCTTACAGATGTACTTTCTACATTCTTGCTATCCAATTTCAGCTTTACTTCCTTCCCTATTGAATTTGGTCTCAGGTTCCCATCCCCCTGCCAAGCTAGTTTAAACTCTCCCCAACAACACTAGCAAAACTCCCCGTGAGGATATTGGTCCCGGTGTTGTTGAGATGCAATCCGTCTGGTTTATACAGGTCCCAATGCCTCAGGAATTTAAAGCCCTCCCTCCTACACCAACTCTCCAGCCACGTGTTCATCCTCTCTGACCTTCTATTCTTGTACTCATTAGCATGTGGCACCGATAGTAACCTGGAGATTACTACCTTGAGGTCCTACCCTTTAGTTTTCTTCCTAGCTCCCTAGGACCTCATGTACTTATCTTTTTTTAAAAGTTTGTACTTTTTGAACACTAGCTTCTCTTTCTCTCTCTCTCTGCGTGCATCTCCCTTGCTCTGAATCCCAGCTCCAGCAACAATTGGTAGGAGGTGCGCTGCAAACAGCTCCCGGGCAATTTTAGCAGTACCACTGTAATACAGTGTACTATGTTGGCAGCTTAAGGAAAACCAACTTGCTTATATATACTTTAAATGGTATTAGACCTTGCCAGAAATATACTTGCCAGGTCAGCACTCCAGCTTATCTAAAAAAAATGGCCAATACGGAATAAGAGCAGTTGCTGAAAAGTGTTTAACAGATAGCTCTATTGTTGTAAAAATGATTAGAAATACTGTAGTGATTTGGAGAAGGATGAAGAAAAATAAATAGTTTTCAGTTATTGTTGAATATAGGGCTGCGCTTACTGTTTCTTTTACTGGGTCCTGTCATCGGTTGAAGATTTTTTATTCCTTTCAGCAATGTATTTGTACACAAGTGAGTGAAAGGAGAAAGACTCCTGAGTGTGTTTCTTTTATATTTGTTCCTGGGATGTGGGGGCCACTGGCAAGGCCAGCATTTATTGGCCATCCCTAGTTGCCCTGAAGAAGGTGGTGGTGAGCCACCTTCTTGAACTACTGCAGTCCGTGTGGTGAAGGTACTCTCGTAGGCCTCAATTTTGGCCCAGTCCGTTTTTCGGCGCACTTACCAGAGTTGTGCTGCTTTTCTCTGCTCCGAGGTGCGCCGAAAAATTTTGTTGCCACTTTGGCCGCTGTCCGGCCTCTTCTCTGTAGTCATGCAGCGTGGCCAGTTGAGTTGGGGGTGGAGCCAGCATTCTGCGCTGAAAACTGCCAGGACGTCTGCACGTGCGTAGTGGAGTCTGCTGGTGATGTCCGCGCATGCGCAGTAGCTCCTCGCCCCCAGTTTCTCCGTCTGCTGGCTGCAGCCTCTCTGTTAATTTGCTTGCTGCAGCTGCTCTGTGGACCCCGATGCCGGTCAGTTGAATTGCTCCTCGCCCCCAGCCTCTCCGTTTGCTTGCTGCAGCCTCTCTGTTAATTTGCATGCTGCAGCTACTCTGTGGGCCCCAATGCCGGCCAGTTGAATCGCTCCCGTCCTTAGCCCAGGCCGAGTGGCCTCCCGGTGCATTGTTGTCCCGTCCCTAGTCCTGGTCGAGTGGCCTCCCGGTGCGTTGTCGCCCGCCCATAGTGCTGGCCGAGTGGCCTCCCGGTGCGTTGTTGCCCGCCCATAGTCCAGGCCGAGTGGCCTCCTGGTGCGTTGTCGCCCGCCCATAGTCCAGGCCGAGTGGCCTCCCGCACCAGCCGGCCCGCTGCCTTCCCAGGCCGAGTTTGAAGATGAAGGTAGGACTTATTTCAATTTTTTTTTCTTATTGAATTCTTATTACTTTTTGTTTGCAAGGTTTGGTGGTTTGTAAGGCTTGGTGGTTTAGGTGGAGGTCCTCTCTGCTTCCCGCCCCTATCCCAGGCCATATGGCCTCCGATGTACCTACCTGCGGCGATTTCTTTAACTCTCCGCAAGGGTTTTCTGAAGTGACCACATAAGCTGGCCTTAGTAGATTTGAAGTAACTATTAGCTGGCCAAAGTTGCCTAAATGGGCAGAACTGGTGTAGGCGGCTGGTAACGCCCCCTTTAAGAGAAAAAAAACGAAACTAAAAAAATCGTAACTAACTCAGTTACACTGATGCAAATTGAGGGGAAAATGGGGATTTTAAGTTACGCCAGAAAAAACAAGTTACTGCCCAAAAAACGGAGCAACTCCTGGCCAAAATTGAGCCCATAATGCTGTTAGATAGCGGGTTCCAGGATTTTGACCAAATGACAATGAAGGGACAGCGATATATGTCTAAATCAGGATGGTGTGCGACTTGAAGGGGTACTTGGAGGTGCTGGTTTTACCATGCACCTGCTGCCCTTGTCCTTCTAGGTGGTGGAGGTTATGGGTTTGGGAGGTGCTGCCAAAGAACCTTTGATGAGTTGCTTCAGTGCATCCTGTAGATGGTCTTCAGTGCATCCTGTAGATAGTCTTCAGTGCATCCTGTGGATAGTCTTCAGTACATCCTGTAGATAGTACACACTGCAGTCACGGTATGCTGGTGGTGGAGGGGGTGCATGCTTAGATCAGTGGATGAAATGCTGAACAAGTGGACCGTTTTGCCCTGGGTGGTGTTAAGCTTGTTGAGTGTTGTTATAGCTGTACCCATCCAGGCAAGTGGAAGAGCCTGACTTGCGCCTTGTAGGTAATGGAGAGGTTTTGGAGCGTCAGAATTTACTGCAGAATACCCAGCCTCTGGCCTGCTCTTATAGTCACAGCATTTATGGGCTGGTCCAGTTGAATTTTCTGATAAAACAATCATTATCACTAGAGAAAAAGTACTAGGCAAACTAATGGGACTAAAGGCTAACAAGTTACCTGAACCTGATGGCCTGCATCCAAGGGTCTTAAAAAAGGTGGCTGCAGAGATAGTAGATGCATTAGTTATAATATTAAAACATTCCCTAGATTCTGGAAATGTCCCAGCGGATTGGAAAACCACACATATAATGCCCCTATTCAAGAAAGGAGGGAGACAGAAACCAGGAAACTATAGGCCAGTTAGCTTAACATCTGTCATTGGGAAAATGCTAGAATCTATTATTAAGGTAATAGTCGCAGGACACTTAGAAAATCATAATACAATCAAGCAGAGTCAACATGATTTTATGAAAAGGAAATTGTGTTTGACAAATTTATTAGAGTTCTTTGAGGATGTAACAAACAGGGTGGATAAAGGGGAGCCAGTGGATGTGGTGTATTTGGATTTCCAAAAGGCATTCGATAAGGTGCCACATAAAAGGTTACTATACAAATTAAGAGCTCATGGTGTTGTGGGTAATATATTAACATGGATAAAGGATTGGCAAACTAACAGAGAGTCAGGATAAATGTGTCTTTTTCAGTTTGGCAAACTGTAACTAGTGGGGATCAGTGCTAAGGCCTCAACTATTTACAGTCTACATTAATGACTTGGATGAAGGGACCGAGTGTATTGTAGCCGAATTTGCTGATGATACAAAGATGGGTGGGAAAGCAAGTTGTGAGGAGGACACAAAGGCCTCAATTTTGGCCGAGCCCGTTTTTTGGCGCACTTACCGCAGTTCCGCCGCTTATCTACGTTCTGAGATGCGCCGAAAAATTTTGTTGCCAGTTTGGTCACTGTCCGGCCTCTTCACTGCAGTCGTGCAGCGTGATCAGTCAAGTTGGGGGTGGAGCCAGTGTTCTGCGCCGAAAACTGTGCCGGAACGTTTGCACATGCGTAGTGGAGTCCGCTGGTGATGTCCGCGCATGAGCAGTAGTGCTGCGAGTCTGCAACAACAGTAGGTCTCTCTCAGTTTCAGTGTGTGGCGATGTTCTTCCTCCCTGTGTTGCTGGGCTCCTTCAGGTAAAGGTCTCTGCATTTATTCTGCCTCCTTTGTTGGGCTAGGGGCGGGCAGAGAAGTGTTATGAGGTTGATCTTTAGTGTCAGGGGTCTGAGTTGTGAGGAAACACTTGAGAAACAGGCTTTTCAACTTGGTGGTGATCTTAGCGAGATATACAAGATTATAAATAATAGAAAATGTAAATCCAGAATATTACTTTAAAATAAATTGTAAACATAAGACGAGAAGACACGGGTTCAAACTGGTAAAAGATAACCTTTTGGCTGCTATCAAAGTTCTTCGCACAGTGCGTGATCAACACTTAGAATTGGACTCCCAGGTATAGTGGTGGAGGTGAAAAGTCTGGGTGGCAGGCAAGAGCACTATCAGTTCCCCTGCCCGCCCCTAGCCCTGACCGAGTGGCTTCCAGCACCGGCCGGCCCGCTGCCTTCCCAGGCCGAGTTTGAAGATGAAGGTAGGACTTACTTCCATTTTTTATTTATTTCTGAATTCTTATTACTTTTTGTTTGCAAGGTTTGGTGGTTTGTAAGGCTTGGTGCTTTAGGTGCAGGTCCTCTCCGCTTCCCGTCCCTATCCCAGGCCGAATGGCCTCCGATGTACCTACCTGCACCAATTTCTTTAACTCTCCGCAAGAGGTTTCTGAAGTGGCCACATACGCTGACCTAAGTATAAGTGGAGTAACTATTAGCTGGCCAAAGTTTCCTAAATGGGCAGAACTGGCGCAGGTGTCTGGTAATGCCTCTTTTGAGAAAAAAAATCTAACCTAAAAAAATTGTAACTAACTCAGTTACGCCGGTGCAAATTGATTGGGGCAAATGGGGATTTTTACGTTATGCCAGAAAAACCAAGTTACTCCAAAAAAAAAGGAGCAACTCCTGGCCAAAATTGACCCCAAAGAGTCTGCAAAGGGATATAGACAGGTAAAGTGAGTGGACAAAAATTTGGCAGATGGAGTATAATGTGAGAAAATGTGAGATTATCCACTTTGGTAGGAAGAAAAGCAAAGCAAAATATTATTTAAATAGAGAGAGATTACAGAATGCTACAGTTCAGAGGGATCTGGGTGTCCTCGTGCATGAAACACAAAATGTTAGCACGTACAGCAAATAATTCAGAAGGCAAATGGAAAGTTAGTCTTTATTGCAAGGGGGATAGAGTATAAAAGCATGGAAGTTTTGCTACAACTGTAAATGGTATTGGTGAGACCAGACCTAGAGTACAGTGTATAGTTTTGGGCTCCTTATTTGAGGAGGAATATACATGCATTGGAGGCAGTTCGGAGAAGGTTCACTAGGTTGATTCCTGGGATGAAGGGGTTGTCTTATGAGGAAAGGTTGAGCAGGTTGGGCCTGTACTCATTGGCGTTTAGAAGAATGAGAGATGATCTTATTGTTGGATCTTTTCCAGCGTACTAAGCTTAAATAAAGGAGACTACAAAGGTATGAGGGCAGAGTTGGCTCAAGTGGACTGGGAAAATAGATTAAAGTTGATGAACAGTGGCATACATTTAAGGAGATATTTCATAACTCTCAAGAAAAATATATTCCAGTGAGGAGGAAAGGGTGTGGAGGAAAGGGTGTAAAAGAAAAGATAGCCATCCGTGGCTAACTAAAGAAATAAAGAACAAGGACATACAAAGTTACCAAAACTAGTGGGAGGAGAGAAGATTGGGGAAGCTTTTAAAAGCCAGCAAAGAATGACTAAAAAAATGATTAAGAAAGGGAAGATAGACAATGAAAGTAAACTAGCATGAAATATAAAAACAGATAACAAGAGTTTCTATAGGTATATAAAAAAGAAAAGGGTGGCTAAAGTAAACGTTGGTCCGTTAGAGGATGAGACCGGGGAATTAGTAATGGGGAACATGGAGATGGTAGAAACTCTGAATAAATATTTTGTATCAGTCTTTACGGTAGAGGACACTAAAAATATCCCAACAGTGGATAGTCAAGGGGTTATGGGGGGAGGGGAGGGGGGAGGAACTTAACACAGTCACAATCACTAAGGAGGTGGTACTCAGTAAGATAATGGGACTAAGCGTGGATAAATCCCCTGGACCCAATGGCTTGCATCCTAGGGTCTTAAGAGAAGTAACGGCAGGGATAGTGGATGCATTGGTTGTAATTTACCAAAATTCCTTGGATTCTGGGGAGATCCCAGCAGATTGGAAAACTGCAAATGTAACGCCCCTATTTAAAAAGGGAGACAGACAAAAAGCAGGAACTATAGATCAGTTAGCTTAACATCTGTGGTTGGGAAAATGTTGGAGTCCATTATTAAAGAAGCAGTAGCAGGACATTTGGAAAAACATAATTCAGTCAGGCAGAGTCAGCATGGATTTATGAAAGGGGAGTCATGTTTGACAAATTTGCTGGAGTTCTTTGAGGATGTAACGAACAAGGTGGATAAAGGGAAACCAGTGGATGTAGTGTATTTGGAGTTCCAGAAGGCATTGACAAGGTGCCACATAAAAGGTTTCTGCACAAGATAAAAGTTCACGGGGTTGGAGGTAATATATTGGCATGGATAGAGGATTGGCTAACTAACAGAAAACAGAGAGTCCGGATAAATGGTTCATTATCGGGTTGGCAATCAGTAACTAGTATGGTACCACAGGGATCAGTGCTGGGACCCCAACTGTTTACAATCTATATTAATGACTTGGAAGAAGGGACCGAGTGTAACGTAGCCAAGTTTGCTGATGATACAAAGACGGGGGGAAAAGCAATGTGTGAGGACACAAAAAATCTGCAAAAGGACAGAGACAGGCTAAGTGAGTGTGCAAAAATTTGATGGAGTATAATGTGGAAAGTGTGAGGTTATGCACTTTGGCAGAAAGAATCAAAGAGCAAGTTATTAGTTAAATGGAGAAAAATTGCAAAGTGCTGCAGTACAGCGGGACCTGGGGGTACTTGTGCATGAAACACAAAAGGTTAGTATGCATGTACAGCAAGTGATCAGGAAGGCCAGTGGAATCTTGGTCTTTATTGCAAAAGGGATGGAGTACAAAAGCAGGGAAGTCTTGCAGCAGTTATACAGGGTATTGGTGAGGCCACACCTAGAATACTGCATGCAGTTTTGGTTTCCATATTTAAGAAAGGATATAATTGCTTTGGAGGCAGTTCAGAGAAGGTTCACTAGGTTAATTCCGGAGATGAGGGGGTTGACTTATGAGGAAAGGTTGAGTAGATTGGGCCTCTACTCATTGGAATTCAGAAGAATGAGAGGTGATCTTATTGAGACCGCCTATTTCCACCTCTGTAACAGTGCTTGTCACCGCTGTTGCCTCAGCTCATCCGCTGCTAAAACCCTCATCCATGCCTTTGTTACCTCTAGACTTGACTATTCCAATGCACTCCTGGTTGGCCTTCCACATTCTACCCTACGTAAACTAGAGTTGATCCAAACCTCGGCTGCCCGCGTCCTAACTCGCACCAAGTCCTGCTCACCCATCACCCCTGTGCTCGCTGACCTACATTGGCTCCCGGTTCAGCAACGCTTCAATTTCAAAATTCTCATCCTTGTTTTCAAATCCCTCAATGGCCTCGACCCTCCCTATCCCTGTAATCTCCTCCAGCCCCACAACGCCGCCCCCCCCACCCCGAGATTTCTGCGCTCCTCTATTCTGCCCTCTTGAGCATCTCTGATTATAATCGCTCAATCATTGGTGACCGTGCCTTCTGTTGCCTGGGCCCCAAGCTCTGGAACTCGCTGCCTAAACCTCTCTGCCTCTCTACCTCTCTTTCTTCCTTCAAGTCGCTTCTCAAAACCTACCTCTTTGACTAAGCACTTGGTCACCTGCCCTAATTTCTCCTTATGTGGCTCAGTGTCGAATTTTGTGTCTTATTATACTCCTGTGAAGCGGCTTGGGACATTTTACTACGTTAAAGGTGCTATATAAATACAAGTTGTTGTTGTTTTGTGCATAGGATATACCTGGGGAATTTGTCACATAGCTGCCGGTGATGTAGCTGTACTTGAACAGCTTTGCTAGTAATGTGGCTAGTTCTGGAGCACTGGTGTTCAGCACTACATTTGGGATGTCATCAGGACCTGTAATCAACGGAGATAAAAATTGGGAGAGATGCATAACCTTGTGAGCTGGAACCTTACCATGTGGATCAGGCTCCAGCAACTGTGTATTACATCCACAACTTCATCACTGTTTCGGAAGAAAATTATCTTCTACAGCAAGTTTACAACTCGCCCAAACCCAAATGGACTCAATTGTCGGGAAGGAGGCTGCAGAACTGGGGTGGTTTACCTCATTCGAGGGGGATGCTCGCTGAGAAACTGCCTGACTGGTTAGACAAGTACGCCAAGAAAATCTCTTCCTTGGGACCTTTCGCAGGGAAAGTTGTTAATCATGTGTTGGTTAATGAGTACAATCCTGGTGAAGGAATAATGCCTCACAAGGATGGACCTCTCTACTTTCCAACTGTAACCACCATCAGCCTTAGCTCTTCAACTCTATTAGATTTCTATCACCCCATTAAGAAAGAGAATGAAGAGGGAGAGGGAATGGAAATGTGGAGCGATTTAACCAGGCACTCTATGATCAGAGCTCAGCCTCCTCATTACACAAGTGGATGTGAAAGATCCCATGTCGCTTTTGAAGAAGAGCAGGGAAGCTTACCCTGGTTTCCGTCAACCAACATCAGTAAAAAATTTATCTTGTCATTATCACATTGCTGTTTGTGGGAGCTTGAAGCGCAAATGAGTGGAGAGTGGAGAGCACCAGTTCAAACTGTTACAGGACGGGAGAGTGGAGAGCACCAGTTCAAACTGTCACAGGACGGGAGAGTGGAGAGCACCTGTTCAAACTGTCACAGGACAGAGAGTGGAGAGCACCAGTTCCCACTGTCACAGGAACATCCAGTCATGCCCCCGGTAACTGCCCCCAAAGGAAGTGGAGTGTGGGAAACTGCACTCCGCTTCCATTGAGTGGTGGTAAGGCCAATTCTGCGGCAGGAGCAGGACTTCCACGCTGGGGGCTAAAATTCCCGGCCCCAGAAGGTTACCGCCCCCAAGATGGGAGCCTGTGCGGGGAGGCAGAGGGAAGTTGAGGGGAGACGGGGGCGGGGGATGGAGGGGAGAGTGGTGGAGGTGGGGGGGCGGAGAAACCCAGGGCGGGGGACAGGAGGGGCCACATTGCAGCGGAGGTCTGGGGGGGGGGCGAAGTGTGTTGGTGGGGCGGGCCTGGGGGCTCTGTACCTCGGTGCGGGGAGTTTTCAGAGTGGGGTGGACGGGTTGACTGCGCATATGGCGGTTGGTGGATGTGGTGTGGTTGGCGTCGCGGGGGCGTGGCTCCGGGGTGGCCGGAGCTGGGGGCTCAACATCCGGGGGTGTTCGGCATTTGGGAAGGATTCTGACAGGATGGGGCGGGTTGGGTGCGGGGGGAGTGTTCCCGGTGTTGGGTGGGTCCGGAGCCGGTGGGGGGGGAGGGCATGCTCTTGGGATTGAGGGTGGGCTGTTTGGGGCTGGGATTGGGAGAGAATTCTTCACTCGGGGAGTTGTTGGTCTGTGGGGTTCCCTGCCGCGGAGAGTTGTTGATGCCAGTTCATTGGGTGTGTTCGGGAGGGAGTTGGATATGGTCCTTGTGGCTCGGTGGGTCGGAGGGTGTGGGGGCGGGGGTGCTGGGATATGTGATTAGCCATGATCTTGTTGAGTGGTGGTGCAGGCTCGAGGGGCCGAATGGCCTACTCCTGCACCTATTTTCTATAACGGGCGGCTGAATCAATATCGTCCATTTTACACTACCACCGAAAGCCAAAATTACCCCCTGTTCTCTGGATTATTGGTTTAGATTTCCAGTCCACTACACGAGTGTATCCTGTAGTCCTTAGAAACGGAGAAATTAAGATCTGGAGTGCTCTAATAGCTTCAGCATAGTTCTACTCTAGGATGACTCTTAAGGGGAGAGGCTATCTACAAACATCTACTATAAGCCTACTAACTCCCAAAGCTACCTGGACTACACTTCCTCCCACCCCGCTTCCTGTAAGGACTCTATTCCGTTCTCCCAGTTTTTCCATCTCCGTCGCATCTGTTCTGACGATGCCACCTTCCACACTAGTGTTTCTGATATGTCTTCCTTTTTCCTCAACTGAGGATTCCTCTCCGCCCTGGTTAACATGGCCCTCGACCGTGTCCGTCCCATTTCCCGTACTTCTGCTCTCACCCCTACTCCTCCCAGAACCACGGGTTCCCCTTGTCCTCACCTTGCACCCCACCAGCCTCCACATTCAATGGATCATCCTCTGCCATTTCCACCACCTCCAGCGTGATCCTACTACCAAACACATCTTCCCCTCCCCTCCCCTTTCAGCATTCCAAAGAGACCACTCCCTCCACGACACCCTGGTCCAATTCCTGAATCACCCCAACAGCCCCTCCCCTCTCCACGGCACCTTCCTGTGCAAGCACAGGAGATGCAACACCTGCCCTTTTACCTCCTCCCTTCCCACTATCCAGGGCCCCAAACACTCTTTCCAGGTGAAACAGCGATTTACTTATACTGCTTGCAATTTATTATACTGTATTCGCTGCTTAAATTATATAATACTCTGGTTAGGCCACAGCTGGAGTACTGTGTGCAGTTCTGGTCATCGTATTATAAGAAGGACGTGATTGCACTAGAGAGGGTGCAAAGGAGATTTACTAGGATACTGCCTGGAATGGAGAATCTTAGTTATGAGGACAGATTGGATAGGCTGGGTTTGTTTTCATTGGAACAGAGGAGGTTGAGAGGAGACCTCATTGAGGTGTACAAAGCTTTGAGGGGCCTGGATATAGTGGATAGCAAGGACCTATTTCCATTGGTGGAGGGGTCCAATGTGAGGAGTCATAGTTTTAAGGTGGTTGGTGGAAGAATCAGAGGAGATTTGAAGGGGGGCTTCTTCATGCAAGGGTTGTGGGGCTCTGGAACTCACTGCCTGGAAGGGTGGTAGAGGCAGAAACCCTCACCACTTTAAAAGGTGCTTGGATGGGCATTTAAAGTGCCCTAACCTGCAGGGTTATGGACCTAGAGCTGGTAGGTGGGATTATACCGGATAACCTCTTGTTGGCCGGCATTGATACGATGGTAAGTACAGCAGGCAATCGAATGCGGCCAGGGTGATCTCCAGGACTAGTTTCGATTGCCTGGATGGGTCGGAGAGGAATTTTTCAAGATTTTTTTTCCCCAATTGGTCTGAGTTTTTATCTGGTTTTTGCCTCTCCCAGGAGATCACATGGCTCCAGTTGGGGTGGAGTGTAGAATGTTTCATTGTAAGGGGTGTCGCAGTTGCATGGGGCGGACTGGTTGGGCTGGGTGCTCTTTACCTTTCCGCCATTGTTCATTGTTCACATAGGTTTACATGTAACCTGCTGGGCTGTGTGGCTCTTTGTCAGTCAGCGCGGACACGATGGGACGAAATGGCCTCCTTCTGCGCTGTAGATTTCTATGTTTCTATGTTTCTAACAATGTGGTCTCCTCTACATTGGGGAGACCAAATGCAGATTGTGTGATCGCTTTGCAGAACACCTCTGCTAAGTCCGTAAGGGTGACCCCGAGCTTCCGGTCGCCTGTCACTTTAATTCTCCACTCCACTCCCACTCTGATCTCTCTGTCCTCAGCCTCCTCCACTGTTCCGACGAAGCTCAACGTAAGCTCAAGGACCAGCACCTCATCTTTCATTTCGGCACTTTACAGCCTTTTGGACTCAACATCGAGTTCAACAAATTCAGACCATAACTTCTGCCCCAATTTTTTCAGACAGCAACTGTTTATGATTCTGCCATCCCCATTTGCAACATTGAATCTCTCGTGCCTTCCCCATCATAGGCAGTCCCTCGGGGTCGAGGATGACTTGCTTCCACACTAAAAATGAGTACTCAGGTGACGGATGAACTCATTTTAAACGGTGGAAGATGCCTGTGCGTGAATTCTTTTAACGTGGGGTGGCCGTTGCACACCAGTTACTATACGGGCTTGACGGAACAAGGTCTTGGTCCAGTGGCAAGGGGATCCAAGACGACTGGAGACCAGATTCCGCTGTGCCAATACGTACACACAAACTCAAACATACTCTTATTGTCCTCCTTCCTTCCTCCTTCCCACAGGACCTCTCTCTACGTGGAATTCATAGTACGCAATGTGAGCCTCATGACCTCACAGCCTCGCTATTGGCCCGTGCTGCACCTTCCCTTGGTCTTGACAATGCTGCTCATCCAGTAACATAACCACTACATTATCATAGCCCCCTCCCTTCCCCAGCCAAAGCTGCTTTTAGTAACATGTCAGTGACTGGGTGGTGACAGAATGTGACAAAATGTGACAAATTACCTGTCATGTATCTTACATTATTATATATAACTGTATCCTAACATGCTATACATGACTGTAATAAGATATGGCCTGTAACCACCAGCATACCTTACCACCAGGGTGCACTTGCAAGAGACAGGTATATAAGGACAGGTCTCAGGCAAGTGCAGCATTCCAGAGCTGTGAAATAAAGGTGCAGGTCCAGAGTGACCTTGACTTCTTTATATGCCTCGTGTGAATCTGTACTGAGGGGACAGGACTTTACAGTGGAGACGAGTTACGGGATTACAGAATCCACAGAATGGCGAACAACGGATCAGATGAAAAGTACAATGCGGGAGACAATTGGGAGGACTTTATAGAAAGGCTCCAGCAAAGCTTTGTAACCAAAGACTGGTTAGGCGATGATAAGGCAGACAAGAGAAGAGCCCATCTCTTGACCAGCTGTGGCTCGAAAACATACTCTTCAATGAAGGATCTGTTGGCACCCGAGAAACGAGCAAGCAAGTCGTTTGAAGAATTGAGCACACTGGTAAGAGACCACCTGAAGCCAGCGAGCAGCCTACACATGGCCAGACACAGGTTCTACAACTACAGACGCTGTGTGGGCCAGAGCATACCCGACTTCGTGGCGGAACTTCGGAGGTTGGCTAGTTTATGTGAGTTCTCCGATGAACTGAGGAGAGAAATGCTGAGAGACGTTTTCATTGAAGGAATAGGCCACGCAGGCATATTTCGAAAGCTCATAGAGACCAAGAACCTGACCTTAGAGGCAGCAGCACTGGTTGCACAGACATTCTTGGTAGGGGAAGAAGAAACGAGGTTGATTTACAATGCAGGTACGACAACTGACGAAATATCGGAACAAGAAGTTCACCGCACTAAACAAGCTGCTACCTCCACACACAGACAAAACCGGGAGAACAGGCTCTCGACAGCAGGCAGAAGCCATCAAGGGCCAC
The DNA here is from genome assembly GCF_044704955.1 of Pristiophorus japonicus. Classification (NCBI taxonomy): domain Eukaryota; kingdom Metazoa; phylum Chordata; class Chondrichthyes; family Pristiophoridae; genus Pristiophorus; species Pristiophorus japonicus. Next base: position 102,690,500 of record NC_091987.1, read on the forward strand.
AGGAATGGCTGTTCACACCTCATTAACCCACAATACGAGCAATCAACTACAAACTGAGAGAAGCTCAAGAGAGATCAGCCAGAGGCAGCTGGTTGTTTGGGAACACTTTGAACAATGGAACAGGTCTGTGCTGGAGGTGTGGGGATGGGCACTCGTCAAGAGGTTGTTGATTTCAGCAGGCTGTTTGCAGAAATTGTGAATATACAGGGCATTTGGCTCGGTTGTGCAAAAAAACGTCAGCTCGGCTGGTATACGAATCGGATAGAAACATAGAAACATAGAAAATAGGTGCAGGAGCAGGCCATTCAGCCCTTCTAGCCTGCACCGCCATTCAATGAGTTCATGGCTGAACATGAAACTTCAGTACCCACTTCCTGCTTTCACGCCATACCCCTTGATCCCCCGAGTAGTAAGGACTTCATCTAACTCCCTTTTGAATATATTTAGTGAATTGGCCTCAACTACTTCCTGTGGTAGAGAATTCCACAGGTTCACCACTATCTGGGTGAAGAAGTTTCTCCTTATCTCGGTCCTAAATGGCTTACCCCTTATCCTTAGACTGTGACCCCTGGTTCTGGACTTCCCCAACATTGGGAACATTATTCCTGCATCCAACCTGTCCAAACCCGTCAGAATTTTAAACGTTTCTATGAGGTCCCCTCTCACTCTTCTGAACTCCAGTGAATACAAGCCCAGTTGATCCAGTCTTTCTTGATAGGTCAGTCCCACCATCCCGGGAATCAGTCTGGTGAATCTTCGCTGCACTCCCTCAATAGCAAGCATGTCCTTCCTCAAGTTAGGAGACCAAAACTGTACACAATACTCCAGGTGTGGCCTCACCAAGGCCCTGTACAACTGTAGCAACACCTCCCTGCCCCTGTACTCAAATCCCCTCGCTATTAAGGCCAACATGCCATTTGCTTTCTTAACCGCCTGCTGTACCTGCATGCCAACCTTCAATGACTGATGTACCATGACACCCAGGTCTCGTTGCACCTTCCCTTTTCCTAATCTGTCACCATTCAGATAATAGTCTGTCTCTCTGTTTTTACCACCAAAATGGATAACCTCACATTTATCCACATTATACTTCATCTGCCACGCATTTGCCCACTCAATTAACCTATCCAAGTCACTCTGTAGCCTCATAGCATCCTCCTCGCAGCTCACACTGCCACCCAACTTAGTGTCATCCGCAAATTTGGAGATACTACATTTAATCCCCTCGTCTAAATCATTAATGTACAATGTAAACAGCTGGGGCCCCAGCACAGAACCCTGCGGTACCCCACTAGTCACTGCCTGCCATTCCGAAAAGTACCCATTTACTCCTACTCTTTGCTTCCTGTCTGACAACCAGTTCTCAATCCACGTCAGCACACTACCCCCAATCCCATGTGCTTTAACTTTGCACATTAATCTCCTGTGTGGGACCTTGTCGAAAGCCTTCTGAAAGTCCAAATATACCACATCAACTGGTACTCCTTTGTCCACTTTATTGGAAACATCCTCAAAAAATTCCAGAAGATTTGTCAAGCATGATCTCCCTTTCACAAATCCATGCTGACTTGGACCTATCATGTCACCATTTTCCAAATGCGCTGCTATGACATCCTTAATAATTGATTCCATCATTTTACCCACTACTGAGGTCAGGCTGACCGGTCTATAATTCCCTGCTTTCTCTCTCCCTCCTTTTTTAAAAAGTGGGGTTACATTGGCTACCCTCCACTCGATAGGAACTGATCCGGAGTCAATGGAATGTTGGAAAATGACTGTCAATGCATCCGCTATTTCCAAGGCCACCTCCTTAAGTACTCTGGGATGCAGTCCATCAGGCCCCGGGGATTTATCGGCCTTCAATCCCATCAATTTCCCCAACACAATTTCCCGACTAATAAAGATTTCCCTCAGTTCCTCCTCCTTAATAGACCCTCTGACCACTTTTATATCCGGAAGGTTGTTTGTGTCCTCCTTAGTGAATACTGAACCAAAGTACTTGTTCAATTGGTCTGCCATTTCTTTGTTCCCCGTTATGACTTCCCCTGATTCTGACTGCAGGGGACCTACGTTTGTCTTTACTAACCTTTTTCTCTTTACATACCTATAGAAACTTTTGCAATCCGCCTTAATGTTCCCTGCAAGCTTCTTCTCGTACTCCATTTTCCCTGCCCTAATCAAACCCTTTGTCCTCCTCTGCTGAGTTCTAAATTTCTCCCAGTCCCCAGGTTCGCTGCTATTTCTGGCCAATTTGTATGCCATTTCCTTGGCTTTAATACTATCCCTGATTTCCCTAGATAGCCACGGTTGAGCCACCTTCCCTTTTTTATGGGTCGGAAAGCGGACCAGAAGATGGTGGGGACAGTACCCGGGACACCGATGTACAGCGGGTCAACACGATCAATGGCCGCTGCTCCTACAACAGGACGCCTCCTATAATGATGAGGCTCCTACTCAACGGGATATCTGTCAACATGGAGCTGGATACGGGAGCGAGTCAATCTCTCATGGGCGCTCAACAATTTGAACAACTGTGGCCGCATAAAAGAGTCAGACCAAAACTCACAAGGGTCGACACCACACTAAGGACCTATACCAAAGAAATCGTACCAGTCCTCGGCAGCGCCATGCTCTCTGTCACACACAAAGGGACAGTGAACCGACTTCCCCTGTGGATTGTCCCCGGAGACCCCCCAGCACTGCTGGGGAGAAGCTGGCTGGCAAAACTAAACTGGAAATGGGATGATGTACATGCCATGTCATGAGAGGAACGGACCTCCTGCTCAACAATTATAAAGCGATTTGAACATCTCTTTCAGCCAGGTGTGGGCACTTTCAAAGGGGCCAAAGTCAAAATCTACATCACACAGGATGCTAGACCGGTCCATCACAAGGCCAGAGCTGTACCCTATGTGATGAGGGAAAAGATTGAACACGAACTAGACAGGCTTCTGCGGGAAGGCATTATATCACCTGTGGAATTTAGCGACTGGGCAAGTCCCATCGTCCCAGTCATGAAGCCTGATGGATCCGTACGAATCTGTGGGGACTACAAATCTACCATAATCAGAGTCTCCCTACAAGACCAGTACCCGCTGCCCAGAGCGGAGGACTTATTTGCCACATTGGCTGGAGGTAAACTTTTCTCAAAATTAGACCTCACATCTGCATATATGACGCAAGAATTGACCGAGGAATCCAAGCTACTCACCACCATCAACACACATCGAGGCCTTTTCATGTACAATCGATGCCCATTCGGCATCAGTCGGCAGCTGCCATATTCCAGCGCAACATGGAGAGTCTGCTCAAGTCCATCCCGGGGACGGTTGTATTTCAAGACGACATACTAATCACGGGCAGGGACACCGACTCCCATCTCTGTAATTTGGAGGAAGTACTAAAGCGGTTGGATCGGGTAGGCATACGAGTCAAGAAATCCAAGTGTCTGTTTCTCGCACCCGAGGTTGAATTTTTGGGCAGAAAGATTGCCGCTGATGGAATCCGCCCAACAGAGTCCAAAACAGAAGCAATTCGCCTGGCACCCAGGCCCCGGAATGTCTCAGAACTGCGCGCCTTTCTCCGGCTACTCAATTACTTTGGGAAATTTATGCAGAACTTAAGCACGCTGCTGGAGCCTCTCCACGTGCTACTCAGGAAGGGGTGTGATTGGTTTTGGGGGGACGCCCAGGAACGCGCCTTCAATAAGGCACGCAACCTTCTGTGTTCCAACAGTGTTTTGACTTTCTTTGACGCAGGTAAAAAGCTAGTTCTCACATGCGATGCGTCAGCGTATGGGGTCGGGTGCGTTTTGCAACATGTCAATAGTGCAGGCAAATTACAACCCATAGCTTATGCCTCCAGGTCACTTTCGCGGGCAGAGCGCGGGTACGGAATGGTAGAGAAGGAGGCACTCGCGTGCGTGTAGGGTGTCAAAAAGATGCACCAATACCTTTTCGGGGCCAAGTTTGCGTTAGAAACCGACCACAAGCCCCTCACGTCCCTCCTATCCGAGATTAAGGCAATAAACGTCAACGCCGCGGTGCGAATTCAACAGTGGGCACTCATGCTGGCGTCCTATGACTATACCATAAGGCACAGACCAGGCACAGACAACTGTGCTGACGCGCTCAGCAGGCTACCCCTGGCGACCACGGAAGGGTCTGATGATCAGGACTGTGAGATAGTCATGGCAATCAATGCCTTTGAGTCCACAGGTTCGCCCACGAGGGCTCGCCAAATCAGAGCCTGGACGGCCAGCGACCCAACGTTATCCTTAGTAAAAAGATGTGTCCTAACCGGTGACTGGGCAGAAGCTCGCGATGCCTGCCCCGAGGAATTAAAACCCTTTCACAGGCGCATGCATGAGCTATCACTACAAGCAGACTGGCTGATGTGGGGCAGCCGAGTAGTCATGCCTCTGCGAGGCAGAGAGACATTTGTCCAGGAGCTCCATTTCGAGCACCTGGGGATCGTTCTCATGAAGGCCATAGCCAGATCTCACGTCTGTTGGCCTGGTATTGACGCGGACTTGGAGCTCTGCGTCCGAAGTTGCACCATTTGTGCCCAACTCAGCAATGCCCCCAGGGAGGCTCCACTGAGCCCCGGCCCTGGCCTACCAAACCGTGGTCGCTGGTGCATGTAGACTATGCAGGCCCATTCATGGGCAAAATGTTCCTCGTAGTTGTAGATGCATTTTCAAAGTGGATCGAATGCACCATTTTAAACTCGAGCACAACTTCCACCACTGTGGAGAGCCTCGAAACCATGTTTGCAATGCACGGAAACCCTGACATATTGGTCAGTGACAATGGTCCGTGCTTCACCAGTGCAGAATTCCAAGACTTTATCATTGACCACGGCATAAATCACATCAAGACGGCACCGTTCAAGCCAGCCTCCAATGGCCAGGCGGAGAGAGCAGTGCAAATCATTAAACAAGGCATGCTTAAAATCCAAGGTCCCACGCTGCAGTGTTGCCTGTCGCGACTGCTGCTGGCATACAGATCTCGTCCGCACTCACTGACTGGGATCCCCCCGCGCAACTGTTGATGAAAAGGACTTTAAAAACAAGGCTCTCATTAATCCTCCCAGACATGCACAAAATCGTTGAGGCAAAGCACCGTAAGCTGACTGAGTACCATGACAGAAATTCGAGGGGGAGATGGAATGAGATAGGGGACAAAGTGTTTGTACTAAACTATGGCAGGGGTCCCAAATGGCTTGCAGGGACAGTAACGGGAAAGGAAGGAAACAGGCTACTGGTTGTACAAATGGACAATGGCAAAACCTGCTGGAGGCATGTAGACCAAGTCAAAAGCAGATTTACCAACAACACTGCGGAACCAGAGGCAGACTACAATGTGGAACTCGCACCACACCTGGTGGACAGACAGAGGGAACAACCTGAGGAAAGGGCAATCCCAACAGACAGCCCAGGTGAGTCAACAATAATTACACCAATTGAAACAGACAGCCCAGGCGAGATACCAGCAACCACACCCAAAGAAAAAGAAACAGACACTAAGGCAAACAACTGAACCACAACTCAGACGCTCCACGCGAGAGCGTAGACCACCTGAGAGACTGAATCTATAAAGACAATAAGATCTTGGGGGAGGGTGATGTCATGTATCTTACATTATTATATATAACTGTATCCTAACATGCTATCCATGACTGTAATAAGATATGACCTGTAACCACCAGCATACCTTACCACCAGGGGTGCACTTGCAAGAGACAGGTATATAAGGACAGGTCTCAGGCAAGTGCAGCATTCCAGAGCTGTGAAATAAAGTTGCAGGTCCAGAGTGACCTTGACTTCACTACATGCCTCGTGTGACTCTGTACTGAGGGGACAGGACTTTACATTACCGAGCTCCGATTCTCATTCGCAGAAGAAAGCCCTCCATTTGAAGAAAGCTTTAGCCGAGCAGTTCCTCGAGGTGAAAAAGATAACCGTAGAGGGACAGAAAACAGCCAATAAAATAATGGACACGGCTGAGCAAGCTGTTCAGAAACAAATATTGGACTTGCAGCAGAAAATTCAGCAGCAAATGGACGGAGTGAAGGGAAGTCAAATCGAGATTAAGCAGCTGATCAAACCTACTAACTGCTGGGAATCTGTACAGGTAATTCATAAATCAGAGCAGTGCAGCACAGGAGGCCTTTTGGCCCACCGAGTTTGCGCCGTCTCTTTCAAAGAGTAATCCAGTTTGTCCCACTCCCCCATTTATTCCTCATATCCCTGCAATTTTGTCTCCAAGTATTTATCCAATTCCCTTTTGAAGGCGACTATTGAATCTGTATTGACATTCTAATCAGGCAGTCTATTTCAAATCCTAACCCCGCGTTGTTTAAAAGGTTTTTTCTTTCGCACAGCTGGTCTGATAAGGTGCTGATGCTTTCAGTAGGTGAGCTGCTACAACAATTAGCTGTCTCGAGCAGAAACATAGACACTTGCCTTAATGGTTGCTTGTGTGGAACTAGGAACAGGAGTAGATCATTTAGCCCCTCGATTCTGTTCCGCCATTCAATGAGATCATGCCTGATCTGCATCTTAACTCCATTTACCCGCCTTTACTCCATATCCCTCGATACCCTTGCCCAACAAAAATCTATCGATCCCAGCTTTGAAAGTTCCAATTGACCTCCAGCATCGATCTCCCTTTTGAGGAAGAGAGTTCCAGATTTACGCTACCCTTTGTGAGAAAAGGTGCTTTCTGATTTCACTCCTAAATGGCCTGGCTCTAATTTTAGGATCATGTTCCCTTGTTCTTGATTCCCCCACCAGAGGAAACAGTTTCTCTGAATCTACCCTATTGAATCCCTCTAACATTTTAAACACTTCGATTAGATCACCCCTTAATCTCCTAAACTCAAGGGAATACAAGACAGGTTTATGCAAAATAGACCAGAGTTTGGGGGGGCGGGGGGCAATCTTTGGCCTCCGTATCCCTGGCTATTTTAACAACATAACTGCCTATACTCATTGGAGTTTAGAAGAATGCGAGGCGATCTTACTGAAACATATAAGATTCTGAGGGGGGCTTGTCAGGGTAGATGCAGAGAGGATATTTCCCCTCGTGGGGGAGTCTAGAACTAGGGGGCATAGTTTCAGAATAAGGGGTTGCCCATTTAGGACAGAAATTAGGAGGAATTTCTTCTCTCAGAGGGTTATGAATCTTTGGAATTCTCTACCCCAGGGAGCTGTGGAGGCTGGGTCATTGAATATATTCAAGGTGGAGATACCACCCGATCACAGACCGGCCCTTTTGTTCTTTCCTCCCCTCCCGCTTTCCCTGCCTCTGCACCTGCTTAAAATCTGTTACATCTCGAACTTTTCCAGTTCTGACGAATGGTCTCAGACCTGAAACGTTAACTCTGTTTCTCTCTCCACGGATGCTGCCTGACTTGCTGAGTGTTTCCAGCAGTTCTATTTTTGTTTCGGATTCCAGCATCCACTGTATTTTGCTAATATCTTAAATAATACTTCTTAGCTGCAGCAGTTCAAGGAGAGTTCCCACCAGGACCTTCTCAGGACAACTATGGATGGGCAAAACATGCAGCCTTGCAAGTGTCATCCACCTCTCAAAAAGAAATAATTTTAAAAAGCTATCAACTGCTCATTAAAATAAATCTTGCTGAACATATCATTAATTTTGTAACAGATTGTTTTACAGCACAAAGTATGTACCAGATTACACAAAATGACATAGAATTAACAGCACAGAAACAGGTCCATGCCGATGTTTATGCTCCACACGAGCCTCCTCCCAACTTAATTCACCTCATGATATCCTGATATTCCTTTCTTCTTCACGTACTTACCAAGCTTCCCCTTAGAGACATTTATGCTAATCACCTCAACTACTCCATGTGCTAGCAAGCTCCACATTTTGGTTAAAGAAGTTTCTCCTGAATTCCTTATTGAATTTATTAGTGACTATCTTATACTTGTGACTCCAAGTTTTGGACTCCCCAAAGTAGAAACACCGGGGTCAAGTTTCGGCCTGAATTGCTCCTATTTTTTTGGAGCGACTGGTTTAGAATGGAGTATCTTAGAAATGGCAATTCTCGGCATTTAGTTTGCTCCAGTTCTAGTCAGTTAGAACAGTTTCATTTTGGAACAGATTTTTTTTTTCCAAAGGAGGGCGTGTCCGGCCACTTACGCCTGTTTTGAAAGTTTAGGCTGTGAAAACTTACTCCAAACTAACTTAGAATGGAGTAAGTGTAGATTTTTGTATGCTCAGAAAAACCTTGCCTACACTTTAGAAATCAGGCGTAGGTTACAAATCAGGCGTAGGGAATGAGGGGGACGGGGGGGAGGGGGAAGGGGGGAAGGGAAGTAATTACATTCTACAAGCATTCAACAGTCTTACTTACACAAAAAATTGTAAACAAAGCAAATATAAAATATTGAATATTCCTACCTGTGTGAAGCAGCAAGCAGCCTTTGAGCTGCGGTGCTTCAGGCAGGCCTTCCTTCCATGTAGGAGACAGGGGCGGCGTCAGTGGCTCGACGCAGCCGAAGACACAGCAAGCAGCCTTCGAGCTGCGAGGGAGGCTGAGGCTATTTGGCCACGGGATAGGGGCGGCAGCAGTGGCTGACTGCGGCTGAAGACACAGCAAGCAGCCTTCGAGCTGCGAGGGAGGCTGAGGCCATTCGGCCAGGGACAGGGAGAGGCAGCCAGATAGCCAGTTTGAAACTTAAATTTGTAATTGCAGAATGGGTGCTGCATTGTCAACACCATGGTTTATGCAATGGTTTGCCAGCAATTCACTGCATAGGAGAGAATTGATTAGAGCTCACCCCACCAGGAACGTCATCGCCCATAGGCTTATGGGCAGGAGACCTTACCCACGTTGGCAATATTGAGCCAGTTGCTCGTACCTGGACATGAGCGAGGCTGATTGTGTCAAAAGGCTGCGTTTCTGCAGAGAAGTTGTCGTTGAGATTTGTAATATACTGAGAGCAGATTTGCAGCCCAGAAGCAGAACGCAACTGCCTTGTCTGTTGAAGTGAAGGTAACAGCTGCACTTGCCTTCTTTGCCTCGGGATCGTTTCAGGCTACAACTGGAGATGTGTGTGCCATCTCTCAACGTGCAATACATGCCTGCATTTACCAGGTCACGGCTGCACTGTATGCACGGAGGAATGACTTCATTAATTTCCCAATGACCGCACAAGCGATCCATGAGGGGGCTGTGGGCTTTTTCAGGATTGCTGGCTTCCCAAAGGTACAGGGTTGCATTGATTGTACCCACATAGCCTTGCGAGCACCTGTGGAGGATTCTGAGCAGTACAGGAATAGAAAAGGTTTCTACTCCATCAATGTGTAGCTCGTGTGTGACGACAAGCAGCGCATCATGTCAGTCGATGCGAGATACCCTGGCAGCACCCATGATGCGTTCATCCTACGTGACAGTATTATATCTGCCTTGTTTGAGCAGCAGCCAGAAGGGCAGAGCTGGCTACTGGGAGACAAAGGGTACGGCCTGACCAACTGGCTCATGACGCCCCTACGCATGACACGGACGGAAGCTGACCGTCAATACAACATGTTGCACATTGCGACGTGCAGCATCATTGAGAGGACCATTGGCATATTGAAACAGCGATTCCGATGCCTGGACCATTCCGGAGGCCACTTGCAATACTCTCATCAGATTGTCGGTCACTTCACTGTTGTGTGCTGCATGCTCCATAACTTAGCCATCATGAAGCAGCAAGAGCTGGTAGTGGAACCAGAAGACCCATGTGAGGGTCCAGTGCATGATGATAGTATTTTGGAAGAGCAGGATGAGGATGATGACGACGATCTGAAAGCATGCAAGTGCCTGATGCCGGAGCACGAGGTCAGAGAAGGGCCGTCCATCGTGCTCCTTTAACGATTGCTCGAGCCTTGCGCCAGCAGCTCATCCGTGAACGCTTCAACTACTGATGCCTGAGGGCTCTGCGACCACTGTTGCGCATGGACATGTTTATTCTTTGCAGTTGTTCCTACGTTGTGTTGTGTTAATGGAACATGATTCAGTTTTAATGAAAAAATATTTTATTGAAAAGTTAACGTCACTGTAATAAAATATTTGTTGTATCAAATTTTACTTTTTAATATGACTCTTGAAGATCACTTAAAAACTTTAAGATCACTTATAAACTTGTGAAGATACAAAACAATTTCAATGTGAAAAATCTTATACTCTTAAGATCACTTAAACTGCAAGATCACTTTTTAGGTGCAAAATTAAATAAGTTACAAAAAGTGAGAGCATTTACACTATAAGATCACTTAAAAACCCTAAGATCACTTATAAGTTGTAAAGTTACAAAACTTATAAAATAATTTCAATTTGAAAAACGCTATTACATACAGCTACATCAAGAACAAGAACAAAAGCAGCAAAGAAAGGCTGCAACCATCTCTCATCCACATCTCAGTGAATGTTCACTTCTTCATGGGGGCTGTCATTTGATTGGCGGGGCTGTGTGCCTTATTGCAGCAGCTATCTCCATGAGGGCCTGTGCCGTCACTTGCATGCCCTCGGACATTCCCTCCCTAAGTTCCCGTGTCATTACTGCTATTTCTCCCATCAGGACCATCACTTCTTCACCCACTGCACTGACGCTACCGATGAGTGATCAGGTAGGCTCATTGGTCTCCATACCCAATTCCACAACCTGAGCTGCATCTGTTGCATGCTGCATCTCAGGAGAGCGTGTCTCCAATCTCCTTCTCCTCTGCCTGGGTCTGCCTCGCGGCACCACTATACTGGAAGGCGCGGGCACGGACGGTGGGAAGCTCGGTGTTCCAAATGGCACCAGTACACAGGGAGGCACGGGCTGGGACGATGGGACGCTCGGTGTTGCAGACGGCAGTACTAGAGAGTGAGGCACGGGCTGGGATGGTGGGACGTTCTGTGTTCCAGATGGCAGTACTAGAGAGAGAGGTGCAGGCTGGGACGGTGTGGCGCTCGGTGTTCCAGACGGCAGCACTCGAGTGCGAGCCGTGGGCTGGGATGGTGAGTGAATGGGTGTAAACTACTGCATTATATCACCAGCACCATTGGGACCTGCAACGTCGGAATCAAAACCATGGAAGGTGAAACCAGAACCTATGCAAGGGGTTGAAACTCTGATGCCCCTTAATGGGGGCTCATAAACATTAATTTGGAAGCTCTCCTCTGTAGACATTTCAGTCATTGCCACCATCATCCAATCTGGATCGTCCACATCTGGTTGTACTGGTTCTTGTTCTTTATCTTCAGGATCCTCAGGGTTGGCATCATCATCATGTTCTGCAAAATACATCAGAACAGTCAAATATTTAACAGCAAGGGAGGAGGCAGGATGGGTCGCATGAGTACTCTCACACATAGCAGGCCAGGCAGCAGGTTGATTTGAAGGGCCACGATGCATTTTCAGGACTTACCCTCTTCCTCGGGTGCGGGCCCAGCTTGTGCTGTACTGATTGTTTATCTCCATGTACGACTCATCATGGCAGCTACCCCCTGTTCCAAGGGTGTCACTGGATGCAGATTGTGCATGCCTCTTCCTGTTCGAGTTGCTTCCCTTTAGTTTTGGGCCAATTTCTTCTGCAAAGAGTAAAATATAACTTTTTACTGAGTGCGTCTTTCTGCAAGGTGGGACATACAGATAGTCACATTACAATTACAATTACATTAAAAAATGAAAATATTACTTACACTAACTACTTGACCAAGGTCGTGCCATTTCTTTTTACACTGACTTCCAGATCTCCTGGTATGCACCACTGCGCAGTAATCTTCTGCAACTTGGTTCCAGCGTTTCGTCTTTTCTTTAGGTGGCACTTTTATGCGACCTCTGTTGCTGGTATCTAGCTCCTGCCATCTCTGCTCAATGACATTGACTAATATCTCCACTTCTCATGCAAGAAATTCTTTGTCCTTGGTGGACGTTGTTCCATTGCCGTATTGAATTGACACTCTTATTTTTCAAAACACACAGTCCTTATTTTGCATGCACCTATGCAGCACTTGTTCTGCAAGTTTAGCAGTGAAAAGCAGCACTCACTGATTTCAGCAGGTGATTTCTTCAACAGTGCTGTTAAAAGCACTCCTTCAGACACCAAAAAATCACGAAAATTCAATCCCAAGCCTTTCCAGAGGTCCACGAGACAAATCAGCACTTTTCTTCAAGTTCCTTTAAAAATGGCCGAGTGCCAATGTTTATAGGCTACTGCGGCGTGCGCTACAACAAGCACATGCAGGGCTGCCGGCATGACATTCTCTCATGTGACTTAGCCCCGCCCCCCTGCACTTGCAGAATCGGCGCGACTCTGAGGCTCGCTGATGTCTGCGCGCCGTGCTGAGCTCCGAGGGACCTGCAGAGAGCCCAAGAATTGCAAGGTACATTTTTGTCGCGCTTTTAGGTGCGAAAAACGGGCGTCCATGTCGTGACTGCGCCGTTCTAGGCGCGGCCCGAAACTTGACCTTACCGTCTCCACGTCTACTCTATCATCATTTTAAAGATCTCTATCACATCAGTCCTCAACCCTCTCTTTTCTAGAGAAAAGAACCCCAGGCTGTTGAGTCTTTCCAAATATTTATAATCTCTCAGTACCGGTATCATCCTTATAAATCTTTTTGCACCTTCTCCACAGCCTCTATATCCTTTTTGTAATTTGGAGACCAGCACTGTAATTGTGTGGATTAACCAAGGTTCAACATAACTTCTTTGCCTTTCAAGTCTATTACTCTAGAAATGAACCCCAATACTTTGCATTTTCATTGCCTTGTTAACCTGATTTGTGCACTGTACCCTGAGATCTCTTTACTCCGCGACTCCATTTAGACACTTATTTTCCAAGGAGTATGTGGCCTCCTCATTTCTCCTACCAAAAGGCAGCACCTCACACCTATCTATATTCATTTGCCATTTGCTCACCCATCCTGCAAGATTATTAATGTTTTCTTGTAGTAGACTGTACCACAGTACTCCTCAGTATCAACTACACCCCTCAATTTGGTGTTATCCGCAAATTTTGAAATTATACTTCTGAGAGAGAAATTTAAATTGAGCTGTGCGATATCGTAAGAATTTGTTAACATGTTCTCACAGTTTATAAATGTTGCTAAAATAGTGGAGAAAGGAATTTCATATTCAGATCTTAACTCATTCATTACTAATATTATACGGAGTGATTTCTATGTCTTTTACTATGTTTTGCAGGATCTAATAGGATTCTATCAAATTAATATTATATTACTTGATTTCTATTTTGCCTAAGCTCTCTGTTGTGCAGCATGTTGGACCTCTGTTATATGATTGCTAATAGGAAGAGTGCATTATTTCAGGCCTCTTACCCTCTCTAGACCTCTTCATAGCAAACTGCCGATGGGACATCGGCCGTCTCAATTTCTCTGCTCCCCTCACTCACTCCAACCTACCTCACTCTGAAATTGCAGCACTCAACTCGCTCAGATCCAACCCCAACCTAGTCATCAAACCTGCTGACAAGGATGGCACTGTTGTTGTTTGGCCAACTGACCTCTATCTCGCAGAGGCTGATCGGCAACTCTCTTGCACCTCCTCCTACCTCCCCCTGGACGATGACCCCACCACTGAACATCCAGCCATCATTTCCCAGACCGTCATTGACCTCATCTCCTCTGGAGATCTTCCCTCCACAGCCACCAACCTCATAGTTCTCCAACCCCGCACAGCCCGCTTCTACCTCCTTCCCAAGATACACAAACAGGACTGCCCCGGTAGACCCATCGTTTCAGCCTGTTCTTGCCCCACAGAACTTATTTCTTCCTATCTCGACTCTATTTTTTCTCCCGTTGTCCACTCTCTTCCCACCTACATCCACGACTCCTCCGACGCCCTCCGTCACTTTAACAGTTTCCAGTTTCCTGGCCCCAACCGTCTCCTTTTCAACATGGACATTCAATCCCTCTACACTTCCATCCCCCACCAGGATGGCCTAAGGGAGCTCCGCTTCTTCCTCGAGCAGAGGCCCAACCAGTCCCCATCCCCCACCACCCTCCTCCCCCTGGCTAAACTTGTTCTCACATTGAACAACTTCTCCTTTAACTCCACTCAATTTCTCCAAATTAAAGGTGTTGCTATTGGAACCCGCATGGGTCCTAGTTATGCCTGCCTTTTTGTGGGATATGTGGAGCATTCTTTGTTCCAGTCCTGCTCGGGTCCCCTCCCTCACCTCTTTTTCCGGTACATTGATGACTATCGGGCCGTTTCCTGCTCTCGTTCTGAACTTGAAAATTTCATTCACTTTGCATCCAATTTCCACCTTTCCCTCACCTTCACATGGTCCATCTCCGACTCTTCCCTTCCCTTCCTCGACTTCTCCGTCTCCATTTCTGGGGATAGATTTTCGACGAGAATCCACTATAAGCCCACTGATTCCCACAGCTACCTGGATTACACTTCTTCCCACCTCACATCCTGTAAGGACTCCATTCCATTCTCCCAGTTTTTTCATCTCCGTCGCATCTGCTCTGATGACGCCACCTTTCACACTAGTGCCTCTGACATGTCTTCCTTTATCCTCAACAGAGGATTCCTCTCCGTCGTGTTTAACATGGACCTCGACCATGTCCGTTCTATATCCTGTATCTCTGCTCTCACTCCTTTCCTTCCCTCTCAGAACCATGATAAGGTTCCCCTTGTCCTCACCTTTCACCCCACCAGCCTTCACGTTCAACGGATCATCCTCCGCCATTTCCGCCACCTCCAGCGTGATCCCACCACCAATCACATCTTCCCCACTCCTCTCAGCGTTCCGAAGGGACCGTTCCCTCCGTGACACCCTGGTCCATTCCGCAGTCACCCCCAGCGCCCCCTCACCTTCCCACACCACTTCTCCGTGCAAGTGCAGGAGATGCAACACCTGCCCTTTTACCTCCTCTCTTCCCACTATCCAGGGTCCCAAGTACTCCTTCCAGGTGAAACAGAGATTTGCTTGTACTACTTTCAATTTAGTATACTGTATTCGCTGCTCACGATGTGGTCTCTACATTGGGGAGACCAAGCATAGATTGGGTGACCGCTTTGCGGAGTACCTCCATTCAGTCCGCAAGTGTGACCCTGAGCTTCCAGTCGCCTGTCACTTTAATTCTCCACTCCACTCCCACTCTGACCTCTCTGTCCTCGGTCTCCTACACCGTTCCAACTCACGTAAGCTCGAGGAACAGCACCTCATCTTTTGTTTAGGCACTTTACAGCCTTCTGGGCTCAACATCGTTCAAAAATTTCCGAGAGTAACTGCTGTCAATCTTTGGCTCCTTTTCCCCTCTCCCCTCAAAGCCTGTTTCTCTCTTTCTGTTTTTCTCCTTGTCTCTAAAAGCAGTTGGTCATTCATCATCATCATCATAGGCAGTCCCTCGGAATCGAGGAAGACTTGCTTCCACTCCTGAAGTGAGTTCTTTGGTGGCTGAACAGTCCAATATGAGAGCAACAGATTCTGTCACAGGTGGGACAGACAGTCGTTGAGGGAAGGGTGGGTGGGACTGGTTTGCCACACTTTCCTTCTGCTGCCTGCGCTTGACCTCTTCACGCTCTCGGCATTGAGATTCAAAGAGCTCAACGCCCTCCCGGATGCACTTTCTCCACCTAGGGCGGTCTTTGGCCAGGGACTCGCAGGTGTCAGTGGTGATGTCGCACTTTACCAGGGAGGCTTTGAGGGTGTCCTTGTAATGTTTCTGCTGCCCACTTTTGGCTCATTTGCCGTGAAGGAGCTCCGCATAAAGCATTATCGCATCATTCACACTCTATCTTGACTAATATTTTTCTAACTCCTGGCATTGCCATTTGAATTTGGGCCATCATCCCTTTTGTCTCTCTAACCTCTTCTGTCTTCCACCCTATCACAGACCTTCCCTTTTGTTCTTTCTTCCCCTCCCCCTTTCAGGGCTTGTTAAGAATCTGTTCTTTCCGAATACTCTCCAGTTCTGACGAAGGGTCATCGACCCGAAACATTAACTCTGCTTCCAATCCACAGATGCTGCCTGACTTGCTGAGATTTCCAGCATTTTCTGTTTTTATTCCAGATTCCAGCATCCGCAGTATTTTGCTTTTGCATTATTTCAGGATCTGACCAGTTCTTCAAACTAATAAACTTGCTACACATCCAGGAAAAAAGAATGCATGTCAAGTATTACTCACTAAACATTGCTTCTGAAAAAATATTAATGTCATTATCCCTCCTCACTGAGGCAATTGCTCAGTCAGATCAAGAAAAACAGAAACCTACTCGACATTGGTGCTCTCCCCCCCCCAGTTTGCAAAGCTGTTGCACGCTCAGGACTTCAGATAAAGTCTTTAACTATTAATCCTGGCTTCCTGTGGGAAAGTAAACAGCTATTAATATTTAGAGTTGCTTTTTAGGAAGTGTTTATGATGAAGTTACCCCAGCGCAAAGACTGATAGACACTGAAACCACGAACGGAAACTTACCTCAGTCACAAAGAAGTTGTGTAGAAAAGCACACTTCTCCTGTCAGCGTCTATAATATAAGTTATTATTGTTAATAAATAATGTGAAAAGATCCCTATTTAAATTACTTTAGCAAACCAAATCTGTTAGAAAGCAACTTTGGTAGTGCTGTAATGGCAGGTATGCAGTATTTTTGTGCAGCTTTTTTCGCTTGACTTAATAAATGTGCAATGATGGGTTGTGGCTGGAGAAAATATATTGAGCTACATCAACATTGGGAGTTGTGGTATTGATAGTTAGATCTTTAGATCTTTATATCTGGATAGTTAGATCATCCGCATGCCCAATACTAGACTCACAAAACAAGCGCTCTACTCAGAGCTCCGACACAGCAAGCGAGTCCCAGGTGGGCAGAGGAAACGCTTCAAGGACACCCTCAAAGCCTCCTTGAAAAAGAGCAACATCCCCACCGACACCTGGGAATCCCTGGCCCAAGACCGCCCAAAGTGGAGGAGAAGCATCCGGGAAGGCGCCAAACTCTTCGAGTCTCTTCGCCGGGAGCAAGCGGAAGCCAAGCGCAAACAGCAGAAGGAGTGCACGACAACCCAAGCACCCCACCTACCTGTCCCTTCAACCACCGCCTGCCCCACCTGTGCCAGAGACTGTAGGTCCTGCATTGGACTCATCAGTCACCTGAGAACTCATATTAGTGTGGTAGCAAGTCATCCTCGACTCCGAGGGACTGTCTAAGAAGAGAAGATTGGTACTGGGATCAAATCAAAATCAGGAGTTAAAAATATATCATGGCAGTTAGAGTTGGAGGGGTGCAGGAACATAGGAACAGGAGTAGGCCATTTAGCACCCCAGGCCTGTTCCGCCATTCAATTAGATCAGGACTGATCTGTGACCTAACTCCAAATCTCTTTTCCCCATATTCCTTAATACCTTTGGTTAACAAAAAATTTCCAATCTCAAATTTAAAATTAACAATTGACCAGTCATCAATTGCCATTTGCGGAAGACAGTTCCAAACTTCTACCACCCTTTGTGTGACAAGTGTTTCGTAAATTCACTCCTGAAAAGCCTGGCTCTAATTTATAGCCTATGCCCCCTGGTCCTAGACTCGCCACCCAGCGGAAATAGTTTGTCTCTATCAACCCTATCAGTTTCCCTTAATATCTTGAGCATGAGTGATAGGGGAGGAGCAAAGGAGGAAGCTGCCCCTTACAAACGCCCAACCCACGTGTAGCCTGCAGCCACTGTTGTTTCTGTTCCTCACCGCACTTCACCACACCTTGCACTACCTTTCCCACAAAATAAATTAAGACAGAGAGAAGAAGAACACAACAGAGAGAGAGGCAAAGAGAAGTGTTAAGAGGAGAGAAGCAGATGAGAAGAGAAGTGTAAGAGGAGAGACAGAGAGAAAAACAGCAACATGACAGATATTCTCTGATTTACTGTCTGCAATACCATGGATGATTGACTAGTAGTAGTATTTTAAAAATCTTACATCTTCCTGTCAATATTTTCCATTGTAAGTTCAGATGTCCACATTTATAATCTAGTGCATAACTAGTGGTGGGAGGGTGTAATTACAGTGCAACAAGTTTACATAGGCATTTTAATTATAAATGTGGTCGCAGAAATTTATAATGTTATTATTAAACTAAGAACAGAAGGTATGAGTTTAAAATAGGGATTAAATTATGCTGCATGCCTGGTCCAATTATCCCGGGGTCTAGCTCCACTCCATCTGAAGACGACACTTGGTCTTGATTCCCCGTGCAACATCATGAGGTATCTATATATATATATATATATATATATATATATAAACCTGGACTGATGTATCATAGTCAACAGCTCTTCAGTTTATATATATCATCACACATCAACTGCATGGCATCTTCTGAATGTTACTTGTCAAAAAAGAGGAACAAAGTAAGAAAGAACTACCCCCACCAACTCTGCAGCATTTGTATATGAGAATGGTTTCAATGTGCTTCATTGATATTGTTTGTGAGCATCTGAACCCATCAATCAAATTACTACTTTCTCCCCAGGTATCCATTATCTCTGCATTACCATCGTATATACAACCATATAATCACCCCAAATTGATATTTTTCCATTCTATATGCTTCTATTATAAATTGCATTATTTTCAAACTGTGGAGCTCTTTACCATACTCAGTCTTTCCTTCCTCCTACAATCTACAGGCTTTTAAAACCAAATTTGGCATCGCCAAATCATTACTGTTTGACGTATTTCATTTTCTACTTCAACCTAGGCTTATGGCCTGTACAGTGAGTCTTGGACCTTCACCGAGGTTTGTAAATAAGAAAAGTATTCATTCTTTAATGGCTGATATGGTGATGCTTCGCACCTAAAACACTCAGGAGCATTGGGCACATAATACAGTGTCAGTACTACAGGGGTGCTGTAGGCACTCAGTGTCCATGTGAAACGGATGCTGCACAGTCACTTCACTGTAAGTCCCTACAATTGCACATGTGACTGCACTCCATGGAAGGCGAGAGGTTTTCTGAAAATGGGCCTGTTCCCTGCCTTGATGTTCTTGGCTTCAACTGGGGCCCGTAACTAATTCACCTCACAAACCCAAGTTAGCCTGCCAGTATAGACATCTGAGGAACAACCAACCACAGCCCATATCCCACAATTATTTGAACTTCAACATCAGTCCTAAAGGAAAATAATTCAATAACATCTTCAAATGCTAAAAATCAATTTGTGGTAATCTTCTATGCCGAAAAATGTGAAGTGATTAATTTTGGTAGGAAGAATGAGGAGGGGAAATATAAACTAAATGGTACAATCTTAAAGGGAGAGATCTGGAGTGTATGGAGAGGTTTTTGAAGGTGGTAGGACAAGTTGAGAAGGCTGTTAAAAGGCAAACGGGATCCTTGGCTTTATAAATAGAGGCGTAGAGTACAAAATCAAGGATGTTATGGCAAACCATTATAAAACACTCCAGCTGGAGTATTGTGGTCAATTCTTTACAAAAAGATGTTAAGGTCTTAGGGAGGATGTAGAGGAGATTTATTAAAATGGTACCAGAGATGCAAGGCTTCAGTTACATTGAGAGACTAGAGAAACTGGGGTTATTCTCCTCAGAACAGAGAAGGTTAAGGGGAGATTTGATAGAGTTTTATGAAGGGGAAATCATGTTTGACAAATTTTCTGGAATTCTTTGAGGATGTAACGAACAGGATGGATAAAGGGGAACCAGTGGATGTGGTGTATTTGGACTTCCAGAAGGCATTTGACAAAGTGTCACATAGAAACATAGAAACATAGAAAATAGGTGCAGGAGTAGGCCATTCGGCCCTTCGAGCCTGCACCGCCATTCAATGAGTTCATGGCTGAACATGCAACTTCAGTACCCCATTCCTTCTTTCTCGCCATACCCCTTGATCCCCCTAGTAGTAAGGACTACATCTAACTCCTTTTTGAATATATTTAGTGAATTGGCCTCAACAACTTTCTGCGGTAGAGAATTCCACAGGTTCACCACTCTCTGGGTGAAGAAGTTTCTCCTCATCTCAGTCCTAAATGGCTTACCCCTTATCCTTAGACTGTGACCCCTGGTTCTGGACTTCCCCAACCTTGGGAACATTCTTCCTGCATCTAACCTGTCTAAACCCATCAGAATTTTAAACATTTCTATGAGATCCCCTCTCATTCTTCTGAACTCCAGTGAATACAAGCCCAGTTGATCCAGTCTTTCTTGATATGTCAGTCCTGCCATCCCGGGAATCAGTCTGGTGAACTTTCGCTGCACTCCCTCAATAGCAAGAATGTCCTTCCTCAAGTTAGGAGACCAAAACTGTACACAATACTCCAGGTGTGGCCTCACCAAGGCCCTGTACAACTGTAGTAACACCTCCCTGCCCCTGCACTCAAATCCCCTCACTATGAAGGCCAACATGCCATTTGCTTTCTTAACTGCCTGTTGTACCTGCATGCCAACCTTCAATGACTGATGTACCATGACACCCAGGTCTCGTTGCACCTCCCCTTTTCCTAATCTGTCACCATTCAGATAATAGTCTGTCTCTCTGTTTTTACCACCAAAGTGGATAACCTCACATTTATCCACATTATACTTCATCTGCCATGCATTTGCCCACTCACCTAACCTATCCAAGTCACTCTGCAGCCTCATAGCATCCTCCTCACAGCTCACACTGCCACCCAACTTAGTGCCGTCCGCAAATTTGGAGATACTACATTTAATTCCCTCGTCTAAATCATTAATGTACAATGTAAACAGCTGGGACCCCAGCACAGAACCTTGCAGTACCTCACTAGTCACTGCCTGCCATTCTGAAAAGTACCCATTTACTCCTACTCTTTGCTTCCTGTCTGCCAACCAGTTCTCAATCCACGTCAGCACACTACTCCCAATCCCATGTGTTTTAACTTTGCACATTAATCTCTTGTGTGGGACCTTGTCGAAAGCCTTCTGAAAGTACAAATACACCACATCAACTGGTTCTCCCTTGTCCACTCTACTAGAAACATCCTCAAAAAATTCCAGAAGATTTGTCAAACATGATTTCCCTTTCACAAATCCATGCTGACTTGGACCTATCATGTCACCTCTTTCCAAATGCGCTGCTATGACATTCTTAATAATTGATTCCATCATTTTACCCACTACCGATATCAGGCTGACCGGTTTATAATTCCCTGTTTTCTCTCTCCCTCCTTTTTTAAAAAGTGGGGTTACATTGGCTACCCTCCACTCCATAGGAACTGATCCAGAGTCTATAGAATGTTGGAAAATGACTGTCAATGCATCCGCTATTTCCAAGGCCACCTCCTTAAGTACTCTGGGATGCAGTCCATCGGCCTTCAATCCAATCAATTTCCCCAACACAATTTCCCGACTAATAAGGATTTCCCTCTGTTCCTCCTTCTTACTCGACCCTCTGACCCCTTTTATATCCGGAAGGTTGTTTGTGTCCTCTTTAGTGAATACCGAACCAAAGTACTTGTTCAATTGGTCTGCCATTTCTTTGTTCCCCGTTATGACTTCCCCTGATTCTGACTGCGGAGGACCTACTTTTGTCTTTACTAGCCTTTTTCTCTTTACATATCTATAGAAACTTTTGCAGTCATATTCCACCATATTCCACCATATTATGGTCACTCTTTCCCAAGGGGCCTCGCACAACGTGATTGCTAATTAATCCTCTCTCATTACACAACACCCAGTCTAAGATGCCTCCCCCCTAGTTGGCTCCTCGACATATTGGTCTCGAAAACCATCCCTTATGCACTCCAGGAAATCCTCCTCCACTGTATTGCTTCCAGTTTGGTTAGCCCAATCGATATGCATATTAAAGTCATCCATGATAACTGCTGCATCTTTATTGCATGCACCCCTAATTTCGTGTTTGATGCCCTCCCCAACATCACTACTACTGTTTGGAGGTCTGTACACAACTGTACACAAGCTTTTTGCCCTTTGGTGTTCTGCAGCTCTACCCATATAGATTCCACATCATCCAAGCTAATGTCCTTCCTAACTATTGCATTAATCTCCTCTTTAACCAGCAATGCTACCCCACCTCCTTTTCCTTTTATTCTATCCTTCCTGAATGTTGAATACCCATGGATGTTGAGTTCCCAGTCCTGATCATCCTGGAGCCACGTCTCTGTAATCCCAATCACATCATATCTGTTAACATCTATTTGCACAGTTAATTCATTCACCTTATTACAGCACAAGACACAAAGACACAAAGCCTTCAGGCTTGTTTTTTTAACACCCTTTGTCCTTTTAGAATTATGATGTAGTGTGGCCCTTTTTGTTTCTTGCCTTTATTTACTCGGCCTTCCATATTGCTTTTTACCTTTCTACCATCTGTTTCTGACTCCATATTACTTCGCCCTATCTCGCTGCTTAGGTTCCCATCCCCATGCCATATTAGTTTAAACACTCCCGAACTGCATAAGCAAATGTTACCCCTAGGACATCAATTCCAGTCCTGCCCAAGTACAGACCATCCCTTTTATACAGGTCCCACTTCCCACAGAACTGGTTCCAATGTCTCAAGAATTTGAATCCCTCCCTCTTGCACCACTGCTCAAGCCACGTGTTTATTCGAACTATCCTGCTCCCTCTACTCTGATTAGCATGTGGCACTGGTAGCAATCCAGGGAGCACTACCTTTGAGGTCCTACTTTTTAATTTAACTCCTAGATTAAAAGATTACTGCACAAGATAAATGTTCACGGGGTTCAGGGTAACATATTAGCATGGATAGAGGATTGGCTAACTGACAGAGAGTCGGGATAAATGGTTCATTTTCGGGTTGGCAATCACTAACTAGTGGGGTGTCACAGGGACCATTGCTGGGACCCCAACTATTTACAATTTATATCAACGATTTGGATGAAGGGATCGAGTGCAACATAGCCAAGTTTGCTGATGATGCAAAGATGGGAGGAAAAGCAATGTGTGAGGAGGACACAAAAAATCTGCAAAAGGACATAGACAGGCTATGTGAGTGGGCAAAAATTTGCCAGATGGAGTATAATATTGGAAAGTGTGAGGTTATACACTTTGGCAGAAAAAAATCGAGGAACAAGTTATTATTTAAATGGAGAAAGATTGCAAAGTGCTGCAAAACAGTGGGACCTGGGCGTCCTGGTGCATGAAACATGAAAGGTTAGTGTTATGCATCTGTAAAGCATGCACTCCCATGTTCCGCTACCAGGGAGTGCATCCCCTGAAGTCCCAAGGGATGCCAGCATCCCTTGGGAGCACTGTATATAAGCCGGCCCCTAAGGCCTGTTCCTCACTCTGGAGTGTCTTATTAAAGACTGAGGTCACTGTTACTTTAACCTCCTTGTGTGCAGCCTCATCTGTGTTCGGAACACAATAACTGGTGACGAGAATACGAATCCAACGCAAAGATGCAGCAAACTGTGGGCATCCTGGAGAAGTTCTCGGAGGGTGAGGACTGGGAAGCCTATGTTGAACGGTTAGACCAGTACTTTGTAGCCAACGAGCTGGACGGAGAAGGAAGCGCTGCAAAAAAGAGAGCGGTCCTCCACACGGTCTGCGGGGCACCGACCTACAGCCTCATGAAGAATCTTCTGGCTCCGGTGAAACCCACAGATAAGTCGTATGAGGAGCTGTGTACACTGGTTGGGGAGCATCTTAACCCGAGGGAGAGCGTGTTGATGGCGAGGTATCAGTTCTACACGTGCCAGCGATCTGAAGGTCAGGAAGTGGCGAGCTACGTCGCCGAGCTAAGGTGACTTGCAGGACAATGTGAGTTTGATGGCTACCTGGAGCAAATGCTCAGAGACTTTTTTGTACTGGGCATTGGTCACGAGACCATCCTACGAAAACGTTTGACTGTAGAGACACTGATCCTCAATAAGGCCATTGCGATAGCACAGGCGTTTATGTCCATCAGTGATAACACCAAACAAATCTCTCAGCACACAAGTGCTAGCAATGTTCATAAATTAACTGGAATTGTGTTTGCGAGCAGAAATGTACAGGCCAGAAACCATGAGTCTGCAACTGCCAGCAGGCCTCAGGTGACCCAGATGACTCAGAGTCCCCAACAAAGGATGAATGCAAGGCAATTCACACCTTGTTGGCGTTGTGGAGGCTTCCATTCAACCTATTCATGCCGCTTCAAAGGGTATGTTTGCAAGAGCTGTGGAACAATGGGGCACCTCCAACAAGCTTGCAAACGAGCTGCAAGCTCTGCGAAGCCTGCTAACCACCACGTTGCAGAGGAAAATCGGTCCACGGTGGATCAAAGCAATTTCAAGCCTCAGAGAGAGGAGGCAGTTGCTGAAGTACACGGGGTGCACACATTTTCGATGAAATGTCCAACTATAATGCTATACATAAAATTGAATGGCTTACCCGTAGCCATGGAACTAGACACTGGCGCTAGCCAATCCATCATGAGTAAAAGATGTTTGAGAGACTGTGGTGCAACAAGGCATTCAGACCAGCCCTGAGCACCATCTACATGAAACTGAGAACGTACACCAAAGAGCTTATCACTGTCCTGGGCAGCGTCATGGTCAAGGTCACCTACGAGGGCACGGTGCATGAACTGCCAGTCTGGATCGTCCCGGGCGATGGCCCCACACTGCTTGGAAGGAGCTGGCTGGGCAAAATCCGCTGGAACTGGGCTGACATCTGAGCGCTATCACATGTTTATGAGGCCTCACGTACCCAGGTTCTTAACAAATTTCCTTCCCTTTTTGAGCCAAGCATTGGAAACTTTTCCGGGGCGAAGGTGCGGATCCACTTGGTCCCAGAGGCACGACCCATTCAACACAAGGCGCGAGCAATACCTCACATGATGAGGGAAAGAGTGGAAATCGAGCTGGACAGGCTGCAACGTGAGGGCATCAGCTCCCCAGTGGATTTCAGCGAGTGGGTCAGCCCAATTGTTCCAGTACTCAAAGGTGATGACACGGTCAGGATTTGCGGCGATTATAAAGTAACTATTAATAATTTCTCGCTCCAGGACCAATACCTACTACCTAAGGCAGATGACCTATTTGGCTCGACCTGACTTCGGCCTACATGACGCAGGAGCTGGAGGAGTCTTCGAAGTGCCTCACCTGCATCAACAGATGCCCGTTTGGAATTCGGTTGGCTGCAGCGATCTTCCAGAGAAACATGGAGCGCCTACTCAAGTCAGTACCACACACGGTGGTCTTTCAGAACGACATATTTGTAACGGGTCGGAACATCGTCGAGCACCTACAAGACCTGAACACGTAGGGTTGCGGCTGAAGAGGTCGAAATGCGTCTTCATGGCAACAGAAGTGGAGTTTTTGGGGAGAAAGATCGCGCCGGACGGCATTCGGCCCACAGACGCCAAGACAGAGGCTATCAGGATCGCGCCCAGGCCACAGAACGTCACGGAGCTTCAGTCATTCCTGGGACTCCTCAATTACTTTGGTAACTTCCTACCGGGGTTCAGCAGCCTTTTAGAGCCCCTACATGTGTTATTGCGCCAAGGTGAGAATTGGGTATGGGGAAAAAAACAAGTAATTGCTTTTGAGAAAGCCAGGAACATTTTATGCTCCAACAAGCTGCTTGCATTGTATAACCCATGTAAAAGACTTGTGCTAGCGTGTGACGTGTCGTCGTACGGAGTCGGGTGTGTATTACAACAAGCTAACGTTGCGGGGAAGTTGCAACCTGTCGCCTTTGCTTCCAGGAGTTGTCTAAGGCTGAGAGGGCCTACAGCATGATTGAGAAAGAGGCATTAGCGTGTGTGTTCGGGGTAAAGAAAATGTATCAGTACCTGTTTGGCCTCAAATTTGAGCTGGGAACTGATCACAAGCCCCTCATATCCCTGTTCGCTGAAAACAAGGGGATAAATACTAATGCCTCAGCCCGCATACAAAGGTGGGCACTTGTGCTATCAGCGTATAACTATCCGCCACAGGCCAGGCACCGAGAACTGTGCAGATGCTCTCAGTCGGCTACCATTGCCCACCACGGGGGTGGAAATGGTGCAACTGCAAACTTGTTGATGGTGGCGCAGCCCGCAGACTTGTTGATGGTCATGGAAGCGTTTGAAAATGATAAATCACCTGTCATGGCCCGCCAGAATAGGACTTGGACCAGCCAAGATCCTCTGCTGTCTCTAGTAAAAAACTGTGCACTGCATGGGAGCTGGGCCAGCATCCCCGTTGAAATGCAAGAGCCAATTAAGCCGGTCCAGTGGCGAAAGGACGAGCTGTCCATTCAGGCAGACTGACTGTTGTGAGGTAACTGCTTCGTGCTACCAAAAAAGGACAGGGAGACGTTCATCTCAGATCTCCACAGCACACACCCGGGTATGATAAGGATGAAAGCGATAGCCAGATCCCACGTGTGGTGGCCCGGTATCAACTCTGACTTAGAGTCCTGTGTATGGCAATGCAGCATGTGTGCTCAGTTGAGCAACACGCCCAGAGAGGCACCACTAAGTTTGTGGTCCTGGCCCTCCAGACCATGGTCGAGGATCCATGTCGACTATGCGGGCCCGTTTCTCGGTAAAATGTTCCTGGTGGTGGTGGATGCTTTTTCAAAACGGATTGAATGTGAAATAATGTTGGGAAGCACCGCCACCGCCATCATTGAAAGCCTGAGGGCCATGTTTGCCACCCACGGCCTGCCTGAATTACTGGTCAGTGATAACGGGCCATGTTTCATCAGTGCCGAATTTAAAGAATTCATGACCCGCAATGGGATCAAACATGTCACCTCGGCCTCGTTTGAACCAGCATCCAATGGGCAGGCAGAGCGAGCAGTACAAACCATCAAACAGAGCCTTAAACGAGTCACAGAAGGCTCACTCCAAACCCGCCTGTCCCGAGTACTGCTCAGCTACCGCACGAGATCCCACTCGCTCACAGGGGTGCCCCCGGCTGAGCTACTCATGAAAAGGACACTTAAGACCAGACTCTCACTGGTTCACCCCAACCTGCATGACCAGCAGAGAGCAGGCGGCAGCAACAAAATGTAAACGATGGTCGCGCCACTGTGTCATGGTAAATTGATCTGAATGACCCTGTGTATGTGCTAAACTATGGACATGGTCCCAAGTGGATCGCGGGCACGGTAATAGCTAAAGAAGGGAATAGGGTGTTTGTAGTCAAACTAGACAATGGACAAATTTGCAGACAGCACCTGGACCAAACGAGGCTGCGGTTCACAGATGCCCTGAACAACCCATAGCAGACACCACCTTTTTTGAGCCCACAACACACCCAAAGGATCAATGACATCACGCCGGACCAGGAAATCGAACCCATCACACCCAACAGCCCAGCAACGCCAGGCTCACCTAGCAGCGCTGCAGGGCCAACAACACGCCAGCCCAGCGAGGGCACAGCCAACACACCAGAACAGACATTTGTACCGAGGAGGTCCACCAGGGAAAGAAAGGCTCCCGATCGCCTCACCTTGTAAATAGTTTTCACTTTGACTTTGCGGGGGGAGTGATGTTGTGTATCTGTAAAGCATGCACTCCCATGGTCCGCCACCAGGGAGCTCATCCCCTGACGTCCTAAGGGATCCCAGCATCCCTTGGGAGCACGGTATATAAGCCGGCTCCTAAGGCCTGTTCTTCACTCTGGAGTGTCTTATTAAAGACTGAGGTCACTGTTACTTTAACCTCCCTGTGTGCAGCCTCATCTGTTTTAGGAACACAATAGTTAGCATGTAGGTACAGCAAGTGATCAGGAAGGCCAATGGAATCTTGGCCTTTATTGCAAAGGGGACGGAGTATAAAAGCAGGGAAGTCTTGCTACAGATATACAGGGTATTGGTGAGGCCACACCTAGAATATTGCGTGCAGTTTTGGTTTCCCTCTTTAAGAAAGGATATACTTGCTTTGGAGACAGGTCAAAGAAGGTTCACGAGGTTGATTCCGGAGATGAGGGGTTTGACTTATGAGGAAAGGTTGAGTAGGTTGGGCCTCTACTCATTGGAATTTAGAAGAATGAGAGGTGATCTTATCGAAGCGTATAGGATTATGAGGAGGCTTGACAAGGTGGATGCAGAGAGGATGTTTCCACTGATAGGGGAGACTAGAACTAGGGGGCATAATCTTAGAATAACCGGCTGCCCATTTAAAACTGAGATGCGGAGGAATTTCTTCTCTCAGAGGGTTGTAAATCTGTGGAATTCACTGCCTCAGAGAGCTGTGGAAGCTGGGTCATTGAATAAATTTAAGACAGAGAGAGACAGTTTCTTAACTGATCAGGGAATAAGGGGTTATGGGGAGCGGGCAGGGAAGTGGATCTGAGTCCATGATCGGATCAGCCATGATCATAGTAAACGGTGGAGCAGGCTTGAGGGGCCATATAGCCTGCTCCTGCTCCTATTTCTTATGTTCTTATGTAGGTGTTCAAAATCATGAACGGTTTGGTTAGAGTAAATAAGGAGAAACTGTTTCCCATGGCAAAATGGTCCGTAATCAGAAGACCCAGATTAAGAGGAAAAATAGGTTTATGCAGCAGATTGCTATGTTGTAGAATGCACTGCCTGAAAGGATGGTGAAAGCAGATTTAGTTACAACTTTTAAAAGGAAAATGGACAAATACTTGAAGGGGAAAAAATGGCAGGGCTATGGGGAATGATCAGGGGATTGGGACTAATTGGATAGCTCTTCCGAAGAGCCGGCACAGGGACGATGGGCCAAAAGTCCTGCTTCTGTGCTGTATCATTCTATTGTTCAATTCAAATATTCCTAAATGCACACTGGTGGTGACTGCTGAGCTCAACTTCAAATCCACATTAATTATGTCAATTCCATTTACATTCCACCATCTATTTTCTCACTACATCTTATCTTTTATGGCCTGTTGTACTTCTCCCCAAACAGACTTGCTGCTCTCCATGCTGAAGGTATGCAATTCGTCCTCAGAAATAGTTTCCTCTATTTTTGGCAAGTGAAAAGTTAATTTAGAGAAGTTCTTAAAACGTCCTGCGAGGCAAGCAGTGAGTAAGTTTAAAAATATTTTTCTAACTGCCATTAGCCAGAGAGGCCTAGCTTTCACGAGATGGAAACATTACTACCCATTAACTGCCAACACTACTCCCACACTCTTGCCAGCAAAGCTACTTTTGCACAATGACTGCAGATTGAACTTTCCACATTGAGTTAAGCCTAGTGCGAATAAATTAAGGGGCAGCAACAAACATCACCAATTAAACCAAATATTTGTGATGGCTGGAGGGAAGGGATAAGATTTCATGTGAACTTACCTAACATTCATATTGTGCATAAGTTCCAATTACTAGCAGTTTAAGCAACATTCAGCACTCGTAGCACTATTGCCCATTGGGTGACAATGTCCCGTGTAATGGAGCGCTGAAGGCTGCTGATCGTCTGATGCACAGATACATAACAATGTGGTTGGGAATTGTTGTGCACCTTCTGCTAAGCCTATTACAGGCCCGAACTTTACCAAAATTAGGGAGGGCCTCATAAAGCATTTACAGCAATTGAACATGCCACCAATAGCTGCTGTGTTCCTTTTCACCTTCATTGTTTCTCGAGAGTACTCAGTGGTATAAAAAGTGAAATTCCCCGTCTTGCAAATAGTTTCAGAGTGTGCAGCTGCTTTACTGTTATACAAAAATAAACCTAGCGAGAGGCTCTTCAAGCTGGACCAAATCGGCTATCTATACCTATTTCCCCAGGGCATTTCATTGTGTGCATCCTATACAGTGGCCATGGGAATCCTCATGGGCATCGCCTTGTATTTGCAGGTTGTTGATGGGGAGGAGGCGGGTGCTTTGGGGATGACGTAGGACACATGTTAAAGTCACCACCTGTGTTGGTAGGCCTCATAATCACGCGTGGACATGTCCAAAGAAAGCTACATGCGGAGACTACCATTCCCCAAGAAGG
This sequence comes from Pristiophorus japonicus, assembly GCF_044704955.1. Classification (NCBI taxonomy): domain Eukaryota; kingdom Metazoa; phylum Chordata; class Chondrichthyes; family Pristiophoridae; genus Pristiophorus; species Pristiophorus japonicus. The sequence goes on from NC_091987.1 coordinate 102,720,375, forward strand.
CTGTTGCACAACTCTGCAAGTTCCTCCATCCGGAACTCAAAACCATTTACAAGACAGGGAGGCTCTGTCAGTGGCTGTTAAGGTAACTACTGCCTTGAAATTTTACTCGACTGAGTCCTTCTCAGCAACAGCAGGAAACATCAAATTCCCCAAATTATAGTACACAGTTGCAAGATGTAGGTCACAGAAGCCTTGTTTTTCCTGGTCGTTCAATAAATTTGTTTCCCCTTGAAAATTATGCAGATATACAACTTTTCTCTACCAAGGACCTTTAGCATACAATTACACATAAATAGAAACAGGCTATTTATCCCAAGCAGTCTCTGCTGGTGCTTATGATATGTCCTTGCGATACAATATAAATGCACATGTGGCCCATACTTGAGAGAAGGTCACTCTGTGAACAGTTACCTTTATTGCCAAGACCTCAAGTGATGAAGGTGAGTGGAGCTTCCTCTTTTATACCTGAAAGTCCAGGTTAGGAGTGTCTCCCACAAGTTCACCCCTTGTGATCAATGTTCTCAAGGTGTACAACTTATGTTTGCGGCAGATTTGCCCATTGGTAAGTTTAACTACCAAAACCCTATTCCCCTCTTTGGCAATCACAGTGCCTGCAAGCCATTTGGGCCCTGCAGCGTAATTAAGAACAAAAACAGGGTCATTGACATCAATACATCGCGCCCTCGCATTCCTGTCACGGTAGTCACATTGTGACTAACGCCTGCTCTCAACAATTTCTTTCATAGTAGGGTGTATGAGGGATAACCTGGTTTTGAACGTCCTTTTCATTAGCAGCTCTGCGGGTGGAACCCCTATGAGCGAGTGTAGTCGGGATCTATTGGCCAACAGGAGGCGTGATAAGCGGCTTTGTAGGGAACCCCCTTGGATTCTGAGCATCCCCTGTTTGATTATCTGCACTGCTCGTTCCGCCTGGCCGTTTGAGGCCAGCTTGAACGGTGCCGTTCTGACATGGTTGATACCATTGCCTGCCATGAAGTCCTGGAATTCAGTGCTTGTGAAGCACGGGCCATTGTCGCTGACCAAGACATCTGGTAGACCATGGGCGGCGAACATTGCCCGTAGACTTTCGACCGTTGCAGAGGATGTGCTAGAATTTAAAATGGCACAATCAATCCATTTGGAGTGGGAGTCTACGACAACCAAAAACATTTTTCCCATGAAAGGAGCTACATAGTCCACATGGATGCGTGACCATGGCTTGGCCGGCCAGGACCAGGGGCTAAGGGGGGCTTCCCTGGCTGCGTTGCCCAGCTGAGCACACGTGTTGCACCTGCGAACACAAAGTTCCAGGTCTGCATCTATCCCTGGCCATCAAACGTGTGACCTGGCAATTGCCTTCATCATGACAATGCCCGGGTTCTCATTGTGAAGTTCTCTGACAAACACCTCTCTGCCCATCTGGGGCATGACTACTCGGTTTCCCCACAGTAGACAATTGGCCTGAATCGAGAGTTCATCCTTGCGCCTATGAAACGGTTTAAATTCCTCAGGGCATGCCCCGTACGTGGCTGTCCAGTCCCCATTCAGGACACATTTCTTAACTAAAGACAGTAGCGGGTCTTTATTTGTCCAGACTTTAATCTGATGGGCTGTCACAGGTGAGCCTTCGCTTTCGAAAGCTTCAACAGCCATGACCATCTCAGGTTCATGGTCAGTTGCCCCCTCAGTGGTGACTAGTGGGAGCCTGCTGATGCATCGGCGCAGTTTTCAGTGCCCGGTCTGTGCCGAATTGTGTAGTCATAGGCGGCTAACGTAAGTGCCCACCTCTGTATGCGGGCCGGTGCGTTTGCATTTATGGCCTTGTTGTCAGCCAAAAGGGACGTTAGGGGTTTGTGATCTGTCTTCAGCTCAAATTTCCTGCCAAACAAGTACTGGTGCATTTTTTTTACTGCATATACACATGATAGCGCTTCCTTTTCTACCATCCCGTAGCCCCTTTCTGCTTGGGACAGACTTCTGGAGGCATAAGCGACCGGCTGTAACTGACCATTGGCATTCACATGCTGCAACACACACCCGACCCCATAGGACGACGCATCGCACGTTAAGACAAGTTTCTTACGTGGGTCATATAACGTTAACAGTTTGTTGGAGCATAACAAATTGCGTGCTCTATCAAAAGCCCTTTCCTGGCTGTCCCCCCAGACCCATTCGCGACTTTTGCATAGGAGCACGTGTAGCGGCTCTAACAGCATGCTCAATTTGGGAAGAAAGTTACCAAAATAGTTCAGGAGCCCCAGGAACGAACGCAGATCCGTTGTGTTACGGGGTCTGGGTGCTCTCTGGATCATTTCCGTTTTGGATGCAGTAGGTCTGATCCCGTCTGCTGCTACCCTCCTCCCCAGGAATTCTACCTCTGGAGCTAGGAAGACGCACTTTGCCTTTATCAGTCGCAGCCCTACCCGGTCCAGTCTGCGTAACACCTCCTCCAAGTTGTGGAGGTGTTCTTCAGTATCGCGACCCGTGATGAGGATGTCGTCTTGAAAAACCACTGTCCTTGGAATCAACTTGAGGAGGCTTTCCATATTTTGCTGAAAGATCGCGGTGGCCAAATGAATCTTGAACGGACATCTGTTACACTCAAACAACCCCTTGTGTGTCGTGATGGTGGTCAGCTTCTTTGACTCACTCGCCAGCTCCTGGGTCATGTAAGCTGAGGTCAGGTCCAATTTTGAAAAATGTTTGCCACCGGATAGCGTCGCAAAGAGGTCCTCCGCTCTCGGTAGCGGGTACTGGTCTTGGAGTGACACCCGATTGATGGTGGCCTTGTAATCGCCACATATCCTGACCGACCCATTCGCCTTGAGCATCGGCGCGATCGGGCTCGCCCAGTCACTGAATTCGACTGGCGAGATGATGCCTTCCTTCAGCAGGCGGTCCAATTCGCATTCTATCTTTTCCCACATCACGTACAGCACCGCTCTGGCCTTGCGGTGTACTGGCCTGGCGTCCGGGTTAAAGTGAATCACTACCTTGGCCCCCATGAAAGTGCCGATGCCGGGTTGAAATAATGAGTCAAATTTGTCCAGGACTTGTGTGCATGATACTCGCTCCACAGAAGAAATTACATTGACATCGCCCCACTTCCAGTTCATGACAGCAAGCCAACTCCTCCCCAGTAGTGCGGGACCATCCGCTGGGACAATCCAGAGTGGCAACCTGTTCTCCGAATCTTTGTGGGTCATGACTACCATGGCACTGCCTAGCACCTGAATGATCTCCTTTGTATATGTCCGTAGCTGTGCGTCAATCGGCAATAATTTTGGACTCCTGGCCTTGGACATCCACAACCTTTCGAACTGTTTGATACCCATCAGGGACTGGATGGCCCCCGTGTCCAGCTCCATTAATACTGGGATGCCATTGAGGAGCACTTTCATCATTATCAGTGGCGTCCTGGTATATGAACTGTACATGTGCTCCACATGAACTCGCTGAACTTCAGCTTCCAGCGATTTCCCCCATATTCATTTGGCTTCGTAGGGCTTACATCGGGCCCGTCCTTCTCATACATCAACCTGGCTACAGGCTTTCTGCACATACGCGCCAAGGGACCGCTGACGTTGCAGTTTCTGCAGGTATATTGCTGATACCTACAAGCTCTGACTGGGTGTTTGCCTCCACACCCCCAGCATGAGCTGGAGGCCCCGTTGTTGGAAACAAAAGGTCCATTACCAGTCAATCGTGTCTGACTGTCTCTGTAACTGTCCTTAAGCGCACCATTAACAGGTGTTGATGGCCCCATTACTGGCTGCATTGTCCATTGCAATGGCATGAATCGCCGCTCAGCTAGCCATTGTCTCTGCTGAATTCCCCCTTTGGGTTCGAATACATGCTGGGGTAGTGGGGAAAATGTTGGAATCAATCACTAAGGATGAAATAGCAGCGCATTTGGAAAGCAGTGATAGGATTGGTCCAAGTCAGCATGAATTTATGAAAGGGAAATCCTGCTTGACAAATCTTCTGGAATTTTTTGAGGATGTAACTAGTAGAGTGGACAAGGGAGAACCAGTGGATGTGGTGTATTTGGACTTTCAAAAGGCTTTTGACAAGGTCCCACACAAGAGATTGGTGTGCAAAATCAAAGCACATGGTATTGGGGGTAATGTACTGACGTGGATAGAGAACTGGTTGGCAGATAGGAAGCAGAGAGTCGGGATAAACGGGTCCTTTTCAGAATGGCAGGCAGTGACTAGTGGAGTGCCGCAGGGCTCAGTGCTGGGACCCCAGCTCTTTACAATATATATTAATGATTTAGATGATGGAATTGAGTGTAATATCTCCAGGTTTGCTGATGACACTAAACTGGGCGGCGGCGTGAGCTGTGAGGAGGACGCTAAGAGGCTGCAGGGTGATTTGGACAGGTTAGGTGAGTGGGCAAATGCATGACAGATGCAGTATAATGTGGATAAATGTGAGGCTATCCACTTTGGTGGCAAAAACACGAAGGCAGAATATTATCTGAATGGCGGCAGATTAGGAAAAGGGGAGGTGCAACGAGACCTGGGTGTCATGGTTCATCAGTCACTGAAAATGGGCATGCAGGTACATAAGGCGGTAAAGAAGGCAAATTATATGTTGGCCTTCATAGCTAGGGGATTTGAATACGGGAGCAGGGAGGTCTTACTGCAGTTGTACAGGGCCTTAGTGAGGCCTCACCTGGAATATTGTGTTCAGTTTTGGCCTCCTAATCTGAGGAAGGTCATTCTTGCTATTGAGGGAGTGCAGCGAAGGTTCACCAGACTGATTCCAGGGATGGCTGGACTGACATATGAGGAGAGACTGGATCAACTGGGCCTTTATTCACTGGAGTTTAGAAGGATGAGAGGGAATCTCATAGAAACGTATAAGATTCTGACGGGACTGGACAGGTTAGATGCGGGAAGAATGTTCCCGATGTTGGGGAAGTCCAGAACCAGGGGACATAGTCTTAGGATAAAGGGTAGGCCATTTAGGACTGAGATGAGGAGAAACTTCTTCACTCAGAGAGTTGTAAACTATGGAATTTCCTGCCGCAGAGAGTTGTTGATGCCAGTTCATTGGATATATTCAAGAGGGAGTTAGATATGGCCCTTCCGGCTAAGGGGATCAAGGAGTATGGAGAGAAAGCAGGAAAGGAGTACTGAAGGAATGATCAGCATGATCTTATTGAATGTTGGTGCAGGCTCGAAGGGCCGAATGGCCTATTCCTGCACCTATTTTCTATGTTTCTATGTCTGATTGCCCTTGTCTGCCTCGAGAACTGTGTGCCACGTTACCAATGTTGACTTCCTGGTCGTTTGCCGCATTTGAGCCAAGATTTTTGTCATACATCATTCTGGTCTCTTCCTCCCCTGAGATAAATTTCTGGGCTATCAGAGCCGCCGCTTCCAAGGTCAAGTCTTTGGTCTCAATCAGTTTCCTGAAAACCCCAGCGTGCCCGATGCCTAAATAGAAAAGTCTCACAGCATCTCCGCTCTGCATGCATCTGGGAACTTACATAGGCTTGCCAGTCACCGGAGATCTGCCACGACGTCTGGAACGCTTTGCCCTTCTCGCCGCTGGTGCATGTAAAACCGGTGTCTCACCATGTGCATGCTGCTCGCCGGTTTAAAGTGTTCCCCGATCAACTTACTGAGCTCTTCGAACGTCTTATCCGCCGGCTTCTCTGGCGCTAGAAGGTCCTTCATCAGGGAGTACGTTCTGGATCCACAAACCGTCAGGAGATGAGCCCTGCATTTGTTGGCCGAATCCTGTCCCAACCATTCCTTAGTGACAAAACTTTGCTGTAGTCTCTCAATAAAGTCATCCCAATCATCACCAACACAGTACCTCTCTTCTGTGCTGCTAGTGGCCATGCTCACGTGGTTTAAATCCCAGTTTATCATCGCCAATGATATGTCCTTGCTATACAGTACAAATGCACACGAGGCCCATACTTGAGAGAAGGTCACTCTGCGACCAGTTACCTTTATTGCCAAGACAAGTGATGAAGGTGGGTGGAGCTTCCCCTTTTATACCTGAAAGTCCAGGTTAGGAGTGTCTCCCACAAGTTCACCTCTTGTGGTCAATGTTCTCAAGGTGTATAACTTAGGTCAGATTATATTGGGTTACAATGATAGTTGAATACATGACAGTTTATCCACATGGGTAGTCATCCTCATCCCATGTGCCCTCACAGCTTCCACATCACTTTATGCCCGTTTTCTTCAACCATCTATTTAACCTTTTCTTAAATGCTTCCACTGCACTAGTGACAAAGTTATGGCGATGGAGCGGGAGCAGCTCAGAGGAAAATTCCAGCCATAGTCTCTGCTTAAATCACTAGCTTCAATAGTGCAATCCACAGCAAAACAACCCTCTGTGAAAAATTGCTTCCCCCGTTCTGTGTCCTAAATCTTTTATGTTTAACCTTATATCTATGTCTCTTCATTCCAGATTCCAGTCCCTTGCTATTTATTCTGTCCCATCCCTTCATAACTTTAAACATATCTTTCAGATCACTCCTTAATCTCCTCCGTTCTAACAAAAATAGCTGGAATATTTCAAGTCTTTCTTCGCATTTGCACTTCCTCATATCAGGCAGCATTCTAGTGAATCTATGCTGAACCCTCCCTATTGTCTCAACATCCTTCCTATAGTGTGGAGCCCAAAACAGCACTCCAACAATGGTCTTACTAAGATTATATATAGATTTAACATTACATCTCAACTCATATTCTTTATTTCTTTCCATAAAATCGAGTATTCCATTATTTTGTTTATGGCCTTATCCACTTTAAGTGCTGCTTTGAAGGGGCTCAATTTTCCCCAACACATTTTTTCGGCGCACTTACCCTAGATGCGCCAACTTTGTGCGCTGGAAACGGCAAGGAAAAAATGTGCCCCCATTCTGGCCACTCTGCCGAGTGTCCCGGATCCTGGCACGGCATATATAGTGCAGTGGGGGGGCGTAGCTACAGCCCTGCGCCAAAAACACTGCCTGCAGCTGTCCGCATGCGCAGTCGAGTCTGCGCGCATGCTTCTCGCCCTCCCAGTGTGCCCTGCAAGCTGTCAGCAAGGCTCGATACACGGCGCCCCTATCACTGGCCGAAGAGACACTCCGATGTTCACCTACCCTATCCCTGGCCGAATGGTCTCCCGCAAGCAACTTGTTTCTGGCGATTTTGAGCCCCTGAAAGGAGTTGATCCCAAGTTTCTGAGGAACATGCGGTTTGCCAAGAAGCACAACAAGAAAGGAACGGGGAAGGTTGAAAGCAAAAATAAAAAGGACCAACTGTCTTGATGAGCTAACATCTACTGTCCTTGAGAATGGCAGCCCTGTGATATATTGTATTCCAAATTGTTTATTTTGAATAAAACCCAAGTGGTTGGAACTTTAAAAAAAAACTCATTTCTGGCATAAAGGTAGGACTTCTATTTTTTATTTGGTTTTGATTGATTGATTATTACTTTTTGTGCTTTGTTTAGTGCTTTGTAAGTCTTAGTGCTTTAAATGTACTAACCTGTGCCAAATTCTTAACTGCTCACAAGGTTTTTCAGAGCTGGCCACATACGCTGACCTATGTCGATTTGGATTAAGTTTTAGCTGGCCAAAGTGGCATAAATGGCCAAAACTGGCATAAGTGTCTAGGAACGCCCCCTTTTGAAAAAAAAACTCAACTAAAACAAACCGTACCTAACTGAGTTACTCTGGAGCAAGTTGATTGGGGAAAGTGGTGTTTTTTAAACTTATGCCAGAAAAACCAACTTACTCCAAAAAAATTGGAGCAAGTCATGACCAAAATTGAGCTCAATATCTTTCAAACTTAAACTCCCCCAATCCCTCAGCTCTTCCATATCACCCAGCCTTCCACATTCAGAGTATAATTATTATATCAGGCAGAAGTAGACACCAAAACAGTGGCAGAAGGTAACACTGACCAAGAGCTAGAAGACATCTACATGATCAACTGGCCACTCAAGAAGAGACAGGCTCGAATAGATAACGTCCTCATTTAAGTGTTTGAGACAAAGTATGTGCGCTATACCTTGGTTAAATAAACCTCCAGGACCCACAGTCTTCCATCAGGACTCATGAATACAACAGCATTTCCCCCAAAATATCTTTTTCTGTCCATGTCAAGTGAGACACATTAGGGTTCTACTTATGCCAACTCTTATTTACCTACAGTGTGTGGTGGAGGTGCACACAGCATGTTTTTTGTGCATGGTGCTGCCAGTTCCTTACCGTGTATTGCTTCTAAGTGTTTCCGCATTGAGAGGAGAAAGTGGGCTGGATGACTGCAGTAAAATAGCTGTGGAATGTCTGCCTTAGCGCTCCTTGGGCTGGATTTTCGCTTTGTTGCCATTTCTGTTTTCACCCCGGAGGGGCGGTAATGGTGATGGGAAGCATTTGCAGGCAGGAGGCCAGCTTCCAGCGGCCCACCGGGATATTTGGTGCCGGGTTTGCGGGGAGCAGTACCGCCTGGGAGAGGCAAGCCGGTGTGCAACGCCCTTGGTTGTGGCACCGGCTCGAAATTTGAAACTCGCCCCGTGGTGCGCCCTAGTGGGACCCCCTGTGAAAGCTGGCAGTCCAAGCTGTAACGGCCGCAGTGAGGGAAAGACGATCTACCTGAGGTAAGTGTGTTTGTTTTTGCGATTCATGTGTATGTGGTGTCAGTAAAGTATTGTAAATGTTTTTGGTGGGTTTTTTTCAGATTTTGTTTTTCCACGGAAACCTCTCTTAGGGCGCTCCGAGGCCGGCTGTTTACCTTGGGATTTTAAGCCGGCCTCGTGCCCTAAAATAGGTGTGGAATACCTCCCTTAGCGCTCCGCTCCACACTCAAGGCCCAGCTGGTGAATATTGCGGCTGGAGACGCAAACCATTTCCCGGTGCAAAAGTTACCGCTCTGCCTGGAGTAATGCCGCAACAGAGACGCGACCGAATTTCCACCCCCTTGTCTCTATGACAGAGTCCTACGACTCTGTCCTTTTGTGCATCTTTTTTCCTTCGACTAACAATTGGTGGTAAACCTTTCAGCCACACTCTAGAAATCCCTCCCTAAAACTCTTTGCCTCTCCTTTTCTCTTTCCACCTTTAAAAATGTATTCAAAAATCCATCTTTTTAACTAGGCTTTCAGTCATCCTTCCTAATCTCTTCCTGCATAACCTGCTGTTTGTTTCCACGATTTATCTCCATGGTGAACTAACTGGAGACATTCCTTGCATTAAAGAGACAATGGAAATGCAATTTGATGTTGAGATATGGGCTCTGCAAACCAACCTGATAATGTCCATCAACTGCAAGATGTTTGATTCACTGAGGATGCAGGTGATGAGTACATAAGTGTGTGTATGAATACACATGTGTGTATACGTGTGTGTGCGTGCATGCATGCATGCTTGGTGGCATCATAGAGAGGACCATTGGCATCTTGAAACAGCGTTTCCGTTGCCTGGACCATTCCGGAGGCTACTTGCTGTATTCCCCTGAGATTGTCGGTCAGTTCACTGTTGTGTGCTGCATGCTGCATAACATAGCCATCATGAGGCGGCAGCAGATGGTAGTAGAAGACCCACCTGAGGTGAGAGTGGCTGATGATAATGATGAGGAAGATGCAGATGATGAGGAGGAGGAGGAGGAGGACGAGGATGAGGAAGCCATGCGACTTCCTGAACCCGGAACATGACGGTGGAGGAGGGCGGGCCGTCGTGCCCCTTTAACGATTGCTCGAGCCTTGCATCAGCAGCTCATTCAGGAACTGAAGGCTCAGCGGCAACTATTCCACATGGACCATGTTTACTGTTTGGACCTGTTCCGTAATGTTGTGTTGTGTTAATTGAACAAATGATGGAAATGATTCTTGTTTACTTCAAAAGTTGTTTTAATAATCAAACAAATAATGGAAATAATTCATTTATAATTTAAAATATATTTTATTCAAAAGTTTAACAAATATTTATTTGTACTTCATTTAACTTTAATAAAAATATTCTTGTATCAAACTTTAAAGTTTTCAGTTAAGATCATTTACAAACTTTAACATCACTTACAAACTTTTAGGGCTAGAACCTCCACTTTTTTTGTATGCTTAACACCCACTTAATGCCCATTTTACCGCTGAAATGACGTGTAATGCCCCTATATCGGCCATTTTGGCACAAAATGGAAACTGACAGGCATTTTTAGGAAATTTATCGCCGAGCGTTATTTTCTCCATGTGCGTAACGCCGGGAAAAAATAATACAGCCCACCCACTTTTTGGGGGCAGAATCATCAGATTGGGCAAAATCAATGCCCATAATATCGCCCAGTGTTATTTCCGCACACCCATTTTTTTTTGTCGCAAAGAGCACATTTGGAAAAACTAACGCCCAGGAGATCGCCCACCATCACTTTCACCACCTCGCACACATATCGCCCACAATATCGCTCGCCCAAAAAAACGCCCAGAAAAAGTGGAACTGTTCTGAACTAATGCCAGCGGTGTAGCTGTCATTTTTTAAATCGCAGGTTGCTTCATTCAAAAGGCTGCTTCAACTTCGGGGGAGTTTGCATTGACTCTGGTGTTTTTCTCAGGTGAAGTGACCATCTCAACAGACATATTTTCAGACTCTGGACTATTGGGGGTTTACTCTAGGTGTAAACCCCCAATTTCCTCTACTTTAGTGAGGAAATTATTGCTTCTGATCAATCGCTATTATACTTTCAATGCAATGGGGCCAGCCATTTCTCAGCTTGCATCGATTAATATGCAGATGCTGCAGAGTGCAAATGGCTCAATGTGTGATGCACATAATTATGTCCCCAATTTAAGATGTGCAAGAATGAGGAGGAGGGCCAGACCATGCACACCCCGCATGTAAAAGGAAAAGAGGTCTTAGCTTGACGTCTCCGACCACACCTGCCTTCGGAGACTGTGCTTCCACAAGATGGTGATCAATGAAATATGTGAGCTCATCAGGCCACATATGCAGCTTGCCATCAGGACATCAATGTCAGTCGAGGTCAAGGTCACCGTGGCACTGTCTTTCTATGCATCCAGTTCCTTTCGGGCCTCCGCGGTCGAGATTTGCCCTCTGTCTCACCATGCAACTCATCGCTGCATTAGACAGGTCACGGAGGCCCTGTAAGTGAGAAGGATGGACTTCATCAGCTTCCCCATGACCACGCAGGCTCAGACTGACAGGGCTGGAGCGGTCTATCGCATTGCTAAGTTCCCCAAGGTGCAGGGAGCTTTACAGTGCACTCACATCGCCATGCGGCCACCTTCTCAGGACCCGGAGCGTTTTGGTAACAGAAAAGGATTTCATTCCCTGAAGGTTCAACTAGTTGTTGACCACAACCAGATCATACTGGCAATGAATGCCAAATGTCTGGGCACCTTCGATGAGCCTCACATCCTGCATGAGAGCGCTGTCTCTGACATCTTTAAGAGTCAGCCACAAGGGCAATGCTGGGTGCTTGGTGATAACCGATATGGCCTAGCCACCTGGCTGATGACACCCCCTGCGTGACACCCACACCGAGGCCGAGAAGCGATACAACCAGAGCCACAGAGACACACGCAATGTGGCCCAGAAAACAATAACTGTGCTTAAGTAGCACTTCAGATATCTTGACCACTCAGGAGGGGAGCTATAATACAACCCTGAGCAAGTAGGTAAATTTGTGGTTGTGTGCTCGATGCTGCACAACCTGGCTATCAGAAGGGCCAAGAATTGACAGAAGGCACTGATGTTCCATCTCAGGAGAGAGAGGAAGAGGACGATGAGGGGCTGGACGCTGACCTAGGCCAAGACAATCAGGCCGGCTATGCAACCATGCCCACGACCCCCTCCAGACCGCAGGAAAGGGCCCTTGGTGGATACATAGCTGCAAGACTCTTATGTGAGGAGCTGATATCTGAACGATTTGCCTGAAAGAATGTTGATGTGAGTGACAACGTTGACACACTGCTGTGTGTGTGCAGCTCAGACATCAATGGCGCCCATCAACTTGGTACCAGTTAAAGTTTACGTTGATTGAAATTAAGTTGTATTTAACCCTTTCATGTTAAGAAATCGCCAGTGTGTAATGGTCCAGCTATCTGAGACAATGCGCAACAAGGTTATGTTCAATAAAAAAAAATTTATACCAACATTGGTCTGAAATCATAAGTATCACAGGCAATAACACCCAACCCCTGCCCACACCCCACTTTTTCCACCATTGACATCAATCAAATGGTCAACAAGTCCAGCAACACAGAATACAAAGGCAAAGCAGGAGGTGATCCCCAGCCCCCATACATTACAACAAATCGCATACATCCAGATGGAGATATAACACAACCATCACCTGCGAACATGCACCTCACTTTCCTTCCCCCCTCCCTTTCTTCTCCCCACCTCTACCCCTTCCCCTCCTCGCTCCACAGCGCTTGGCCGAGGAGCTCCTCAGGTGGCGCCTAATTGGGGGGGATGAAGGCAGATGTGATGGTTGCATGGGTACGGGAGCTGGGTGCTGAGGGGGCAACATTCTCTTATGCAGAAGCAGGATATTGGTCCTTGCACTTGTAAAGTCCTTACTCTGTAGCATGAAACCACACGAGGCACATTTTGGGAACAAGGTCACTCTGTGACCTTAACTCTTTATTCACAGGACTCCAAGTGATGACCCTGCGTTGGACCTCCCTTTTTATACCTGTGTGATCAGGTAAGGAGTGTCTACCACAAGTTCACCCCTTGTGGTCAAGGTGTGCATCTAGGTTGAGTGTATACAGTAATACAGTGGTGTTACATTGTGGTTACATACATGACAGCTCTCATCTCTCTTTCGCAGTGGTGGTGCGGAACCTAGGGGTGGAGTGCCGTGCTCTGGGACCATGGGGAGGCCTGTGCCAGCAGTGTTCCTGGCTATCGCATCCAGGGCCTCCGTCATCCGCGGAATGTACTCAGTCATGCTGGCCAGCTGTCGGGATATGCCCCCCAGTGCTTCGATGAGCTGGTCACCTATGTCTACAGTCCTCCTGGACAACTGTATCATCTCTCCGTTCTCATCTGGTGCTCGTGGAACAGATCTGCCGTGTCCACAAGGCCTCTGCAGGGCCGGCACCGTCCTGGGGACAAATGGAGTGCCCTGTGGCGAGGTGCTTGGGGCCAGTACCTCCAGAGTGGAGGCGAGAATGACTGGAGGACCACTAGATGGCCTTGGAGTGGAATGGCTTCTGGAACGTGGTGATGCAGGTTTCTCGAAGTCCGCGCTCTCATCTGTGGAGAACAGACCCAGCGGATTGACAGGCAAGAATTGGAGCTCCTCAGCAGATGTAGGATCGTCCAGCGAGTCCGGCCCCATGACCCCACCTTCTGGCCTCTGTGGTCTTGCCTGGGGATGCGTTGCTGGCTGAGCTGCAAAACACAAATGAGGTTATTAGAGGAGAAGGGGGTGCTAGGGTGACAAGGTGAGTCCAGCGCTGCACACAGCATATGCACGACAAAAGCACCACCGCTATCAAAATTATCACAGACATCACATTTCATGACCATTAACACGTTTGCATTGCAATGATTTTCATTAGGCCAGCATTATTTCTATGATAATTTTAGAAATCATCAATCGTATATGATTGTTTGGATATGAGTGGGTGTGGCATCTATTGACGTTACATTATGCAATGGTGTAAGCTTTACTCACGTGGCATCACTTCATGGTCTGCAGATGCGTCCGTGGCTGTCCAGTGGTGTTTCCCCATGTGTGTGAGCACCCGCTCCTCCATGTCAGTGATGTCGCTGGGGACTGATGGCCCCCTACCCGTTCGCCTCTGCACGGACCTCATCGCCGATAGCTGCTTCTGTAAAAGGTGACAGGATGACATGGCATGAGATCATTGCGTGATATCATTGCTCGGTACTGTCACAGAGACTGATACAACAGATAACTGATAGATGTAATCATGATTATTATGAAAATTATCATGTTTACCTAAAGACGTGCACCATGACCACAGGCTTTGAGTAAAACATTCCTGGTAAAAGTGAAAGACCTCACATCTGCTGAGTCACTCATGACTGTTACAAATCAAATTATATAAATACATAAGTACCTGTAAATCAATGTAATATTTACTCTTGCAGATCCCACAAGGTCATTCCATCGTTTGCAGCATTGGTTGCCCTCACAAACCTTGTTGGTCGCTGACGAGACCACCTCTGCTATCTCAGTCCATATTTTCTGGTATGCCTTTGGGGTGGGCTTCCCACCCAGCGTAACTTGACCTCCTGCAGGAGGGAGGCCTCGTCCGAGAACCTTCTGCCACTTTTGCGCCCTCCAATGTGCTCCTCTCCCACCTCACTGCCCTCTCCAGCGTCAGTCTCCACAGTGTGCTGTAATGCCTCCTCCTATCCCTCTATTATAGGCCAAATTCGGGCAAATATATGCTGATAACAGTTAATTTTTCTGTGAAGCTCTAAAGTCTCCCTCCTTCCTCCCAAAGCAGTCACACCACACCCAGACACGCCTTCAGTCCCTCTCTCTCGGTCTCTTCTTCTGTGCATGTGATGATTGTTGTGCATGTATAATGTATGTGCTGTAACACTAGACCACTGAATGTATCTTTTACATTAGTGTCACCAGCATTGCTGTTCAATGATACATTTGTATACTTGCATTCGTTAATCATTAGTGTCACCGGCATCACTGTATCAAGAGTGGAACTGTCCCTTTAATTGTTCAGGGTTGGCGGTCTCCTTTAAAAGGGCCTTGCAATCTTTACCCCAATCCAATTCGCTGCTCAGCATCACGTGTTGCTCCCTCAATGCTGCCCCTCGTGGTCTGGTCGCGGCCATCTTGATTTCAGGTGCTTCTCCTCGTGGTGCGGGCGCCATCTTCTTTCTCTCCACGAGGTAGGCTGTGGTGATCCTTTTCTCCCCAGGTTCTGCCACAGAAGCCGGGAATCTACCTTCTGTGCCGATCTTCTTCCCTTGGAGACCTGCCACCGGAACCCGGAAGATGAGCTCTGGTCGTTCAGGTTGGATCACCTCACCGTTGAGTTGTGCAGTCTGTGTCATCGCCACGCAGTCGAGATGAACGGTAGGATTTCCAGGAGCTGTAATGGATCCAAGTTTGGGACCGCTTAGGGCATTGATCACCAGGTCCTAGAAGCTTTCCCAGCTCCAACAGATTTGGATTTGCTTCATCCATCTTCTTCCCAACAGCATTGGACCATCACCAGCAACAATCCACAAAGGTAGATTGTGCATCGCACCACCATGGTACACCTGGACATCCACGCTGACAACGACTGGGATGGTGTCTTTTGTATACATTGTTGTGTAAGTGAGCAGTTTCGTCTGGATTGGGAGCATTTTGGGTCTTTTGGCGGGATTGTCCCAGAGTTTCTCGAAGGCCGTCTGATTCGTCAACGATTGGCTCGCCCCTGTGTCGATCTCCATCGAGACTGGAACACCGTTGATTTCTACTTCTATTTTCCAAAGGGAATTCTCGGTGGAGCAGGTATATACTCTGTACACCTCTTCCAGGGTCTGAGCTGCTTCATAGACTCTCTCTTCGTCTTCATCAGCGCTGGAGCGACAACTCTTCAGTGACTCGGTGAGTAAAATTTCTTCTACACATTCGCTGGAGATGATCTTTAGTGTTACAGCCTTTGCTGCAAGTATAGTCTTTGTATCGGCACTGGTGGGCCCTGTGATTTCCTACACAGCGCCAGCACGGGGCTAGCCGATTGGCCCCATGTGGCGGACTCAGGATTGCGGGACTCGGAGTAGCAGCCTTGCCTCTGAAAGGCTCCATTCAGTTCATTGTACTTGTCGGGTTAGAGTCCTGGGGGTGAGTCATCATCCTCTTGGAATCGCAGGCCAAAATCATGAACGCCTGGCTCATTTTAATTGCTTTCTGTAGGGTGACCGTAGTATCCACAGAGAGCAGTTTATGGAGGAGGCCCTCGTGGCCGATTCCAATAACAAAGATGTCCCTTAGTGCTTCAGTGAGGTGGTCACCAAAATCACACAGTGTAGCCAATCTGCTCAGGTCTGCAGCATATTTTGCAATTTCTTGGTCTATGGATCGCCGGTGGGTGTAGAACCGATGTCTGGCTGTGAGGATGCTCTCATTAGGTTCAAGCTATTCCTGTATTATTGTTATGAGCTCCGCGTAAGTTTTGGTTGTCATCTTCACTGGGGCTAGCAGGTCACTGATGAAGCCATGGACATTGGGCCCACAACTGCTGAGCAGGATGGCTCTGCGTTTATCAGCCAGTGAGGTCGGTGTGTCTCCAGCCAGGTCATTCGCGATGAAAAAGTGTTTGAGCCTTTCCACAAAGGCATCCAAATCTTCCCCATCGGCGAATTGTTGGAAGTTGCTTCGGTTAGACATGTTGTGCGTCGAAATTCGTAATCTTGTCGCCAGTTGCAGTATATTCAATCACTCTAATAATGACTCCACGAGGTAAGGGTATTGTACTTGAACTGTAGTGACCTTAGTCCGTTTATAGCAGCTCCTTGAGTCAGGACACAATGAGGTGTGCTCCCTTTTATACTTGGTTACCTGCAGTGTGCAGGTTACCCTTAGGTCTCCACCAGTAGCACCCTCTGGTGGTACAGGTATGGTGTACATAGTGTGAAGATACATTCGGTGGTCTAGTGTTACAGTACATACATTATACATACACAACAATGATGACCCTTGACCTCCTGAATCATGGGAATCGAGCATTGCCATGTCGTTGCTAAGAACCGCTACACTTTGCGGCAGAAGGTCAGCGAGATTTATCGCTACCGCCCATTTCATAATCGCTCGCGGTAATGCCCATTTTCAAAAATGGAGACCAGGTGCTTTGAGAAGGGCAAGAAGCCCGCGATCTGAAAACCCTTTTTTACCGCCCACACCGGAAATAACGCACATTTTTGGGTGATATGCCCAAAAGTGGAAAATCTAGCCCATAAACTTGTAAATTATACATAACTTACAAAGAACTTTTAATTTGAGAACAGTTACAACAGTAACAACAATAATAATAGCAACAAAGAAAGGCTGCACCCATCTCTCCTCCACTTTAATCGAAGACCGCCCACTGCGCTTGTTCTTGGTGACTCCACCCCTGCCCGCAGGCGGTGCTGCAGTGTTTCTGGGGTTGGTACCAAGCTTATTCTCTCTAACATCTCAGGTAATGCGCACCTGTTGAAGGGTGGTGGAGGGGGGGGGGGGTGGAGGAAAGGGGGGGCACAGGCGGTAATGTGGAGGGCCAGGCTTGGGGCTCTTCAGAGGCTGGTCTGGGGATTGGAGTGGGAGTGACAGTTGATTCTGGGTGCGGGGTCTGGGTGCGGGGTTTGGGCGTATTCCATTATTGCAGCAGATAACGCCAAAATTCCCTCCCTCAAGTGCCCTGACAGTATCTCAACTACCTCCAACATTCCCTCCCTCATGTGCCCTGACAGTGTCTCAACTACCTCCGACATTCCCTCCCTCATGTTCACCGCCAGTGTCTCAGCTACCTGCGACATTCCCTCCCTCATGTTCACTGACAGCGCATCAGCTACCTGCAACATTCCCTCCCTCATGTACACCGACATGTTTCAGCTGACTGAGATATTCCTTCGCTCATGTTCCCGGGCAGCATTCCCATTTCTCGTGAGAATGTTGTTACTTCTCCCGACAGTCCCGATACCTCATCACTCACCCCACTGACGGTGTCCAGGAGTGATCGCGTAAGGTCAATGCTTTCCCCACTCATTGCCATCATCTGAACCACATCTGTTAGATCCTGCACCTCAGGAGAGCGTGTTTGAGCTCTCCTTCCCCTCCTCACCCTGGGTGTGGCTTGCAGCACCCCACTGGGATCCCCAGCCTCAGACGGTGGGGCCTTGGGTGTGCCTCGCTGCACCCCACTGGGATCCCCAGCCTCGGACGGTGGGGCCTTGGGTGTGCCTCGCTGCACCCCACTGGGATCACCAGCCTCGGACGGTGGGAAACCATGGAATGTCCCACCAACACTCAAACCGCTACTCAGGGAGGGGGCTAGCACCTCAATGGGCGGCACCTGCACCTCCTCCGAAGTGAGTACAATGGGGACTTCATCCATCCCTTCCCACTTCCCCTCATCCCCATGCTCTTGGTCTGGAAGGTGGGACTGGAAGATGTTCTCCTCTTCAGGCTCGTCCTCGTCTAAGTCTTCTTCTATAACAGAACAGACAAATGGTTAGCAGCAGAGGAGGGGGCAGGGTGGGTGCCTCACACAGTGCAGGCAGCAGGCTCATTTGAAGGAACACGATGAATGATAGCACATTGCATTAACCGAAGCATAGCTGACGGAGACATCCCCATGAACCGAAGCATGGCTAGCCCGCGCAGTACTTAACATTTAACAAAGCCAGTCTATAGAATTTGAAAGACTTACCCTCTTCCTCGATGTGGGTCCAGCTTGTGCAGCAGTGGTTGCTTTTCTCCAGGCAGGACCTATCAAAGCAGCAACCTGAGAGTGTGTGAGAGGGTGGGTATCACTACAGCCCTGTAGACCATGAACTTGGTGCCAGATTTAAGGGCCTGATCTTCGAACACTCTCTTCCTCAGGCGGCCGAAGGCTGCGCTAGTGCACTGGAGGCGGTCGATGTCTGCCCTTGCTGATAATAAGCTCCCGAGATATGAGAAGTGGTCCACGTTGTCCAGGGCTGTGCTTTGGATCTTGACAAAGGGGCACGATGGCCCGCCCTCCTCCACCATTGGGC
Source organism: Pristiophorus japonicus (assembly GCF_044704955.1). NCBI lineage: Eukaryota > Metazoa > Chordata > Chondrichthyes > Pristiophoridae > Pristiophorus > Pristiophorus japonicus. The sequence continues at coordinate 102,739,078 of NC_091987.1, forward strand.
TCCGGTACTTGCATGGCTTCCTCATCCTCATTCTCCTCTTGCTCATCACCTGCATCTTCCTCATCATTATCATCAGCCACTCTCACCGCAGGTGGGTCTTCTACTACCAGCTGCTGCTGTCTCATGATGGCAAAGTTATGCAGCACGCAGCACACAACAGTGAACTGATTGACAATCTCAGGGGAGTATAGCAAGTAGCCTCCGGAATGGTCCAGGCATCAGAGAGGGTGTTTCAAGATGCCAATGGTCCTCTCTATGATGCTGCTCGTCAATGTGCGATATGTTGTATTCCCGGTCAGCTTTCATCTGGGTTACCTGTAGGGGTGTCATGAGCCAGGTGGCGAGGCCGTACCCTTTGTTTCCCAGTAGCCAGCTCTGCCCTTCTGGCTGCTGCTGAAACATGGCAGATATAGCGCTCTCGCGTAGGATGAACACATCATGGGGCTCCCAGGGTATCTTGCTTCGACTGACATGATGCGATGCATGTCATCACACACAAGTTGTACATTAATGGAGTGGAAGCCTTTTCTGTTCCTGTACATCTCGGAATTCTCCAAAGGTGCTCGCAAGGCGATGTGGGTACAATCAATGTTGCATGTTGAGAAATGGCGCACAAATCCCCAGTTGCAGCTTGGAAGGATCCGGATGCATAGAATGAAAGTGCAGCTGCAACCTTCACTTCAACTGACAAAGCAGTCCTCCTGATGCTTCTAGGTTGCAGATCTGCTTTCACCAACTCACAGATCTCAGTTACAACTTCTTTGTGGAAAGGCAGCCTTCTGACACAGTTTGCATCACTCAGGTGCAGGTATGAATGCCTGTCTCGATATACCCGACGTGGGTAAGGCCTCCTGCCCAGCACCCTATAGGCTCTGATGTTCCTGATGCGATGACGTCAAATCAATTGTCTCCTCCGCAGCATCATGATGCAGAAGGCTCGCACAAGGTATGGCATTGTCTATATTGCCCCGATGCTTAAATTTTACCTTTGCAAGAAGCTCAAAATGGCAGGAAGGCAGGATAATATTCTTTGTTCTCTCTCCGCAAGGTCTATATGGACCACACCCAGGTCTGAGCAAGCGCAGTGATCAGGACCCCCACCTCCCCCCTCCCCCCCAGGGCTCATTGCTGTCTTGTGATTTCTTCCAAACGCGTTGACCAACACCTCCCCCCCCCCCCACCCCCCTCCCCTAGGCTTGTTTTGCAGCCGAGCCCCGAGCCCCTGTGTCCGGGCGCGAGGCCGATTCTACCGGCCGACACTCCAACCCTCCAGCCCTGTTTGAAGGCGTTCGGTGGTGGCATGTGAGTTAAAAAAAATGAAAAGCGCAGAATTCCAGCAAACTTCCATCTACTCCGTTATAAGGTAAATAAATTTTAATCTTTATTGTGCATATTTAAAGTTTTTTTTATCTCCCTCCAAAACATCGATGAAAAACAATGGCATCTTTCAGTGCCGATCTTTCAATATATGCTGCTTTCTCTTAATTCATCAGAAGGTTTTTCGGGAGTGGACAGATATGCTGACCTAGGATACATTTATTTGGAGCAAACTTTGAAAATGATAAAAACTGGCGCAGACATGAGGTAATGACCCCTATGAACCTAAAAAAATTGTAACTAACTCCATTACACTGGCGTAGATTTCTTGGGGAAACTTTAATTAAAAAACTTACACCAAAAAACGCGGCGCGCGCCAAAAAAACGGCGCAAATGACCGGGGAAAATTGAACCCTAGGTGTGTTCACTTCAATATTGTGAACTCCTCCCCCTTTGTGGTCGCTACTTTGCATTGTCACTAAAATTGTTCTTATTTCCTGCTTTAGATCTAGCTCTGCAAGCTGTTGAAATATGGCCTTGCTTCTGGCAGTGAAAACACTTTGCATTTCTGTACAGGCAGGGCTGTGGTGAGTGATTTACATTGCAGTGATAACAATTCACCGAACTGATCTCACTGACATGCTTTTCATTCGGTCTCACAACTTTAGCTTTGGTGTTGACTTTGTGACTGTAGACCTCGGCTGCACTGGTCACTTGAGTTGGACGGAGCTCCCCAGCATTCTTAGACGCCATCTCCATAGATAGGGCAATTTTGCATGTTATGTGAAACGTTAGATTCGGAGTGTTCAGTAACTTGGACTGTGTGCACTCATCCACCAGTCCAGTCACAAACTTATCTCACCATACCCAATCCAAAAATGTGCCGAAGTTACAATACAAAGACAAGTTCTTAAGAGCTACAATGTACTCCCTGATGTTTTTGGTTTCTTGTACCAACAGTTTTGCTCTAAATGCAGACAATTTTTAGCGAAAATATAAAAAGGCAGAATGTGTGACTTAAAATGGGGACTGAATAATGTCTCTGACTTGGTTCAATTAGCTCTCTGCTATTTCTAACGGCTTTGGGTCAAAATGGTCCTCGAGATTCTCGACAATGTTTTCAAACGACACACCCTTCGCACCAGTAGGTTTGTCAATGTTTCGTAGACATTTGGCTCGATTTCCGTTCGAAAAATTGCTTTCTTCCATTCACGAATTACTTTATTTTGAGCTTGGACATTCTCATCTGCACCTTTGGTCTCATTTGGCCTTAAAAAAACATCTCTATCCGTTCAATGTAAGACTGAGTGGTTTGTGAGCTCGGTCATACATGCTGAGGCTTCCGATGAATCCTGTAGGCACGGCCATGATTGTCCCGATCCCATTGAACAGTGACTCAGCACATTACCTGTGTACCTGTGAGAATCAACACCGCTGTTGCTGGGCATACAGACGATTCTGCATCAGCATTCACGGTAAAACATCGCAAAAAATTCAGTTTACGTGTCACAAATTCACCTTAAACTTGACCACTCGAAGGTTGAACACTGTGTCCTTCCACGAACACTAAAAATGGCTATGGGATCTCATCCTCGTTGCCAAAATGTAATGTATGTGGGTAGAACAAATGAAAGCGAGAGAAACGATGAGTTGCGAGGCCATGTGTTTGCTTTATTAGGCCAGAGTGAACTGTGCATGCTCTTACCAAACCATGGGTCCGAATTTGATCAACTTACCGCCCACTGCCGCCGACATTCCTCGTGAAGATCCACCCAGTGCCACTTTCAAGATGACCTGGAGCGGGCGGGAGCGGAGAGCCGCCGGGAACCGCCCGCTGACTTCAGTGGACGGTCGAGCGGCGTTAAGTGGACTCCCGCCCGCTGAGATGCATTATTGGTGCGGGCGGGAGTTGGCGGGAGTCGCCGCCAGAACGGGGGCGGACCGCTGCGAGGAGGCTGGTCTGTCCCCGACGGTAAGTATGAAAATCGTTGAAAAAACGTTAGTGAACATTTTTTAATTGTTTTTTCCACAACGACTTACCTTGATGGGGGTCTCCTGAAGGTCTTCCGCTAATTTTTTAATTTTTTGTTCATGATTTTTATTTTTAGGTCTTCGACCCTCCGTGGGCCCGACTCCATCCTTGACGGCACTTGGGCGGCAAGTGACTCTGCCGCCCAATGAAATGAAATCAAGCCCAGGACTAATTTGAATTAGCTGCTAAAATTCCTTCAGAGACGAGTTGAGATCAAAAACTCGCTGCAAGTTTAAAAAAATGATCTATGTGAGCAATTTTCCAATTGATTCGATTGTGTTAATTCTGAGTCATGCTGCCAATGGCGTTATTTTATATATTTAAAGTACTTATGTTATCGTGCATTTATCCAAAATGTACAGATTTATGGAAACTGAACCCAGAAAGCGTAAGTAACTCACCTTTCACCTCGCAGGGTCGGAGCAGAAACTGGGGTTTCGAGTGTGATAACGACACACTGATGCAGCGATTGACAGATTCGATTTGCCCCGCCTCTGTTTTTGGTTATGACTCCCCTGCTGCCTCGGAGACAATGCCCCGCCAGCTGACGTTACATGGGGCGGGGTCGGGCTCGGGGTCAAGTGTGGCAGACATTAAGTCTCAAAGCTAGGCCTTGGTGGGCCGGATTAAATCCATTGGAGGGCTACTGATGTAGCAGAAACTGTCTGCTGGCCAGGCTTCAGGAGATGATCAAGCTATGCGACAGCCTCCCGTGTAAAGGCTAGATGCCAAAGGCAAGTATCCTTTCGCATGCAAAAGAAGGATTGCCGGAGTCATTAAATGCATCTGCCTCTGCTGTCCCACTCAAGAAATCCAAACTTTTTAACCAACACTAAACAATGCAGCAATTATATCGGGCCCTGGTGTGATCACACCTGGAGTATTGTGTACAGTTTGGGTCTCCTTACCTAAGGAAGGATATATTTGCCATAGAGGGAGTGCAAGAAAGTTTCACCAGATTGATTCCTGGGATGGGGGGATTGTCCTATGAGAAATGTTTCAGTAAACTAGACCTATGGGGTTCAATTTTCCCCAGTGATCTGTGCCTCTTTTTAGCGCAAAGTACAAGTTTCCCCAATCAATTTGCACCAGCGTAACTCAGTTAGTTATGATTTTTTTTTAGGATTGTTTTTTTCAGTCAAAGAGGGCTTAACCTGCCACCCGCGCCAATTCTGGCCAGTTAGGCAAGTTTGGCCAGTTGAGAGTTACTCCAGTTCTTAGGCTAAGTGTATGTGGCCTCTGTAGAAAAACCTTCTGATGAGTTAAGGAAATCGTGCAGGTAAGGAGATCAGCGCAGCAGATGTCTGGACAGCAGCAGTAGGAGAGGTAAGAGAGAGTGGGAGAGAGAGTGGGAGAGAGAGGGGGTAAGCCTTTTGGGTATAGTTTGGTGCGGGGACCGGGACCGGGAGGCCATTTGACCAGGGATAGGTGCGGAGTTCGGGACCGAGAGAAGGCCATTTGGCCAGGGATAGGTGCGGGTTCGAGACCGGCACCGGGGGTGGGGGGGAGGGGGGGAGGGGGGTGCAGGGTGGACTTTAATAATTTAATGGAGGTAAGTTGCTGCAATGTTTAATGTGCTTGTGCAGGTTGCTGTGAGCTGCTGTATGTTTCACTTTCCAGCCTCAGCCCGCATTGTGTCCCTGGTTACCGTGGCATACCAATCTTTTTGGTGCAGATCAAGACTCCACGGTCAAACAAAACGACAAACTAGACGGCACCAAAATTAAGAATTCAAACAGGGAAACTTGGAAGATTTTTTTTTGCCGTAATTGGGTTCCAAAAAAACGGGCCTAACTCTTCAAGTACACCAAAAAACGGCTTTGGGGAAGATTGAGCCCATATTCTCTAGAGTTTAGAAGAATAAAAGGTGATACCATTGAAACATACAAAATTCTGACAGGGCTTGACAGGATAGATGCAGGGAGGATGTTTCCCCTGGCTGGGGAGTCTAGAACCAGGGGTCACATTCTCAGAATAAGAGTTGGCCATTTAGGACTGAGATGAGGAGAAACTTCTTCACTCAGAGAGTGGTGAATCTTTGGAATTCTCTGCCCCAGAGAGCTGTCTTTGACTATATTCAAGACAGAGATTGATAGGTTTTTGGATATTAAGGGAATCAAGGGATATAGGGATAGTGCAGAAAAGTGGAGTTGAGGTCGAAGATCAGCCACAATCTTATTGATTGGCGGAGCAGGCTTGAGGGGCCGAATTACCTACTCCTGCTACTAATTTTTATGTTCTTATGTGTTACACATTTTTAAGAAGCCAACTCTAAAAGGCAAGGAGCTCCCAGACAGTTTTATGAGGGCAGGCAGCACTATGGGAGAGGAGGCTGTTCGCAAATCTTGAGATGTGCCGTGTCACCCATTGCCATGCATTTCCATGGTAACTTGTTGTGTATAGAAGAATTCCACGAGGCTGAGTACTGTGAGCTAAACTTAGTGTGACCTTAGTCTTCTTTATTGCAACTCTAGAATGCCTAAACAACATGACAGCCAATCTTTTATACTGGCCCTGCACATGAGTGCAGGTGACCATTAGGACTCCTACAGTCGTGCCCTCTGGTGGCAAGTATTATATAGTTACATACATAACATCACTCCTCCCCAAAGTCTTCAGTACAAGTTATTTACAAGTTGAGACGATCCGGAGCCCTTCGCTCCCTGGTTGATCATCTAAGTTCAAACTCTGGTGTGTGTGAGTTGGCCGGACCATTGCTGCATTGCATTGCAGATGGTCTGACCGGACTGTCAGGAATGGTGGGTTCATCCTCGTGATTGACAGCGAGGTCGATTGCTGGTTGGGTGTGTGTTGGTGGATCGTTGATGGTGATGTCCTCTTCAAGTTGTTCCTGGTTATCAGTAAATCGCAATTTGGTCGATTTAAATGCTTTCTGCACATTTGGCCATTTAACAGCTTGATTATAAACAGCCTATTCCTTTTCTTGGCCAAAACAGTGCCAGCAACCCACTTGGGACCATGACCGTAATTCAGGACAAACACAGGGTCGTTAACATCAATGTCACGTAAAACAGTCGTGCGATCGTGGTACATGTTCTGCCGGTGTCGCCAGGTTTCCATGTGATCATTAAGATCCGGGTGGACGAGGGAGAGCCTGCTTTTAAGGGCTTTCTTCATTAACAATTCTGCCAGGAGAACCCCGGTGAGCGAGTGGGGTCGCGTCCGGTAACTGAGCAGAATGTGCTACAAGCGGGTCTGCAGGGAGCCGTCCGTCACGCATTTCATGCTCTGCTTGATTGTTTGGACCGCCCGCTCCACTTGACTGTTAGACATGGGCTTAAACGGAGCAGACCTGATATGCTTGATGCCATTGCAGGTCATAAAATCGTTGCATTCCGAGCTGGTGAAACACAGTCCATTGTCGCTGACAAGGAAGTCGGGCAAGCCATGGGTGGCTAATATGGCCCGGAGGCTTTCAATGGTGGCTGTGGACGTGCTGGATGACATGATTACACATTCAATCCATTTGGAGTAAGCGTCTACAACTATTAAAAACATCTTTCCTAGAAAGGGGCCGGCAAAATCTACGTGGATCCTGGACCACAGTTTGGAGGGCCATGACCACAGACTCAATGGAGCCTCCCTTGGTGCATTCCTCAGTTGCGAGCAAGTGTTGCACAGATGCACGCATGACTCCAAGTCCGAGTTAATGCCGGGTCACTAAACATGCAACCTGGCAATTGCCTTCATCGTGTGGTTTTTTCAAAAAAAGGCAGGGAAACATTTATACGTGACCTACACAGTACCCACCCAGGCATTGTCATGATGAAGGCAATTGCCAGGTTGCATGTTTGGTGACCCGGCATTGACTCGGACTTGGAGTCATGCGTGCATCTGTGCAACACTTGCTCACAACTGAGGAATGCACCAAGGGAGGCTCCACTGAGTCTGTGGTCATGACCCTCCAAACTGTGGTCCAGGATCCACGTAGATTTTGCCGGCCCCTTTCTAGGAAAGATGTTTTTAATAGTTGTAGAGCATACTCCAAATAGATTGAATGTGTAATCATGTCATCCACCAATTCCACAGCCACCATTGAAAGCCTCCGGGCCATATTAGCCACCCATGGCTTGCCCGACTTCCTTGTCAGCGACAATGGACTGTGTTTCACCAGCTCGGAATGCAACAATATTATGACCTGCAATGGCATCAAGCATATCAGGTCTGCTCCGTTTAAGCCCGTGTCTAATTTCATCTTGCATTTCCCCCGGAATGGCTGACCAGTTCCCATTTAGGATGACACTCTTAACTAATGATAGCACAGGATCTTGGCTGGTCCAGGTCCTGATCTGGCGAGCTGTGACGGGTGACCCCTCGCTCTCAAAAATATCCATGACCAGTAGGATGTCTGTGGGCTGCGCCATTTCAACCCCAGTGGTGGGTAATGGTAGCTGGCTGAGAGCATCGGCACAGTTTTCAGTGCCTGGTCTGTGGCGGATAACATAGTCATAAGCGGATAATGTTAGTGCCCATCTTTGGATGCGGGACGAAGCGTTGGTATTTATGCCTTTGCTTTCTGAAAACAGCGAAATGAGCGGCTTGTGGTCAGTTTCAAGCTCAAACCAAAATCCAAATAGGTATTGGTGCATTTTCGTAACCCCATATACACATGCTAACGCCTCTTTCTCGACCATACTATAGGCTCTCTCAGCCTTAGACAAACTTCTAGACACATATGCACCCAGTTGGAGGTTGCCCGATACATTGGCTTGCTGTAACACGCAACCGACCCCGTACAATGAGACATCACAAGCTAGCACTAAACGTTTACATGGGTCATAGTGTACAAGTAACTTATTTGAACATAGCAGGTTCCTGCCTTCTCAAAGGCTGTGTCTTGAGATTTGCCCCAAACACAGTCGTCACCCTTATGTAGCAACATGTGCAAAGGCTCTAACAACGTGCTCAACCCGGGTAGGAAGTTACCGAAATAGTTGAGGAGTCCCAGGAACGAACGCAGCTCTGTCACATTCTGTGGTCTGGGTGCATTCTTGATGGCCTCTGTCTTTGAGTCCGTGGGCCTGAAACCATCTGCTGCAATCATTTTCCCCCAAAATTTGACTTCTGGCACCAGGAAAACACATTTGGAATGTTTCAGCCTGAGGCCCAATCATTCTAGATTACTTAGAACCTCTTCCAGGTTGTGTAGATGTTCAATGGTGTCACTGTTGTGTATCTGTAAAGTATGCACTCCCATGTTCTGCCACCAGGGAGTGAAACCCCTGAAGTCCCAAGGGATCCCAACATTCCTTGGGAGCATTGTATATCAGCCGGCCCCTAAGGCCTGTTCCTCACTCTGGAATGTCTTAATAAAGACTGAGGTCACTGTTACTTTAACCTCACTATGTGCAGTCTCATCTGTGTTAGGAACACAATAACTGGCGACGAGTATACGAATCCAACGCAAAATGCAGCAAACTGTGGGCATCCTGGAAAAGTTCCCGGAAGGGTGAGGACTGGGAAGCCTATGTCGAACGGCTAGACCAGTACTTGGTAGCCAACGAGCTGGACAGAGAAGGAAGCGCTGCAAAAAGGAGAGCGGTTCTCCTCACGGTCTGTGGGGCACCAACCTACAGCCTCATGAAGAATCTTCTGGCTCCAGTGAAACCCATAGATAAGTTGTATGAGGAGCTGTGTACACTGGTTCAGGAGCATCTTAACCCAAGGGAGAGCGTGCTGATGGCGAGGTATCGATTCTACACGTGCCAGCGATCTGAAGGTCAGGAAGTGGCGAGCTACGTCGCCAAGCTAAGGCGAAGTGCAGGACAATGTGTGCTTGATGGCTTCCTGGAGCAAATGCTCAGAGACTTTTTTGTACTGGGCATTGACCACGAGACCATCCTACGAAAACTTTTGACTGTAGAGACACCGACCGTCAGTAAGGCCATTGCGATAGCACAGGCGTTTATGTCCACCAGTGATAACACCAAACAAATCTCTCAGCACACAAGTGCTAGCAATGTTCATAAATTAACTGGAACTGTGTTTGCGAGCAGAAATGTATAGGGCAGAAACCACGAGTCTGCAACTGCCAGCAGGCCTCAGGTGACCCAGATGGTCCACAACAAAGGATGAATGCAAGGCAATTCATACCTTGTTGGCGTTATGGAGGCTTCCATCCAGCCTGTTCATGTGGCTTCAAAGGGTATGTTTGCAAGAGCTGTGGAACAAGGGGGCACCTCCAACGAGCTTGCAGATGAGCTGCAAGCTCTGCAAAACCTGCCAACCACCAAGTGGCAGAGGAAGATCAGTCCATGGTGGATCAAAGCAATTTTGAGCCTGAGAGAGAGGAAGCAGATGCTGAAGTACACGGGGTGCACACATTTTCGACAAAATGTCCACCTATAATGCTAAATGTAAAATTGAATGGCTTACCTGTAGCCATGGAACTGGACACTGGCGCTAGCCAATCCATCATGAGTAAAAAGATGTTTGAGAGACTGTGGTGCAACAAGGCACTCAGACCAGCCCTGAGCCCCATCCACAAGAAACTGAGAATGTACACCAAAGAGCTTATCACTGTCCTGGGCAGCGCCATGGTCAAGGTCACCTACGAGGGCACAGTGCATGAACTGCCACTCTGGATTGTCCTGGGCGATGGCCCCACACTGCTTGGAAGGAGCTGGCTGGGCAAAATCTGCTGGAACTGGGATGACATCCGAGCGCTATCACATGTCGATGAGGCCCCTTTTTGAGCCAGGCATTGGAAACTTTTCCGGGGTGAAGGTGCGGATCCACTTGGTCCCAGAGGCACGACCCATTCACCACAAGGCGCGAGCGGGACCTCACATGATGAGGAAGAGAGTGGAAATCGAGCTGGACAGGCTGCAACGCGAGGGCATCATCTCCCCAGTGGAATTCAGCGAATGGGCCAGCCCGATATTTCCAGCACTCAAAGTGATGGCACAGTCAGGATTTGCAGTGATTATAAAGTATCTATTAATCGTTTCTCGCTACAGGACCAATACCTACTACCTAAGACAGGCGACCTATTTGCAACGCTGGTAGGAGGCAAGACGTTCACCAAGCTCGATCTGACTTCGGCTTACGTGACGCAGGAGCTGGAGGAGTCTTCGAAGGGCCTCACCTGCATCAACACGCACAAGGAACTGTTCATCTACAACAGATGCCCGTTTGGAATTCGGTCGGCTGCAGCGATCTTCCAGAGAAACATGGAGAGACTACTCAAGTCAGTACCACGCACAGTGGTTTATCAGGACGATATATTGGTCACGGGTCGGGACACCATCGAGCACCTACAAAACCTGGAGGAGGTCCTCCAGCGACTGGATCACTTAGGGCTGCGGCTGAAGAGGTCGAAATGTGTCTTCATGGCAACAGATGTGGAGTTTTTGGGGAGGAAGATCGCGGCGGATGGCATTCGGCCCACAGACGCCAAGACAGAGGCTATCAGGAACATGCCAAGGCCACAGAATGTCACGGAGCTGCGGTCGTTCCTGGGACTCCTCAACTATTTTGGTAACTTCCTACCGGGGTTAAGCACCCTCTTAGAGCCCCTACAGGTGTTATTGCATAAAGGTGAGAACTGGGTATGGGGAAAAAGCCAACAAATTGCTTTTGAGAAAGCGAGAAATATTTTATGCTCCAACAAGCTGCTTGTATTGTATAATCCGTGTAAAAGACTTGTGCTAGCATGTGATGCGTCGTCGTATGGAGTCGGGTTTGTATTACAACAAGCTAATGTTGCGGGGAAGTGGCAACCTGTCACCTATGCCTCCAGGAGCTTGTCTAAGGCCGAGAGGGCCTACAGCATGATTGAGAAAGCGGCATTAGCATGTGTGTTCGGGGTAAACAAAATGCATCAGTACCTGTTTGGCCTCAAATTTGAGCTGGAAACCGATCACAAGCCCCTCATATCCCTGTTCATTGAAAACAAGGGGATAAATACTAATGCCTCAGCCCACATACAAAGGTGGGCACTCGCGCTATCAGCATATAACTATACCATCTGCCACAGGCCAGGCACCGAGAACTGTGCGGATGCTCTCAGTCGGCTACCATTGCCCACCACAAGGGTGGAAATGGCGCAGCCTGCAAACTTGTTGATGGTGGCGCAGCCCGCAGACTTGTTGATGGTCATGGAAGCGTTTGAAAATGATAACCCACCTGTCACGGCCCGGCAGATTAGGACTTAGACCAGCCAAGATCCTCTGCTGTCCCTAGTAAAAAACTGTGTACTGCATGGGAGCTGGGTCAGCATCCCCGTTGAAATGCAAGAGCTAATCAAGCCATTCCAGCGGTGAAAAGATGAGCTGTTCATTCAGGCAGACTGCCTGTTGTGGGGTAACAGTGTAGTGCTACCCGAAAAGGGCAGGGAGATGTTCATTTCAGATCTCCACAGCACACACCCGGGTATAGTAATGATGAAAGCGATAGCCAGATCCCACGTGTGGTGGCCCGGTATCGACTCTGACTTAGAGTCCTGTGTATGGCAATGCAGCGTGTGTGCTCAGTTAAGCAACACGCCCAGAGAGGCACTACTACGTTTGTGGTCCTGGCCCTCCAGACCATGGTCGAGGATCCATGTTGACTATGCAGGCCCGTTTCTCGGTAAAATGTTCTTGGTGGTGGTGGATGCTTTTTCAAAATGGATTGAATGTGAAATAATGTCGGGAAGCACCGCCTCCGCCACCAGTGAAAGCCTGAGGGTCATGTTTGCCACCCACGGCCTGCCTGACATACTGGTCAGTGACAACGGGCCATGTTTCACCAGTGCCGAATTTAAAGAATTCATGATCCGCAATGGGATCAAACATGTCACCTCGGCCCCGTTTAAACCAGACTCCAGTGGGCAGGCAGAGCGGGCAGTACAAACCATCAAACAGAGCCTTAAACGAGTCACAGAAGGCTCACTCCAAACCCGCCTGTCCCGAGTACTGCTCAGCTACCGCACGAGACTCCACTCGCTCACAGGGGTGCCCCCGGCTGAGCTACTCATGAAAAGGACAATTAAAACCAGACTCTCGCTGGTTCACCCCAACCTGCATGATCAGATAGAGGGCAGGTGGCAGCAACAAAATGTAAACGATGGTCGCGCCACTGTGTCACAGGAAATTGATCTGAATAACCCTGTGTATGTGCTAAACTATGGACATGGTCCCAAGTGGATCACGGGCACGGTGATTGCTAAAGAAGGGAATAGGGTGTTTGTAGTCAAACTGGACAATGGACAAATTTTCAGAAAGCACCTGGATCAAACGAGGCTGCGGTTCACAGACTGCCCTGAACAACCCACAGCAGACACCACCTTTTTCGAGCCCACAACACACACCCAAATGATCAACGACACCAACCCGGACCAGGAAATCGAACCCATCACGCCCAACAGCCCAGCAAGGCCAGGCTCACCCAGCAGCCCTGCAGGGCCAACAACACGCCAGCCCAGTGAGGGCACAGGCAAAACACCAGAAAAGAAATAGAAAAACATAGAAAATAGGTGCAGGAGTAGGCCATTCGGCCCTTCGAGCCTCCACCGTACATTTGTACCGAGGTGTCCACCAGGGAAAGAAAGGCTCCCGACCGCCTCACCTTGTAAATAGTTTTCACTTTGACTTTACCAGGGAGTGATGTTGTGTATCTGTAAAGCATGCACTCCCATGTTCCGCCACTGGGGAGTGCATCCCCCGAAGTCCCAAGGGACCCCAGCATGTAAGCCAGCCCCCTAAGGTCTGTTCCTCAATCTGGAGTGTCTTAATAAAGACTAAGGTCACTGTTACTTTAACCTCCCTGTGTGCAGTCTCATCTGTGTTAGGAACACAATAGTCACGACCAGTGATCAGGATGTCGTCTTGAAATACAACGATGCGCAGAACAGATTTCAGCAACTCTCCATGTTTCTCTGGAAAATGGCTGTAGCCGAGCGAATCCCAAAAGGACAACTGTGGTATATAAACAGTCCTTTGTGTTCGTTGATGCACGTCAGCCTTTTCGAAGATTCAGCCAGATCCTGTGTCATGTAGGCGGAGGTTAGGTCCAACTTGGTGAACGATTTCCCCCCCGCTAACGTTGCGAACAGGTCAACCGCCTTAGGCAGTGAGTACTGGTCCTGTAGTGAGTCTTGGTTAATCGTTACCTTGTGGTCTCCGCAGATTCTGACCGTGCCATCGCTTTTCAACACCGGAACAATTGGACTGGCCTACTCGTTGAACTCAACTGGCGATATGATTCCTTTGCGTTGGAGTCTGTCCAGTTCGATCTCGTCTTTCTCCCTCATCATGTACGGAACCGCCGAGCTTTGTGATGGATGGGCCATGCATCGGGGCCTAGATGGATCTGTACCCTGGCACTTGTGAAGTTGCTGATGCCTGGTTCGAATAGCGTGGGAAACTTGCTCAGCAGTTGAGCACACTAGGCGCCATCCACTGAAGATAGTGCTTTGATGTTGTTCCAATTCCATCTCATCTTTTCTAGCCAGCTTCTGTCGTTGGACCATTGCCTGGAACAATCCACAATGATAGGTCATGCACAGCTCCATCATACGATACCTTCACTGCCGCACTTCCAATGACTGGTATGAGCTCTTTGGTGTAGGTACGCAGCTTTGCATTAATTGGGCTCAATTTAGGCCTTTGTGCTTTATTGCCACAGTTTCTCGAAAGCCTTCTGGTTCATTATTGACTGACTCGCACCCATGTCCAACTCCATGGATACTAGAACTCCATTTAATTTGACTTTCAGCATTTTAGGAGGGCTCTTGGTGGTGAAGGTATGTACTCTGTGCATTTCTTCCTCGGGTTGAGTTGCCTGTGCTGCGTGAGCCGCGCCGGATCGATCATCCTCTGCCACGTGGTGTGTCGCAGCACGTTTGCACATTCGCTGGAGGTGCCCCATCGTTGCGCAGCCTTTGCACACGTTGTGCTTGAATCGACATTGATGGGCCCGATGATTACCCCCGCAGCGCCAACACGATGCTAATGGATTCACATTCACCCCTGATGGCGGACTCTGAGTCTTGCATCCGCAGATGTGTAGGCCCTGCCATATGCAGTTCGGCCTGCTAGCGACGTCATTTTATGCACAGTACTTGCCGGTGAGCTTCATGTTGAGAAGATATCTGTTTGGTGTTATCGTTCATGGCCATGCATGCCTGGGCGATCACGATGGCCCTGCTCAGGTCTAGGGTTTCGGTAGCCAGTAGCTTTCGAAGAATGACCTCATGGCTGATGCCCAGCACGAAAAAGTCCTGCAGCATTTGCCCCAATGCAGCTCCAATATCGCAAGGTCCCGCGAGGCGTCTCAGGTCAGTGACATAATCCGCCACGTCTTGGCCCCCGGAGCAATGGCGTGTGTAAAAATGATATCTGGCCATGAGAATACTCTCCTTCGACTTGAGGTGATCCCGAACCAGCGTGCACAACTCTGTATATTCCTTCTCCATTGGTTTTGTCGTTGCAAGCAGATTCTTGATGTGGCCATATATTTTAGGCCCACAGACGGTGAGGAGAGCCACCCTGCGCTTGGCCGCATTAGTATCTCCTTCCAGCTCATTGGCCACGAAGTACTGGTCGAGACGCTCGACGAAGGCTTCCCAATCATCACCCTCTACGAATCTCTGTAATATTCCAACGGCAGCCATGGTTGCGTGAAGGTTCGTATTCTGTTACTCGTCGCCAATTGTTGTATATAGAAGAGCTCCACGAGGCTGAGTACTGTGAGCTAAACTTAGTGTGACCTTAGTCTTCTTTATTCCAACTCCAGAGTGCCTAAACAACATGGCAGCCAACCTTTTATACTGGTCCTGCACGTGTGTGCAGGTGATCATTAGGACTCCAAAGGTTGCGCCCTCTGGTGGCAAGTATTACATAGTTACATATGTGCTTGTGCAGGTCGCTGTGGAGCTGGCTGTATGTTTCACTTTCCAGTCTCAGCCCACATTGTGTCCCTGATTACCGTGGCAAACCAATATTTTTGGCGCAGATCAAGACTCCACCCCCAAACGAAATGGCAGGCTAGGCGGTGCCAAAATGAAGATTCAAACAGGGAAACTTGGAAGATTTTTTTTGGCGTACTTGGGCCCCAAAAAAAGGGTGTAACAAATACGCCAAAAAACGGCTTTGTGGAAAATTGAGCCCATATTCTCTAGAGTTTAGAAGAACAAGAGGTGATATTATTGAAACATACAAAATCCTTCCAGGGCTTGACAGAGCAGATGCAGGGAGGATGTTTCCTCTGGCTGGGGAGTCTAGAACCAGGTGTCACAGTCTCAGAATAAAGGGTTGGCCATTTAGGACTGAGATGAGGAGAAACTTCTTCACTCAGAGAGTGGTGAATCTTTGGAATTCTCTACCCCAGAGAGCTGTCGTTGACTATATTCAAGACAGAGATCGATAGATTTTTGGATATTAAGGGAATCAAGGGATATAGGGATAGTGCAGGAAAGTGGAGTTGAGGTAAAAGATCAGCCACGATCTTATTGATTGGCGGAGCAGGCTCGAGAGGCCGAATGGCCTACTCCTGCTCCTAATTTTTATGTTCTTATGTGCTACAGAATTTTAAGAAGCCAACTCTTAAAGACAAGGAGCTCCCAGACAGTTTTATGAGGGCAGGCATCGCTATGGGAGAGGAGACTGTTCGCAAATCTTGAGATGTGCCGTGTCACCCATTGCCATGCATTTCCAGGGTAACTGACAGCAGTCTGGCATCAGAATGTTTGTAACATTTTTAGTAGCAAAGCTTGGAATGCTACGAATCGGAATTCCACACCAAATTCTGCAATCTGTGCTCCCATCCCGTAAAGGACAGCATTGGAAACTTAGTAGTTTAAAATTAGTAGTTTCAAACAATGCAACATATACCCATGTCTCTTTTCTGAACAATCTACCATTGCCAGCAAATTGCTCATTTACATCGAATAAATGGTTGTCATGGAAACTGATCCAACAGAGGATTGGTTAGCCAATTTACCTCTATGCGACACCTTCATACAAATATCCCCATTCTTACAATAGTCTGTTTTCATTAATAATATAAGAATTTAATTCATAATACTTTTTGGTCACAATTTTCAATTCCAAGTCCAGATATGCAATTAATGTCTTTCTGTTTACAACTCATTTTGTGCAGCAAATGGACGTAAGAGGCAGTTTCCTCACAGTATGAGGTGAATAATAGCACGCCACAAAGCTCATCTAATGTCCTGATCTCAAAAAATATTCTTATTTCACACATATTTCACACATAAAAATAGCAATCCTAGAATAACAAATATCTGGTAATATGCTACAAGATGCTAGGGAGAATAATGCAACTATTTAAGATTTTTTGGAGGCCATTGAATTGACCTATTTCAAATGCCTATGTGTGGTGATTTGGATTTTCATTACTGGTGATGTGTCAGCTGTGGCTCAGTGGGCAGCACAGTCCCACTCCAGGAACCTAGAGCACTAAAGACAATCCAAGCTGACACGCCAGTGCAGTGCTGAGGGAGCGGTGCCGCATTTCGGATGAGACGTTAAACTGAGGCCCTGTCTGTCCTCTCAGGTGGACGTTAAAGATCCCATGGCACTATTTTGAAGAAGAGCAGGGGAGTTATCCCCAATGTCCTGGCCAATATTTATCCCACAATCAACATAACAAAAAAAGATTATCTGGTCATTATCATATTACTGTTTGTGGGAGCTTGCTGTGTGCCAGTTGGCTGCCAAGTTTCCCACATTACAACAGTGACTCCACTTCAAAAGTACGTCATTGGCTGTAAAATGCTTTGAGACGTTCGGTAGTCATGAAAGGAGAATGTCTGCAGCAGTCATGGATGAACCAGTTTGCTCTCAAGACGACATCACATCCGGGCCATCAAGCATTCCTGTGCGTGGCAGTAGATGTACCAGAATGCAACCAGGACCAGACAGCGATAGCAGCACTAGATATGGCTGACTCAGATTTAGACCATTAGAATGCACACCATAGGAGGTCTAGGACCACCTGAATTCCAGCAGCCTGGGAGTAGACCCTGTATCAAGCCAGCATACTTATCCCTACTGATTTTGAATCATCAATAAGAAGTCGTTGGCCAGCTATCACATTTCATAAACAAATTTGAAGCACAAAGGGAAAGCACCACAGCGAATCATGCTGGTAATAATCACACAGCACACAATAGATGAAATAAATGCAATCCATTTTATTTCAAGCAATCTGCTGCCTCTGCTGTTGTCTGAGATTGATATGAAGATGAAGAACACGTGATGCATGCAAGCTGAGGGACTTGAAAAGCCAGGCAAGTTTGAGTTAACTACCTATTAAGCCAAGAATATTTGCCTCAACAAGTTTAACGCCTGTCTTCCGCACTGTAATTGTGGCATGCCTCTTCCTCTCAATAATAATTTGACAGTTTGTGACAACCAAGTACATGGTGTGCAGTGTCCTGTACTCCTGATGTTACTACCGTCTAACCCCTGAAATCAGAGGCATTCATCTTAACACCAACATTGATTTTCTGGGGGAATTCTTTGGGTTCAAATTCACTTGCTACTTTACAGAGCTTGCACAGATTCTCTTAAAGTGCAACATCATCTCCATGTTCTGGTTATATTCCTCACCTTCAAAGCTACATTAAAATAATTTTTTTAAAGCAATATGATTTAAATTCTTATTTTCATATACTGTACTTTGTTGCCCTGTGAGAAATTTCAGGTGCTGTTGCCATTCAGTGTACTTCTGATCCTTTCAAAATAATAATAAAATCGGTTTTAAATAACCTCGATTTTAACTGAAAATGGCGTGAGGGACTTACCCACTC
Source organism: Pristiophorus japonicus (assembly GCF_044704955.1). Classification (NCBI taxonomy): domain Eukaryota; kingdom Metazoa; phylum Chordata; class Chondrichthyes; family Pristiophoridae; genus Pristiophorus; species Pristiophorus japonicus. The sequence goes on from NC_091987.1 coordinate 102,757,206, forward strand.
CTTTCCCGCCTGGGCACACTGAATATATGCCTGGGTTTGCCTGCCACCAGGGGGAGCGACTGTTGGAGGTCATTGCGCCACAGACACACTCGTGCAGCCCTGGTATATAAAGAAAGCTTCCATGTTTAATCCTCACTTTGAGAGCTAATAAAGTAGAGTTGGGTTGCAGTACTAAGCCTATTGAGTTATTGCATACGCAACATTTGGCGACGAGGCACAATACGAACTTTCACGCACAAAAACAAAATAAGCACTGTTGTAATCCTGGAGCTATTCTCGCTGGACCGTATAAGTTGGGAACCGCATTGGAAGACATGCTGCACGGCATCTTTGTAATAGGCATAAATCACAAGGTGATCCTGCAAAAGCTGCTGGCTGTGGAGATGCTGGATCTGAGCAGGGCCATCACGATCGCCTAGGCTTGCCTGACCACGGTCGATAGTACAAACAGATATCCTCACTGAGTCGGAACTCCACAGCAAGTACTGTGCACCAGATTGTGTCATCAGTTGGCAGAGCTGCACCTGGCAGGGCCTACCTGACTGTGTTTGCGAAACCTGTAGCTGCTCGAAGTCCGCCATTTGGCATGAATCCAATTTCACCCTGTTGCTGTTGTGGGGGCAATCATTGGCCTCATCAGTGCCATTTCAGGTAGTATATTTGTAGAGGCTGTGCGAAAATGGGGCACTTTCAACGGATGTGTCCGCAGCTCAGCAAGCGTGCTTCGACACACCACGTGGATGATGATGACCGATCCGGAGCAGATCCGGCAATGCAACCCGAGATACCCGAGGAAGAAGTGTATAGTGTACATTCGTTCCTGACAAAGAGCCAACTGATAATGATTGAAGTAAAATTGAACGGCGTGCCGATATCTATGGAATTAGACATGGGTGCGAATCAGTCAATTATGAGCCATAGGACTTTCGAAAAGCTGTGGGACACCAAGGCGGTGAAACACAAGCTGAGTCCAGTAAATGCACCAAAGAGCTCGTACCAGTGATTGGCAATGCAGCAGTCAAGGTGTCGTACGATGGGGCAGCTCATGATCTATTGCTGTGGCTCATTCCAGGCAAAGGTCCAACGCTGTTCGGCAGGAGTTGGTTTGAAAAAATAAAGTGCAACAGGAACAATATTAAAGCTTTGTCATCAGTGGATGACGCTTCGTATGCTCAAGTGCTGAGCAAATTTATCTTACTGTTTGAACCGGGCATCGGCAGCTTCACGGGAGCCACGGTGCAGACCCACCTGTACTTGGATGCAAGACCCATCCATCACAAAGCCCGGCCGGTCCCGTACATGATGAGGGAGAAGGTCGAAATCGAACTGGACAGACTCCAACGTGAAGGGGTCATTTCACCAGTCGAATTTAACGAATGGGCTGGTCCCATTGTTCCTGTGCTGAAGAGTGATGGCACTGTCAGGATTTTTGAAGACTACAAGGTTACGATCAACTGAGTTTCGAAACAGGATCAGTACCCGTTACCAAAGGCTGATGACCTGTTTGTAACGCTAGCCAGGGGAAAGCCGTTCACCAAATTGTGGATCTGACGTCAACCTATATGACACAGGAGCTTGTCAAATCATCGAAGAAACTTATGTGCATCAATACACATAAAGGTCTGTTCATTTACAACAGGTGTCCTTTCGGAATTCGCTCAGCTGCAGCCATATTTCAGAGAAGCATGGAGAGTTTACTGAAGTCCGTCACTAGAACCGTGGTGTTCCAAGAAAACATTCTGGTCACAGGTCATGACACTGCTGAACATCTGCACAACCTGGAAGAGGTTCTATGTCGTCTGGACAAAGTGGGGCTCAGGCTGAAACGTTCAAAGTGCGTCTTTATGGCACTGGAAGTCGAATTCCTGGGAAGGAAGATTGCTGCAAATGGCATCAGGCCTACAGACTCGAAAATAGAGGCCATCAAAAATGCACCCAGACCCCAGAATGTGACGGAGCTGCGTTCGTTCCTACTTCGGTAATTTCTTACCTAAATTAAGCACATTATTAGAGCCACTGCACATGCTGCTCAGAAAAGGCGACAACTGAGTTTGGGGTGTATCTCAAGACAGGGCCTTCAAGAAGGTTAGAAATCTGCTTTGTTCCAACAAATTGCTGGTACATTATGACCCGTGCAAGCGTTTAGTATTGGCCTGTGATGCTTCATCACCTGGTTGGTTGCGTGCTCCAACAATCCAATTAGTCGGGCAAACTACAACCCGCTGCGTACGCGTCGAGAAGCATGTCTAAAGCGGCATGATAGAGAGAGAAGCTTTAGCCTGCGTATGTGGGGTTAAAAAGATGCACCAGTATCTGTTTGGGCTTCGTTTCGAGCTTGAAACCGATCACAAGCCGCTTATATCTTTGTTTTCAGAGCATAGAGGTATCAATAACAACGCGCGTCCCGCATCCAGAGGTGGGCACTGACATTATCTGCCTATGATTATGTCATTCGCCATAGACCTGGCACCGAGAATTGTGCCGATGCATTGAGCTGTTTACCGTTGCCCACGCCGGAGGTGGAAACGCCACCGCCCGCAGACCTACTTTTGGTCATGGATGCCTTTGAGAGTGAAGGGTCACCTGTCACTGCTCAACAAGTTAGGACCTGGACCAGCCAGAATCCGATCTTATCGGTTGTAAAACGTTGTGTCCTTAGTGGTGTTTGGTTGGCCAGTCCCAGGGAAGTATGTGATGAGACCAAACCTTACAACCGTTGCAAAGATGAACTATCCATTCAATCTGATTGTTTGCTATGGGGTAATCATGTTGTTATGCCCCAAGAAAGGCAGGGAGAGATTTGTACGAGATTTACACAGTACCCATCCCGGTATTGTGATGATGAAGGCCATTGCCAGGTCTCATGTTTGGTGCCTGGCATTGACTCAGATTTGGAGTCATGTGTGCATCAGTGCAACACTTGTATGCAGTTAAGCAATGCACCAGTGGAATCTCCGCTCACTCTGTGGTCATGGCCATCCAAACCATGGTCGAGGATCCACATCGACTATGTGGGTCCTTTCCTGAGCAAAATGTTTTTGGTGGTGATGGATGCGTATTCCAAATGGATAGAATGTGTAATCATGTCATCCAGCACATCCACAACCACCATTGAGAGCCTTTGTGCCATGTTCGCCACTCATGGTGTGCCCGACATCGTTGTAAGCGACAACGGATCGTGCTTCACGAGTTTGGAGTTTCAAGAGTTTATAACACTCAATGGTATCAAGCACATAAGGTCAGCACCATTCAAACCCGCGTCCAATGGTCAAGCGGAGCGGGCCGTCCAAACTATCAAGCAGCGCCTGAAACGTGTAACTCACGGTTCTTTGCAGACTCGCTTGTCACGCGTACTGCTTAGTTACAGAACGAGATCGCACACACTTACCGAGGTCCCCCCTGCTGAACTGTTGATGAAGAGAGGTCTCAAGACCAGGCTCTCGCTTGTCCACCCAGATCTTAACGATCATGTCGAAAATAGACGTCAACTTCAGCAGTGGTATCATGATCGCACTGCTGTGTCATGCGACATCTCTATTAATGATTCTGTGTATGTGCTAAATTATGGTCAAGGCCCCAAGTGGGTCATTGGCGCTGTTATGGCCAAGGAGGGTAACAAGGTGCTTATTGTCAGGCTCACTAATGGGCAAACATGCAGGAGGCACATTGATCAGATGAAATTGCGGTACACAGACGAACCAGAAACTGGTCGTGCGGCCTGATCGCATCGCCCAACACCCACCTGCCGTTCGGCCCACGCTTTCAGATGAGATGGTAAATCCTGTTTAAGCAGATGTAAAAGATCTCAATGGACTATTTGAAGAGCAGGGGCGTTTTCCTGGAGTTCTGGCCAACATTTATCCCTAAAACCAACACAAACGAAACATATTAACAGATCATTTATCACATTGCTGTTTTTCAATTTTGCTGCGTGCAAATTGGCCACATATTTGCCTACTTAACAACAGTTAATACACTTCATAGATACTTTATTGGCTGTGAAGCACCTGGGGAGATCCTGAGGAGATGAAAGATACTTTATAAATGCAAATCATTCATAAGCATAAGTAATCATAAGAAATAGGAGCAGGAGTAGGCTATACGGCCCCTTGAGACTGCTCCGCCATTTAATACGATCATGGCTGATCCGATCATGGACTCAGGTCCACTTCCCTTCCCGCTCCCCATAACCCCTTATTCCCTTATTCCCTTATTGTTTTCTATGAGCCAAACAGCTGTCCATATTGGCATAAAGCAAATGACAGATGCCGTATTTGTTCAAGCCAGCAACTTCATCTCCTTTCCCATGGGCAACTGATAGCAACCTAAGAGGGCTGGGTAATTCGACAGAGAGTGATAGGAATTCTGAAAGTTTATTATTTTCAAATCCCTCCATGGCCTCATCCCTCCCTATCTCTGTAACCTCCTCCAGCCCTACAATCCTCAGAGATCTCTGTGCTCCTTCCAATTCTACCCTCCGCACATCCCCAATTTTCTTCATTCCACTGCTGGTACTGTGCCTTTATCTGCCTCGGCGTTAAGCTCTGGAGTCCCCTTCCTAAATCTCTCCGCCTCTCTATCTCTCTCTCCTCCTTTAAGACGCTCCTTAAAACCGACTTCTTTGACCAAGCTCGTCTGTCCTAATAGCTCCTTCTATTGCTCGATGTCAGATTTTAGTTGATAATGCTCCTGTGAAGCACCCACCTTGGGACATTTCAGTAGGAGTGACATGATATAATATGATGATAGCAGATAATGTGAGGTACCCCTGAGGTTACGGCAGAAGATCAGGTGAACCCCGTGGAAACTCTACCTCTAAATATTTGACCTACCTCCAGGGGAAAAATAAGAAAAATGTTGAATTCTCTCCGGGGCAATAGCTCTTGATATTTTATAGCGATAAAAATCTTCACTTTCGCCTGGTGGTTCCCCTCCCTTCTGTAGCGTCATCTGAAAAAGTAGTTCTGATTTGTTTCCGGTGATTCTTTAGACGTGTCCGGCCCACGGCCAAACCATCCAGACGCTAAAAGCCGCTCTCGACGGTGACTCCATTAGGTGTGTCGAGGAGGCTCAAGCTTGTGGAGCGATTCCCTCCGAGCTGACCCCCGTGTGCACGAGGCCCCGAATCCTTCCTCGGGAACCGTTGCCTCACAACTTGAGCCGTCTCTCGGAAATCCCCTCCACTCTGCATGGAGGGGTTTCCTGTACGGGCTCTTTCTGCACACTATCCACTTCCGGCAACCTTGACCTGGGACCAGACACGTCCTGGCGTACCATCTTGTCGCCCAGTGGAGGCGGGGTTCCCCGGTGGATTGCTCTCTATGCGTGACTCCTTCCTTGTGCCATTGGGGATCTGGTGTGGAGACTGTTGCAAAAAGCAGTCTCGACAAGTAGATTTTTAAGTCATTTCATGGCCGACTGTGATTTCTGTGGATTGGAGGAGTCTGTGTTCTATGTGTATATGGAGTGTGAGAGGTTGCAGCCCCTCTTCCATTATATGAAGGTGCTGCTCCTCAATTTTTGTCTGTAATTCAGTGCCACGCTCCTGATCTTTGGCCACCCGGTGCAGGGGGGAGGGGAGCAGGCAAGTTGGAGGACCTCCTGATGGGTCTGCTCCTGGGCCTGGCCAAGGAGGCTGTCCACAGATCCACGCTGAATGTGACCAATGCGATTGCCTGCCTCTCTTCCGGGTAGCCCTGGAGAAAGAACACACGGTATCCACTGGTACCATTGAGGCCCTCGGCGGGCGGTGAGCACCGGAGGAACTGGTGTCCATTGTGGACAGAGAAAATATCTTGATTTAATTTGATAAGTTTCCTTTGTTTAATTTATAAATTGGAAATTATCGATTGTGCTCCTTTAAAATGTGGGCACTTTTGTTAATTTGATTTTAATTGGTGACACCTGTGTTGTCCTTACCGACCAATCAGAAGAGTAGACACGTGTTGCTAAGTAACAAAATGCACAGCTGTAGTGGGAATTTTTTTGATTGCTGATTCTGAACCAGAGACCTGCTGGGCACTGCGAAACGACCATCAACAGTAGAAATATATATAAATTCTTATATTTTGATGCACACAATAGTATGACAATCCAATGGCAAAACATTACAGTCCAATTTTTAGGCAGTACTGAACATCGTTATGTTTCTCAGGCTGGTAACCTGAAAAGGCTGATGTAAACTGGGAAATAATGCGAGTTTAACACCCCAAAGTCACCAAGTCTGGGCGAAGTAATTCTGGAAACGCTATTGTGCAAATACAGAAGCTCAGAATTTCCTCTGCAGTGGGATCACAATTGAAAAAACAGGTAAGAAAGGATTTCACCAGTGCTGACCCCACTGAAGTTTCTAGAGTCCGCCTAATTGAACATTCAAGGGGTGCTCCCAGACTGTCAGTGTTTCTGGTTAAGAGCTTGGCTGTGTGGGGCAGGAAATGACAGGCTGCAACAGCTTAAAGAGTCAGGCATCATCAATCAATGTCTTGGTTGAAAGCAGGAGTTAAATTCACACAATAGGATTGATGCACAGCATAAGGCTCCCAGATTCTTGGAAACAGCTGCTAGCGTAGGTAAGGCAGAGGAGCCGAGCCCCTGATGGGAATGAGTACTGACTGTCCTCAAGAGAATATGCTCAGGCCCAGTGCCCAAAGGTGATCAAGGCAGTCAGTGCCAACTTGACATCTGCCCCCGAATGGCGAATCAGTGCTGCCAGATGCTTAATGGCCTTACCAGAGAATTTACACTTTTTGCATTCTTTTTAAAGAAAATCTTCCATAATGTGAGAGAGTGGCCACAGATGTTGGATGCCCTTGTAATCTCCACCCTCTCACCCCATTCCAGGTGGTAGCTCTGAAACTCTTGCGGCACCGGCCAACAAAGGAAGTCAAAAACAGGGAAGTCAGAGGCTAAGGGCTGGATTTTACCAACCTTGGCGAGTCCGGGGCAGGCAACGTCCTTTGCGAGTCCTGACCCCGTAGCTGTCTCGATCCCGGCCTCTGACATGATTTTCCATTAATGGGGCTTGTTAAGCCAGCCCTGCAAAGTTCCTGGCCAATTAAAAGGAAGTGGGTCTGATGACATCATTTGATGACACGTCATCAGCCGGTTTCCTTAAAGCAACATTGTCCACGTCCATTTTAACAGTTGTGCTGTCAATGTTCTGCAGCATTGAGGTGCTGCAAACACTGACAAACACTGCACAGAGGTGCACAGCTCCACCCAGGCTCTCCCATGGCTCCCTCCATATGCTATGCAGAAAGGTTCTCTTCTCTTCAAATGGACATAAAAGCAGCCTGGTTTCACATTGCACAGGAGAGCACAAGCAGGGATGTTGTCAGGAGGACTTGGCTGCAGTGGCACAAACCTTTTAATGTTTCAGTAGATCACAAAATGTTTCTGCAAAGCCACACTCAACCTCTTCCTGCTGTGCCATGCATCACATCCTCATCACCCTGCCTTCCTTACACTACTCCTGCACATCCTTACTCACACCAGCTTACCTTGTACCTCCGCCAATCCCTCTCTCTCTATCCATATTCCCCATCTCATTAGCCATCCCTCGCACTCACCCTTATCCTTGTCCGATTATACCAACTAACAACACACAAGGGTAGGCACTTGGGTCTTTTAGCCAATGTTCATGTAAAGTTTCTGTTAATGTGTTGTCAAACATTGAAATCTTTATTTTCAACACGTTGCCTTCTTGAACAGATCTTTGTGCACCTTTGGAAGTGGCTTAGTGAGTTGCAGTGAATGGTGAGACATAACGGGGCCCCCCCCCCCACTTCCCCAAAAGTGATGAGTGTGAAAGGAATAGCTTGTGCATTGTAAGGATGCTTTCTGGTGTTGGTGTGGGGTGGTGCCAAATGGCGCATCATGTGGCAGCCAGGGTGTACAGCATCAAGTGAAGTCAATCTGGCCATGATGAGGCCATCCTTGGTCTCCCGGGCAGCAATGTAGTCGGGTGCTGATGCCCTGTGTCCTGTGCAGGTGATTGCGGAGAAGGTTGGTGCTTTTGTTGGTGCTGCTGGTGTGCCTGGTAATGCTGAAATGCCTGGTATTGGGGCTGATCATGGTGGGATTCTGAGGACCAAAGGGAGATCTTTACAATGGCACTGTGCTGATGGAATAGATGGCAGCTGACGTTGAGATGACAGAAGCAATCTGTCAACGGTGAGGGAGGTTGCTCCAAGGAGGTGACAGTGGCTAGAGAGTTCACTCCAAACACTTCAAACCTCCATAAAGCTGAAAAGTGTATTACAAATCCTGAAGGCTCCAGCTTCTGAGATTGGAAATTGAACAGCTGTGAAATGGTGTCTTTTATACTACTTTTGCAGCTGTCAACTATTCACAGCAATGGAGAATCATTGAGAACCCAACACATTTACCTGACGCGATCCCCGAGTGCCAGGAGCCTCATGAAAAAAGTTGTAAAAATCATTAGGACTTGGTAAAATGCTGCTTAGATTCCTTTAAGCAGTTTCTTAAGTATCTCAATTGTCTGACCGTTGCTTCGTGCCGGGTTTGCAAACCAGAGCTAGAGCCGGCACTTGGGAAATTAATAAGGAGGTGGGTAAAGAGCGGACTTACGGCCATTTTGACAGCAGACCCGCCTCCAAACTTGCACTCGTAGTGCCGGTAAGATTCCGGCCTATGTGTCAGTTGCTGGTTTGTCAGGGCCTTCTGCTCTTCTTTCATCTCGTCCTGCTGTACCCCATATTACCTGTTATCAGATTCTAGGGTTATGGAACCAAGGCGGGTAGATAGGATACAGATCAGCATGAATGGCAGAACAGGCTCGAGGGGTTGAATGGCCTACTCCTGTTCCTATGTTCCTATGTATATCATATCACCCCTTCTGCTAAAAGTGACAGGTGAACACTGCTCCTCAGCAACTCATTCTAAAATTTCTTCTCGTCCTCCTCTACATGTGACACAACAAGATGAAGCCGAGGGGACAAAGAAGATATATCCTCTCTTTCTGACCCGGCCAGCACTTTACTATACACACAATCATTCACCATCTCTTTGTCAAGCAAATAATTGGGGGGCAGTGCTGTGTGGCGGGATCAGGTTGGAGAGGACCTTTGTTTCCGAGCCCCAGGTGGGCAGAGGAAATGCTTCAAGGACACCCTCAAAGCCTCCTTAACAAAGTGCAACATCCCCACCGACTCCTGGGAATCCCTGGCCCAAGACCGCCCAAAGTGGGGGAAGAGCATCCGGGAGAGCACTGAGCACCTCAAGTTGCATCACCGAGAACAAGCAGAAACAAAGCGTAGACAGCGGAAGGAGCGTGCGTCGACCCAGGCTCCCCAACCACCCTTCCCTTCAACCACTGCCTGCCCCACCTATGACAGAGACTGTAGGTCCCGCATTGGACTCCTCAGTCACCTGCGAACTCACTTTTAGAGTGGAAGCAAGTCATCCACGACTCCGAGGGACTGCCTATGATGATGTCAAGCAGAGACATCCACTCAAGGGACATTGGACAGTGAGCCAGAGGGGAGCGTGTAGGTAATGCACAGAGCATAGATGGGAAGAAGGAGCTGGGGTGGAAGCTGAGCAGAAGGTTGATGCTGACTGTAGGAGCGTGAAATCATAGAATTATACAGCACAGAAAGAGGCAACTTAGCCCATCATGGCAGCTCTCTGAAAGAGCAACCAATTAATCTCACTCTCCTGCTTTTTCCCCATAGCCTTTTACTTGTTTTCCTTTTTAAGTATATATCCAACTCCCTTTTAGAAATTTACTATTGAATCCGCTTCCAGCACCCTTTCAGGCAGTGCATTCCAGATCACAACAACTCGTGGTGTAAAAACATTCTCCTCGTCTCCCTCCTGGCTTTTTTGCCAATTATCTTAAATCCGTATCCTCTTGTTGTCGACCCTCCTGCCAGTGGAAACAGTTTCTTGCTATCTACTCTAGACTCAGGTGTAGGAAGCAGCATTATAAAGTTTGCAGATGATATGAAACTTGACAAAGTAGTAGATCACGATGAGGATAGTTATAGGCTTCAGGGTGACATGGACAGGATGGTGAAATGGGCAAAAGCATGGCAGATGGATTTCAATGCAGAGAAGTGTGAAATTATGCACTTTGGAAGGACTAATATGGATTGACAGTATACTACTATAAATGACCTGATTTTGAAAAGTGTAGATGAGCAGAGAGACAGTGTCCATATACACAAAACCTTAAAGGTAAAGGCAAGTTGATAAGGTGGTTAAAAAAGCATATGGGTTACTTGGGTTTATAAATAAAGAAATAGAATATAAAATCAAAGAGATCATGCTATAATTTTATAAATCACTGATTTGGCCTCAGCTGGAGTATTGTGGATAATTCTGGGGACCACACCAGGAAAGATGTAAAGGCCTTAGAAAGGCTACAGAGGAGGTTTACCAGCATGTTACCAGGGATGAACGACATCAGTTATGAGGAGAGGTTGGAAAAGTTAGGACTGTTCTCCTTGGTACAGAGAGTAAGAGGTGATGTAATGGAGGTTTTCAAGATGATGAGAGGTTACGATAGAGTAAGGAGAGTAAAAATACTCCCTTTGGCAAATGGGTCAATAAACAGAGGTCAGAGATTCAAATTCATTGACGATAGATCTAGAGGGAAGATGAGGAGAAATGCTTTCACTCAGAGTTGTCGGGATCTGGAACGCTCGACCTGAAAAGGTGGTGGAAGCTGATTCCATAAATAATTTTAAGAGGGAGGAAGTTGGATGGGTATTTGGCAATGAGGAACTTACAGGGTTACAGACAAAAAGCAGGGAGGTGGGACCAAGCACGACTCAAAGAGCCAGCACAGGGCTGAAGTTCCCCTCCAAGTCACACAGTGTAATATGGTACTGGAAATCTGCAGACAGATTGCAAACAAATGAATCAGACTTTGAAATGTTCTTAGAGAATTTGAGATGAAGTACTTCTCAAAATAAGCAATCTTGTTCCTCAGCAAATCTGGTAAACAGTCTATGTATGTATTCAGTATGTTATGTATGTAATAACTCGGCAGACTGAATACTGTAAACTAACACAGGTACAAACCTGGCTCTGCTTTATTAGGGCCCAAAGTGATTACATTACATGATGGCTTGTCTTTTATACCTGGGCCGCACACACGTGACCTCAGACAGTGACGCCACCTGGTGGCAAGTAACCCCAAGCATACATACATGACAATATCCCCTTTTAAGTTATTAGTAACAGTCTTTTTACAAATTGAGATGGTCCGGGGCTTTCCGCTCCCGAGTTGATCGTCTCAGTTCAACTCCAGCCTTGGGCGAGTGTTCTGAGTCTGTTATGACTGGGGGCTGGGTCGCCGATCTGATGGGAGTGACAGTGACCATGTCAGGGATTGAAAGTCCAGATTCATTGATGACAGCGGAGTCCTTTGAAGACTGAGAGTAGGTTGGTTGGTCACTGATTGTGTCTTCCTCAGACTGTTCCGGTTCATCCGTGTGCCGCAGCTTTATCTGATCAACATGTTTCCTGCTTGTTTGCCCATTCTTGAGCTTGATGATAAACATTCTGTTACCCTCCTTGGCCATAACAGTACCGGCGATCCACTTGGGACCTTGACCATAATTTAGTACATACACAGGATCGTTAACAGAAATGTCACGTGACACAGCAGCGCGATCATGATACCACTGTTGACTTTGACGTCTGTATTCAACATGATCATTCAAGTCAGGGTGGGCAAGAGAGAGCTTGGTCTTGAGACCTCTCTTCATCAATAGTTCAGCAGGGGAGACCCCGGTAAGCGTGTGGGATCTTGTCCTGTAACTAAGCAATATGCATAACAAGCGAGTCTGTAGTGAACCTTGAGTTATACGTTTCATACTCTGCTTGAAGGTTTGGACAGCACACTCTGCTTGACCATTAGATGCGGGTTTGAATGGTGCTGACCTCACATATTTGATATCATAGAGTTTCATGAACTCTTGAAACTCCAGACTAGTGAAGCAAGGTCTGTTGTCGCTTCCAACAATGTCGGGCAGACCATGAGTGGCAAACATGACATGAAGGCTCTCAATGTGGATGTACTGAATTACATGATTATACACTCTATCCACTTGGAATATGCATCCACCACAACTAAAAACATCTTTCCCAGGAAGGGACCAACAAAGTCGATGTGGATCCTGGACCATGGTTTAGATGGCCACAACCACAGCGGCAATTCCACTGGTGCTTTACTTAGCTGCATGCAAGTGTTGCACTGATGCACACATGATTCCTGGCCACCATACATGAGACCTGGCAATGGCTTTCATCATGACAATACTGAGATGAGTGCTATGTAGATCATGTACAAATTTCTCTCTGCCTTTCTTAGGCATAACAACACGATTACCCCACAGTAAACAATCTGACTGAATGGATAGTTTGTCTTTGCGACGGTTGTAAGGTTTGATCTCATCACCCATTTGCTTGGGTATGGCAGACCAATCACCACTAAGGACACAACTTTTCACAACTGATAATATCGGGTCCTGGCTGGTCCAGGTCTTAACTTGTTGAATCGTGACAGGTGTTCCTTCACTTTCAAAAGCAAACTTAACAGTAAGTCTGCAAGTTGTGGCATCTCCACCCCCGGTGTGGGCAACAGCAGACGGCTCAGTACATCAGCACAATTCTCGGTGCCAGGTCTATGGCGAATGACATAATCATAGGTAGATAATGTCAGCACCCATCTCTGGATGCGGGGCGATGCATTGGTATTTATACCTTTGTTTTCCGAAAAGAATGAAATGAGTGGTTTGTGATCTGTTACCAGTTCAAACCGAAGACCAAACAGGTACTGATGCATCTTTTTAACCCATACACACAGACTAATGTTTTTTTTCTACCATGCTGTAGGCTCTTTCTGCCTTTGACAAACTTTTTGAAGCATACGCAACAGGTTGTAATTTGCCCGACTCATTAGCTTGTTGGAGCATGCAACCAACTCCATATGACGAAGCATCACAGGCGAATACTAGACGCTTGCACGGATCATAATGTACCAACAGCTTGTTAGAGCTAAGCAGATTAGTAGCTTTCTCAAAAGCTCTATCTTGAGACGCACCCGAAACCCAGTTGTCGCCTTTTCTTAGCAGCATGTGCAGTGGTTCTAATGAAGTGCTCAATCTAGGTAGGAAATTACCGAAGTAGTTGAGTAGACCAAGGAATGAACGCAGCTCCATCACATTCTGAGACTTGGGTGCATTTTTGATGGCCTTGGTTTTTGAGTCTGTGGGCCTGATGCCGTCAGCAGCAATTTTCCTCCCCAGGAATTCAACTTCCGGTGCCATGAAGATGCACTTCGAACGTTTCAGTCTGAGTCCCACTTTGTCCAGATGATGTAGAACCTCTTCCAGGTTGTTCAGATGTTCAGCTTTGTCATGACCTGTGACCAGGATGTCATCTTGGAACACGACGCTTCTAGGGACGGACTTCAGTAGACTCTCCATGTTCCTCTGAAATATGGCTGCAGCCGAGCGAATTCCGAAAGGACACCTGTTGTAGATAAACAGTCCTTTATGAGTGTTGATGCACGTAAGTTTCTTTGACATCTTGACCAGCTCCTGTGTCATGTAGGCCGACGTCAAACCCAGTTTAGTGAACGACTTCCCCCCAGCGAGCATTACAAACAGGTCATCAGCCTTCAGTAACTGGTATTGATCCTGTTTCAAAACACGGGTGATCGTAACCTTGTAGTCTCCAGAAATCCTGACAGTGCCGTCACTCTTCAACTCAGGAACAATGGGGCTGACCCATTCGTTAAATTCAACCGGTAATATGACCCCTTTACGCTGGAGTCTGTCCAGTTTGATTTCGACCTTCTCCCTCATCATGTACAGAACTGCCCGAGCTTTATGATGGATGGGTCTTGCATCCGAGTCCACGTGGATCTGCACCTTGCTTCCATGAAATTGCCGATGCCTGGTTCAAACAGTGAGGGGAACATGCTCAGCACTTGAGCACATGGAGTATCATCCTCCTACGACAATGCTTTGATATCGTTCCAATTCCATTTGATTTTTTCGAGCCAATTCCTGCCGAACAGCGTTGGACCTTTGCCTGGAACAATCCATAAAGGTAAATCATGAACTGCACCATCATACGACACCTTGACTACTGCACTGCCAATCACCGTTATGAGTTCTTTAGTGTACGTACGCAATTTGGCTTTGACTGGACTCAGCTTAGGCCTCACAGCTTGTCGAATGTCCTCTAGCTCATTATTGATTGACTCGCACCCGTGTCCAATTCCATCGGTACCGGCACACCATTAAGTTTCACGTTAATCATTATCGGTTGGCTCTTTGTTCGGAATGAATACAGTCCATACACTTTCTCTTCTGGTATCTCAGATTGCATATCCGGATCTGTGCTATACTGATCATCATCCTACAAATGGCAGACCAATTGAACAAGTACTTTGGTTCGGTATTCACTAAGGAGGACACTAACAACCTTCCGGATATAAAAGGGGTCAGAGGGTCTAGTAAGGAGGAGGAACTGAGGGAAATCCTTATTAGTCAGAAAATTGTGTTGGGGAAATTGATGGGATTGAAGGCCGATAAATCCCCAGGGCCTGATGGACTGCATCCCAGAGTACTTAAGGAGGTGGCCTTGGAAATAGCGGATGCATTGACAGTCATTTTCCAACATTCCATAGACTCTGGATCAGTTCCCATGGAGTGGAGGGTAGGCAATGTAACCCCACTTTTTAAAAAAGGAGGGAGAGAGAAAACAGGGAATTATAGACCGGTCAGCCTGACATCGGTAGTGGGTAAAATGATGAATCAATTCTTAACGATGTCATAGCAGCGCATTTGGAAAGAGGTGACATGATAGGTCCAAGTCAGCGTGGATTTGTGAAAGGGAAATCATGCTTGACAAATCTTCTGGAATTTTTTGAGGATGTTTCCAGTAAAGTGGACAAGGGAGAACCAGTTGATGTGGTGTACTTTCAGAAGGCTTTCGACAAGGTCCCACACAAGAGATTAATGTGCAAAGTTCAAGCACATGGGATTGGGAGTAGTGTGCTGACATGGATTGAGAACTGGTTGGCAGACAGGAAGCAAAGAGTAGGAGTAAATGGGTGCTTTTCAGAATGGCAGGCAGTGACTAGTGGGGTACCGCAAGGTTCTGTGCTGGGGCCCCAGCTGTTTACATTGTACATTAATGATTTAGACGAGGGGATTAAATGTAGTATCTCCAAATTTGCGGATGACACTAAGTTGGGTGGCAGTGTGAACTGCGAGGAGGATGCTATGAGGCTGCAGAATGACTTGGATAGGTTAGGTGAGTGGGTAAATGCATGGCAGATGAAGTATAATGTGGATAAATGTGAGGTTATCCACTTTGGTGGTAAAAACAGAGAGACAGACTATTATCTGAATGGTGACAGATTAGGAAAAGGGGAGGTGCAACGAGACCTGGGTGTCATGGTACATCAGTCATTGAAGGTTGGCATGCAGGTACAGCAGGCGGTTAAGAAAGCAAATGGCATGTTGGCCTTCATAGCAAGGGGATTTGAGTACAGTGGCAGGGAGGTGTTCCTACAGTTGTGCAGGGTCTTGGTGACAGTTTTGGTCTCCTAACTTGAGGAAGGACATTCTTGCTATTGAGGGAGTGCAGCGAAGGTTCACCAGACTGATTCCCGGGATGGCGGGACTGACATATCATGAAAGACTGGATCAACTGGGCTTGTGTTCACTGGAGTTCAGAAGAATGAGAGGGGATCTCATAGAAAAGTTTAAAATTCTGATGGGTTTAGACAGGTTAGATGCAGGAAGAATGTTCCCAACGTTGGGGAAGTCCAGAACCAGGGGTCACAGTCTAAGGA
This sequence comes from Pristiophorus japonicus, assembly GCF_044704955.1. Classification (NCBI taxonomy): domain Eukaryota; kingdom Metazoa; phylum Chordata; class Chondrichthyes; family Pristiophoridae; genus Pristiophorus; species Pristiophorus japonicus. The sequence continues at coordinate 102,773,050 of NC_091987.1, forward strand.
TAAGGGGTAAGCCATTTAGAACTGAGATGAGGAGAAACTTCTTCACCCAGAGAGTGGTGAAACTGTGGAATTCTCGACCACAGAAAGTTGTTGAGGCCAATTCACTAAATATATTCAAAAAGGAGTTCGATGTAGTCCTTACTATTAGGGGGATCAAGGGGTATGGCGAGAAAGCAGGAATGGGGTACTGAAGTTGCATGTTCAGCCATGAACTCATTGAATGGCGGTGCAGGCTCGAAGGGCCGAATGGCCTACTCGTGCACCTATTTTCTATGTTTCTATGTTTCTATGTGTCGCAGCACGCTTGCTCAGTTGTGAACACTTGCACTGGAGATCCCCAGTCTCAAACAGCCCTTACAAATGTACCGTTAAACCAACACTGGTGAGGCCGATGATTGCCCCCACAATGCCAACACGGCGAAATCTGATTAATTCCCATTGGAGGATTTGGGCAGCCACAGGTTTCATGTATGCAGTCGAGTATGCCCTGCCATATACAGCTCTGCCAAACGACAATACAATCTTGTTTACAGTACTTGCCGAATTCTGATTTTTCGATGACATCTGCTTTAAGTTTTTGTCCGTCATCATGCATGACTGGGCAATCGTGATGGACTTGCTCAAGTCCAGCGTCTCCACCGCCAGTAGCTTACGCAGGATCACCTCGTGGTTTATGCCGATTACAAAGAAGTCCCACAGCATGTCTCCCAACGTGTTTTTGAACTTACACGGTCCAGCTAGACGTCTTAGGTCGGCAACGAATTCCGACACATCCTGGCCCTCAGAACGAATGTGCTTGTAGAATCCATATCGTGAGGTGATGATGCCTTCTTCTGGTTTGAGATGGTCTCATACCAGAGCACACAATTCCTCACAGTCCTTGTCCATTGGACTTGCCGGCGAGAGAAGATTCTATATGAGTTCATAGATTTTCGGACTGCAAACCGTGAGGAAGACCGCCCTGCACCTAACTGCATCAGTGGGTTCCTCCATTTTGTTGGTCCAAGTGCTGGTCCAAGTGAGCTACAAAATCTGCCCAGTCCTCTCCCTCCACGAATCTCTCCAGAATTCCAATTGTGCTTATTTTTGCACGTGAAGGTTCTTAAGTTACCTCGTCACCATATGTAGTGTATGTAATAACTCAATAGACTGAATTCTGTAAACTAACACAGGTACAAACCTGGCTCTGCTTTATTAGGGCCCAAAGTGATTACATTACATGATGGCTTGCCTTTTATATCTGGGCCGCACACACGTAAGTACAGCCCAATGACCTCCGACAGTGGCACCACCTGGTGGCTAGTAACCCAAGCATACATATATAACACAGTAAGCACAGGCTTCTGGAAGCTAATTTTTCGCAAGATAACCTGAACTACTAATCCACGGGCTTATACTCACAGGATGGTTTTATGATAGGGTATTGATTTTATACAGTGGCATTGCATCTGGAAGTGTGCAAGACCATTTCACATCTGAAGCACATGGAATAGACTTTGCAAGATTTGCACAGTTAAATAATTATTCTGCACTGCCAGTGTGGACTTGGCCATTTTCTGTGAGCATACAGGTTGCAGGGTGGGGATAACCAGCACTTTTAAAGAGCTGTTGCAGTGCCTTAAAGGGACAGATACAGTTTTAGCAGTCAAAGTTTGCAGCAGGAATAATTGTAATGGGCTGCATTCGAACAGATGACTGAGAATCGGGCAAGGTTTCCAAGGAAGAGGGAGACCTGCCTCCTTTACAGAGAGAGCTTGAGAGGTGATGCTGAAGGTGGCGCGTCACAGGAGCATTGTCATCTTAGAGTCAGAGGAGCATTTTCAGAGGCCTACGGTCTTGCTGCGAAGAGCAGACAGAGCAGGTAAATGTCACTCCACATTTGAGGGGTCATTGGCATAGATGAGGAAAAAGGTGTTGAGGAAATTTGCCATAGTAAGTGCTATCTGAATGTAGTGCAATGCTGTAAAGTGGCTGCAACTCACTCTTGCACCTTAACTAGCTGCATCTTGACCTTTATGCATGCTAATCATTTTGGGAACTCTTTAGCTTTTCACAAACAATCACAAGGTAGCTTATATTCATGCATGACATCTTTCAGCTCCCAACGAAACTGTCAGAACCTTACAGAACTGTGCCTGACTTCCTTTGAGTGAGTCACACATGACGAGTTCAGGAAGGTATATGTTATTGGCTAATATAGTGGCATGTTTAATGATAGACCTTTACCAGTGCACTGAACCAAACACACGTTAGTCTTTCAGTAAATGGAATAATTACAAGAAACCCAGTTTCTAGACAGGCTATTAGGTTTATTTATAATTAAAATACAGGCTACAGAAGGTAGAGTCAAACCGAACAGAACTGCGTTCTTGAAGCTGTTGTTTTTCTTTACCCATTTTGCTTGTTGGATATTTTTAAGTACACAGATGGAACTTCTCAATGTTGTGTCCCTCAGCTCGAAATGCTGTTACAAAAAGTCCATGGAACCCAGAAACTGAACTAAGACTGCAATATCTCTTTTTAAAACCCTTCAAAATTCTTTCGTCAGACAATATGCTGATGTTGTTTCATTAAATCACAAAATTGGCAGTTGAACTTAAACAGGTGTGGCAGTCTCAGGTCAAATGGAAGTCAAATAATACATTACCAATCCCATCATGTTTTTTTTACAGCAGTGTATTTAAAATTGTCTCATGGGACAGGTGAGTGCTGCTGAAGGGAAGCAGAAAATAAAATACCCAGATACAGAGGGTGAACTTCTCCAGCAACAACGAGAGAACATCACCAGTAAGGTCCTGCTGCAACTGTATAGGGTATTGGTGAGGCCGCACCTGGAGTACTGCGTGCAGTTTTGGTCACCTTACTTAAGGAAGGATATACTGGCTCTGGAGGGGGTACAGAGAAGATTCACTCAGCTGATTCCGGAGATGAGGGGGTTACCTTATGATGATAGATTGAGTAGACTGGGTCTTTACTCATTGGAGTTCAGAAGGATGAGGGGTGATCTTATAGAGACATTTAAAATAATGAAAGGGAAAGACAAGATAGAGGCAGAGAGGTTGTTTCCACTGGTCGGGGAGACTAGAACTAGGGGGCACAGCCTCAAAATACGGGGGAGCCAATTTAAAACCGAGTTGAGAAGGAATTTCTTCTCCCAGAGGGTTGTGAATCTGTGGAATTCTCTGCCCAAGGAAGCAGTCGAGGCTAGCTCATTGAATGTATTCAAATCACAGATAGATAGATTTTTAACCAATAAGGGAATTAAGGGTTACGGGGAGCGGGCGGGTAAGTGGAGCTGAGTCCACGGCCAGATCAGCCATGATCTTTTTGAATGGCGGAGCAGGCTCGAGGGGCTAGATGGCCCACTCCTGTTCTTAATTCTTATGTCTTATGTTCTTATAATATCAACAGAAAATGCTGAAATCTCAGCGGGTCAGGCAGCATCTGTGAAGAGAAAGCAGATTTAATGTTTCAGGTTGATGACCCACCCAAAACGTTAACTCTGCTTTCTCTCCACAGATGCTGCCTGACCCGCTGAGATTTCCAGCTTTTTCTGTTTTTAATTCCAGATTCCAGCATCCGCGGTATTTTGCTTTTGTGTTGTTGCAGTAATAATATCATTTGCTCCAGATTATGAGATTCCTTCCAATGACTGGTTCACTTATCAGAGAAGGTACGCCTGTAGGTTGCCACTCATGTTTCAGGAAGCAAGGTGGCCATTTACATAGCAATGCCGGGCTCTTCAAACTTGCAGCACTTCTACAATCTGCATTTACTTGCAGGGAGGGAAAAAATAAACATCACGGGAGGGAGAGATGAACAACCAGTGTGCATCCCCTCCAGTCTGAATCCCGAACCCGCTTTGAGGAAATGACACTGTAAATAGTCAGCCTGGAATCGATGGGGCCAATTGGAAAGGTAATGGAGGAAAGCATCATGCATCCAGGCCAGTACCCATCATTTCTGCTTTCTCCTTCTCTTAACTTTGCACACAATCATGCAGTTACAAACAACATGAAGCACACCGTCGTGTATGACGTGTTTTGGCAAGTCATAAGTTACATGGAATGTGTTGCTGATATCAATGTGGTGCTTGTTCTTTTTGCTTTTTCACAGGTGTCCCTGAGGAGCTGGCAGACACAGACCCGGCCTACACCTCTCCACACGCAAGGGCACCCACTCCATCTGTTGCAAGCAGCAAATATCTACACTAGAGAATTCAGATTCAGGAGTGCCAGGTGAAGCAAACAGCTCTAATGAGACGGAGCTAGTGCAGGTGGCAGCAGAGCAGCAGGAATTGGCTGGCTGGAGGGCAAGCTCAAGGCCTTTCATTGCTGCTGGCATTCAAGGCCTGTATGCAAAAGAATGCTGCTTTCTAAATAATGTCAATTCATGGAGTGTGACATTTTGAGAACTTTTGACAATTTGGCATGGGAGTATTAATTTAAATTAAGATATTGCTATTAAGCTAAATACAATTAACGCCACATAACACCCTAGTTTATGGATATCTCAGCAATTCAAGTCCATTCAGCTGTCAGCTGTGGCTCAATGGGTAGCACTCTCACCCCTGAGTCAGAAGGTTGTGGCCAATATTTATCCCTCAATCAACATTAGTTATCAAGGTAGGGTAAAAGAGTTGGGACTCTATACTTTAGTGCAGCGAAGACTTAGTGGGAATATAATTTAGGTTTATAAGGTAATGAAGGGAATAGATGGTGTTCCAGCTGACAGTTTATTTCAATTAAATTGATCAGGCAGGACCAGCGGTCACAAGTTTAAGTTGTATAAGGCTAGATCTAGGTTAGATGTCAGGAGGTGGTTCTTATCCCAGAGAATAGTCACCCTCTGGAACAAGCTGCCGTTTCATGTGGTGGATGCAGACTCGCTGAATTCCTTTAGCAAAAGCTGGATTTGTTTCTGGCTGTGGCGGAGATCACTTCTTACAGAAGGTAGGTACTGCAGGGAATTTAATGACTAGAGTGATCTCCTAGTATGGTTTTGATCGCCTAGATGGGTTGGAAAGGAATTTCCCAGATTTTTTTTTCCAAATTGCCCTGAATTTTTTATCTCTTTTTTTGCCCCGCCCAGGAGATCACATGATTGCGGGTGGGGTGGAGTGTATATGTTGTGATACACAAGGTATTGCAATTGTGTGGGACAGGCTCGATGGACCAGAGGGTCTTTACCTGTCGATCATTGTTCATATGTTAGTATGTTTTTAGCTGAACAGGTTATCTAGGTGCCATATGAGAGTTTCCATTTTGGGGTATAAGATTTGACTTTCAGCTCAATTGGCCAATCTCCGATATGGTGATGTCAAGTCTTTGGCTGCGAAGCACTGCAAGAAAGGCGCTTTATAATTGATAGCGTTTAAATTTGTCTGGATATCCAGATAACTTTGTAGTAGATGCATGCACTGAGCATAGAAAATTATTCAGTTTATTTCAGCTATTGGTTTAACTCATGTGATCTTCCTTTTCTTTGCAAGGGATAAAGAACATTACACTAGACTTTGACTGAAGCTTTAGTTGCTAAACAAATTTTTTAAACAGTTAAAGTATGAGTGAAAAAGTAGCTGTATTAGAAAATGTGGAGCCAAAATTGCCCCGAGAGCAGAAAGTAAGCGCACTCACCGATTCCTTAGGTCTATCTCCGCCCCACTCCATGGGGCGTAGATTGGACCGATATTCACCTCTTTGGTGTTTATTTCTGGTTGGGGCGGTGTTGAGGAGCGGGTCAGCTGTCGCTCTGGGTCATCAGTGCCGCGCTGACGCATCACAGCGTCCCTCCCCTTCACTGAAAGAGGAGGGCCTCTGCGAATTCTTCATGGGGTTTAGTTAGGCCCACTGGGCCACCCGGGAGGGTTACGGCTGGGCTGGCAGCCCGGTACCCAAGAGGGGGTGCCGGGCTACTTGTTTGTGGCCCGAATGAAGCTGTGGGCAGCATTGTCGGGTCGACCTGGCAGTCGGCCGACAATTAAAATAAGATGCCCTCCACTTTAAGGGTGGACGTGCCACCCAGCCACACACAGCTTCCCGCAGGGGATAGCTGACAGTGACACCGACCGGCAGCGGCACCACACCCGCGGGGCAATTTCCCACAGGACAATTTCCCATGGGGCAATTTCCCACGCGGTTGAGAAAGGAGGTCGCCACCGGTCAGAATGGGATTGGCGCGTGCCCAACGGGCGGCAGCACAGGCGGTGCAGAAACCCGTTCCCGCACCTACTGGCCTGGAGGCAGTATAGGAAGGGCCGGCCCATCCATCTGCCCCGGGTCGGTAAGACCTATCCACTCCATTAGTAATGGAGTTAAGGAGGGGTGCAATTTCGGCCCCTGCATCTTTAAAGTAATTGTTAAGCATAACCAACTCTGTCGGTTAGAAACTGGTTTACACCCGAAAATGAGGATCGCAATGCAGGATCAATCCGCACCCATTCAAAGTAATGCAGGCAGTGCACTAACTTTGTGCTAACTGCTGATTAATGTGATTGTGGCATTCAACCCTTGCTCAACACGCTGCTGAGTAGCTGAGCAGTCAGCAGGGAGCCCAAGCTCGTGCAAGGCTAACATCAACTGAAGTTAACCTGCATTTCTTAAACGCAGTCTGCACCTCTTAAAGGAGAGATGCATTCGGCCTGCAGCAGGTGATTCAATTGGCGGGAGAACAGAGTCAGCGCACCAAAAAGAACTACTGATGTCACAACAGGTGAGAGAGCATGGTCCAAGGTTCTCCGATGCAGCACTGGAGGCTTTGGTGCAGGAAGTGAACATGATAAGAGAGGTCCTTTTTCCACAGGGGGCCAGAAATGCAGAAAAGATATTGGGAGCAGATAGCCATCATGGTGAATGCCAACAGTGCAGCCCCGAGGACCTGGAAGCAGTATAAGAAAAAGTGTAATGACCTCACATGTGTAGTCATGGTCAGAGAATTCATCTTCGAATACTAACTCACACAATCTGCACCACGCGATTCACACACTGCTCAATGCACCACACCCCCATGATTCACCTACGAACAATCTCTACAAAACATGACTCATACCGAACATTCATAGCTTCAGTTCACTCTTACACACTTACCACTGCTGCAAGCCTCACACCCACATCTCGCAGCTTAGCACTGAATAGCACTGTCAGCTATTCAACCATGACAGGCATATCACCCAAGCATTTTGCACCAAACTCACTGATACATTCCCCATTCTCGAGCAGATAAGACGTCTCACAACAGGAGGCAGCAGAACCTAACTGGCGGGGGACAGGAGCACCTGTATAACCTGACCCCGATAGAGGAGATGGTGCTGACCACTATTGGGAGGGCCATTGCTGAGTATGTGCAAGCGGTGGGGCTAAAACAATACAAGGTAACGGTATTCTCATATGTAATCCTTCTTCTCACATTCCACTTCTCCCTCATTCCACAATCTCTTCTGACATCCTTTAATACTGTGACAAAAGTAAACTATCTTCTTGACTTGTCTACACCTTTGACAAGGTTGACCACTCCATCCTTGTCCTACTCTAAGAGAAGGATGAACCATCCGTGGCTAACTAAGGAAGTAAAGGATGGTATCAAATTGAAAACAAAGGCATACAATGTTGCGAAGACATTTTTAGAAACCAGCAAAGGATGACTAAAAAAATGATAAAGACAGAGAAGAGAGCATATCAGAGTAAAGTAGCAAGAAATATAAAATCAGACAGTAAGAGCTTTTACAGGTATATAAAAAGGAAGCGAGTAGCTAAAGTAAACGTTGGTCCCTTAAAGGATGAGACTGGGGAATTAATAATGGGAAACGGAAATGACGGAGACTTTGAACAAATATTTTGTATCAGTCTTCACAGTAGAAGACACTAAAAACATTCCAATAATTGATAATCAATGAGCTGCTGGGGGGGGCGGGGGGAGACTTAAAACAATCAATATCACTAGAGATAAAGTACTAGGCAAACTAATGGGACTAAAGGTGGACAAGTCCCCTGGACCTGATGGCCTGCATCCTAGCATCTTAAAAGAAGTGGCTGCAGAGATAGTGGATGTATTGATTGTAATCTACCAAAATTCCCTGCATACTGGAGAGGTCTCAGCGGACTGCAAAACTGCAAATGTAATGCCCCTTTTTAAGAAAGAAGGGAGACAGAAAGCAGGTAATATAGGCAGCGTGGAGGCCCTGATCTGCGCGAGAGTACCGGTGGTGGGTCGGGGCCATAGAAGGAGTGGAGGTGAGTGGCCCAGGAGCAGCGTGGTAGCATACCGCTCCAGGGAGCAGTGCGAGCTGGTGCAGAAGGGCGACGGCAGCGAGGAGTGATATCATCGGGGTCCAGGTTGGTGATTGGAGCGTGGGCAGATGCAGCAGGAGCGGCGAGGTCGGGGCGAAGGAGCGCTGAGAGACTGTGGAGAGATGTGATCGGGGCCCAGGGGAAGCGTAAGTTCAGGGCCAGGGGCCCAGGGGCAGCACGGGCCAGCCCACACTGCGATATGTGTGCGCACTAGGTCCATGCAGCAGAGCTGGTCTCCAGTCGTCTTGGGTAATCCTTGTCACTGGATCAAAACCTAGCTCTGTCAAGCCCGTGAGGTGGCTGGTGTACAATGGCCACCACACGTTAAAAAAATCTACGCACCTTCCACCCTTGAGGATGTAGTTCGGACCCTTCATTCGGGGCACCTGTGAACTCGTCCTTTTTTGGTGTGGAAGCAAGTCATCTTTGTTTCGAGGGACCGCCTATGATGACGAATTATAAACCAGTTAGTCTAACATCTGTCATTGGGAAAATGCTGGAGTCCATCATTAAGGAAGTAATAGCAGGACATTTAGAAAATTATAATGCAGTCAAGCAGAGTCAGCATGGTTTTAACAAAGGGAAATCATGTTTGACAAATTTGCTGGCGTTCTTTGAGGATTTAATGAGCAGGGTAGATAAAGGGGAATGAGTAGATGTCATATATTTGGATTTCCAGAAAGCATTCGATAAGGTGCCACATAAAAGGTTACTGTACAAGATAAAATCTCACTGGGTTGGGGGTAATATTTTAGCATGGATAGAGAATTGGCTAACTAACAGAAAACAAAGTATCGGGATAAATGGGTCATTTTTAGGTTGGCAAACTATAACTGGTGGGGTGCCACAGGGATCAGTGCTAGGGCCTCAACTATTTATAGTTTATATTAATGACTTGGATGAAGGGACCGAGAGTAATGTAGCCAAATTTGCTGCTGATACAAAGATAGGTGGGAAAGCAAGTTGTGAGGAGGACGCAAATAATCTACAAAGACATATAGATAGGCTCAGTGAGTGGGCAAATATTTGGCAGATGGAGTATAATGTGGGAAAATGTGAGGTTATCCACTTTGGTAGGAAAAATAAAAAAGCAAATTATTAATTAAATGGGGAGAGATTACAAAATGCTGCAGTACAAATCTGGGGGCTCTTGTACATGAAGCACAACAAAGTTAGCATGCAGGTACAGCAAGTAATCAGGAAGGCAAATGGAATGTTAGCCTTTATTGCAAGGGGGATGGAGTATAAAAGCAGGGAAGTCCTGCTCTAAATGTACAGGGCATTGGTAAGACCACACCTGGAGTACGGCATACAGTTTTGGTTTCCTTATTTAAGGAAGGATATACTTGCATTGGAGACAGTTCAGAGAAGGTTCACGAGGTTGACTCCTGAGATGAAGGGGTTGTCATATGAAGAAAGGTTGAGCAGGTTGGGCCTATACTCATTGGAGTTTAGAAGAATGAGAGGTGCTCTTATTGAAACATATAAGATTCTAAGTGGGCCTGACAGTGTAGATGCAGAGAAGATGTTTCCCCTTGTGTAGGAATCTAGTGGGCATATTTTGAGAATAATGGGTCGCCCATTTAAGAAAGAAATGAGGAGGAATTTCTGCTCTCAGAGGGTCGTGAATCTTTGGAATTCTCTACCCCAGGGAGCTGTGGACGCTGGGTCTTTGAATATATTTAAGGTAGAGATAGACAGATTTTTGAATGATAAGGGAGTGAAGGGTTATGGGGAGCGGGCAGGGAAGTGGAGTTGAGGCCAGGATCAGATCAGCCATGATCTTATTGAATGACGGAGCAGGCTCAAGGGGCCAAAAGGCCTACTCCTTCTCCTATTTCTCATGTTCGTATGTCTCTCCACTGTCATCCAGCTAGGTGGGTCTGCACTCACCTGGTTCCATTCTTATCTATCTAATCTTAGCCAGAAAATCACCTTCAACTACTTCTCTTCCCGCTCTCGCATCGTTATCTCTGGTGTCCCCCAAGATTCTATCCTTGGCCCCCTCCTATTTCTCATCTTCATGTTGTCCCTTGGCGACATCATCCGAAAACAGTGTCAGTTTCCATATGTATGCTGACGACACCCGGCTCTACCTCACTACCACTTCTCTTGACCCCTCCACAGTCTCTAAATTGTCAGACTGCTTGACCGACATCCAGTTCTGGATGAGAAGAAATGTTCTCCAATTAAATATTTAGAAGACTGAAGCCATTGTTGTTGGTCCCCGCCACAAATTCTGTTCCCTAGCCACTGACTCCATCCCTCTCCCTAACATCTGTCTGAGGCTGAATCACACTGGTCGCAAGCTTGGTGTCATATTTGACCCTGAAATGAGCTCCCGACCATATTTCCACAGCATGACTAAGGCCGCCTATTTCCACCTCTGTAACATCGCCTGCCTCCGCCCTTGCCTTAGCTCATCCGCTGCTGAAACCCTCATCCATGCCTTTCTAACCTCTAGACTTGACTATTCCAATGCACTCCTGACTGGCCTTCCACATTGTATCCTACGTAAACTTGAGGTCATCCAAAACTCAGGGGCATGTGTCCTAACTCGCACCAACTCCTGTTCACCCATCATACCTATGCTCGCTGACCTGCATTGGTTCCCAGTTAAACAATGCCTCGATTTCAAAATTCTCATCCTTGTTTTCAAATCCCTCCATGGCCTCACCTCTTCCTACCTCTGTAATCTCTTCCAGCCCAAACCCCCGAGATATCTACGCTCCTCTTAATTCTGCCCTTTTGAGCATCCCTGATTATAATCACCCAACCATTGGTGGCCGTGCCTTCTGTTGCCTCAGCCCCAAAGTCTGGAATTCCCTGCCTAAACCTCTCTGCTGCTCTACCTCTCATTCCTCCTTTAAGACGTTTCTTAAAATCTACCTCTTTGACCAGTCACCTTCCCTAATTTTTCCTCATTTGGATCGTGTCAAATTCTTTGTCTTATAATACTCCTGTGAAGCACCTTGGGACATTTTGCTACATTATAGGCGCTATATAAATACAAGTTTTTGTTGATTTACAAGCTGCACGTGCACCTCCCCACACCAGAACCTTACCCTTGTGCCTTTCTCCTTTTAGACAGCCAAGAACTGTCACCTGGGCAAGCACGAGTGGAGAAACACGAAGTAGAAGAGAAGCGAAGTACTGATGATGCAGACACAACACTATCATTCGATTTCACACTCGCAGCCACCAGCTCAGGTACTGACACTCCATGTACTTTAGAGGCTAGGCTGCATGTGGTGAGACACCAGGCACTAATGGCCTGCAGCCAGGGCAGGGGACAAGGGTAATGCAGGTGCCAGCTCGCTGGAGGGCGAGGTCCCACGTGGGTTCTGCTGCAGTGGACACAGATGAGAACTTTGATAGAGCGGCCTACAGAGGAACGCTGATGGCTATGCACAATGAAATGCTTAGTGCATTGGCAGGCCTGCCAGAAAGCCTGAATGCAGTCAAAGAGCAGGAATGAGTGCGGCAGCAACCTTGCAGAGGGCTTTGCACAGAGCTTGGATCCTATGATTTCCAGCATGGAAGTGATGGGCAACTCCATTAGCGCCATTGTGGACCACCATCAGTCAGCGTCTGATGGCTGATGTCTCATCTTCTATTGCAACACAAGCAGAAGCCACCTGATGTCTGAGTGCTGCAGTGGAATTTCAGACTTCTCCTGCAAGCTCAGACTACTCTAATGCAGATTCAGCTTGCTGCCACGCAAGCTCAGACTGCTGCCATCATGGCTGCGTTTACCAGTGTGGAAAGGGGCTTGCAGGGTGTCACAGCAGTCTCGCAGTCTGTCCTCCAACAGATGGCTAGGGATACTGAGGCGCCGCACTAGGGGAGTGGCAGTGGCTCCGTGGGGCACGATCCTGCTGTCCCCTCTCAGGATGACTGGCTCGTCCTCCCACCACTGCCACTCCATCAGTGCCTTTGCTGTTGCCTGTCAGCCAGACAGCCCAGACTGCCGCCCATGCCGAGGTGGTGCAGTCTAAAGTCAGGCCTTCTAGGCCCAGAGCTGCACGAGGTTATCCTGCATGGCCATCTACAGTCTCCCCCACTGAAAATCTGCAGCCTTCCAACAGCCATGCTGCAGGCACTGGGGTAGCACTTCGTAGGAGCACTGGAACAGGCAAAGACACACTGAGTGAGACAGGCACTAAGGGAATGCACACGGGTGGTTAGTTGAGTTTGTTATGTAATATTGGATGGATTGATGTATAAAATTTCTTTATTGGAATGTTTCTTTTGTGGTGGCTTTATTTCAGCATTGTAGCCAAGAGGACACTGTGATGGTCAATAACAGAATGAAGGTAAGGTGCGTGGCTATTTGTGAACGGGGAATTGGGGTTGCGTTCACTGCTACCGCAGTCGGATGAGTCGATCACAGACAGCCCGGGAGAAAGTGGCTGCCTAGGTTGCCTCTTCCCTTCTGTTGTCTTCTCTTCCAGTTCCTCCTGCTTTTCCTCTTCTACTTCCTTCTCCTCCTCCTCCTCTTCCTCCTACTTCTCCTCAGCTGGTCACCGTATGCCTGGGGCAAGGGCTGTGCCCTCATGATGGTGAGGATGTGGAATATGCAGCAGACCACAACGTATCTTGGCACATTCTGGCGAGTACTGCAGGGTTCCTGCAGAGTGGTCCAGCGAGACCATTGCTCAGCACCCCAATGGCCTGCTGTATCAGATTCCGTGTAGCAGCATGACTTTCGTTCTATGCATGCTGCCCACATATGGTTGGGTTGCGCAGCGGAGTCATGAGCCAGGTGGTTAACGGATAACCCTTGTCGCCCAGTAGCCACCCTGTGGTTTGTCGCGGTGGCTCAAAGACTGAGGGAACAGCGGACCGGCACAGAATAAAAGCATCATGACTGCTGCCAGGATACCAGGCATTCACCATCATGATGTGCTGAGCATGGTCGCACACCAACTGCACGTTCAGCGAGTGGTAACCGCTGCGATTACGATACAGTTCAGCACTTAAGTGTGGCGCCCACAAAGCCACATGCGTGCATTCGATGGCGCCCTGCACCGTGGGGAAGCCCGCTTTCCTGGAAAAGCCACGTGCACATTCCGCCTGCTTCTCTCTGGTTAGAGAGAAGACGATGAACTCTACTCTCCTGGTATAAAGCACGTCTGTCACCTCTCTTATACAGCAGTGGACAACGAAATGGGAGATATTACAGAGGTTGCCTGCTCCAGCCCGGAAAGATCCCAACGCGAAGAAATTCAAGGCCACGGTCACTTTCACAGCCACTGGCAGCACTGTCCTTGCCCTGGTATGAGGCTGCAGATCTGGTTGCAAGAGATGGCAGTGATCTGTAAGCACCTCCTTCACAAAGCCCAGATGTCACGCACACTGCTCCTGGCTCAGGCTGAGGGAAGGGAATTACTCCCGGAAGACACTGGATCGGTAAGGCATCCTGTTGAGAGCCCTCCCCATCCCCCACCCACCCCCCTCCTCCCTCTGCAAGCAGTTTGTCCTCTTCTTTGCTGCCTCTGCTCCCTCTCCCTGTCATGCTGCAGGTCACGAGGGATGGCAACTAGAGCACCCATCACTGGGATCAAGTGGTCTGACCAGAACCCTTGACGTCGGAGCCAAGGCCTTCTCCATTTGTAGCACCGCTCCCTGTCACCTCACCAACTTTAAACAACTCTGGAAAGCACCAAACACTGCTACAAACGTACACAGAGCCAGTAGAAATGAATCAGCAACAAACCTGAGAGTGGTGCTGATCCCTTTAAATATTGCTGGTGGGGGGGGGCCTTGCTGCTGCTGAATGCCTGTTCACATGGACGAGGTTAAGACGGAGCATTAGCTCCGGTGTTGAGGACGAAAATGGCAGCGCTGGTGCAAAATCAGCGTTGCATGCTGGTTGACGTCACGATCTGGCCACTCTACATACTTCCATTGCACGCTCCTAATGCCTGCCCTAACGCCCTCACAAAAATGCTGTCTGGCACAGACCACACCAGAAGTCTGTAGCACAGATGCCATTTTGACACAAACGGCACCTGTAATAATGAAAAATCGGCTACTATGGAACCAAATTTCTAACCCTTTGTGTAGTAATAAAATAATTGCAATATAATGAATATCCTTATATAATGGTTCTTTTCACTTTTCTCTCCATCTGCAAAAGCTATCTCATCTGACTATTTCATTTGAAGGCTTCACACAGACTCCGATTTGCTCAAGACAGATTGATCAATCCCTTCAAAAAGTGACTTGAACCGACAGGCTTTAAATTAGCTTTCAGAATAGCTTTCAGTCAGTCACATATTTGAATCATCATCATAGGCAGTTCCTCGGAATCGAGGAAGACTTGCTTCCACTCCTAAAGTGAGTTTGTTGGTAGCTGAACAGTCCAATACGAGAGTCACAGACTCTGTCACAGGTGGGACAGATAGTCGTTGAGGGAAGGGGTGGGTGGGACTGGTTTGCCGCATTCTCTTTCCGCCGTCTGCGCTTGATTTCTGCATGCTCTCGGTGTTGAGATTCGAGGTGCTCAGCACCCTCTCAGATGCACTTCCTCCACTTTGGGCGGTCTTGGGCCAGGGACTCCCAGGTGTCAGTGGGGATGTTGCACTTTATCAGGGAGGCTTTGAGGGTGTCCTTGCAGCGTTTCCGCTGCCCACCTTTGGCTCATTTGCCATGAAGGAGCTCCGAGTAGCGCACTTGCTTTGGGAGACTCGTGTCTGGCATGCGGACAATGTGGCCTACCCAGCGGAGCTGATCAAGTGTGGTCAGTGCTTCAATGCTGGGGATGTTGGTATAATGAGGACGTTGATGTTGGTGCGTCTGTCCTCCAAGGGGATTTGTAGGATCTTGCGGAGACATCGTTGGTGATGTTTCTCCAGCACCTTGAGGTGTCTGCTGTACATGGTCCATGTCTCTGAGCCATACAGGAGGGCAGGTATTACTACAGCCCTGTAGACCATGAGCTTGGTGACAGTTTAGAGGGCCTGGTCTTCAAACACTCTTTTCCTCAGACGACCGAAGGCTGCACTGGCTCACTGGAGGCGATGTTGGATCTCGTCGTCGATGCCTGCTCTTGTTGATAGGAGGCTCCCGAGATATGGGAAGTGGGTCCATGGTGTCCAGGGCCGCGCCGTGGATCTTGATGACTGGGGGACAGTGCTGTGTGGCGAGGACAGGCTGCCCACGGTGCATGTCGTGGAATTGAATGCCTTGCACCCCTCTCAACCACCAGGCATAGACAATCCAGTAAAAATCTGTAACAATTGTATCAAGCCAAGATTGAATTGGATTTCTGTGCGTGAAGCTGTTTTTAATCTCTTGTGTAGCATGACAGAATTAAACAAGCCGCTACCATACCAGGGGCTAGAACGCCCATTTTTTTGCACACTTAACGCCCACTTAACGCCCATTTTACCGCTGAAATGACGTATATCGCCCATTTAGCCACAAAATAGAAACTGATGGGCATTTTTCAGAAACTTATTGCCGAGCGTTACTTTCCCCATGTGCTTAACGCTGGGAAAAAATAATACCGCC
Source organism: Pristiophorus japonicus (assembly GCF_044704955.1). Classification (NCBI taxonomy): domain Eukaryota; kingdom Metazoa; phylum Chordata; class Chondrichthyes; family Pristiophoridae; genus Pristiophorus; species Pristiophorus japonicus. Next base: position 102,788,853 of record NC_091987.1, read on the forward strand.
CGCCCACATTTTTTGGGCAGAATCATCAGTGTGCAAAATCAACGCCCATAATATTGCCCAGCATTAATTTCCGCACTGATTTAACAGCCGAGATTCAATAATACCGCCTGCCCACTTTTTTTTATCGTAAAGAGCATATTTACCGAAACTAGCGGCAATGAGATCACCCAGCGTCACTTTCACCACCTTGCACACATATCGCCAACAACATCGCTCGCTCAAAAAACCGCCCAGAGAAAGTGGAACTAACCGGAACTAATCATGGCGTTGTGGACACCATGTTCTACATCACACGTCGCATCCTTTAAAAGGCTGCTGTGCTTCAACCTCGGCGGAGTTCAAATGCACTCTGGAGGTCGTTGGAGTTGATGTGAACATCTCTACAATATCTTGACCATACTGTGACCGATTGGAATTGAACAGGTGTCTTCGTCAGGACATTCATTGTTTGTGACCAATCGCTGGAAAACAGAGAGCTACTGCAATGGGGCCTGTCCTTTCTCACCCTCTCTTGATGACCAATTACTCGAGATCGCCGAAGGTATGCTCCACAGCATTATGTGGCAAATGTAAGACGTGCCAGACTGATGAGGAGGACCAGACGTTACACCTCCGGCAAGTACAGGGAGATGCAGTCTTGCCTCGTCTTGCCCGACACCACCTGATTTCGGAGACTGCACTTCCACAAAGACGTTATCACTGAGGTATGCCAGTTGATAAGGGGAGAACTGCAGCCTGCCAGCACCATCAGTACTGCACTGTCTGTCGAGGTCAAAGTCACTGCGGTATTGTCGTTCTACGCCTCAGGTTATTTTCAGGCCACAGCTGGCGACTTTCTCAGCATGCCACACATTACTGCATTACACAGATCACTGAAGCCCTGTATGCACGCAGGAGAGACTTGATCAGCTTCCCCATGACCAGGGAGGCACAGAGTGAGAGGACTCTAGGATTCTCCAGAATTGCAAACTTCCCCAAGGTGCAGGGAGCAATAGATTGAACGCACATCGTGATGCAGGCACCTTTTCAGGATGCAGAGGTTTTCAGGACTGCAAGCGATTCCATTCCCTGAAAGTCCACCTCGGGTTGTTGACCACCAGCAAATTATAATGGCAGTGAATGCTCAATTTCCGGGCAGCATCCGTGATGCTCACATCCTGCGTGAGAGCACTGTATCTGACTTGTTTAACAATCAGCCACTTGGTGACAAAGGATTTGGCCTCGCCACCTGGCTGATGACCCCCCTATATGACACACACCAAAGTCGAGAGGTGATACAACGAAAGCCACAGAGCCACTCACAATATCGTGGAGAAAACCATTGGAGTGCTTAAGCAGCGCTTTAGATGCCGGGACCACTCAGGAGGCGAGCTCCAATACCACCCTGAGCAGGTAGCTCAATTCGTGGTGGTGTGCTCCATGCTGCACAACTTGGCTATCAGGAGGGGACAAGAATTGTCTGATGAGTCTGACAGTCCACCTCACCAGAGAGAGGAGGAGGAGGATGAGTAGGCGGACGCTGACATCAGTCCAGACAATCAGGCTGACGCTGAAGCCATGCCCCCCGCCCCCTAGAGACTGCATGAAAGGGCCCATGGTGGCATGATAGCTGCCAGAGCCTTATGTCAGGAGTTCATCAATGATCGTTTTGCCTGAAAGAACGTTGGTGTTACTTACAAGGCTGACACATGCTCGATGTGCAAGTGATACATCAATGGTGGGCATCACCTTGGTGACAGTTAAAGTTTAAGTTGATTGAAGTTAAATGTCATTATACGCTTTTGATAAGGAATCACCAGCGTGTAATGGTGCAGCTATCTGAGCCAATGCACAAGGTTTTGTTAAATAAAAACATTTAAACCGAACATTTGTTTGAAATCATCCGTATTTCTGAAAAAAACAACCTTCCCCCCGCCCCCCCACCCCCGCACCTCTACCCCTTCCCCTTCCCCTCCTGACTCCAAGCTGCCTGGCCGAGGAGCTCCTCAGGCGATGCTTCATTGGTGGGGGAGTGGGGGGGGGGGAGGCGGGCGGGGGATGATAGCCGAAATGCTGCTTGGACGGATACGGGAGAGGATGGTCCTGAGGTGGGAACTGTTATGTTTCTGTAAAGCATGCACTCCCATGTTCCGCCACCAGGGAGCTCATTCCCTGAAGTCCCAAGGGATCCCAGCATCCCTTGGGAGCACTGTCTATAAGCCGGCCCCTAAGGCCTGTTCCTCACTCTGGAGTGTCTTAATAAAGACTGAGGTCACTGTTACTTTAACCTCCCTGTGTGCAGCCTCATCTGTGTTAGGAACATAATAACTGGCGACGAGAATACGAATCCAATGCAAAGATGCTTAAAACTGTGGCATCCTGGAGAAGTTTTCGGAGGGTGAGGACTGGGAAGCCTATGTCGAACGGCTGGACCAGTACTTTGTAGCCAACGAGCTGGACGGAGAAGGAAGCAGTGCAAAAAGGAGAGCTTGCGGGGCACTGACCTACAGCCTCATGAAGAATCTTCTGGCTTCAGTGAAACCCACAGATAAGTCGTACAAGGAGCTGTGTGTCATGTATGCAACCTTCATACAACTGTAACCTTCATGTAACTATAACCTTCATGCAACCACACTGTCCACTGTCTATATGTCCTGGAAATGCACACCTTGACCACAGGGGGTGAACTTGTGGGAGACACTCCTCACCTGGGCAGTCAGGTATTTAAAGGGAGGTCCCACGCAGGGTCATCATTTCTTGGTCCTGGGAATAAACTGAGATCACATAGTGACCGTGTCTGCAGTACATGCCTCGTGTGAGTCAGTAGCAAGGTGCAGGGACACAACATTTGGCGATGAGAAACGGGAATCACCGAACCATGAGGATGGCCACCGGTAGCACAGAGGAACGTTACTGTGTGGGTAAGGACTGGGATGACTTCGTTGAGAGACTCCAGCAGAGTTTCGTCGCGAAGGACTGGCTGGGAGCGATAGCGGCTGACAAGCGGAGGGCGCATCTACTGACCAGCTGTGGACCACAGACTTATGCACTGATGAAAGATCTGCTCGCACCCGAGAAGCTGGCGGACAAGTCCTTCGAAGAGCTCAGCCAGCTGATCAGTGAGCATCTCAAACTGGCGAGTAGTGTACACATGGCCTGGCACCGGTTCTACACACACCGGCGTCGGGAGGGACAAAACATCTCGGACTTAGTTGCGGACCTGTGGCGCTTTGCCAGTCTCTAAGTTCACAGACGCATACAGGGGGGAGATGTTAAGGGATTTTTTCATTGAGGGCATTAGTCATGCCGGGATTTTCAGGAAGCTCATAGAGACTAAGGACTTGACTTTAGAAAGGACAATGTTGATAGCTCAGACCTTCATGGCAGGGTAAAAGGAGATCAAGCTAATTTACGCACGCAACTCTGGTTCCAACGTGCCAATGGACCAAAAAGTTAACATTGTGAACGTGGCTCAGGACCCCGCAGGCAGGCAAGGGCATTTTGAAACCGGCCAGGCAGCAACAGACGCTAGTGTGGGCCCACAACAGGGACAATGGAAAGGAGATCGGCAATTCACGCCATCTCGAGGAACAATGCGTCCTGTGATGGGACCATTGACACCCACCATCAGAGCGCTTAGAAACAACCAAAGGGACAATCAGAGAGGAATGCCTGGTAACAGTCCTTTTGTTAACAACAACCTCAGCTCATGCTGGAGGTGTGGGGGTAGACATACTGCGAAAAGCTGCAGGTTCCAGCAATTTATCTGTAGGAATTGCAACACCAGTGGACACTTGGCCAGAATGTGCAGAAAGGCTGTATCGCAGCTAATCCATGAGACAGAGGAACCAGACGAGGGGTCTGCAATGCAGGATGATGCTTCGGGCAAAGCCATGGATGCTGAAGTTCAGCGGGTTCATGTGGCTGACGTCCACAGCTCATACACCAAAACACCACCCATGATGATGAAAGTTTTATTGAATGGCATCCCGGTGCGCATGGAGCTGGACACAGGAGCCAACCAGTCCCTTATGAGTGCCCAACAATTTGAGAGATTATGGCCACACAGAGCTAGCAGGCCAAAACTGGAACGCATTGACACGCAGCTACGGACATACACCAAAGAGATCATCCCAGTGCTAGGCAGTGCAAACTTGGTGGTAACACATAATGGATCAGAGAACCGGCTGTCACTCTCGATTGTCCCGGGAAACGGCCCCGCACTTTTGGGGAGGAGCTGGTTAGCCGAGATGAACTGGAAATGGGGGATGTGCACACCATTTCATCTGTGGAGTGAAGCTCATGCTCACAGGTCCTACAGAAATTCGGGGCACTGTTTCAACTCGGTGTCGGGACTTTCAAGGGCAACAAAGTAGTGATACGCATCACCCTGGATGCCAGACCAGTGCACCACAAAGCCAGAGCGGTGCCATATGTGATGCGTGAGAAAATTGAAAATAAATTGGACAGGCTGCTCAGAGAGGGCATAATCTCGGCAGTTGAATTCAGTGACTGGGCAAGCCCCATCATTCCTGTTCTCAAAGCGGATGGCTCGATCAGGATTTGTGGCGACTACAAGGCCACCATCAATTGAGTGACACTGCAGGACCAATACGCACTTCAGAGAGTGGAGGACCTTTTTGCCATGCTGGCAGGTGGCAAGCTGTTCACCAAGTTAGACCTCACTTCAGCCTACATGACTCAGGAACTGGCTGAAGAATCCAAGCTTCTGACCACCATCACGACGCACAAGGAGCTATTTATCTACAATAGGTGTCCGTTTGGCATTCGTTCAGCGGCTGCTATCTTTCAGAAGAACATGGAAAGCTTGCTCAAATCCATTCCTGAAACGATCGTATTCCAAGATGACATCCTAATAACGGGTCGAGACACCGAGGAACACCTCCAAAACCTGGGGGAGCTGCTACGCCAACTGGACCGGGTAGGCTTGCGGTTGAAAAAGCCCAAGTGTATGTTTTTGACCATAGAGGTCGAGTTTTTGGGCAGAAGAGTTGCTGCAGACGGGATCCGGCCCACCGAAGCTAAAACGGAGGCGATCTGCCAGGCGCCCAGGCCCGGCAGCTCATCGGAGTTGCGATCATTCCTGGGACTTTTGAACTATTTCGGGAAATTTCTGCCGAACTTAAGCACATTGTTGCGTAAAGGTTGTGAATGGTTTTGAGGTGGCGGTCAAGAATGGGCTTTCAATGGAGCGCGGAACCTCCTTTGTTCCAACAAGATGTTGACCTTGTACGACTCCTGTAAAAAACTGGTTTTAACGTGTGATGCATCATCCTATGGGGTTAGGTGCGTGTTGCAGCAGAGTAATGATGATGGCCGACTCCAACTGGTGGTTTATGCCTCCAGGTCGCTCTCCCAGGCAGAGCGTGTATACGGCATGGTCGAAAAGGAAGCACTCGCTTGTGTTTACGGTGTGAAAAAGATGCACCAGTACCTTTTCGGTAGGCGGTTCGAGCTAGAGACGGACCACAAACTGTTAACATCCCTGTTGTCCAACAGCAAGGCGGTCAATGCCAATGCGTCAGCTCGCATACAGCGATGGGCTCTCACGCTGGCTGCATATGACTATACCATACAGCACCGGCCAGGCACCGAGAATTGCGCTGACACGCTCAGCAGGCTCCCACTGGCAATCACTGAGGGGGCGTCGGAGCAAAGCACTGAGATGGTCATGGCCGTTGAGGCTTTTGACACCGCAGGCTCCCCTTTCACGGCCCGCCAGATCAAAATCTGGACCAACAGAGACCCCCTCCTGTCCATGATAAAGAAATGTGTTCTGACTGGGGATTGGGCGCCTGCACAAGGGGCGTGTCCCGAGGAGGTCAGACCGTTTCACAGACGGATGTATATACTCCATCCAAGCCGACTGCCTGCTATGGGGCAGCCGGGTAGTCATGCCCCAGAAAGGAAGGGAAGCATTCATCAAGGAACTCCACAGCGAGCACCTTGGGATCGTGCTAATGAAGGCCATTGCCCGGTCACATGTATGGTGGCCGGGGATTGACTCAGACCTGGAACACTGGGTTCGCAGGTGCACAACGTGTGCCCAGCTGGCAATGCCCCCAGGGAAGCCCCCCTCAGTCCGTGGCCCTGGACCACCAGGCCATGGTCACGCGTTCACGTAGACTACGTGGGCCCGTTCATGGGAAAAATGTTCCTGATCGTTGTTGATGCATACTCTAAATGGATCGAGTGCATCATATTAAACTCGTGCACGTCATCCATTACAGTGGAGAGTCTGCGCACGGTTTTCGCGACCCACGGTTTGCCGGACATTCTGGTCAGCGACAATGGCCCGTGCTTCACCAGCCATGAATTCCAGGAGTTTATGTCGGGTAATGGCATCAAACACGTCCGGACAGCGCTGTTCAAGACGGCTTCCAATGGCCAGGCGGAACGCGCGGTCCAAGTCATAAAACAGGGCATGCTCCGTATCCAAGGACCCTCCCTTCAGTACCGCCTATCGCGCCTCCTGCTGGCCTACAGGTCCCACCCGCACTCGCTCACGGGAGTCCCGCCAGCGGAACTCCTCATGAAACGCACGTTTAAAACATGGCTGTCCCTCATTCATCCAGCCCTGGCAGACATTGTTGAGGGCAAGTGCCACTCCCAAACCGAGTGCAATGATCGAAACGCAAGGGGGAGGTGTATAGAAATTGATGACCCGGTATTTGTTCTTAACCATGCTTTGGGACCCAAGTGGCTTGAGGGCACCGTAATTGGCACAGAGGGGAATAGGATCATAGTGGTCAGACTCAACAAGCTGCTTGTATTGTATAACCCGTGTAAAAGACTTGTGCTAGCATGTGACGCGTCGTCGTACGGAATCAGGTCTGTATTACAAAAAGCTAACATTGCGGGGAAGTTGCAACCTGTCGCCTATGCTTCCAGGAGCTTGTCTAAGGCCGAGAGGGTCTACAGCATGATTGAGAAAGAGGCATTAGCGTGTATGTTCATGGTAAAGCAAATGCATCAGTACCTGTTTGGCCTCAAATTTGAGCTGGAAACCGATCACAAGCCCCTTAAATCCTTGTTCGTGGAAAACAAGGGGATAATTACTAATGCCTCAGCCCGCATACAAAGATGGGCACTCGCGCTATCAGCGTAAAGCTATACCATCCGCCACAAGCCAGGTACAGAGAACTGTGCGGATGCTCTCAGTCGGCTACCATTGACCACCACGGGGGTGGAAATGACGCAGCCTGCAAACTTGGTGATGGTGGCGCAGCCCGCAGACTTGTTGATGGTCATGGAAGCGTTTGAAAATGATAAATCACCTGTCATGGCCCGCCAGATTAGGACTTGGACCAGCCAAGATCCTCTGCTGTCCCCAGTAAAAAACTGTGTACTGCATGGGAGCTGGGCCAGCATCCCTGTTGAAATGCAAGAGCCAATCAAGCCATTCTAGTGGTGAAAGGATGAGCTGTCTATTCAGGCAGACTGCCTGTTGTGGGGTAACCGTGTAGTGCTACCCAAAAATGGGCAGGGAGACGTTCATCTCGGATGTCCACAGCACACACGCGGGTATAGTAATGATGAAAGCGATAGCCAGATCCCACGTGTGGTGGCCCGGTATCGACTCTGACTTAGAGTCCTGTGTACGGCAATGCAGCGTATGTGCTCAGTTGAGCAACACGCCCAGAGAGGCACCACTAAGTTTGTGGTCCTGGCCCTCCAGACCATGGTAGAGGATCCATGTCGACTATGTGGGCCAGTTTCTCGGTAAAATATTCCTGGTGGTGGTGGATGCTTTTTCAAAATGGATTGAATGTGAAATAATGTCGGGAAGCACCACCACCGGCACCATTGAAAGCCTGAGGGCCATGTTTTTCACCCATGGCCTGCCTGACATACTGGTCAGTGACAACGGGCCATGTTTCACCAGTGCAGAATTTGAAGAATTCATGACCCGCAATGGGATCAAACATGTCACCTCGGCCCCGTTTAAACCAGCCTCCAATGGGCAGGCAGAGCGGGCAGTACAAACAATCAAACAGAGCCTTAAACGAGTCACAGAAGGCTCACTCCAAACCCGCCTGTCCCGAGCACTGCTCAGCTACCGCACGAGACCCCACTCACTCACAGGGGTGCTCCCAGCTGAGCTACTCATGAAAAGGACACTTAAAACCAGACGCTCGCTGGGTCACCCCAACCTGCATGATCAGGTAGAGAGCAGGTGGCAGCAACAAAATGTAAACGATGGTCGCACCACTGTGTCATTGATCTGATCTGAATGACCCTGTGTATGTGCTAAACTATGGACATGGTCCCAAGTGGATCGCGGGCACGGTGATAGCTAAAGAAGGGAATAGGGTGTTTGTAGTCAAACTAGACAATGGACAAATTTGCAGAAAGCACCTGGACCAAACGAGGCTGCGGTTCACAGACTGCCCTGAGCAACCCACAGCAGACACCACCTTTTTCGAGCCCACAACACACACCCAAAGGATCAACGACACCACGCCGGACCAGGAAATCGAACCCATCACGCCCAACAGCCCAGTAAGGCCAGGCTCACCTAGCAGCCCTGCAGGGCCAACAACACGCCAGCCCAGCGAGGGCACAGCCAACACACCAGAACAGACTTTTGTACCGAGGCAGTCCACCAGGGAAAGAAAGGCCCCCAACCGCCTCACCTTGTAAATAGTTTTCACTTTGACTTTGCGGGGGGAGTGATGTTGTGTATCTGTAAAGCATGCACTCCTATGTTCTGTCACCAGGGATCTCACCCCCTGAAGTCCCAAGGGATCCCAGCATCCCTTGGGAGCACTGTCTATAAGCCTGCCCCTAAGGCCTGTTCCTCACTCTGGAGTTTCTTATTAAAGACTGAGGTCACTGTTACTTTAACCTCCCTGTGTGCAGCCTCATCTGTGTTAGGAACACAATAGGAACATGCTCAGAGCCAGAAGCAAGATGTTGCTGCTGACTCTCGTGTGTTTATCAATGGGGGTGCGGCACCTTGGGGTGCAGTGCCGCGCTCCGAGACCACTGGGAGCCCTCTGCCACCAGTCTTCCTGGCTACCAGCTCCAGGGCCTCCCATTCCTTCCATGTTATATCTTATTTGTTGGAAAAAAACTTGGTGCCAACTATGTTCTTGGTGCTTCGTAGTCTCTTTGCTGCTGGTGAATCTCCCTCGTGTCTCCCACAACAGCCAAGCAAGCACACACCACAGCCACACACGCCTTCAGACCATCTCAGCTCCTTCTCTCTCTGTCTCCTCTTCTGCGCATGTCATGATGACCCTTGACCTCCTGAATCGCCGGAATCGAGCATTGCCATGCTGTTGCTAAGGACAACGACACTTTACGACAGAAGGTCAGCGAGATTTAGCGTTACCAGCCATTTCATATCGTGCGCGGTAACGCCCATTTTCAAAAATGGAGACTAGGTGCTTTGAGAATGGGCGAGAAGCTGGCGATCTGAAAACTCTTTTTTACCACCCAAGCCGGAAATAACTCTCATTTTTGGGCGATAAGCACAAAAGTGGAAAATCTAGCCCTAAATCTTGAGAAAAATGGTGCATTGATGAATAGCTGTGCTAAGATGACAGTGATTTTAATTGAATTTGTTTCTATTAGAGATTGCCAGTCTTGCCATTTCTGCTGCAGCTCCAGTGCAGCTGGTAACTCTTCAGTCTTAATCTCCTTATCATTGTCCTCTTCAGGGCCAGAGATTGAAGCCTAGTCAGCTGAAGGCACGGACACTAATGTTGGGGGCGAAGCAAAGCGAGGATACGTAAGTTGCCAGTATTGGGGGAATGCAGAGTTCTCGGAGGTTTGTAGGGCTGGAGGAGGTTACAAAGATAATGAGAGGTGAGGCCATAGAGGGACAAACACAAGGATAAGAATTTTACATTTCATGTGTTTTTGGACCTGGAGCGAATGTAGGTCAGCAAGCACAGGGTTGATGGATGAACGGGTCTTGGTACGAATTAGGATACGGGAGGGCAAAGCTTTGGAAGTTTATGGAGGGTGGAAGATGGGATGCCGACCAGGAGAGCATTGGAATAGTCGAGTCTGGAGGTAATAAAAGCATGGATGTGGGTTTCAGCAGCCGATGAGATAAGGCAGGGCTAAGTCGGGCAATAATCCGCAGTCAAGGTAGGTGATCCTGGTGATTGAGTCGGAAGCTCAGCTTAGCGTTAACTAGGATGCCATGGTTGTGAACAGTCTGGTTCAGCCTCAGGCAATGTCCAGAGTGTGGGATGGAATGAGTAGTTAGGGAACAGAATTTGTGGCGGGAGCCGAAGACAATGGTTTCAGTCTTTAATTGGAGGAAATTTCTGCTCATCCAATACTGGGTGTCGGACAAGCAGTGTGACAAATCCAAAATAGTAATGGGGTTGAGAGAGTTGGTGGTGAGGTAGAGCTGGATGTCGTCAACATGCATACATTTGAAATCAGATGATGTCGCTGAATGGCATGATTTAGGTGAGCAATAGGAGGTGGCCGGCCAAGGACAAATCCTTGGGGAACTCCAGCGGTATCATTGCGGGTCCGAGAAGGGAAGCCTTTGAAGAATGAGATTCTCTGGCTCTGACTGGATAGAAAATAATGGAATCAGGTGAGTGCAGTCCCCCTCAGCTGGACATCACTAGAAACGGAGGAGAGGCACAGGAGGAGGATGGTTTGGTCAACTGTGTCAAAGGCTGCAGACAGACTGAGAAGGATAAGGAAGAATAGTGCATAGTCACAGTCACATATGATGTAATTTGTGACTTTGATAAGGGCCACTTTAGTGCTGTGAGAGGGGCAGAAGCCTGATTGGAGAGGTTCAAACATGGAATTGTGGGAAATATGGGCACTGATTTTAGAGGCGACAACACGGTCAAGGAATTTGGAGAGGAAAAGAAGGCTGGAGGTAGTTTGTAAGTAAAGAGGCTGGGTTTTTTTAGGAAAAGGGTGATGATGGCACATTTGAAGGGAAGGAGGATGGCACCAGAGGAGTGGGAACCATTAACAATATCAGCTAGAATGGAAAACAGGAAAGTGCAGGAGATGGGTTTCGTGGACAAGATGAACTTGGAGAAGGCATGAAGGGAGATAGGAGAGAAACTAGAGAAAGATTGGAGTTCAGGGCTAGGGCAGGGGATCCTCGGGGGATGTTTGACTTGTTGAGCTTGGGGAAGGGAGCGATGCGGCAAAGGCAGATAAATGGATGATCTCAACCTTAATGACAAATAATTCCATAAGATCCTTGCTCATTAAAGAAAAGTGCCACAATTAGCCATTTTGTATTGCAAATTCGTATTTGAAAGAAATAAGAAAGAATGGGGGGGAAATTGCAGCCTTTGGACGAACACTTCCGTCCCAAAAATGTTTAACAAAAATACCTGGGGGTCACAGAGACACCTTCGATTCCGGTTGGAGGCCTTCATTTGTAACGAGATAATGTATAGCGCCCGCTAGCTAGGAGGTATCAATATAATGTATAGCACCCTCTAACTTGGAGGTATCAATATAATGTATAGCACCCTCTAACTCGGAGGTATAGGGAGCGGTATTAAGAGAGAGGATTTGTGAAGGAACGCCATCTTAAGCTCCACATGGCTGTCTGAGATCTCCCAAATAAATAGAATTAAGTTGAGCAAAGAATGTCAAGAGAATATAAAATACATGGTGTCAGAAACAGAGACCTCCAATCTTTCGTCGAAAGTATCTACAAACGAAATGTTGGAACTGTAAGATTTTTTCGAGCCGATCGAAATCGACGTTAAGCAATGCAGTGCAGAGCGTGCTTCCTACACATCGTGCATGGATCCGTGAAGGGCGATAAATAGTCATACACTTGTAAAATAATCTACAGGCATTAGTAAAGTAAACTTAAAGTGGCATAAGTTTTTGTAGGTTTTTTAGAGCCTCAATTGAAAAAGTATTTCTACAAAGACATGGCCACGATATTTTACTATTAGACTTGTTCTAGTCCTCTGGGTATTTGAACTGTATACATGTATGTGACAAACTCAAAGTAGCGAGCTATCATAACCACCACGGCGCCAACTCCCACGCACATTCCTCTCCCACCTCCATTGCAGGTGACTGGCGATATGAAAGCCAACTGGAAAAAATTCAAACAGCTGTGGGACAGCTATGAAATTATCACAACTATTGTGGAAAAACCAGATAGAGTTAGGGTTACAATGTTTATCATTGCCATTGGCAGCAATGCCCAAGATATCCACAATAATCTTGCCTATAAATCAGAGGAAGACAAGCAGGAAACTGAGATTATTTTGATGTTAAACCAACATCATCTATGAACGGTACCAGTTTAACAACTGTGTACAAGGGGACGAGCGGTTTGACAGATATAGCGTGAAAGTGAGAGAGCTAGCATCGTCATGTGATTTCGGTAATTTGAGGGATGATTTCATCAGAGACCGTATAGTCTGCAGAATATCTGATAACACTCTGCGTAAGAGGCTGCTGCAAGAATCAAGCCTAACACCCGATAAATGTGTGATGCTCTGTAAAGCTAGAGGCCACAGTTGCGCAAATGAAATCCATGAAGCTCACTGAAACAGACTCTGAAGATGTCAAAGTTGTCAGACAAAAACCCTGACCCACAAAGAAAGAATCCACAGACAAAGAGTTCATGAACAATTGCAGATATTGTGACAAAAGACATGAGTTATCAAAAACTAAATGCCCAGCATGTGGGAAGACCTGCACAAGTTACGGCAAACTAAATCACTTTTCCCAAAAAGTGCAGAGTGGATCGAGGCAGAAGTCTACACAAAACCCTAAATATAAGGGCAAGTCAAAAGTTCATGCACTGTATGAAGAGAGTTATGATTCTGATTTTGAAGTCATGACTGTAAAGATGCTTGGTATAAAGTTGATTACACAAAGATAAAGCTGACAGAAAGTATGCCAACAAGATTATGGCTACCTTCTCCATTAAAGGTCAAATGGTAAAAATGCAACTAGATTGTGCGGCCACATGCAATGTTCTACCTCTTAGATACTTACCCAAAGGCTTAAAGATAAAAAGAATCTAAAGACAATATTGTCACTATATGACAACCATGCAACCATTCCAGTGATAGGGACTTGTAATGTGCCACTGGAAAATACAAAGAACAAGCAAAAGTACGTTGTGCCTTTTGTGATCATTGAGGGCCAAAGTGCACCACTGATTGGCTCACGCACTGCTCAACAGCTACAACTGATAAAAGTGCAGCATTAGAATATCGCGGTGGTAAATGAACCACGTGAATCACAGACTACGAACAAGGCTAAAATCTCGTTAGTGTCAAAAACTGATGTCAACAATGCATATCCGGATGTGTTTAAGGGACTTGGACACATGCCAGGGACAGTTCACCTTGAACTTAATGAATCAGCGACAACAGCTGTAATTCCACCCAGACGGGTGCCAATAGCGATCAAACAAACGCTAAAAGAGGAATTCAATTGTTTGGAAAAATGATAAATCATCATGAACGTGACTAAGCCGACGGACTGGGTATCCAGTCTAGTGACTGTACAAAAAGCAAATGGAAAAATACGGGTAGGTATAAACCCTCAACATCTGAACAGTGCCCTGAAACGTGGACACTATCCACTTCCTGTGATCGATGACATCTTGCCACATATGTCAAATGTAAAGGTCTTCACTGAAGCAGACTGCAAGGAGGGTTTCTTGCAATGTGAACTAGACACAGAGTCCTCCTACCTCACGACCTTCCAGACTCCATGGGGACGATATTGATATAATAGAATGCCATTTGGCATCAGTCCTGCCCTAGAAATCTTCCAGCAGAAGCTAGACCAGAACCTTGGGAGTCTAGATGGAGTCTACAAGATTGCAGATGCTATCTTGATCACTGAACGCGGTGAGACACTGAAAGAGTCCAATCACGATCATGACGCAAACTTCCGCAAATTCATGCAGAGATGCAGAGAGCGAAACATCAAACTAAATTTCGATAAATTCAAATACAAGGGTTCCCAAGTGAAATAACACTGGACACATACTGTCAAGTGATGGACTCAAAGCCGACCCAAGCGAAGTGGTCGCAATCAACGAAATGCAGAAACTGCAGGATGTCGCAGGTGTACAACGATTTGTTAGCATGACAAAGTACCTCGCAAAATTCTTGCCAGATCTTTCAGACCTCTGAGCCTCTGCGATGGCTTACTCATAAAGACACGGTCTGGAAATGGACTGAAGAACAAGACAAAGCGTTTGAAGCTATCAAACAATGCATGACAGATTCTCCAATGCTCAGGTACTTTGACCACAAACTTGCAACCAAAGGTCAAGGAGATGCTTCAAGAAAGGAGCTTGGGTTCATACTTCTGCAACAGGGACAACCAATCACATATGCGAGCCGAGCGCTCACTCCAACAGAAACGCGATACTCTGAAATCGAAAAGGAGCTGCTTCCTCCAGAGAAATCGTGACAGATTGGAAAAGCTGTTTTTTGCCGCATGTGCATCTCGCCCCTAAAACCGCCTTTTGCAAGGCCTCGCCGAGTCCGTGCGCACTTGGCAAGGCCGGAATTTTCAGCACAATATCACACCTTTCATGTCCTCAGGACACAATGTGCATTACAGCCAATGAAGTACTTTTGAGGTGTAGTTACAGTTGTAATGGAGGCAACCAAATTGTGTACAGCAAGGTCCCACAAACAGCAAAGAGATAGTAACCAGATAATCTATTTTTGTAGTGATGTTAATTGAGGGATAAATATTAGCCAGGACACTGGGGAGAACTCCAATGCTTTTCTTTGAATAGTGCTGTAGAACTTTTAAGGGTTCTTGGACAAGATAACACCAATAGGCAGTAGTTAGTATGTTTTGTGCAATGGATCCAGATTTATTAAGCTTACAACAGTAGTGTACTTTACAAAAGGTGATAACTGAATGAAAGCTTGCAGTCTTAGGTCTCTGGAAACTTTCAGACACAGTCAACGTCATCTTAAATCTGTTCATAGCTACCCCAGCAGTTTCTGTGTGTAGGTATTCTTTGAGTATCGATGTTTTAACCAATTTCTTATCAAAGGTTCATTTGGCCAGTGTCCATATATGGTCTTTAACAAAATCACCCTTTTTAATTGGTTCTAGTGGTCAAAATACCATTGTCACTCAGATCAAGGTTGTATCTTGGCCACTCCTGCCTCCATTAATTTTCCATCAACCCTACTTTATCCATGTTACATTCTTTTACCTCACTGGAATGCGCCTTATCTCTTTTACTCCTAACAAGCAGTACCTGGTCTGGTAACAAGGGCCCATTTCAAACTGTCTCTCTAGTCTTGGATGGTGCCCAGACTATCTCACTTTAATCTATCAGATGGGTACCTTAACTCCAATGATCTGCTTTATTTTATGTTTCTTTATAATAACTATAGTTCAAATATCTTTGTAATTAGTTTTGTTAAATGAAGTCTAATTTCTACTCTGCATGTTATTTAATAATTTGACCTTCACCAGCAGCCTGTGGCTGCTTGTTATCTGAGCCGAGTCAAAACTGCTTTTTGCGTACTTTTGACTAGGCTGTAAGATTCCCATGCCCACAGAGACTACAAATTGAATATATATATGAACCTCTAATACCAGTCTTTCTGACAATGCCATGGGATAATTTACATTTACCTGAAAGGGCAGATGGAGCCTCAGTTTAATGTCTCTTCCAAAAGACAGTGCAGCAATCCTTCAGTACTGCACTGGGGTGCCCTCCTAGATTATTAGATGATTATTAGTTGGGAAAAAGCAAAATACTACAGATGCTGGATATCTGAAATAAAAACAAAAACAGCTGGAAATATTCAACAGGTCAGTCAGCATCTGTGGAGAGACTCTGGAGGCGAAATTCGGGTACTTTGCGCATGCCATTAGCACCCGTGGGGACGGTGCTAATGGAGTGCAAATTGTTTTTTGCCATGGGGTGATGAGAATAGCACCCCCCACGAAATTGGCCTGGGGTTTTGTGGAGGCGCTGAGAGAAAGCGCCCCGCTTGGCTGCGCCCAGCGATGATTATGTAATTGCCGTGCGCAGTGTCCTGTTACCATCCCAGAAGAGAAATTCAGTGGCGCCCCCTCACTTACCGCCTGGTGCTGATAACGACAGCTTTCGCTGTCAACTTTCAGTTAGGACTCAGCTGGAGGATGCTATTTAAAGGCACCATCTTTAGAAATAATTTTTGTCGGCCATTACTGTTTGCAGCTTTCTAATACATAGGCAAACTTTCTGTTGGACAGATTTGAGTGATTTTCAGTAGAAGGAGTGTTCTGCCTGTTAACCATTCCTGTGTGTCATTGAGATTTGAAAGGACAACATTTAAATCACTTCATGGAGGCTGGCTTGGCACTTGACCTTCTGCTCCGACGTCACCATTGGAGGCAGCTTAGACAGGGAGAAAAGCAGGGAGAAAGGCAGAGAGAAAGGAACAGAGAAAGGCAGGGAGAAAGGAACAGAGAAAAGCAGCAAAATGTGGCCAGAGGGAGGAGGCCCAACAGGGCTGTCAACAGGAGGCCTTACCCTCCCAGGGTATTGTGGCAGCAATTCTCCTACATCAATTTCACTGAGGAACAGTATGTTCAAAGGCTGAGCTTCAGCAAGGACATCACAGAGCTCTGCCATCTCCTGCAACCAGACCTCGCGCCTCAGACCAGGGCGAGGACGGCTCTCAGTGGCAGTCAACGTCACCATCGCGCTCAATTTCTACACCAATGCATTCTTCCTGTGTGCAACAGGAGACATCTCCAACATCTCCCAGTTTGGCATCCATTGCTGCATCCGCGAGGTCACAGATGCTCTGCACAGAAAGAGAGAAGCAGCTGGAATAAGTATTTGGCTTTTGTTATGTATGGAGAATAAGTCAAACTGAACACTGTGAGCTCAAAGTGTGACACCCCGTAGTCTTTTATTGCAGGTCTCCAGAGTGCCTCTCCAACTTGTGAGGCCTCCTTAAATATCTGTGCTCCCAAGGGATTATGGGATCCCTTGGGCCTCCAGGGAATGAGCCCTCTGGTGGCTGTACAGAGTAAATACAAATTTACATATATAACAGCTTTGCCAGGATAGCGGGCTTCCCCATGGTGCAGGGCACCATTGATTGCACCCACGTCTCCTTACGGGTATCGCATAACAGTCCTGAGGTATTCCGTAACTGCAAAGGCTACCACTCACTGAATGTGCAGTTGGTGTGCGACCACACATGCAGCATCCTCACCATCAATGCCCGCTATCCTGGAAGCAGCACTCACTCCTCCAGGTCACTAAGCTCCTGCAGTTGAGGTTCACCCCTTCCAGTCCTTTGCTGCTCTCTCCTATTATGTCCCATCATGACATGCAAAAGAAAGGAATTGTGTGAATAAGAGTCCAGCTATGTATGTGGAAGATATGCCTGCCGTGGTTGAATAGCTGTGAATGTAGGCAAGACATGAGATGAGGATGTGAGACTGAGTAGCTGAAGATGTTCAGTGGGTGAGTGGTGGGGGAGTGGTGATTTGCTCAGTGTGCACAGACAGAGGTTCAGAGGCTGATATGTAGGAGGTGGGGAAGCATGTACTCACCTTCACCATCCGACTGAGGTCGTTGAACTTCTTGTGGCACTGTGTCAAGTTTCTGTCCACAACAGTGCTGGCCGACACCTCCTTGGCCACTTGTCGCCACATCGCCCTGAAGATCTGTGGTGATGGCCTCCTTCCAGATGCAGGAAACAGCAATTCCTCCTCTCCACTGCCCCACCGATGTCCACAATGCCACATTGTTGAACCGCGTGGCCCTCTCCCTTGCAGCAGGATTTTCACCAACCATCCCCCAAAGTTCTCTCAGTTGCTCAGAGCTGTGACTCTAGTGCAGTAATGCTGAAAATGAGCAGCTGAAGCTGAATATTACCTCCCCGTTTAAGAGCAGGAATCAACCCGTGTGAAGGATTGAAGGATGATTGCTGAATACAACTCAGCTGAAATTGGATAGCATTCTGTAATTAGTGCCTCTGTAGCACCGCACTGAGGTCTAGCACCACATTTACCACCCTCCCCTTCCTTCCAGGGGCGCAAAGTCCAATTTAGCTGAAGTTCAGAATCGTTTGTGACGGCGCTGACTTATCAAACTTTTAAAAGTTGGCGCCGGGCGCTCCCGAACCTCACTTACTCTGTTTCTCTCTCCACAGATGCTACCTGACCTGCTGACTATCAGTATTTTCTGTTTTTATTATTAGTTGGGATATAATTGATGAAAGAATAGAGCTACGTCAGCAATAATAATATCTCATGGATAGTCCAAATATAAAAGCGAAAATGTCATAAGGAAAGGCTTAATTTCTAAACATACTGGACAATGATAACAGTACTGTGAAATATTTAAGCACAGGCTTTCCTGATATATAATTATAAAGGCCCATAACAACAATTACTATTAAACAGGTGTAGTTTACTGAAAAATAAGGAACAGCGTTAGATCTCTGCAGCAGAAATGCTCAGGTACACCAGAGAGGAAATATTAAATTAGTGTATTTGTTCTGAAGAAGTCCTGTGTAATTATCTTTTCCCAAAGTGTGTTAATACTTTTACATATGCCATACCTATTAAAGAGGAATGTAAAAATGGAAAATAAATGTAATTGCATATGCCCTGGTACTTATTATGTTGTGGAAAAAACAATTTTAGGCATGTCTGATCAATTGTTTTCAATACAAATGTTTATACAGCATCGCTGGAGAAATATCACCAACGATGCCTCCGGAAGATCCTGCAAATCCCCTGGGAGGACAGACGCACCAACATCAGTGTCCCTGCCCAGGCTAACATCCCCAGCAATGAAGCATTAACCACACTCAATCAGCTTCGCTGTGCAGGCCACTTAGTTCGCATGCCAGACACTAGACTCCCTAAGCAATTGCTCCAAGCGGAGGTCCTTCATGGCAAACGAACCAAAAGTGGGCAGCGGAAACGTTATAAGGACACCCTCAAAGTCTCCCTGGTGAAGTGCGACATCACCACTGACACCTGGGAGACCCTGGCCGAAGACCGCCAGAGGTGGCGAAAGTGCATCTGAGAGGACGTAAAGAGGTCAGGCGCAGGCAGCGGAAGGAACATGTGGTAAATCAGTGCCACCCCCCCCCTTCCCCCGACGAATATCTGTCCCACCTGTGACAGGGTCTATGGCTCTCGTGTTGGACTGTTCAGCCACCAAAGAACTCACTTTAGGAGTGGAAGCAAGTCTTCCTCGATTCCGAGGGACTGCCAATGATGATACAGCATCTCAGACTAAAATGCATTGTATTGCTTAAACTTTATAATGTACAGATGCAGAATGAACAGTTACATGCTGACTCATTCAATACATTTAACTTAGCTTTGGATTTTACGCTGTACTATTCTGCAGCTCTGTATCCTGAGTTCTATCCCATACTTCTACCACCCCTGTCCTCACCAAATTCCACTGGCTCCTTGACCCAGCAAATTGATTCAAGATCCTCGTCCCTGTTTTCAAATCCCTCAAAGACCTCACTTTTTGCACCTGGGAAATATTTTCCAGCCCACACCCTCTGATCCTCTCACTCCAGATTACTGCTCACTCCTACCCCCTCAACTCCACCACCCAAGGTCGGTATTTCTGCCATCACTCACTCACAGCCCTGCCTTCCATAACCACCTCTCTTTGATTGAGGGCTTTAAAATTAAGAAGGGGTTCAATAGGGTAGACATGGAGAAGATGTTTCCATGTGAAGGTGGCCATAAATATAAGATAGTTACCAATCCAATCCAATCAGAGAGTGGTGAGTATGTGGTATTCACTACCACATGGAGTGGTTGAAGTGAACAGCATAGATAAATTTAAGGATAAGTACTTGAAGGAGAAAGGAATAGAAGGTGGAAGACATTTAAGGAGATATTTCATCATTCTCAACAAAGATATATTCCATTGAGAATGAATGTCTCTACGAGAAGGATGAACCATTTGTGGCTAACTAAGGAATGATATCAAATTGAAAGAAAAGGCACATAATGTTGCGAAGATTAGTGGTAGGCCAGATTAGGAAAATTTTAGAAACCAGCAAAGAACGACTAAAAAAATAATAAAGAGGAAAAATTAGATTATGACAGTAAACTAGCAAGAAATATAAAAACAGATTGTAAGAGCTTCTACAAATATATAAAAAGGAAGAGAGTAGCTAAAGTAAATGTTGGTCCCTTAGAGGATGAGATTGGGGAATTAATAATGGGAAACAGAGAAATGGCAGAGACTTTGAACAAGTATTTTGTATCGGTCTTCATGTTAGAAGACACTAAAAGCATCCCGATAATAGTAGAAAATCAGGGGGAAAAAGGGAGGGAAGAAATTAAAACAATCACTATCACTAGAGAAAAAGTACTAGGCAAACTAATAGAACTAAAGGTGAAGAAGTCCCTTGGACCTGATGGCCTGCATCCTTGGGTCTTAGAAGAAGTGGCTGCAGAGATAGTGGATGCATTAGTTGTAATATTCAAATATTCCCTAGATTCTGGAAATGTTCCAGCGAATTGGAAAACCGCTAATGTAATGCCTCTATTCAAGAAAGGAGGGAGACAGAAAGCAGGAAACTATAGGCCACTTAGCCTAACATCTGTCATAGGGAAAATGCTGGAATCTATTATTAAGGAAATGGTAACAGGGCATTTAGAAAATCATAATACAATCAAGCAGAGTCAACATGGTTTTATGAAAGGGAAATTGTGTTTGACAAATTTATTAGAGTTCTTTGAGGATGTAACGAGCAGAGTGGATAAAGGGAAACCTGTAGATGTAGGGTATTTGGATTTCCAAAAGGCATTCGATAAGATGCCACATAGAAGGTTACTGCACAAGATAAACAGCTCATGGTGTTGGGGGTAATATATTAGCGTGGATAGAAGATTGGCTAACTAACAGAAAACAGAGAGTCGGGGTAAATGGGTCATTTTCAGGTCGGCAGACTGTAACTAATTGAGTGCCACAGGGATCATTGCTGGGGGCACAACTATTTACAATCTATATTAATGATTTGGATGAAGGGACCGAGTGTACTGTAGCCAAATTTGCTGATGATACAAATATAGGTGGGAAAGCAAATTGTGAGGAGGACACAAAGAGCCTGCAAAGGGATGTAGACAGGTTAAGTGAGTGGGCAAAAATTTGGCAGATGGAGTATAATGTGGGAAAATGTGAGGTTATCCACTTTGGTAGGAAGAGTAGCAAAGCAAAATATTATTTAAATAGGGACTACAGAATGCTGCAGTACAGAGGGATTTGGGTGTCCTCGTACATGAAACACAAAAAGTTAGCATGCAGGTACAGCCAATAATTAGGTAGGCAAATGGAATATTGGCCTTTATTACAAGGGGGATGGAGTATAAAAGTAGGGAAGTCTTGCTACAATTGTAGAGGACGTTGGTGAGACCACACCTAGAGTACTGAATACAGTTTTGGCCTCCTTACTTAGGAAGGATATACTTGCATTAGAGGCAGTTCAGAGAAGGTTCACTAGGTGACCTGGGATGAAGGGGTTGTCTTATAAGGAAAGGTTGAGCAGGTTGGGCCTGTACTCATTGGAGTTTAGAAGAATGAGAGCTGATCTTATTGAAACATATGATTCCGAGGGGGCTTGACAGGGTAGATGCTGAGAGGATATTTCCCCTCGAGGGAGAATTTAGAATTAGGGGGTGTTAGTGTTTTATCAGAAGAATCACTCAACACTCAGAGTCGGTTCCAACGCCAATGCGGCCTTTATTAACGCCAGTGGGGAGGAAGCCTCAGGACTGGATCCAGGTACTTCACTCCGCAGAACAAAGGGTTTCATGGATCTTTATATGTTTTACAACAGTTTACTACAGTTACATCATATAGATTATAAATTCAATTAGACCAATAGATAGAGTTAGTTTCTAAACATAAAGTGGCTCATGTGTTGCTAAGAGATGTGTTGCTAAGAGATGTGTTGCTAAGGGGTGTGTTGCTAGGAACGACTCATCTTACTGTCCTTGGGTACTGTCTTTGGTAGCCTCCTTATCTTAATCCTGTTACAGAGTCGTATTGTCCTTACTTCCACCAGAACATTTAGTCCTGAGGCTTGGCTGATTAGAGACATCTGCAGAGTTTGCTTGCTTGTTAATCCTGTGTGTAGGAAACAACAATTATCAGTTTCCAGGAATGCGGTCTAATTCAGCTGACAGAAATCCCTTGAGGCCTCACGGGTAGCCATTTTATGGTATTAGAGTTACATATTTAGTTCTAACCTTATACTACAGGTGTAGTTCTAACCTTATGCTACAGGTGCCGTTGCCCTAGGTTTTGATATATTCAGCAGGTGCCTAATGCCTACAACAGGGGGCATAGTTTCAGAATAAGGGGTCGCCCATTTAAGACAGAGATGAGGAATTTATTCTTTCAGAGGGTTGTGGATTTTTGGAATTTTCTACCCCAGAGAGCTGTGGAGGCTAAGTCATTGAATATATTCAAGGCAGAGATAGACAGATTCTTGAACTATAAGGGAGTCCAGGGTTATGGGGAACAGGCAGGAAAGTAGAGTTCAGGCCAAGATCAGATCAGCCATGATCTTATTGAATGGCGGAGCAGGCTCGAAGACGCAGTATGGCCTACTCCTGTTCCTATTTTTTATGATCTTATGCTGATAGGGTGAGATGAGGTAGAGTAGGAGGAGGCTCGCGTGGGCATAGACCTGTTTGTGTGCTGTAAATTATTCCTGTTTTCTAAATACCTATCTGTTCAATGCTGCTTTTGTTCCGCCCTTCCTCCCCCACACCCCTGCCCATTGCCAATTATTTTTCACTTCCTACTCTGTGTCCACCTCTTCTCATTGTAAAAAACTGTTGAGCTGTTCTTCTATGAGGAGTCTCATATATAAAAGCATGTTATTGTTATTAATATACATACACTAATTTGACTTTGTGTTATATTTTTACTCTCTGAAGCAATCCAGTTTTCATTCTTTCTTTTCCAGAGCTTTCCAAAATTTTAATCATTCTTACTTGTGATAAGAAGTGAGGAAGGTCAGATGGTGATATTCATTTTCCCTAAATATTTAATTTGATAAATAAAGACCACTGGGTGGTTTCTCAGAACCTATCAGTAACTCTTGAAAAGTTGTGGATATTCTTAATTGTGATACTGATACCTGAAAATGGAAAATTTCTGCCTCTTTACACATGTGTATTTGAAAAGCTTTTATACATATGACGATACAATTGTGTGACATCAAGGTCAGACTCACTGCCAACAACAAGATTTCACGAGCGCAAACAGTGAGAATGATTGCGATCCAATAACACGAATAGAGCTGTGTTTATTTTAATTTGATCAGTGATATACATGAAACATGGTAATATTTTCTCACAAAATCAGTTTCACTGAAAATAAGCAAGATCGAACATCTGTTCTTTTCCAGTTTCAGTGGTACATCAGCTGATGCTTTAGCTCTTGGCCAGGAAAGGGCTTTAAATGCAGAACCTATAGTAAATATATTTGAACTCTAGTAACAAACCTTACTTATCGTACCGTTTTAACTTCAACAAACCAGTGAATATTCATTCGAAAATTGACACATTTTTCAGGCGCCAATAATTGAGGATGTATCTCTTTTTTATCCCAAATGCAAATTTGCAGTACTGAATGGCTGCTTGTGGCCCCTTTACACAATGTCTAAATAATTTGGTTAAAATATATAAATAATAAGAAAAAGGCTTTCAGTTACTCATCACCTTATCAAGTTCCTCAGAAATGTCTCAAGGCATTTCACATACAGTATATGATCTTGAAATGTAGTAACTGTTGTCAGGTCAAAGCAGCAGCCATTTTGCACACAACAAGACCCCACAAACATCAACGAGATGAATTACCAGTTGAGTTGTTTTGTTGGAATGTTGCCCAAGACACCAGGAGAATTGTTTACTTTTCTTTGGCTGGTGCCATGGATTTTTAATGTCCACCTAAACAATGAGAACAGTCAGACAAAGACCTTAATTGAACACATCAACTGAAGGTTGGCCTCTCCAACAATGCAGCAATCTCTTAGTACTTGCTGGTGTGTCATCCTAGATTATGTGCTCAACTAAGAGTAATCTGGTCTAATACCAGTGCTGTCCTCTCAAATTATTAGTTTCAGGTTTTCCAAAATATGTAAGTGTAAGATATTTCAACACTGCCATTTCAGAATTACTATAAGAACTTGGGGCTAGATTTTACACTTTTGTGCAGATCGCCCAAAAATGGGCGTTATTTCTGGTGTGGGTGGTAAAAATGGGTTTTCAGATCGCCGGCTTGACGCCCATTCTCAAAGTCCATTCTCCATTTTTGAAATTGGGTATTACCGCGAGTGATATGAAATGGGCGGTAGCATTAAATCTCTCTGACCTTCTGCCGTAAAGCGTCGCCGTCCTTAGCAACTGCATGGCAACGCTCAATTCCCGCAATTCAGGAGATCAAGGGTCATCATGACATGCGCATAAGAGGAGACAGAGAGAGAGGGAGCTGAGAGGGGTGAAGGCGTGTGTGGTGTGGCTGCTTTGGGAGGAAGGAGAAGAGTTTAGAGCTTTAGAGAAAATTGTGAGAAAAAAATTAGCCGTTACCAGCCAGATATTTGCCCGAATTTGGTGCCTATAATGGCGGGAGAGGGGGAGGTGACACAGCATGCTGTGGAGACAGACATTGGCGAGAGCAGTGAGCTGGGAGAGGAGCACATTGGAGGGTGCAAAAGTATGAGGAGGTTGTCAGACGAGGCAAATGCCTCCCTCCTGCAGGAGGTCAAGTCACGCTAGGGTGATTTGACATGGGGAGGGCGTGGGAAGCCCACCCCAAAGGCCTACCAGAAGATATGGATCGAGATAGCAGAGGTGGTCTCATCGGCGACCAACAAGGTGCGTGAGGGCAACGAATGCCGCAAACAATGGAACGACCTTGTCGGATCCGCAAGATTAAGTACTACATTTATTTACATGTACTTATGTATTTATAATTTGATTTGTAAGAGTCATGAGTGACTATCATCAGATGTGAGGTCATCCACTTTTACCGGGAATGTTTTATTCAAAGCCTGCGGTCATGGTGTACATCTTTAGGTAAAGAATGATAATTATCATAATAATCATGATTACATCTGCCGGTTATGTGTTGTATCAGTCTCTGTGACAGTGATACAACACATGATATCATGCAATGATATCGCGCAATGATCTCATGTCATGTCGTCCTGTTACCTTTTACAGAAGAAGCTATCGACGATGAGGTCCATGCAGAGGCAAACGGGTGGGGGGCCACCAGTCACCAGCAACATCACCGACATGGAGGAGCGGGTGCTCATACTCGTGGGGAAGCACACCCGGATGGCAACGCAAGGATCTGCAGATCCTGAAGTGATGCCATGTGAGTAAAGTATACACCATTGTGTGAAGTAAAGTCAATAGATGCTACACTCACTCATATCTGAACAATCATATATGATAGATGATTTCTAAAATTGTCCTATAAATAATGCTGGCCTAATGAAAATCATTGCAATGCAGAATGTGTTGATGGTAATGAAATGTGATGTCTGTGATGATTTTGAGAGCGGTGATGTTTTTGTCGTGCATATGCTGTGTGTAGCGCTGGACTCACCTTGTCACCCTAGCACCCCCTTCTCCTCTAATAACCTCATTTGTGTTTTGCAGTTCAGCCAGCAACGCAACCCCAGGCAAGACCACAGAGGCCAGAAGGTGCAGGCGCTGGGCCGGACTCGTCGGACGACCCTACGCCTGGTGCTGAGGAGCTCTGACTCTCGCTCGTCAATCCACTAGGTCTGTTCTCTACGGATGAGAGCGCGGACTTCGAGGAACCTGTATTGCCAGGCTCCAGAAGGCATTCCACCCTAAGGCCATCTAGTGCTCCTCCGACCATTCCCGGCTCCACTCTGAAGGTACTGTGCCCAAGCACCTCGCCACAGGGCACCCTATTTGTCCCCAGGACGACGCTGACCCCGCGGAGGTTTCATGGACATGGTAGGTGAGGGCCACAAGCGCTACATGAGAGCGGAGAGATGGTACAGTTGTCCAGGAGGACTGTAGACATTGGTGACCAGATCCTCAATGCATTGGGGGGCATATCCCGACAGCTGGCCACTATCTCCGGCACGATGACTGAGTACGTTCCACGGATGGCAGAGGCCCTAGAGGTGATAACCAGGAACACTGCTGGCATAGGCCTCCCAGAGTGCCAATGACAGGTGAGAGGCAGGACCAAGATCCTGCTTCTGGATCTGAGAATGTTCCCACCTCGGCACTCCCCGCTCCTGTACCCGTGCAACCACTGCATCTGCCTTCACCCCCGCGACCCCCCCCACAATGAGGCACTGCCTGAGGAGCTCTTTGGCCAGGCGGTGTGGAGCAAGGAGGGAAAGGGGTAGAGGTGGGGAGAAGAAGTGGAGGAGGGAAGGAAAATTAGGTGCATGTCCGCAGGTGTTGGCTGTGTCATATCTCCATCTCGGTGTATGCAATTTGTTGGAATGTATAGGGGGAGGGGGCCACCCTCCTGCTTTGCATTTGTATTCTGTGTTGCTGGACATGTTGACCATTTGATTGATGACAATGGTCGAAAAAGTTGGGTGGAGATAGGGTGTTTTTACGTGATATTTATGATTTCAGACCAATGGTCATATAAAATGTTTTTTATTCAACATAACTTTGTTGCGCATTGTCTCTGATAGCTGGATTGTTACACACTGGTGATTCCTTAACATGAAAAGGTTAAATAAAACTTTACTTGAATCAACTTAAACGTTAACCGGCACCAAGGTGATGGGTACCATTGATGCCTGAGCTGCACATACACAGCGCTGTGTCAGCGTTGTCACTCACAGCAACGTACTTTCAGGCAACTCGCTCATTTATGAGCTTCTGATGTAAGAGTCTTGCAGCTATGTAGCCATCACGAGCCCTTTCCTGTGGCCTGGAGGGGGGTGCTTGGGCATTGCTGTGAGTGACAACGCTGACACAGCGCTGTGTATGTGCAGCTCAGACATCAATGGTGCCCATCACCTTGGTGCCGGTTAACGTTTAAGTTGATTCAAGTAAAGTTTTATTTAACCCTTTCATGTTAAGGAATCACCAGTGTGTAACAATCCAGCTATTAGAGACAATGCGCAACAAAGTTATGTTGAATAAAAAACATTTTATATGACCATTGGTTTGAAATCATAATTATCACATAAAAACACCCTATCCCCACCCCACTTTTTCGACCATTGACATCAATCAAATGGTCAACATGTCCAGCAACACAGAATACAAATGCAAAGCGGGGGGTGGCCCCCTCCCCCTATACATTCCAACAAATTGCATACACCGAGATGGAGATGTAACACAGCCAACACCTGCAGACATGCACCTCATTTTCCTTCCCCCCTCCCCTTCTTGGTTGCATAGTCAGCCTGATTGTCTGGCCCGAGCTCAACATCCAGCCCCTCATCCTCTTCTTCCTCTCTCTCCTGAGGTGGACCATTGGTCCCTTCTGGCAATTCTTGTCCCCTCCTGATAGCCAGGTTGTGCAGCATGGAGCACACGACCATGAATTTAGCTACTTGCTCAGGTCTGTATCGTAGCTCCCCTCCTGTGTGCTCCAGGCATCTAAAGTGCTGCTTAAGCACAGTTATTGTTTTCTGGACCACATTGCGTGTGGCTCTGTGGCTCTGGTTGTATCGCTTCTCGGCCTCAGTGTGGATGTCACGCAGGGCGGGGTCATCAGCCAGGTGGCTAGGCCATATCGGTTATCACCAAGCATCCAGCATTGTCCTTGTGGCTGACTCTTAAACATGTCAGAGACAGCGCTCTCACGCAGGATGTGAGCCTCATTGAAGCTGCCCGGACATTTGGCATTCACGGCCATTATTATCTGGTTGTGGTCCACAACTAGTTGAACCTTCAGGGAGTGAAATCCTTTTCTGTTACGAAAAAGCTCTGGGTCCTGAGAAGGTGCCCGTATGGCGATGTGAGTGCATTGTATTACTCCCTGCACCCTGGGGAGCTTAGCAATATGGTAGAATGCTCCAGCCCTGTCAGTCTGCGTCTCCATTGTCATGGGGAAGCTGATAAAGTCCATCCTTCTCGCGTACAGGGTCTCTGTGACCTGTCTAATGCAACGATGTGTGGCATGGTGAGATAGAGGAGAAATCTCAACCGCGGAGGCCCGAATTGAATCGGATGTGAAGAAAGGCAGTGCCGCGGTGACCTTGACCTCGACCGACACTGATGTCCTGATGGCAGGCTGCATATCTGGCCTGATGAGCTCACATATTTCATTGATCACCACCTTGTGGAAGCGCAGTCTCCGATGGCAGGTATGGTCATACACGTCGAGGTAAGACCTCTTCTCCCTGTAACTGCGGGGTGTGTATGGGCTGGACCTCCTCCTCATTCTGGCAGTTCTTAGATTGGGCACATAATGATGTGCATTAGACGTTGTGCCATTTGCACTCTGTAGTATCTGCATATTAATCGATACAGGCTGAGAAATGGCTGGCCCCATTCCAATGAAATATAATAGCAATTGATCAGAAGTAAAAATTTCCACACTAAAAGACACCTACAGTAAAACCCAATCGTCCAGAGTCTGAAAAGATGTCTGTTGAGATGGTCACTTCACCTGAGAAGAACTCCAGAATCAATCCAAACTCCCCCGAAGTTGAAGCAGCCTTTTCAATGAAGCGATCTGCAATTTGAAAAATGGCGCCCACACCGTTGTGATTAGTTCAGAACAGGTCCCCTTTTTCAGGGCGGTTTTTTGGGCAAGCGATATTGTGGACGAGATGTGTGCGAGGTGGTGAAAGTGACGCTGGGCGATCTCCTGGGCTTTAGTTTCGAGAAATTTGATCTTTGCGACAAAAAAAAGTGGCCAGTCGGTATTATTGAATCTCGGCGTTAATTACACGCAGAAAGTAACGCTGGGCGATATTATGGACGTTGGTTTCGCCCATTCTGATGATTCCGCCCCAAAAGATTGGGCAGGCGGTATTATTTTTGTCGCCGTTATGTACATGTCGAAAGTAACACTCGCCGATAAGTGTCCGAAAAATGGACGTCGGTTTCCATTTTGTTGCTAAATGGGCGATATCTAGGCTTTATACCTCATTTCAGCGGTAAAATGGACATTAAGTGGGCATTATGCATGCAAAAATAATGGAAAATCCACCCCTTGGCATTGCATGTAATTCAGCATTTCCTGCCCTTTGAAGCATTTCCAGCAAATTAAGTCAGCTGATAATCTCACCATTATAAATAACTTTTATGATTTTTGTACATTTATATTATATCTTAATACTGACAATTATTATGCAATACCTTTAATTACTTTCATATTTACAAATATCTAGTAAATATTAAAATATCATTATTTCTTGATTTCACTTTTAATGTACAGTAATTTAAGAATATAAGAACATAAAACATAAGAATTAGGAGCAGGAGTAGGTCATCATCATCATCATTGGCAGTCCCTCAAAATTGAGAAAGGCTTGCTTCCACTCTAAAAGTGATTCTTAGGTGACTGTACAGTCCAATATGGGAATTACAGTCTCTGTCACAGGTGGGACAGGCAGTCATTGAAGGAAAGGGAGGGTAGGACTGGTTTGCTGCATGATCCTTCCGCTGCCTGTGCTTGATTTCTGCATGCTCTCAGCGACGAGACTCAAGGTACTCAGTGCCCTCCCGGATGCTCTTCCTCCACTTAGGGCGGTCTTTGGCCAGGGACTCCCAGGTGTTGGTAGGGATGTTGCATTTTATCAGAGAGACTTTGAGGGTGTCCTTGATATGTTTCCTCTGCCTACCTGGGGCTCGCTTGCCGTGTAGGAGTTCCGAGTAGAGCACTTGCTTTGGGAGTCTTGTGTCAGGCATGTGAACAATGTGGCTAGCCCAATGGTGCTGGTCGAGTGTAGTCAGTGCTTCGATGCTGGGGATGTTGGCCTGATCGAGAACGCTAACGTTGGTGCATCTCTCCTCCCAGGTGATTTGTAGGATCTTGCAGAGACATCGTTGGTGGTATTTCTCCAGCGAC
The DNA here is from genome assembly GCF_044704955.1 of Pristiophorus japonicus. Lineage (NCBI taxonomy): Eukaryota > Metazoa > Chordata > Chondrichthyes > Pristiophoridae > Pristiophorus > Pristiophorus japonicus. Next base: position 102,818,866 of record NC_091987.1, read on the forward strand.
TTGAGGTGTCTACTGTATATGGTCATGTCTCTGAGCCATACATGAGGGCGGGTATCACTGCAACCCTGTACACCATGAGCTTGGTGGTAGATTTGAGGGCCTGATCGTTGAACACTCTCTTCCTCAGGCAGCCGAAGGCTGCACTGGCGCACTGGAGGCGGTGTTGAACCTCGTCGTCGATGTCTGCCCTTGCTGATAGTCGGCTCCTGAGGTATGGAAAATGGTCCACGTCGTTCAAGGCCACGCCGTGGATTTTGATAACTGGGGTGGCAGTGCTGTGTGGTGAGGTCAGATTGGTGGAGGACCGTTGTCTTATGGATATTTAGTGTAAGGCCCATGCTTTCGTACGCCTCAGTGAAGATGTTGACTATGACTTGGAGTTCAGTCTCTGAATGTGCACAGACGCAAGCGCGTATTGTAGTTCGACGACAGAGGTTGGGACAGTCTTGGATCTGACCTGGGGACGATAAAGGTTGAACAAGTTCCCATACGGCCCCTCGAGCTTGCACCGCTATTTCATAAGATCATGGCGAGAGGCCTACAAAAGGCCACGAGAGGCATCGGGAGATGCATCAGAGAGACGTGAGTCCGGGGTCGGCGAGAGGCCTACAAAAGGCTGCGAGAGGTGTCGGGAGGTGCGTCGGAGAGGCGTGAGTCCGGGGTCGGCGAGAAGCGGACAAAAGGCTGCGAGAGGTGTCGGGAGGTGCGTCGGAGAGACGTGAGTCCGGTGTCGGCGAGAGGCCTACAAAAGGCCACGAGAGGCATCGGGAGGTGCGTCGGAGAGGCGTGAGTCCGGGGTCGGCGAGAAGCGGACAAAAGGCTGCGAGAGGTGTCGGGAGGTGCGTCGGAGAGACGTGAGTCCGGGGTCGGCGAGAGGCCTACAAAAGGCCGCGAGAGGTGTCGGGAGGTGCATCAGAGAGACGCGAGTCCGGGGTCGGCGAGAGGCCTACAAAAGGCTGCGAGAGGTGTCGGGAGGTGCGTCGGAGAGGCGTGAGTCCGGGGTCGGCGAGAGGCCTACAAAAGGCCACGAGAGGCATCGGGAGGTGCGTCGGAGAGGCGTGAGTCCGGGGTCGGCGAGAGGCCTACAAAAGGCCGCGAGAGGCATCGGGAGGTGCGTCGGAGAGGCGTGAGTCCGGGGTCGGCGAGAGGCCTACAAAAGGCCGCGAGAGGTGTCGGGAGGTGCGTCGGAGAGGTGTGAGTCTGGGGTCGGCGAGAGGCCAGCCAGTGCAGCTACAGGGAGAGGGCAAAAAAGAAGTAGAAAGAAATAGAAAGGTGACATCACAGCCAAGGGGGTAAGTGATTGGCTGGTGATTGGTAAGTAGTTTTTCCTTTTCCATTTTTCTAATATGGTGGAATTCTATATTAGGATGGAGAATGAAACAGTTAATACAGAGAACATGGTCCAGAACTTAAAGAAGGGTAACTTTGAAGGTATGAGGCGTGAATTGGCTAGGATAGATTGGCGAATGATACTTAGGGGTTAACAGTGGATGGGCAATGGCAGACATTTAGAGACCGCATGGATGAACTACAACAATTGTACATCCCTGTCTGGCGTAAAAATAAAAAAGGGAAGGTGGCTCAACCGTGGCTATCAAGGGAAATCAGGGATAGTATTAAAGCCAAGGAAGTGGCATACAAATTGGCCAGAAATAGCAGTGAACCCGGGGACTGGGAGAAATTTAGAACTCAGTAGAGGAGGACAAAGGGTTTGATTAGGGCAGGGAAAATAGAGTACGAGAGGAAGCTTGCAGGGAACATTAAAATGGACTGCAAAAGCTTATATAGGTATGTAAAGAGAAAAAGGTTAGTAAAGACAAATGTAGGTCCCCTGCAGTCAGAATCAAGGGAAGTCATAACTGGGAACAAAGAAATGGCAGACCAATTGAACAAATACTTTGGTTCGGTATTCACTAAGGAGGACACAAACAACCTTCCGGATATAAAAGGGGTCAGAGGGTCTAGTAGGAAGAAGGAACTGAGGGAAATCTTTATTAGTTGGGAAATTGTGTTGGGGAAATTGATGGGACTGAAGGCTGATAAATCCCCAGGGCCTGATGGACTGCATCCCAGAGTACCTAAGGAGGTGGCCTTGGAAATAGCGGATGCATTGACAGTCATTTTCCAACATTCCATAGACTCTGGATCAGTTCCTATGGAGTGGAGGGTAGCCAATGTAACCCCACTTTTTAAAAAAGGAGGGAGAGAGAAAACAGGGAATTATAGACCGGTCAAGCCTGACATCAGTAGTGGGTAAAATGATGGAATCAATTATTAAGGATGTCATAGCAGCGCATTTGGAAAGAGGTGACATGATAGGTCCAAGTCAGCATAGATTTGTGAAAGGGAAATCATGCTTGACAAATCTTCTGGAATTTTTTGAGGATGTTTCCAGTAGAGTGGACAAGGGAGAACTAGTTGATGTGGTGTATTTGGACTTTCAGAAGGCTTTCAACAAGGTCCCACACAAGAGATTAATGTGCAAAGTTAAAGCACATGGGACTGGGGGCAGTGTGCTGATGTGGATTGAGAACTGGTTGTCAGACAGGAAGCAAAGAGTTGGAGTAAATGGGTACTTTTCAGAATGGCAGGCGGTGACTAGTGGGGTACCGCAAGGTTCTGTGCTGGGGCCCCAGCTGTTTACATTGTACATTAATGATTTAGACGAGGGGATTAAATGTACTATCTCCAAATTTGCGGATGACACTAAGTTGGGTGGCAGTGTGAGCTGCGAGGAGGATGCTATGAGGCTGCAGAGTGACTTGGATAGGTTAGGAGAGTGGGCAAACGCATGGCAGATGAAGTATAATGTGGATAAATGTGAGGTTATCCACTTTGGTGGTAAAAACAGAGAGACAGACTATTATCTGAATGGTGACAGATTAGGAAAAGGGGAGGTGCAACGAGACCTGGGTGTCATGGTACATCAGTCATTGAAGGTTGGCATGCAGGTACAGCAGGCGGTTAAGAAAGCAAATGGCAGGTTGGCCTTCATAGCAAGGGGATTTGAGTACAGGGGCAGGGAGGTGTTATTACAGTTGTACAGGGCCTTGGTGAGGCCACACCTGGAGTATTGTGTACAGTTTTGGTCTCCTAACTTGAGGAAGGGCATTCTTGCTATTGAGGGAGTGCAGCGAAGGTTCACCAGACTGATTCCCGGGATGGCGGGACTGACATATCAAGAAAGATTGGATCAACTGGGCTTATATTCACTGGAGTTCAGAAGAATGAGAGGGCATCTCATAGAAACGTTTAAAATTCTGACGGGTTTAGACAGTTTAGATGCAGGAAGAATGTTCCCAATGTTGGCGAAGTCCAGAACCAGGGGTCACAATCTAAGGATAAAGTGTAAGCCATTTAGGACCCAGAGAGTGGTGAACCTATGGAATTCTCTACCACAGAAAGTTGTTGAGGCCAATTCACTAAATATATTCAAAAAGGAGTTAGATGTAGTCTTTACTACTAGGGGGATCAAGGGGTATGGCAAGAAAGCAGGAATGGGGTACTGAGGTTGCATGTTCAGCCTTGAACTCATTGAATGGCGGTGCAGGCTTGAAGGGCCAAATGGCCTACTCCTGCACCTATTTTCTATGTATTTCTCCCCCCACCCCCACCCTTCCACCCTTCCAGACACCTCTTGGAGCACTCCAGGGCCAGCAAATCTTGAGCCAAGAGAGATGTACAATGCCTCCCTTAGCACTGCGCCCCCTGACGCAGGGCCCAGCTGCCCCAAACTTACCTACTGAGGCTGCTAACTTTCCCACCCCGTCGCCATTATCGCCCCAAAAAGGTAAAAGATTAAAATCCAGTCCCAGAAAGTATAGGCTCGATCTACTCAATCGCTCCTCACAAGACAACCCTCTCATCCCAGGAATCAATCTAATGAACCTTCGTTGCACAGCCCCTAATCTTTTCTCGGATAAGAAAATCAATGCTGTGCACAGTACTCCAGGTGTGGTCTCACCAAGGCATTGTACAATGGTAGCAAGGCTTCATTACTCTTGTATTCCAACCCCCTTGCAATAAAGGCTAACATGTATTTGCCTTCCTAATTGCTTGCTTTACTTGTATGCTAACTCTCTGCGCTGGACTTTCCGCTACTTTGCGCCTTGTTCCGCGACTAGGCGGGGCAGTAAATAGTGTTTCTAGGCGTCAAACAGGACGTCCGGCCGGAAGTTTTGCCAATGGTCTTGTGTAAGACACAAAACTTACCGCCCCGCCCTCCATTTTGACCGTCATGATGACGTAAATCGTCATGCAAGGTTGCGCTAGCGCCCCTGGTGGAACTTTTGGGCCTAACGCCTGATTTAGCGACTGGCCCAGAAACTGACTGAATGAACCAGGAGGTTCCAGGGTGCAGCAGGCACAATTGGCGGCATATTTAAAGGTAGGCTGGTGGATCTTATTTTGCAATTGTCAGTGACTGCCACGGTTGCACGCAGAATGCTACATGAGTCTATAGTTTAAAGCGCTACTTTTATGTGACTTAACCTTTTGAGCTAGACTTTCCACTTTCCTGTCTATCGCCCAAAAAATGGGCGATGTTCCAGCAATGTTCAATGTCCCAGTCTTACCGATCGCTGGCTCATCGTCCATTTTTTGGATAGCGAGTTTCCACTTGGCACTAGGCCAATTATGTCAAATGGGCGATGCAAAAGGTCAGCAATGTGACATGCGCCCAATGAGCGGCTGGCGATGTGGAAAGCAAAAGCTTCCCTAGCAACGGCCTTCTGCGCATTTGATTTTTAATTTTTTTTTCCGGTTGACAGCAATTTGTGCGTTTCAGGAGGTCAGGGGCCATCCACATATGCGCAGAAGGCCAATTGTGGTGGGGGGGAGAGAGAGAGCGAGAAGGGGGAAGAGAGCTAGAATTGGATTAAGAGAGGTGCAAATGTTGATAAATTTGAAAACGTCAGTTTGAAAACTTTTATTTGAAAACGTGTAGTCGAAAACGTTCATTTTAAAACGTAAATTCAAAATATTAAAACTGTCAAATATGTCAGCATCATCATCATGGAGGAGGCTCGCAAAAGGGCCAAGCCCTTCTCAGATAAGGCAAATGAGGTCCTCGTTCAGGAGGTGTACGCAAGGTGGGGCGAGTTAACCTGGGGTGGCAGTGGGAAACCTCCACCCCGGGTGTACAGGGAAATATAGGCCGCGATTTCTGACATCGTCTCGGTGGCGTCTAACAAGCCAAGAGGGTCCGACCAATGCCGCAAGCGTTGGAACAGCCTGGTCGCATCAGCAAGAGTAAGTACAGATTTTACATTGTATATTATTGTATATTATTGTAATTTTAATATTAAATCGTCTGCATTGAAATATATATTTGTACACAGTGGGACACTTTTGTACATTAGCTCCTGACATTGCAAACCTCAATGGAGATTGTATTAGAGAGAGATATATTTGTGTCAATCATCATCTCGTATCCTTGATATAGAAACATAGAAACATAGAAAATAGGTGCAGGAGTAGGCCATTCGGCCCTTCTAGCCTGCACCGCCATTCAATGAGTTCATGGCTGAACATTCAACTTCAGTACCCCATTCCTGCTTTCTCGCCATACCCCTTGATCCCCCTAGCAGTAAGGACCTCATCTAACTCCTTTTTGAATATATTTAGTGAATTGGCCTCAACAACTTTCTGTGGTAGAGAATTCCACAGGTTCACCACTCTCTGGGTGAAGAAGTTCCTCCGCATCTCGGTCCTAAATGGCTTACCCCTTATCCTTAGACTGTGACCCCTGGTTCTGGACTTCCCCAACATTGGGAACATTCTTACTGCATCTAACCTGTCTAACCCCGTCAGAATTTTATATGTTTCTATGAGGTGTTATAACTGTTAAAATGTCTTTCCATGATAGTACACATACAATACAGCTTATGCCATGCACTTTGCCAATTTTGCAGAGGAAGGTATCGAACAACCGAGCCCAGCAGAGGCGCACGGGAGGGGGCACAGCTGCCTTACAAGCATTGAGTGATGTTGAGGAGCGAGCTGCGGCTCTGGTGGGGAGCCACAGTCGAGCGGCCACCTCCTGTGGATCTGCCGAGCCCTCTGATGTGTCACATAAGTAATGTGTCAAGCAGTGTTAAAGTAATCCTGCCTCCACAACTCTGTGTTACTGAATTCCGCATAGATGTACTAACATATGATGCATTGTTATGTAATGTCTCCTGGTCCCATTTATTGTAGTAGTGATGCTCCGCCTTCGTATGCCATTGCAGCGCAATAATGTGTACCCCTCTGCTATAATAAACTCAATAAATTCAATTGTGTTTTGCAGGGCCCACAGCACAAATGTGCAGATCAGAACCGCAACCTGTGGTTCCGTTACAGGTGGTCCTCACCACCAGTAGGGAAGAGGAGGAGGAAGATACAACGAAGCCCGAGGAGGAGGAGGAGTAACTGGATGCGGAGGAAGATGCCCCAAGCATCCCTCAGCATGTGATGGAATCACCTATGGGACCTGTGGCCATTACGTCGGCATCTTCGACGGAAGAACCAGCGGGATCAAGCAGCGTGCAACTGTCGATGCCAAGGTGAGCATTAGTGCCCTCACTGACCCCGCGACAGTTGCGTCAGCGAGTCGAGCACATGCCTACCCTCGCCGATCGCATGGATGACTTGGCTCAAATGTGCAAGGAGACCGTCGCGATAAGTCGCAACCTTCTCCAGGCGTTTGTGGACTTCACGGAGACCTTCTCCCGGGTGTCACAACAGACGCTCGAGCAGATGGTTCAGCAGACCGCCGCCACCAATGCCTTGCGGCATGCATTGTTGGTGGGACAGGGCGCTGCACCTGAACATGACGTGATGCGCAGACCGCAAACGCCAGCACACAAGTGGGTCAGGAGGAAGCAATTCCTTCTGACTCGGAAGGCGATCCCCATGCTTCGCCTTCCCCTCCTACACCCCCCCAACAGGCGATCGGACCAGCAGTTCCCCCGCCACGGCAGGAAGTCTTGCCATTGGCAGTTGCACGCCCGCAACGTCTTGGTGCCACCCGGGGACCAAATTGGACGGGTGGGTCTAGAGTACAGGGAGGGAAACGTGGCCGCAGGTGATGTGTGAATATTGTTTGTTCTTTCTCTTAATGGTTTACTGTTGGGGTGTTGTTTGGGGAGGTTGGGTGGGAGGGTGAATGGGTTGTCGGGTTGTTTGGGTTGCTCCTGTTGCAGTTGAAATTGAAATTTTGTTTGAGTAAAACATTTTTATTACGTTTTACAATTTGTGCATTTTCTTATAATAACATCATAACATATTAATGCAAAACAATGGCCGACCAGACCGGGCGATGATGTAACGTAGCTCAACGCTAACGGAAACGCAACCGTTGTTTTGCAATAAACGTAACTGTAACTGACTGTCCACAATGAAAGTTCATGCAAAGCGTTCGTTTATGAGCTGCTCACGCAACACTTTTGTAGCCGTGTAACTCCCACGGGGTTTTTCCAGTCTTGTGGGTGGGCATGGGGGCAAGGGTTAATCGCCAGGTTGAATGTCCTCCCCGAGATGCTCATCGGCCTCCTCCTCCTCCTGCTCCTGCTCCTCCTCCTGCTGCTCCTCGTCATCTACCTCTTCCGTCTCCAATCCTTCTTTGAGGTGGACTAGCAGCCCCATCTGGCAAATGTTGTCCTCTCCTTATGGCCAGGTTATGTAACATGCAACACACCACAATAAACTCAGCGACCTGGTCAGGATGGTACTGTAGGGTGTCTCCTGAGTGGTCCAGGCATCTGAAGCACTGCTTTAGGACTCCAACTGTGTTTTCGACAATGTTGTATCTAGCAATGTGGCTTTCATTGTAACGCTTCTCGGCCTCAGTAACGGGGTTATGCAGGGGGACATGAGCCAGCTGGCAAGGCCATATCCTTTAACCCCCAGCATCCAACTGTGACCTTGTGGCTGAATGGCAGCACTCTCACACAGGATGTGTGCACCATGGATGCTGCCTGGAAATTTAGCATTAACTGCCATGATAATTTGGTTGTGGTCGACAACGAGCTGCACACTTAGCGAGTGAAATCCCTTTCGGTTACGAAACACCTCCGCATTCTGTAAAGGTGATTTCAGGGCGATGTGCATGCAGTCTATTGCTTCCTGCACCTTGGGGAAATTTGCTATTCTTGAGAAGCCCAAAACCCTCCTGGTCTGTGCCTCCCTGGTCATAGGGAAGTTGAGAAAGTCCATCCTGCGAGCGTAAAGGGCTTGAGTCACCTGTCGAATGGAGCAGTGTGTGGCGTGCTGACAGATACAGCAGATGTCACCAGCTGAAGCCTGAAAGGAGCCCGATGCGTAGAAGGATAGTGTCGCAGTAACCTTTAGCTCAACGGACAGTGCGGTCCTGATGGTGCTTGCAGGCTGCAGACCCCCCTCGATGAGCTGACAAATCTCATCGATGACCTCCTTTCGGAAGTGCAACCTCTGAAGGCACACGTTATCAGACAAGTTCAGGTAAGATTGCTTTTCCTTGTAAGTTCTTTGGCTGTAAGGTCTCCTCATACATCCACACGATAGTCTGTGACCTCTGTGATTGACCCCTTCACTTAACTCAAGCTCAGATGCCAGCAGTTCTGCACTTACAAGTAATGGCAGAGAAGATGCAGCCCCCATTCTTTCATTGCTTATATAAATGCATCTTCTACTACTAAACTGACCTTACTATGAAAATAAATGAAAATATAATTATAATAAGTATATAAGTTTAAATTTGACTGGATATATCTGTCAAATACAATTACAACTCACAAATTACTAACACTCTTGTTTTTGCAGCCTCCCTCCTTTCCTCCGATATTCAAAATGGCGTCAAAATGGCGTCCGTAGTGCCGAGCTCTGTGAGTAAAGCCCGGGAAAAGCAACTATTTCCTGGCAATGTTGTCGGCGAGCGATCAGCCCGGCGATGTGCCAGTGATGTGCCGAAAGTTAGACTGGGCGATGTGCGGGCAATCACCTCAGCGATCAGCTTGGCGATGATCCAGTCTGAATTTCCACTTTTTTTCAAAATGGGCGATGAAAGGCCGTTTTGGGCGATATATGGGCTATGTAAGTGGAAGGTCTAGCCCTTTGTTTTCAAGGCCAGTCAGAGATTTTGATGGGGGCAATGCTAGTTCGCCAGTAAATCATGCTGGATGCTATTGGCAGACGGCTTCAAGCTGGAGAAAGGATTCTTGTCCATGGTCAGCAACGGAATAAAAGAGGTCACAGACGTTTGGGGAGGAGGCCTTACCCCCTACAGGTTTACAGGGAACATCGCTCATATCTCCACATTTCTGATCCACATTGCATTCGAAGGCTGTGCTTCAGAAAAGAAGACAGAGATATGCCAGCTCCTACAGGCAGACCTACAGCCTACCAGCACTAACAGGACTGCACTGCCCATCCAGGTGAAGGTTACAGTGGCCATGGCCTTCTATGCCTCCGGCTCCTTCCAGGCAGCAGCAGGAGACAATTGCAGCATCTTGCAGCACGCTGCATGTTGCTGTATTCGCCAGGTGACAAGGGCACTGTATGCACGCAGAATGGACTTCAGAAAGTTCCCAATGAGCAGGGACAGCCAGATTGAGAGGGCTCTAGGGTTTGGATGATTTTCAGGCTTCCCCAAGGTTCAATTGTGAACACCAATACAGAATGCAGAGGTCTTCCAAAACCGAAAGGGATACCACTCCCTAAATGTTCAGCTGGGCTGCGACCACACTTAGCTCATCCTCACAGTCAATGCCCGCTATCCAGGGAGCACACATGATGCTTTCATCTTGCGTGAGAGCAGTGTTTCAGCGACAAAGAATGGGACAGAGCTGGCAGATCAGGGACAAAAAGTACGGCCTGGCCACCTGGCTCATGACCACCCTCCGGAACCCTGCCACAGAAGCCGAGCAGTGCTATAATGACAGCCATGCAGCCACCCACAACATCATCGAACAGACAATTGGCGTCCTGAAGCAGCACTTCCGATGCCTGGACCACTCTGGAGGCAGCCTTCAATTCTCCCCTCAATAGGTCTCCGAGTTCATTGTCATGTGCTGCATGCTACACAATGTGACCATCATGAGGGACAAGGCATTGCCAGTGGGGATTGCAGGACCACATCAGGAGGAGGAGGACGAGGAAGATGAGGAACAGCAGCCTGCCAAGGAACCCATACCGTGACCACCACAACCACAGGGGAGGCAGCGTGGAGATGTGGCCGCAGCAAGAGCCTTACGTCGGCAGCTCATCATTGACCGGTTTGCTTGAATGGGGAAGGGAAGGTTGGAGTGTTGCCTCGCTACTCAATGCCACCATGCTGGCTATTCTACACCTGATTCTGCGAATGAGACACAAGACAGCAATGTCAAAGGTCAAACAACTATTTTTATCAAAATGCAACAGTTTCAATTTCTCTCCCCCACCCCTGCCTTCCCCCGCAAAAGCCAAAACTATACAATGGTTAAAGACTTATGAACACAGAACTGATCCCTGCAGTCAGCAACATGTACATCAACACAAATCTGCTCCCTGCACTCAACAACATCTAAAGTAATACAAAAATGCTTCATGCAGTGAACAAAATGTAAAGTTACACAAAACTGCACCCTGCAGTAAACAAAATGTGAAAGAACACAAAATTGCTCATGCAGTGACAGCATTGAACAGCAGTGCATTGTTATCACACAACTATGTACAATGTGAATAATGGTACAGACATTCCTGGCAATGAAGTGTTGCCAGCCCTTAACAGGTCTTCACAAGACTTTCCCCCGCTTCCCTTCAACCCACTCCCATACTTGCTGCTCCTTCTCAATGAGGTCTCAGGGCCTAAAGCAAGGCTGCTAGAGGGCTGCTGTGTTGGGAGGCCAGACAATGCAGATGACATCTTAGGATGCACTGGACTAGCTCCTGACCTGGAAGGCCCGGCTTTCAACTGGGCCTTGCTGGCCTGCTGTGGCACTGTCAGTTCCCTGTGGGACAATGGGGAACACAGAGAGTATGGAATCAGACATGGACTGCATCACTTGCCCAAGCTGAAGCAGAGTTTGTGCCTGTGATGTGCCTGAGTCTGCAACATGAACAAGGGGACGTGCCACACTCTCTGGAACACCACTGTCGCTGCTCAAGGCCATCAGCCTCTGTGTGTGGACAATGATAGCCTTGCTGGACTCCCAACTTACAACGACAATCTGCGACGCTGTCTCCGCAACAGTCACGATGAGCTTGTCGATGCTCGCGGGGATCCGTCCCAGTACATCACTGTGGTTTCCCTGGACATTTCCACCAGGTCCAGTTCAAAGTCTGCCTGACTTTGAGCTGACTGACTTTGCCGATTCACCCTCCGGAGAGCTGGCCTGTGAGATTCCACCCCGGCACTGCGTTGCCGTCACCACTGGTGCCAGGAGCCTCCGAATCCTCAAACCCCAGGAAATCAGCATCATTGCCAGACAAACTGTGTCAATGGGCAACTGGTGGGCTCTGATGCTCTGCTGGAGCAGTCTCCTGCAGTCCCTCGTCACCTCCACCATGGCCTGAAGTAGAGGCGTCCCTCGAGGGATGCTGCGCCTCTGGTTGGTCATCTGGAAGTAGAAAGCAACAGACGAGTGGTTAGCAGCAGGGGAGGGGGCAGGGTGACATGAGGAAGGTGGCATTGCACAGGTTCATTTGAAGGGCCGCTGCAACTCCATGATATCTCTCAATGCAGTGCCTTGAGTCGCGCCATCCATTTACATACCCTCACTACCCGAAGAGGGCTCAGCAACCGCCTCCCCCCCTGCGCCCCCCGGCAACCGTCCAAGCTTGGACTCCAATCAGAGACCCTCTCCTCCACATCCGTCAGCGGAATTGTTTGAGGTGGACCCCCGCCTGGCTGCAGCTGCTTCCTTCGCTTATGGGAATGCTTGGACCGCAAAGAGAAAAATAGGAAGTGTTCAAAAAAGGTTTCTCTGCTGTTGTGTCACATATGCCTACCACAGTAGAATAGGTGATAGCGTGTGAATGTTCCAGTGGCCTCCATTCAATCTGTTTGGATCTTGCATGTGCTTCGTCAGTATGTATTTGCAGGTTAGAGGCATCTAACATGGGGGCTGTAAGTGATTGTTCAGAAAATGATAGGAGCAGTTGGAGTGTATTGCGAGGGACAATCTTAATGATACAAATAATGTGCGTACATCATTAAAAGCTAATGGATGCCAAATTAAGCTTTCATCTTTGTATGCATTGTGAAAGCCACCCCACAGAGTGTTGAGAGGAGCCAGATCCATGTCAAACTTCACATAGTGTGTGAGATTAATATTAGAAGTAATGGCGGCATGCATAGATGCAAATGGTATTCACCCTGATGATCCTCGTAAGGCAGTTAAACTTTTTTCTGCAGTGTGCGCCAGTCTTGGCACAGTGTCTGCAGCAGACACCTCCTGTGCAATGTCCCTCCATTTGCGTTTAAATACAGGAGGGAGTGGTCTGGCTCCCCCCAGCAAGATGGAGTGAGGCCCACCTCCTCTCCACCGCGCTCACCTCCTGGCTGAAGCGCCTGGCATGCTGCCTTCCTTCCTGCTCCTCCATCTCAGCAGAAGTAGCTGAAATGGGGCAGTTTAGATGCGCATGTGCTTAGGAAGCTGGCATGCCAAAAAACAAATCAAGAAGAAAAAAAATTTTCAATGGGAATGCGCAAAATGGCCGCCTCCTTCAACGCTGAAAGTTTCGACTTGGGCGCACAAAGTCAGTCGTGCAATGCTTGACTTAACGCTACACTCCACCAGATCACTTTTTTGCTGAAAATTCCTGAAGAGGGTGCAAACTGTTTTTGGAGCTAACCTTTGCGCACCGCTGCGAATAGCGCCCCAAAATACAAAATTTCCAAAATCCAGCCCTTTGTGTTTTCTTTGCGAGGACAGCTAAATCTCTCTGAATACCAACATTTAATAGTTTCTTACCATTTAAAAAATATTTTGTTTTTCTATTCTTCCTCCCAAAGTAAATAATCTCACATTTCCCCACATTATACTCCATCTGCCACTTTATTGCACACACACTTAACCTGTTTGCATCCCTTGCAGGCTCTTTGTGTCCTCCTCACAGCTTACTTTCCTACCTAGCTTTGTATCGTCAGCAAACTTGGATACATTACACTCGGTCCCTTCGTCTATGTCATTAATATAGATTGTAAATAGCTGAGGCCCAAGAACTGATCCTTGCAGGACCTCATTAGTTATGACTGCCAACCTGAAAATGACCCGTTTATCCCTACTCACTGTTTTCTGTCCGTTAACCTATCTTCTATCTATGCTAATATAATAACCCCAACCCCATGAGTCCTTATGTTGCGTAGCAACCTTTTATGTGGCGCCTTATTGAATACTTGTTGGAAATCCAAATATACTACATCCGCTGGTTCCTCTTTAACTACCTTGTAACTGATGTAACGAAAGAGGATTAGTTACATCCTCAAAAAACTCTAATAAATTTGTCAAACACAATTTCCCTTTCATAAAACCATGTTGACTCTGCCTAATCATATTTTCATTTTCTAAGTGCCCTGTTATCACTTCCTTAATAATGGATTTCAACATTTTCCTGACAACTGTTGTCAGGCTAACTGGCCTGTAGTTCCCTAGTTCCCTGTTTTCTTTCAACTTCGTTTCTTGAATCGCAAAGTTACATTTTCTACCTTCCAATCCACTGGGACGGTTCTAGAATCTAGGGGATTTTGGAAGATCACAGCCAAATGCATCCAGTATCTCTGCAGCCAGATCTTTTAGAACCCTCGGAAGTAGACCGTCAGTTCCAGGGGATTTGTTGGCTTTTAGTCCCTTGGGATGCAAAATTCGGTTGCCGCCAGCTGCTACCGCCTGAGTGAGGCGGCAACGGAACATGAATGGCTGGCCAGTGGCGTTAGGCGTTGGTGGCGCCTGATGGGAAATTCGGTTGTTCTTTTTCAAGGGCGTAAAGAGTTGCTGTCCCGCCGACTACCACCATGGAAATCCTGACATCAGTATGCGTACAACGCCTCCTTGGCACTGGTCTTGCCAAATTCACTTTTGCCACCTCACTTACTGGCTGGTGGTGATGACGTCGGGTGCACAAGGCAGGGAAACGAATCCGGGGCATTATTTAAAGGGAGTTACAGCCGGCCCAGAGTTTGCGGTCAGTGCTGCGTTGGATGCTCGCACAGTTCGAAGGTGCTTCAGTTAAGAAGCAGCTCGGAGACATTGGTGGTTCAAGACCAGATACATTTGGAACTGGCATATCGTTGTTACCTCTGCAAAGTTATGGGGGCAGTGATCACACCATGTCGTCCTGCGGCGAGGACTTGAAAGGCATGGCTGCAGAGACAGCTTAGGGCAAATGTGGGTCCACGCCAGAGGAGAGACCCCAGATGGCGGGACAGGAGACCGTACAGTCTCAGGGTTTACCCTACTCATTATTCTTACCTTGAGATGTCTGAGAAACATAGAAACATAGAAAATAGGTGCAGGAGCAGGCCATTTGGCCCTTCGAGCCTGCACCACCATTCAATAAGATCATGGCTGATCATGCAACTTCATTACCCCACTCCTGCCTTCTCTCCATACCCCCTGATCCCTTTAGCCGTAAGGGTCACATCTAACTCCCTTTTGAATATATCCAACAAACTGGATTCAATAACTTTCTGTGGTAGAGAATTCCACAGGTTCACAATTCTCTGAGTGAAGAAGTTTCTCCTCATCTCGGTCCTAGATGGCTTACCCCTTATCCTTAGACTATGTCCCCTGGTTCTGGACTTCACCAACATCGGGAACATTCTTCTTCCATCTAACCTGTCTAATCCCGCCAGAATTTTATATCCTTCCATGAGATCCCTCTCATTCTTTTAATTCCAGTGAATATAAGCCTAGTCGATCCAGTCTTTCTTCATATGTCAGTCCTGCTATCCCGGGAATCAGTCTGATGAACCTTCGCTGCACTCCCTCAATAGCAAGAATGTCCTTCCTCAAATTAGGAGACCAAAACTGCACACAATACTCAAGGTGTGGTCTCACCAAGGCCCTGTACAACTGCAGTAAGACCTCCCTGCTCCTATACTCAAATCCTCTCGCTATGAAGGCCAGCATGCCACTTGCCTTCTTCACCGCCTGCTGTACCTGCATGCCAACTTTCAGTGACTGATGTACCATGACATCCAGGTCTCGTTGCATCTCCCCTTTTACTAATCTGTCACCATTCAGATAATAATCTGCCTTCCTGTTTTTGCCACCGAAGTGGATAACCTCACATTTATCCACATTATACTGCATCTACCATGCATTTGCCCACTCACCTAACCTGTCCAAATCACCCTGCAGCTTCTTAGCATCCTCCTCACAGCTCACACCGCCACCCAGCTTAGTGTCATCTGCAAACTTGGAGATATTACATTCAATTCCTTCGTCTAAATCATTTATATTGTAAATAGCTGGGGTCCCAGCACTGACCCTTGCGGTACCCCACTAGTCACTGCCTGCCATTCTGAAAAGGACCCGTTTATTCCCACTCTTTGCTTCCTGTCTGCCAACCAGTTCTCTATCCACATCAATACATTACCCCCAATCCTATGTGCCTTAATTTTACACACCAATCTCTTGTGTGGGACCTTGTCAAGCAGTGCCTATGAAGGCTGAGGTGCCGAAAGGAGGTGGTGTCAGAGTTCTGTCACCTCTTGCAGACATACGTGGCAGCTGACATCGGCACCAGGACCTCGCTGTCAGTGGCAGTAAAAGTGACTGTAGCCCTCAACGTCTATGCTATCAGCTCCTTCCAGTCTCCTGTAGGCGATATATGCAACATCTCGTAGTTTGCAGTACATTGCTGCATTCGCCAGGTGACCGACGCTCGCGACAGAAAATTGCCGCCGAGGAGGAGAGGCCCAGCCACCGCCGCTGGAGGGGGCCTGATCGCCATTGGAGGGGAGGAGGCCCGACTGCCGTTGGTGGGGAGGAGGCCCAATCGCCTGGTCGGAGGCTCACCTGGCTCGTCGGGTGTCGTCGAGGATCGGGGATCGGGTGGGGCAGCTGAGTCGACGTCCAAGGGGGAGGTCACTGAGGAGGGAAGAGGTCCAGTTCGCTGCAGGAGGCTCGGTTGTCACTGCTGAGTGGGGTGGAGGTTTTGGAGGGAAGGTTCGCGCCTGAAGTCGGCCTGAATTTATGGGATTAAGGTTTTAAGGTTTTAAGTAAAGTTTTAAGAGAATGCACCCCCTATTAGGGTCTATTAAGGCTAGGGGAAGCTTAGACAGTGGTGGAGGGAGGCTGACGGTGAAAAGTTGTCAGATGGCGGAAGATGACAGGGATAAAGTTGTTTTAGCAGGGGAGCTCCCTAGGGAGCTGCCACCCTGGTGGCCATCTTCCTGCAAATCAGGCCTCCTCCCCTTCAACAACAGTGGTTGGCCTCTCTTCCCCCTCCAACGACGGCTGGGCCTCCCCTCCCCAACGGTGATTGGGCCTCCTCCCATTCAGCGATGACTGGGCCTCTCCTTCCCCACTGGTGACCTGGCCTCTTTTCCTCCAGCACGTGGTGAGCACCATGGCTGTGATCACCCTGACCTTCCACTCTGAACTCCAGTGGACCACTGACCCTCCCAATGCCTGCCCCCAACCAAGCCTCGGACCACCTACCATCAAGGGCGCCACTCAGTGCCGAGCTTGCAGCCAACATCTCGCCGTAGGCAACTAGGCTCATACAGCAGTGCCTGGTCTCCAATCATCTTGGACCCCCTTGCCACTGGACCAAGACCTTGCACAGCTAAGCCCGTGTGGTAGCCGGTGTGCAACGGCCACCCCACGCTAAAAGAACTCATGCACAGGCATCTTCCACCCCTTTAACATGAAGTTCGGGATCTGGAACATCAGGACCCTCATGGACAACTCCAACAACAACAGGCCGGAACGCCGCAGGGCCATAGTTGCCCGGGAACTTAGACGTTTCGATGTCGACATCGCCATCCCAAACAAGACCTGGCGGGCAGGGGAAGGCCAGCTCCAGGCACAAGGTGGATGCTACACCTTTTTCTGGATAGGGAAACCGGAGGAAGAACACCGCCTCCACGGAGTCGGTTTCAACATGAAAAATGAGCCAGCCGACCACCTCAAAGATTCCCCCCTGCGGGGTTAACGAATGTCTCATGATTCTCTGACTCACCCTATCCTGGAATCAATGCGCCACAGTCATCAGTGCGTATGCCCCAACACTCGATGCGACAGATGAGACCAAAGAGGGTTTTTACTCCAGCCTCGAAAAATCCCTGTCCCACATCCCTGCAGATGGCAAACTGATCCTCCTCGGCAAAGACACAGCCCTCTGGGGAGATGGATTGGCAGAGAGAGGGTAGGGAAAACCAACACCAGTGGTACCCTACTCCTGACAAAATGTCGAGAACATGAACTTGTCATCACCAACACTTGTTCCGCTGGAGGGACAGGTACAAGGCATCGTGGCCACACCCTCGCTCCAAACACTGGCACCTGCTTGACTATGTCATCATCCGAGCCAGGGATCGCAAGGATGTGCCCATCACCCACGCCATGACAGGAGCTGACCACCGCCTAATCCGATCCATCATTCACATCAACATAGCCCCAAAGCGGAGGGAGCAGCAGTGCCGCAAAAAAGTCAATGCTGGGGCACTCAAAGTCCTAGCTAAGAGAGTCCTATACAGTCAGCGCCTCACAGCTAACCTGGCGTGCCTTGATGACTGAGACGCAGAATGCCCACAGTGCTTGGTCTGCCCTCCAGACCTCCATAACCAGTGTCTGCAAAGAGACACTCGGTTACTCAACCAGGAAACACCAGGACTGGTTTGATGAGAATGACCAGGAGATCCCAAGAGCTAATAGATCGCAAGCGCAGGGCATTTCTGAGCTTTAAACAACAACCCAACTTGGGAGCAGAAAGGCAGCGTTACAGACGGCTTAAGGCCGAGGTCCAACAAAAAACCCGGGACCTAAAGGACAGATGGTGGATGAAGAAAGCACAGGAGATACAGCAGCTGGCCTACAGCCATGATGTGCGAGGATTCTTCCCGGCAGGCAAGGCCACCAACAGTCCAAACTCCCAAGGCCCCACCCCACTGCTGGCCAAGAATGGGGAAACACTCACCAAGGCAGTCAGGGCCCGCTGGAAGGAGTATTTCGAAGATCTCCTCAATCGAGACTCTGCCTTTGACTCGAGTGTTCTCGCCTCCATCCCGTAGCATGCTACTTGCCACCACCTCAGTGAGACCCCAACACTGCATGAGGTAGAAAAAGCCATAAGACAGCTTAAGAACAACAAGGCTACGAGAGCGGATGGAATCCCCGCTGAGGCACTGAAGTATGGCGGAGAGGCACTGTTGGCACGAATGCATGACCTCATCTCTCTCATCTGGAAGGAGGAGAGCATGCCGGGAGATCTCAGAGATGCAGTAATCATGACCATCTTTTAAAAAGGGGACAAGTCCGACTGCGGCAACTACAGAGGAATCTCCCTGTATTAACAGCCACTGGGAAAGTTGTCGCTAGAGTCCTCCTCAACCGTCTTCTCCCTGTGGCCTTCCTTGCTGCCATGCTCCATACTCACACTCACAGTCAACAAACTCCCTGCTGGAGTGGAATTAAACTACAGAACCAGTGGGAACCTATTCAACCTTCGTCGTATCCAAGTCCAAGACCACTCCAACGTCTGTCATCGAGCTACAGTACGCGGACGACACCTGCATCTGCGCACATTCAGAGGCTGAACTCCAAGTCATAGTCAATGTATTAACTGAAGTATCCGAAAGCATGGGCTTTACATTAAACATCCATAAGACAAAGATCCTCCACCAACCTATCCCTGCCGCACAGCACTATCCCCCCAGTCATCAAGAACAACGGCGCGGCCCTGGGCAGCGTGGACTATTTCCCATACCTCGGGAGCCTCTTATCCACAAGAGCAGACACTGACGACGAAATTCGTCACTGCCTCCAGTGTGCCAGTGCAGCCTTTGGCTGCCTGAGGAAAAGAGTGTTCAAAGACCAGGCCCTCAAATCTGCCACTAAGCTCATAGTCTACAGGGCTGTAGTAATACCCGCCCTCCTGTATGGCTCAGAGACATGGACCATGTACAGTAGACACCTCAAGGCACTGGAGAAATACCACCAATGGTGTCTCCTCAAGAGCCTGCAAATCCCCTGGGAGGGCAGGCGCACCAACGTTAGCATCCTCTACCAAGCCAATATCCCCAGCATTGAAGCACTGAACACACTTGATCAGCTCCGCTGGGCAGGCCACATTGTTTGCATGCCAGACACGAGACTCCCAAAGCAAGCGCTCTACTCAGAACTCCTTCATAGAAACGAAGAAACATAGAAAATAGGTGCAGGAGTAGGCCATTTGGCCCTTCGAGCCTGCACCGCCATTCAATGAGTTCATGGCTGAACATGCAACCTCAGTACCCCATTCCTGCTTTCTCGCCATACCCCTTGATCCCCCTAGTAGTAAGGACTTCATCTAACTCCTTTTTGAATATATTTAGTGAATTGGCCTCAACAACTTTCTGTGGTAGAGAATTCCACAGGTTCACCACTCTCTGGGTGAAGAAGTTTCTCCTCATCTCGGTCCTAAATGGCTTACCCCTTATCCTTAGACTGTGATCCCTGGTTCTGGACTTCCCCAACATTGGGAACATTCTTCCTGCATCTAACCTGTCTAAACCCGTCAGAATTTTAAACGTTTCTATGAGATCCCCTCTCATTCTTCTGAACTCCAGTGAATGCAAGCCCAGTTGTTCCAGTCTTTCTTGATATGTCAGTCCCGCCATCCCAGGAATCAGTCTGGTGAACCTTCGCTGCACTCCCTCAATAGCAAGAATGTCCTTCCTCAAGTTAGGAGACCAAAACTGTACACAATACTCCAGGTGTGGCCTCACCAATGCCCTGTACAACTGTAGCAACACCTCCCTGCCCCTGTACTCAAATCCCTTCGCTATGAAGGCCAACATGCCATTTGCTTTCTTAACCGCCTGCTGTACCTGCATGCCAACCTTCAATGACTGATGTACCATGACACCCAGGTCTCGTTGCACCTCCCCTCTTCCTAATCTGTCACCATTTAGATAATAGTCTGTCTCTTTGTTTTTACCACCAAAGTGGATAACCTCACATTTATCCACATTATACTTCATCTGCCATGCATTTGCCCACTCACCTAACCTATCCAAGTCACTCTGCAGCCTCATAGCATCCTCCTCGCAGCTCACACTGCCACCCAACTTAGTATCATCCGCAAATTTGGAAATACTACATTTAATCTCCTCGTCCAAATCATTAATGTACAATGCAAACAGCTGGGGCCCCAGCGCAGAACCTTGCGGTACCCCACTAGTCACTGTCTGCCATTCTGAAAAGTACCCATTTACTCCAACTCTTTGCTTCCTGTCTGACAACCAGTTCTCAATCCACGTCAGCACACTACCCCCAATCCCATGTGCTTTAACTTTGCACATTAATCTCTTGTGTGGGACCTTGTCGAAAGCCTTCTAAAAGTCCAAATATACTACATCAACTGGTTCTCCCTTGTCCACACTACTGGAAACATCCTCAAAAAATTCCAGAAGAATTGTCAAGCATGATTTCCCTTTCACAAATCCATGCTGACTTGGACCTATCATGTCACATCTTTCCAAATGCGCTGCTATGACATCCTTAATAATTGATTCCATCATTTTACCCACTACCGATGTCAGGCTGACCGGTCTATAATTCCCTGTTTTCTCTCTCCCTCCTTTTTTAAAAAGTGGGGTTACATTGGCTACCCTCCACTCGATAGGAACTGATCCAGAGTCAATGGAATGTTGGAAAATGACTGTCAATGCATCCGCTATTTCCAAGGCCACCTTCTTAAGTACTCTGGGATGCAGTCCATCAGGCCCTGGGGATTTATCGGCCTTCAATCCCATCAATTTCCCCAACACAATTTCCTGACTAATAAGGATTTCCCTCAGTTCCTCTTTCTTACTACACCCTCTGACCCCTTTTATATCCGGAAGGTTGTTTGTGTCCTCCTTAGTGAATACCGAACCAAAGTACTTGTTTAATTGGTCTGCCATTTTTTTGTTCCCCATTATGACTTCCCCTGATTCTGACTGCAGGCAAATGAGCCAAAGGTGGGCAGCGAAAACATTACAAGGACACCCTCAAAGCCTTCCTGATAAAGTGCAACATCCCCACTGACACCGGGGAGTTCCTGGACAAAGACCGCCCTACGTGGAGGAAGTGCATCCGGGAGATGCTGAGCACCTCAAGGCTCATCGTCGAGAGCATGCAGACAACAAGCGCAGGCAGCGGAAAGAGCGTGCGACAAACCAGACTCCCCAACCACCCTTTCCCTTAACTACTGTCTGTCCAACCTGTGACAGGGACCGTGGTTCTCGTATTGGACTGTTCAGTCACCTAAGAACTCATTTTTAGAGTGGAAGCAAGTCTTCCTCGATTCCGAGGGACTGCCTATGATGATGACAGCAAATGAACGGACTACATGAAGTTCAGCATTTCCAGGGAAGACCTGGATGAGCGCTCACGTGACTTTGCCAGGATAGCGGGCTTCCACATGGTTCAGGGAGCCATTGATTGTATACATGTGGCATTGAGGGCCCCACCCCAAGATGGACAGCTTTTTCGGAATCGCAAGGAATACCACTCCCTCAACGTTCAGCTGGTCTGCGATCACAGGCAGATGATCCCGCTGTCAATGCCCGCTATCCTGGCAGCTGCCACGATGCCTTCTTCCTGCGGGAGAGCAATGTGCCACCACATGAAGGCCATGGCTGGCTCCTGGGTGATGAAGGATATGGTGTTGCCACCTGACCGATGACACCCCTCCGCTATCCCACCTCCCCTGCCGAGCAGCGCTATAACAGCAGCCATACCGCAACCAGGATCATTCTGGAGCAAACTATCGGAGTCCTGAAGCAGCGTTTTCGCTGCCTTGACTGTTCTGATAGAGTGTCTATCTTCAAAGTTCTGTGCTGCATGCTGCACAACCTGGCCATCATGAGGGGCCAGCCATTACCACCAGGGATGGATGACCCACCTCAGGATGCTGACGACAATGAGAAGGCAGTCGTGGAGCTTCAGTCAAGGAGGAGGCAGCCTGACACTGCTACAGCTGGAGGGGCTGCTCGTCAGAGACTCATCGCTCATCAATTCCTGTGAATGATTCAAGACATGACGAATTGACAGCCTGTACACCTCAGCACCTACTAAACACATCGTTCTCCATTCTGCAACCCTCCGTGTATATAAATCACAGCACAATAATGTGAAGAATCTAAACTTTGTTTATTTAAACCATAAATGATGGTATGCTGAAAACAAGCACAAGACACGCTTTTATCCCCAACAAATAATCATACCAACAAGACCCCTTCAAACATTCTCAACAACATCCAAGTGCAACTATTGACATCAGTTCATTTCCCAACAAGGTAGCCATCTCTGTTGACTATCAAGCAATTGTTTGCTGGTACATACAAGTGCAACTAGTTATATGGGTTCATATGTTAACAAGGTGAGGATATGTGGCCACCTTCCCACTGGACTTTATTTGGTCTTGTAGAGTGATTTACCACCCCTTTCCTTCCCCCATTCCCACGCCTACTGCTCCTCCTCAATAGGGTCTCAGAGCTTGCAGCAAGGCTGGTAATCGGTGTTGACCTGGAGCCGCAGCCACACATGATGGCCTAGCAGGAAGTTTCTGACCAGCTCAGGCCCTGGAAGGCCCGGGTGCGGACTGCATAACCTTAGCATGGGCAGAAGCACTCTGTTCTGGATGGGTTGCAGAGAGCGGCAGGTGCAAAGCAGAATGATGTCATCCTGAGAGATGACATCACGTTCCAACAGGCCCGACACAGAGCTACTCCCCCAGGGCAGAGCCTCATCATCTGCAACAATCTGGGTGAGCAAAGATTGCTGCCCTGGTTCAGCAAGGTTAGGTCCCCGTTGAACTGATGGGGCCCCAGACAGGATGGCAGCAGTCAGTGCATCCATGGAATCAAGTTGTCTCTGCATTAAGACTGACTGCAACTGCAGCACAATACAGAGCTGATTGATGCCACCACGCACAGATGACATTACGGTCTGCAGGCCTATAATAGTATTGGCCTGGTGCTCAATGGATACTACAACGTCATCCATAGCCTATGCCACCATGTCTGCGACCCCCATGTTCACTGTATGCATCCAACTTCCATTGGTATCTATCAAGGATGGGCTCAGTGGGCTGCTAAGAGGCATGAGCAACAGTTGAGGTGGACTCCTCCATCCTCACAGCTAGTGCATCAAGACTCTGGGACACCCTTGCTAGTGCACCCGGCAGATCACTGTGCAACTGCAGAGATTGCCTTGCGACAATCTCTAGTTCCAGCTCATCATCAAGTGCTGCTGGGTATCACTCAGGTACGCACACACCCTCCGGGAGCTGGCCCCCGGGCTTCCCCTTCCCCATGGCGTTGTTGCAAGCCACTGGGTCCTGGAGCATCACCCACCAACGCCTCCCCAACCACCCCTTCGTCAATAAAGCTGCTGGCTCCCTTCTCAGGTGCCGCTGGCTCCTGCGTTACATCGAAGGAGGTGGCCTTTTCTTCCTCCTCCTCGCCCTCGGCAGCATCTCCACCAGTGGAAGGCTGATGTGAAGGCCCCAGTGAGTCTGGTTGATCATGTGAAGGCACAAACACATAGAAGTCTGCTTACCTGCAGAGGAGGGGGCCAGCAGCAGTGAAGGTATTCGAGAATGCCAGTCTCATGGAAAGAGCTGAAGGATTGTGGTATCAGGCCTAAGTGGCCTGCCGGATGTTGCAAAAGAACTGAACATACTGTCACTGTCCCGAGGGGGGTTCGGTCTCACCCACCACTGAGGCACCAACTTAAACCCCATCAGGGCCAAGATGCATTTCTCCAGCGGAGTCAGGTCCTGGAGTTCAGAATCCCCTCCTCCAGTCCTCATATGCTCTCTGCGGTTGTGGGCGAGCTTCTCCTGTAAGATTAAAGAGAACATCTGAGTTAGAGCCCTTCTATCAGTGTGTCCCAAGTGCCTTGCATAGTTTAATAGATATTACTGTATGAGAGTGTTCACAGCTCGAGGTAACTTCCATTCGCTGTGTAGACTTGCTGTGGCAATGCTTGAATTGGGGGGCATAACCTGACAGTGATGGGGAGGCTACCATCCTCTAGACGCATAAGAAGACTGGGGAGTTAAGAACATCAGGGGTGAGTCTGCAGAACCAAGTAGAAATGTTAACAGCACATGCAGGCCCTTGCAGTGGGCGAGGCTTCAATTGGAACCTGGCATCTGGCCTCACCCACGTAGAGCATGGTGTAGTGTCCTTACACACTACTATAAATTCACACGAGGCACATTCTGCAGACAAGGTCACTCTGTGACCCGAACCTTTATTCACAGGACCAAGAAGTGATGACCCTGCGTGGGACCTCCCTTTATATACCTGGATGACCAGGTGAGGAGTGTCTCCCACAAGTTCACCCCCTGTGGTCAAGGTGTGCATTTCTTAGGTGTATACAGTATGCAGTGTTGTTACATGAAGGTTACAGTTACATGAAGGTTATATACATGACATCACTCCCCCCCAATATCTTATGGGGTCAAAGATTAAGTCTTTCAGGTGGTCGACGCTCTCTCGTGGAGCGCCACAGTTGGGGCTCTGGTTGTTGAGCCTTGGCATGCGTCTCTGTCACCTGTGGTGATTCCGGCTCATCCGGGCTGGCCGCAGGGACTGTGCATGCTGCTGAAAGTTCTTGTTGCTCGTTCACTGGCGGTGGTGTGGGCAACATCTCATGATTGTCCTCAGGTTCCTCAGTGTCCATGCTGAACCTTTTTTTTACTTGGTCCAGATGCTTGCGGCATATCTGTCCATTGTTAAGTCTGACCACGATGACCCTATTCCCCTCTTTGTCAATTACAGTACGCTCAAGCCACTTGGGCCCCAAAGCGTAATTAAGAACAAATACAGGGTCATCGATTTCTATACATCTTCCCTTTGAGTTATGGTCATGGCACTCATTTTGGGACTGGCGTTTGCCCTCAACAATGTCTGACAGGACAGGATGAATGAGGGACAGCCGAGTTTTAAGTGTACGTTTCATGGTAGTTCACGGGCGGGACTCCCATGAGCGAATGCGTTCAGGGCCTATAGACCAGCATGAGGCGCGATAGGCGGCATTGAAGGGAGGGTCCTTGAATCCGGAGCATGTCTTGTTTTATGATTTGGACCGAACATTCCATCTGATCATTGGAAGCCGGCTTGAACAGTGCCGTCCTGACATGTTTGATGCCATTACCCGACATGAACTCCCGGAATTCATAGCTAGTGAAACACGGGCCGTTGTCGCGAACCAGGATGTCCGGCAAGCCGTGGGTCGCAAAGATCGCTCGCAGACTCTCCACTGTGGTGGCTGTCGTGCACTAATTCAATATGATGCACTCGATCCATTTCGAGTACGCATCAACAACAATGAGGAACATTTTTCCCATGAACGGGCCCGCGTAGTCTACGTGAATATGTGACCATGGCCTGGTGGGCCAGGGCCAGGGGCTGAGTGGGGCCTCCCTGGGGGCATTGCCCAGCTGGGCATATGTCATGCACCTGCACAGTGTTCCAGGTCTGAGTCAATTCCCGGCCACCATACATGTGACTGGGCAATGGCCTTCATTAGCACGATGCCTGGGTGCTCACTGTGGAGTTCCCTGATGAATGCTTCCCTTCCCTTCTGGGTCATGACGACCCGGCTGCCCCATAGTAGGCAGTCGGCTTGGATGGAGAGCTCATCCATCCGTCTGTGAAATGGTCTGACCTCCTCGGGATATGATCCATGTGCGGGCACCCAATCCCCAGTCAGGACACATTTCTTAATCAGGGATAGGAGGGGATCTCTGTTGGTCCAGATTTTGATCTGGCGGGCTGTGATGGGGGAGCCTGCGCTGTCAAAGGCATCAACGGCCATGACCATCTCAGCGCTTTGCTCCGCTGCCCCCTCAGTGGTGGCCAGTGGAAGCCTGCTGAGCGCGTCAGCGCAATTTGCAGTGCCTGGCCGGTGCCGTATGGTGTAGTCATACGCAGCCAGCGTGAGAGCCCATCGCTGTATGCGAGCTGACGCATTGGAATTGACAGCTTTGCTGTCTGACAGCAGAGATGTTAACGGCTTGTGGTCCATTTCTAACTCGAACCTTCTGCCAAAAAGGTACTGGTGCATCTTTTTCACCCCAGAGACACATGCGAGTGCTTCCTTTTCAACCATCCCATATCCCCTTTCTGCTTGGGAGAGCGACCTGGAGGCATAAGCCACAGGTTGGAGTTGGCCCTCATCATTACTCTGCTGCAACACGCACCCAACCCCATAGGATGATGCATCACATGTCAAAACCAATTTCTTCCAGGGGTTGTACAGGGTCAACAGCTTATTAGAACAAAGCAGGTTCCGCGCCCGATTGAAAGCCCATTCCTGACAGTGCCCCCAAAACCAATCGCAACCCTTACGCAGGAGCACGTGTAGCAGCTCCAACAATGTGCTTAAGTTCGGCAGAAAGTTCCCGAAATAGTTTAAGAGTCCCAGAAATGAACGCAACTTCAATGTGTTGCCGGGCCTGTGTGCATGGCGAATCGCCTCCGTTTTGGATTCGGTAGGCCGGATCCCATCTGCGGCAACCCTCCTGCCCAAAAACTCGACCTCTGAGGCCAAAAACACACACTTGGACTTCTTTAGTCGCAAGCCTACCCGGTCCATTCGGCGTAGCACCTCCTCCAGGTTGTAGAGGTGTTCCTCGGTATCTCGACCCATGATAAGGATGTCGTCCTGAAATACAATTGTTCCAGGAATGGATTTGAGCAGGCTTTCCATGTTCCTTTGAAAGATAGCGGCCGCTGATCGAATGCCAAACGGACACCTGTTGTAGAAAAACAGCCCCTTGTGCGTGGTGATGGTGGTCAGTAGCTTGGATTCTTCGGCCAGTTCCTGGGTCATGTCGGCTGAAGTGAGGTCCAACTTGGTGAACAGCTTGCCGCCTGCCAGCGAGCGGAAGCGAGTATTGGTCTTGTAGTGACACTCGGTTGATAGTGGCCTTGTAATCGCCACAGATCCTGACCGAGCCATCCGTTTTTAGGACAGGGACGATGGGGCTTGCCCAGTCGCTGAATTCAATGGGCAAAATTATGCCCTCTCTTAGCAACCTGTCCAACTCACTCTCAATTTTCTCCTGCATCACATATGGCACAGCTCTGGCTTTGTGGTGCACTGGTCTGGCGTCCGGGGTGATGCGTATCACTATTTTGGTACCTTTGAAAGTCCTGTCACCAGGTTGGAATAGTGACTCAAATTTCTGTAGGACCTGTGAGCATGAACTTCGCTCCACAGATGAAATGGCGTGCACAACCCCCATTTCCAGTTCATCTTGGCTAGCCAGCTCCTCCCCAAAAGCACGGGACCATTTCCCCGGACAATCCAGAGTGCCAGCCGGTTCTCTGATCCATTATGTGTGACCACCAACATTGCACTGCCTAGCACTGGGATGATCTCTTTGGTGTACGTCCGTAATTGCGGGTCAATGCGTTCTAGTTTGGGTCTGCTGGCTCTGAGTGGCCATAGCTTCTTGAATTGTTGGACACTCATAAGTGACTAGCTGGCCTCTGTGTCCAGCTCCATGCGTTTAATCGGACTTTCATCATCAAAGGTGGCGCTTTTGTATACAAGCTGTGAATGTTTGTCACATGAACCCGCTGAACTTCAGTGTCCATTGCTTTGTCCCAAGCATCAACCTGCCTTGCAGACCCCTCTTGTGGTTCATCTGCCTTGTAAATTAGCCTCGCTGCGGGCTTCCTGCATATTCTGGCTAAATGTCCACTGAAGTTATAATCTCTACAGATAATTTGTTGAAACCTACAGGTCTTTGCAGCATGTCTGCCCCCGCACCTCCAGGATGAGCTGAGATTGTTGTGAATAAAAGAGCTGTTACCAGGCATTCCTCTCCGATTGTCTCTTTGATTACTCTTGAGCACTCTGTTAGTGGGTGTAAATTGCCCCATCCCGGGACGTATTGTCCACCGTGATGGTGTAAATGTCCGTTCAACCTGCCATTGTCTCTGTTGAGGACCCACTCTAGAGTCTGTTGCTGCCTGGGTGGTGTTGAATTGCCCTTGCCTACCTGCGGGGTTCTGAGTCGCGTTTACAATGTTAACTCCCTGATCCATCGCTACGTTGGACGCAGAGTTGCGCGCGTATATTATCTTGGTTTCCTCCTACCCCGCCATGAAGGTCTGAGCCATCAACGCCGCCGCTTCCAAGGTCAAGTCCTTGGTCTCAATTAGCTTTCTGAAAATCCCAGCATGACCAATGCACTCAATGAAGAAATCCCTTAACATCTCCCCCCTGCAGGAGTCTGTGAACTTACATCGGCTGGCCATGCGCCGAATGTCCGCAACGAAGTCCGGTATGCTCTGTCCTTCCCGATGTCGGTGTGTATAGAATCGGTGTCGGGCCATGTGTATACTGCTTGCCTGTTTGAGGTGCTCACCGATCAGTTTGCTGAGCTCTTCAAAGATTTTGTCCGCCGGCTTCTCGGGTGCTAGCAGGTCTTTTATCAGCGCGTACGTCTTAGGTTCGCAGCTGGTCAGTAGATGCGCCCTTCGCTTGTCAGCCACTGCATCTCCTAGCCAGTCCTTCGTGACAAAGCTCTGCTGGAGCCTCTCAACGAAATCGTCCCAGTCCTCCTCAACACAGTACCGTTCCTCTGTGCGACCGGTGGCCATTCTCGTGAGTCGTTGATTCCTGTTTCTCATCGCCAAATGTAGTGTCCTTCCACACTACTATAAATTCACACGAGACACATTCTGCAGACAAGGTCACTTCGTGACCCGAACCTTTTATTCACAGGACCAAGAAATGATGACCCTGTGTGGGACCTCCCTTTATATACCTGGATGACCAGGTGAGGAGTGTCTCCCACAAGTTCACCTGTTGTCAAGGTGTGCATTTCTTAGGTGTATAGAGTATGCAATGTTGTTACATGAAGGTTACAGTTACATGAAGGTTATATATATGACACATGGATTCCGAAATACTACATTGAGCAGAGAGTGCACATTGAGCTCAGAGCATAGCATGGTGAGGTTTAAAATTTAAGATACTCACCCTCACCAGCCGTGTCATGCCGATTTGTCCTGGCCACTGTGTCACTTGCAGACACTCATTCTGCGATTTCCCTCCACAGCCCTCTGTACGTGGTCTCCTCCCAGCCTCTGTCCTGTGCAACTCCCGCCACCTCTCCAGGGCATCAAGGAGTGCATCTACGGCGGTGTCCGTGAACCGGTGGGCACGCTGACGAGCTGCTGCTGCTAGGTCTGCCATCCTCACCGTCTGAGTGAGTGCGGAGGAAGCAAATATAACCATGAGGCGTTAAGGCACCCACTCAACGGCTGAATGAAATCCAGGTGGCACCACTATGTCTGTAGCACAGCTCTAAATGCTGCCTAATGCCTAGATGTTGAGGCCCTGCTTAACGGCCCACTCAATGCCGCTTACCGCCTCCAGGTAAGTGTGCAATGCAATGATTTAACGCTGCAATCCACTTTTCAGGCGCCAAAACTGAATTTCATGTTTCGGGGCTGCGCCTAACACCTGCCGATAAAAATTCCTCGCAGCCGGTGACACCGTCTCAAAATCGTCAATACCGAATTTCAACCCTATCGTTTCTCAAGTACTTTTTCTTTGCTGATATTAATTACTTTGAGTTCCCCCTTCTCATTAGCACTTTGGTTCCCCATTATTTTTGGTATGCTGTTTGTGTCTTCTGCTGTGAAGACACAATATTTGTTTAAAATCTGTCATTTCCTTATTCTCCATTATAATTTCTCCTGTCTCCGTCTCTGAGGGACCAATGCTTGCTTTTGTTATGCTCTTTCTTTTTACTTACTTATAGAAGGTTTAATAATCTGTTTTTAATATTTCTTGCTAGTTTGCTCTCGTGTTCTATTTTCTCCCTTTTTATAATTTTTTTGGTTATCCTTTGTTGGTTTCTAAAGCTCTCCCAATCCTCAATACACAATCCTTACTACTATTCCTCGCAACATTATAAGTCTCTTCTTTTAGTCTAATACTATCTTTAACTTCTTTAGTTAACCACAGATGGATTATGTCATGTATCTCACATTACTGTATATAACTGTATCTTACCAAGCTATACATGACTGTAACTGGTTATGACCTGTAACAATAAGCATACCTTACCACCAGGGGTGCACTTGCAGGAGACACTCCATACCTGTTCCACTGAGGTATATAGAGGGAGGTCTCAGGCAAGTGCAGCACTGGAGAGCTGGAATTAAAATTGCAGGTCCTGAGTAACCTTGACTTCAGCATGTGTCTCGTGTGAGTCAGTACATTAGAGTCAGGACTTAACAGATTACTTTTCCTGTGGAGTTTTTAATTTCTCAATGGGTTGCATATTTGTTGAGAATTTTGGAATATTTCTTGAAATGTTTGGCACTGCTTATCTCCTCTCATACCTTTTAATCTAATTTTTCAAACTACCTAAGCCAACTCACTCCTCATACCTATGTGATTGGCTGTAGTTAATTTTAATTTTTTTTGTGTGACTAAATACTGCTGATTCAACATGGATTAGAAAGTAACAATATTAATAGCTTGCAGATAGCAGAAACACAAACTAATCTGTTATCGGTCCAATAATTTGACACCTATCAACTGCTTAGAGGTCTTGAAGCTAATAAAATATGTAAATGACACTAAGCTTGCTTTTCATATTGGCCAACTAATTGGACTAACTGACCATTACAAGATTATAAATAAATATGGATATTCATATGGATATGGATGAGGATGAGAAGAGCCAGTCAATCTTAACTCATCAGTTCTGTTCTCCATCACAGCAGTCAATTTCTTAAATTATTCCAGGGTTTTGACTTCACTACTCTATCCAAGGTAATTTCATCAACTGACTACTCTGTGTGAAGAACTTACGAAATTTGCACTTCAGTAGTTTGCTGCTTGCCTTCCTGTCAGTTTAAAGTTGTATTTCACAATTTATATTTTACTATCCCATACCTCCGTCAGAAAGAAAAACTTGCATTTATATAGCGTCTTTCATGAGCACCGAACATCTCAAAGTGCTTTACAGCCAATTAAGTACTTTTGGAGTTTAGTCACTGTTGTAATGTGGGAAACGCGACAGGCCAATTTGCGCACAGCAAGCTCCCACAAACAGCAATGTGATAATGACCAGATAATCTATTTTTGTTATGTTGATTGAGGGATAAATATTGGCCAGGACACCAGGGATAATTCCCCTGCTCTTCTTCGAAATGGTGCCATGGAATGAGGGTGAGAAGAGCCAGTCAATCTTAACTCATCAGTTCTGTTCTCCATCACAGCAGTCACATCCAACTGAGAGGACAGATAGGGCTTCGGTTCAATGTTTCATCCGGAAGCCGGCACCTCCGACAGTGCAACATTCCCTCAGTGCTGCACTGGGGTGTCAGCCTAGATTTTTGTGCTCAAGTCTCTGAAGTGGGACTTGAACCCACAATCTTCGGACCCAGAGGCAAAAGTGCTACCCACTGAGCCACAGCTGACTATAAGGTCATCTTTCAATTGCTCTTTTCAAAGAAGAATTCTAAATTTTTTCAGTCCTTCCTTGAAGCTCAGTCCTCTGACACTAGGAATTAGTCTCATTACTCCTGTGTACATAGCCTGTAGGACTTGAATGTTTCCCTTATATTTCAGTAACTGGAACTGGAATCAGTACTCAAGATATGGTCTGACCAGAACATTGCACAATTTAAGCATGATTTTGTTTTAGTTGTAGTTTACTGTTTTAGGTGAGTTGCTTGGTCAATTGATGCTCTAAGCGATTGAACATGCTGAGTGTTGATTCTACTAAAACCTTAAAAGGTAAATTCACTGGTTCCAGCTGGGATCTACGCTCAAAAGAAACACAGATAATTGAATCAGTAGTGCTGTATTGTAGCCCCGTCTTTGACCTGCAAACCATGCAGGCATAGTGAACTTACCCTCAGATTTCTTTCAACTACACCATTAACTATTTTGACATTATTAGAAAAAAATTGGCAATGCACGTATTCCATGTATAGTACTTTACTGTTGCCTGTTTTAATTTGCACGTCATTGTTTCACCCGCCTATATATCTGGTACCAACCACTAGTTGTTTCAGTTTCATTTGTCAGAGCTCTGGCTATTAGCAAAGTTTTGACAAGGTTCAGACACACACTTCAAGCACTTAGTTTCGATTTTACCATTTTCATCTTCACTTTTAATTTTTTTTATCATTCTTGTTGGGCTGATAAGTGGCAAGTAACATTCGGGCTACACAGGTGATAGGTAATGACCATTTCCAACAAGAGAGAGTCTAACCACCGCCTCTTGAAATTCAATGGGATTATCTTCACTGAATCCCCCACCAATAACATCCTGGGAGTCACCATTGACCAGAAACTTAACTGGACCAGCCACGTAAATACTGTGGCTACAAGAGCAGGTCAGAGGCTGGATATTCTGCAGCGAGTGTCTCACCTCCTGACTACCCAAAGTCTTTCCACCGTCTACAAGGCACGTCAGGAATGTGATGGAATACCGCTTGCCTGGATGATTGCGGCTCCAACAACACTCAAGAAGCTCGACACCATCTAGTACAAAGCAGCTCATTTGATTGGCACCCCATACACCACCTTCAACATTAATTCGCTCCTCCACCACCAGCGCACCGCAGCTGCAGTGCGTACCATCTACAGGATGTACTGTCAACTCACCAAGGCTTCTTTGACAGCACCTCCCAAACCCACGACCTCTACCAGCTAGAAGGGCAGCAGGCGCATGGGAACGCCACCACCTGAAAATTCCCCTGCAAGTCACACACCATCCCGACTTGGAAATATATTGCTGTTCCTTCATCGTTGCTGGGTCAAAATCCTGGAACTCCCTCCTTAACAGCACTGTGGGAGTACCTTCACCTCACAGACTGCAGCGGCTCAAGAAGGCAGCTCACCACCACCTTCTCGAGAGCAATCAAGGATGGGCAATAAATGCTGGCTTTGCCAGCAACGCCCACATCCCATTAATGAATTAAAAAAAAATGTTTCTGCTGATAGTTACAATTAACAAAAGTTTATTTTTGATCAATGAAAGTCCCAGAGGTTAGAGGTATGTAATAAACATATCCTTGAATTTAGAGATGTGTATAGTGGTAATCCAATTATTGTTCATCAAGAAACCCAGACATCCAGCATATTTTAGCCGTACTTTATTGTATTAAGTTTGAAAATACGTTACTGTTCGATATGTTGGTTAGTTGGAATGTGCAATTCTAAGTTTGTTCAGAATGGACTAACAAACATTACTGCAATTGATTCTGTTTTACATAATAGACAAGTGTATTTTCTATTAATCCCTCCAGAACTGTGATAGTGCCTTTGCATCAATATAAGAAGCAATGTTTTATGTGTATTCAAGCAATATAATGGCAATCTTTATAGCACATCTAACGAGTTGGCCAAGAAAAATAATGCTTGAATCAGGATATGCATCCAATGTGTCACATTTATAGTGCAGCAACTTTAATCCCTCCCACTGAAGCTGAATCTACATTAAAACAGGTTTTTATAGAAAATACAACCTTTGGCAAAAAACATTTAATATATCAATCATTGATATGCGCTGATGTGATAATATTTAAATGCTAAACAAGGAAAAACTTGAATAATTGGGGTAAATTTTATGTTTCACAGAAAGTTAAACATTTAAAGGAGTAACATAATGACAAGTTATTAAAATAATTGATCCATTTTGTTATCCATTTGTTTTTCTTGTTGATTTTCTTTTTATTAAACTGAGATTGCTGATGCCATCATCATGTGATCAATTAATAGGCCACACCAGGTAAGGTCTGTTTAAATTCAGGTGAGTAGTGTAAGAATCGGCATAAACATCGACAGCATCAGCGTAAAGATTTTGGACTTTAATTTTCGGACTTTGCTTTTTCATATTTCAAAAGAGCTGACAGCATGACTTGGGACAAGCCCTGATATGTTCCACGGGAATACACATCAGATGGGCGGGGTTATTGTCTGGGATGGCTGAAGTGAGATGGAGGACCCTTTTGTCATGTAATGGGAACCCATTGGTGAGAGATCAGGTAAACTGGTCAGTGCTCAAGCCAGTGAAATGACTGAGAGCCCCGGAGCACAGGAACCTCAGGACAAAGGAAGCTATTTGGCCACCCAGACTCATTGAAGTCTTTATCCCCAGGAACAGCCCAGTAACAAAGGCACAGGCCAAACATATGATTCATTGCTTTTAGTTGGACTGCCTCAGGCAAAGGACTGGTTTTTGGTGCGAGAATTCATAAGCATTTTTCAGGTATAAGAGACGGCAGTTTGCAGCCATCTCTCTCTCTCCTCTTTTATGCTTGTTTGCTTCATTCAATGCACTCAAGGGCCGAGCACTCGGTCTGGGATGGAGAGAAGAAACCACCATCTACGAGCAAAGAGAGCCTCGCTCATCGGGAGAAGCAGCGAGTAAGCCAGAGGGGTAACTGGTGAGCATTATCCCAGCCCACACATCCTTAAGACCACCGCATAGTGTGAAGGGGTGTTGTGTGTCCCAACCAAGCCTTAGGGGTTTAGTGGAGAGGTTTCTGCGCAGATCATAGGCATACGCACAGTCTGTTGGACAGATTTGGTGGTGCCCTATTGAGCTAAGCAGGGGTGTTTTAGTCGTGGGTACTTCGCGATAGGGGCCTGTTCAGATGGGCCAGTGTTATGTGTTGTACTGTGTTTATTTGTTTTCACACCACCAGTTTTTTACTGGAAGCAAGTGTGTACTTTAACTTGAATAAAAGCATTGTGACGGTTGAGACCGAAAGATCTGTCTATAACTGAGTATTCTGTTCACTACTGTAATTCCCGGGGTCGAGAACTGTTGTAAGGGGGGTGTTTCGAAACCACCAAGGGCAAAAACACTTACAGTAGATGCAGCTATTAATCCAGGTTACTTCAGGATTCCTACCATTTCAGACTTGGATACTACTAAAATCCGCTTACACTGTTAAGCTCAGTAACTCTCTTCCAAGTAAATTCCTCGAATTATATCAATTGATAACAATAGTAGAGATTTCTGCTCTAAATGTCATGTCTCCCGTCAGGATTTAGAATCATTGGGCTCAATTTTGCCCAAAACCATTTTTTTGTGTATTGCCAGAGTTATGCCCATTTTTCTAGGCCAGAACTACTGCAGAAATAAATGTGCCAAGTTTCCCCGCTCTATTTTTCAAAATTGGCACCACGCAGCCTGTCCTGTAGCCTCGGGGGCGGAGCCTACTGTCTGCGCTGAAAAAACGATGCCAACCCTTCTCGCATGCGCGAAAAAAAGGATGTTTTTGACATGATTCCTATGGGCGCGCATGCACAGTACAGCTCCCGGTCTGCAATCGGCCATTTTTAAACAGCCAGTTGTATGTGTGAGAACTTTAATTATCATTGGAAAAATTGGA
The DNA here is from genome assembly GCF_044704955.1 of Pristiophorus japonicus. Classification (NCBI taxonomy): domain Eukaryota; kingdom Metazoa; phylum Chordata; class Chondrichthyes; family Pristiophoridae; genus Pristiophorus; species Pristiophorus japonicus. Next base: position 102,854,399 of record NC_091987.1, read on the forward strand.
GCTGCAATACAAGATGCAACGCGGCGCAAGGACCAAGAATTTCTTACAGGATGAAGAGCAGATGGCAGGAGCTGGACACCAGCAGAGGTCACATAAAAGTGCCACCAAAAGAAATGAAGAAACGCTGAAACTAACTTGCAGAAGATTACTGTGCAATGGTGACCACCCCGAGGTCTGGAGGCCAGTTCAAAAAGAAGTGGCAGGCACTTGATCTAGTAGTTAGTGAAAGTAATATTTTCATTTATTCAATGGAATTGAAATTGTAAATGTGACCAGCTGTATATGTCCCACCCAGCAGAAAGACACCCTCTCTTTGCAGAGGAAAATGGCCCACAACAAACGAGAAAGAATTCGAACAGGAGGAGGCCCGGCAAATCTGTACCCACTGGCACCCTTGGAAGAGAGGGTTGCGGCTTTGATGGGTCCTACCTGGAGAAAAGCAACCACAACTGCACAAGCTGGGCCCACACTCGAGGGAGAGGGTAAGTCCTGCAAATTCCACAGTCTGGCTTTACTAAATGTTAAGTACTGCATAGGCTAGTCATGCTTCAGTTCATGGGGATGTCTCCCTCAGCTACACTTCGGTTGATGCAATGTGTTATCATTCATCGTGGTCGTTCAAATCAGCCTGCTACCTGCGCTGTGTGAGCCTACTCATGCCACCCACTCTGCCCCCTCCTCTGCTGCGAACCATTTGTCTGTTCTGTTATATTTTGCAGAACTTGAAGCCAACCCTGACGATGCAGAAGATTCAAATGAGGATGAGCCTGAAGAGAAGAACATCTTCCAATCCCACCTTCCAGACCAAGATCATAGGGGTGAGGGGGAGAGGGATGATGAAGTCCCCATTGTACTCACTTCGGAGGAGGTGCAGGTGCCGTCCATTGAGGTGCTAGCCCCTTCCCTGAGTAGTGGTTTGAGTGTTGGTGAGACATTCCATGGTTTCCCACCGTCCGAGGCTGGGGATTCCAGTGGGGTGCAGCGAGGCAAACCCAGGGCCTCCCTTTCCGAGGCTGCGGGTCCCAGTGGGGTGCAGCGAGACACACTCAGGGCCCCAGCGGCCCAGGCTGCTGGTCCCAGTCAGATGCAGCAAGGCACACCCAAGGCCCCACTGTCCGAGGCTGCGGGTCCCACTGGGATGCTGCGAGCCACACCCAGGGTGAGGAGGTGAAGGAGAGTTCAACCATGCTTTCCTGAGGCGTTGGATCTAACAGATGGGGTTCAGATGATGGCAATGAGTGCGGAGAGCATTGACCTTACGCGATCACTCCTGGATACCATCAGTGGGCTGGGTGATGAGGTATCAGGACTGTCGGGAAAAGTACTCTCACGAGAAATGGGAACACTGTCCAGGAACATGAGGGAGGGAATATCTCAGTCAGCTGAAACCATGTTGGTGCACATGAGGGAGGGAATATTGCAGGTAGCTGAGACACTGGCGGCGAACATGAGGGAAGGAATGCTAGGGATAGCTGAGACACTGTCAGGCCACATGAAGGAGGGAATTTTGGAGTTAGCTGCTGCAATAAGGAAACACGCCCAGACCCCATTCAACTGCCACTCCCACTCCAATCCTCAGACCAGCCTCTGAAGATGCCTAAGCCGGGCCTTCCACATTACCACCTGCCCCCACCCCGCCACCCAAATAACGAGATGGGCATAACTCGAGATGTTCGAAAGAATAAGCTTGGTACCAACCCGAGAAACGCTGCGCCACCGTCTGTGGGCAGGGGTGTTGGAGTCACCAAGACCAAGCGCAGCGGGCAGTCTTAGAATAAGGTGGAGGAGAGGTGGGTGCAGTCTTTCTTTGCTGCTGTGTTGTTGTTGTTACTGTTGTAACTATTCTCAAATTAAAAATTTTTTGCAAGTTACGTAAATTTACAAGTTTAAAAGTTAGTAAATGATCTGCAAGTTTTTAAGTGATCTTAAAGTTTGTAAGTGATCTTAAGTGAAAACTTTACACTTTAATAAAAGAATATGTTTATTAAAGTTAAGTTAAGTACAAACAAATATTTATTAAACTTTTGAAACAAAAAAATATTTTAAATTATAACTGAATCATTTCCATTATTTGTTCGATTATTAACACAACTTTTGAAGTAAACAAGAATCATTTCCATTATTTGTTCCAATAATACAACACAACATTACGGAACAGGTCCAAACAGTAAACATGGTCCATGTGGAATAGTTGCCGCTGAGCCTTCAGACAGCAAAGCGTTCATGGATGAGCTGCTGGAGCAAGGTTTGAGCAATTGTTAAAGGGGCATGGTGGCCCGCCCTCCTCCGCCATCGTGCTCCGGGTTCAGGTACTTGCATGGTTTCCTCATCCTCCTCCTCCTCCTCGTCATCTGCATCTTCCTCATCATAATCATCAGCCACTCTCACCTCAGGTGGGTCTTCTATTACCATCTGCTGCTGCCTCATGATGGCTATGCGATGCAGCATGCAGCACACAACAGGGAACTGACCACCAATCTCAGGGGAGTATTGCAAGTAGCCACCGGAATGGTCCAGGCATCGGAAACGTTGTTTCAAGATGCCAATGGTCCTGTCTACGATGCTGCGCTTCAATGTGCAACATGTTGTATTCCCGGTCAGCTTCCGTCCGGGTTACACGTAGGGGCACCATGAGCCAGGTGGCGAGGTTGTACCCTTTGTCTCCCAGTGGCCAGCTCTGACCTACTGGCTGCTGATGAAACATGGCAGGTATAATGCTCTCGCATAGGATGAATGCATCATGAGTTCTCCCAGAGTATCTTCCTTCAACTGACATGAAGCAATGCATCTTGTCACATACGAGCTGTGCATTAATGGAGTGCGAGCCTTTTCTGTTCCTGTGCATCTCAGAATCCTCCAAAAGTGCTCACAAGGCGATGTTGGTTAAATCAATGCAGCCCTGTACCTTTGGGAAGCTATCAATCACGCATTGCCTGGGTGGTCATGGGGAACTCAATGTAGTCATCCCTCCGGGCATATAGTGCAGCAGTCACCTGCGGAATGCAGACATGTGTTGCATGTTGAGAAATGGTGCACACACCCCAGTTGTAGATGGAATGATCCGGATGCATAGAATGAAAGTGCAGCTGTAACCTTCACTTCAACTGATAAAACAGTCTTCCTGATGCTTCTAGGTTGCAGGTCTGCTTTCACCAACTCACAGATCTCAGTTACAACTTCTTTGCGGAAACGCAGTCTTCTGACACAGTCTGCATCATTCGGGTGCCGGTACGAATGCCTGTCTCGATATACCCGACATGGGTAAAGCCTCCTGCACATAACCCTACGGGCTCTGAGGTTTGTCATGCGATGATGTTGAATCAATTGTCTCCTCCACAGCACCATCATGCAAAAGGCTTGAACAAGGTATGGCATTGTCAGTATTGCCCCCATTCTTAAATATCACCTTAACAAGAAGCTCAAAACAGAAGGCAGGCAGGTCAAAGTTCTTTGTTTTCTCACCCCACAGGTCTGTATGGACCACACCCAGGTCTGAGCAGGCACAGTGATCAGGAACTCCCCACCACCCAAGCCCCCACCTCCCCCCCCAACCCCTCGGGCTACAGTTGATGTGTAGTGCAGTCTTCTGATGCCTTCCGATTATCTTCCACAGCCCCCCACCCACCTGCGCTTGATTTGATGCATAGTGCAATCTTGTGATGCCTTCCGATCGCCTTCCACAGTCCCCACCCATCCAGGCTTGTTTTGATGTGTAGTGCAGGCTTCTGATGCCTTCCAATTTCCTTACACAGCCCCCCCCCACCTCACCCGTGCTTCTTTTGCAAACGAGCCCCGAGCCCATGTGTGGGCGCTGGACCGAATCTGTATTCCAACGCTCCGACCCTCCAACCCTGTTTGCAGACGTTCGGTGGTGGAGTTTGAGTTGAAAAAATATAATGCAAAATTCCATCAAATTTCCATTTACTGTGTTATAAGGTAAAACATGTTTATCTTTTGTTGTGTATCTGTAAAGCATGCACTCCCATGTTCCGCCACCAGGGAGCGCATCCCCTGAAGTTCCAAGGGATCCCTTGGGAGCACTGTCTACAAGCCGGCCCCTAAGGCCTGTTCCTCACTCTGGAGTGTCTTAATAAAGACTGAGGTCACTGTTACTTTAACCTCCCTGTGTGCAGTCTCATCTGTGTTAGCAACAAAATAACTGACGACGAGTATACGAATCCAACGCAAAAATGCAGCAAACTGTGGGCATCCTGGAGAAGTTCTCAAAGGGTGAGGACTGGGAAGCCGATGTCGAACGACTAGACCAGTACTTTGTAGCCAACGCGCTGGACGGAGAAGGAAGCGCTGCAAAAAGGAGAGCGGTCCTCCTCACGGTCTGCGGGGCACTGACCTACAGCCTCATGAAGAATCTTCTGGCTCCGGTGAAACCCACAGATAAGTCGTTATGAGGAGCTGTGTACACTGGTTCGGAAACATCTTAACCCGAGGGAGCGCATGCTGATGGTGAGATATCGGTTCTACACATGCCAGCGATCTGAAGGTCAGGAAGTGGCTAGATACGTCGAAGAGCTAAGGCAATTTGCAGGACAATGTGAGTGTGATGGCTATCTGAAGCAGATGCTCAGAGACTTTTTTGTACTGGGCATTGGCCACGAGACCATCCCACAAAAACATTTGACTGTAGAGACACCGACCCACAGTAAGGCCATTGCGATAGCAGATGCGTTTAAGTCCACCAGTGATAACACCAAACAAATCTCTCCGCACACAAGTGCTAGCAATGTTCATAAATTAATTGGAACTGTGTTTGTGAGCAGAAATGTACAGGGCAGAAACCACGAGTCTGCAACTGCCAGCCGGCCTCAGGTGACCCAGATGACTCAGAGTCTGCAACAAAGGATGAATGCAAGGCAATTCACACCTTGTTGGCGTTGTGGAGGCTTCCATTCAGCCTATTCATGCCGCTTCAAAGAGTATGTTTGCAAGAGCTGTGGAACAATGGAGCACCTCCAACGAGCTTGCAGACGAGCTGCAAGCTCTGCAAAACCTGCTAACCACCACGTGGCAGAGGAAGATCGGTCCATGGTGGATCAAAGCAATTTCGAGCCTCAGAGAGAGGAGGCAGATGCTGAAGTACACGAGGTGCACACATTTTCGACGAAATGTCCACCTCTAATGCTAAATGTAAAATTGAATGGCTTACCCGTTGCCATGGAACTGGACACTGACACTAGCCAATCCATCATGAGTAAAATAATGTTTGAGAGACTGTGGTGCAACAAGGCACTCAGACCAGCCCTGAGCTCCATCCACACGAAACTGAGAACGTACACCAAAGAGCTCATCACTGCCCTGGGCAGCACCATGGTCAAGATCACCTACGAGGGCACAGTGCACGAACTGCCACTCTGGATTGTCCCAGGCAATGACCCCACACTGCTTGGAAGGAGCTGGCTGGGCAAAATCCACTGAAACTGGGATGATATCCGAGCGCTATCACATGTCAATGAGGCCTCATGTACCCAGGTTCTTAACAAATTTCCTTCTATTTTTGAGCCAGGCATTGGAAACTTTTCTGGGGTGAAGGTGCGGATCCACTTGGTCCCAGAGCCACGACCCATTTACCACAAGGCGCAAGCGGTACCTCACATGATGAGGGAGAGAGTGGAAATCGAGCTGGACAGGCTGCAACGCGAGGGCATTATCTCCCCAGTGGAATTCAGCGAGTGGGCCAGCCCGATTGTTCCAGTACTCAAAAGTGAAGGCATGTTCACGATTTGCGGTGATTATAAAGTAACTATTAATCGTTTCTTGCTACAGGACCAATACCTGCTACCTAAGACAGATGACCTATTTGCAACGCTGGCAGGTGGCAAGACGTTCACCAAGCTCGACCTGACTTCGGCCTACATGACGCAGAAGCTGGAGGAGTCTTCGAAGGGCCTCACTTGCATCAACACGCACAAGGGACTGTTCATCTACAACAGATGCCCGTTTGGAATTCGGTCGGCTGCAGCGATCTTCCAGAGAAACATGCAGAGCCTACTCAAGTCAGTACCACACACGGTGATCTTTCAGGACAACATATTGGTCACGGGTCGGGACACCGCCGAGCACCTACAAAACCTGGAGGAGGTCCTCCAGCGACTGGATCGCGTAGGGCTGTGGCTGAAGAGGTCGAAATGCGTCTTTATGGCAACAGAAGTGGAGTTTTTGGGGAGAATGATCGCAGCGGACGGCATTCGGCCCACAGACACCAAGACAGAGGCTATCAGGAATGTGCCCAGGTCACAGAATGTCACGGTGCTGCGATCGTTCCTGGGCCTCCTCAACTATTTTGGTAACTTCCTACCGGGGTTAAGCACGCCCAGAGCCCCTACAGGTGTTATTGCGTAAAGGTGAAAACTGGGTATGGGGAAAAAAACAAGTAATTGCGTTTGAGAAAGCCAGAAACATTTTATGTTCCAACAAGCTGCTTGTATTGTATAACCCGTGTAAATGACTTGTGCTAGCAAGTGATGCGTCGTTGTTGCAGGGAAGTTGCAACCTGTCGCCTATGCCTCCAGGAGCTTGTCGAAGGCCGAGAGAAACTACAGCATGATTGAGAAAGAGGCATTAGCGTGTGTGTTCGGGGTAAAGAAAATGCATCAGTACCTGTTTGGCCTCAAATTTGAGCTGGAAACCGATCACAAGCCCCTCAAATCCCTGTTCGTTGAAAACAAGGGGATAAATACTAATGCCTCAGCCCGCATACAAAGGTGGGCACTCGCGCTATCAGCATATAACGATACCATCCGCCACAGGCCAGGCACTGAGAACTGTGAAGATGCTCTCAGTCGGCTACTATTGCCCACCACGGGGGTGCAAATGGCACAGCCTGCAAACTTGTTGATGGTGGCGCAGCTCGCAGACTTGTTGATGGTCATGGAAGCGTTTGAAAATGATAAATCACCTGTCACGGCCCGCCAGATTAGGACTTGGACCAGCCAAGATCCTCTGCTGCCCCCAGTAAAAAACTGTGTACTGCATGGGAGCTGGGCCAGCATCCCCGTTGAAATGCAAGAGCTAATCAAGCCATTCCAGCGGCGAAAGGACGAGCTGTCCATTCAGGCAGAATGCCTGTTGTGGGGTAACCGTATAGTGCTACCCAAAAAGGGCAGGGAGACGTTCATCTCAGATTGCCACAGCACACACCCAGGTATAGTAATGATGAAAGCGATAACCAGATCCCACGTGTGGTGGCCCGGTATCGACTCTGACTTAGAGTCCTGTGTACGGCAATGCCGCGTGTGTGCTCAGTTGAGCAACGCGCCCAGAGAGGCACCAATAAGTTTGTGGTCCTGGCCCTCCAGACCATGGTCGAGGATCCATATCGACTATGCGGGCCCATTTCTCGGTAAAATGTTCCTGGTGGTGGTGGATGCTTTTTCAAAATGGATTGAATGTGAAATAATTTCGGGCAGCACCACCACCGCCACCATTGAAAGCCTGAGGACCATGTTTGCCACCCACAGCCTGCCTGACATACTGGTCAGTGACAACGGGCCATGTTTCACCAGTGCCGAATTTAAAGAATTCATGACCCGCAATGTCACCTCGGTCCAGTTTAAACCAGCCTCCAATGGGCAGGCAGAGTAGGCAGTACAAACAATGAAACAGAGTCTTAAACGAGTCACAGAATGCTCACTCCAAACTGCTCAGCTACCGCGCAAGACCCCACTCACTCACAGGGGTGCCCCCGGCTGAGCTACTCATGAAAAGGACACTTAAAACCAGACTCTTGCTGGTTCACCCCAATCTGCATGATCAGGTGGAGAGCAGGCGGCAGCAACAAAATGTAAATGATGGTCGCACCACTGTGTCACGGGAAATTGATCTGAATGACCCTGTGTATGTGCTAAACTATGGACCTGGTCCCAAGTGGATCGCGGGCACGGTGATAGCTAAATAAGGGAGTAGGGTGTTTGTAGTCAAACTAGACAATGGACAAATTTGCAGAAAGCAACTGGACCAAACGAGGCTGCAGTTCACAGACTGCCCTGAACAACCCACAGCAGACACCACCTTTTTCGAGCCCAGAACACACACGCACAGGATCAACGACACCAACCCGGACCAGGAAATTGAACCCATCACGCCCAACAGCCCAGCAAGACCAGGCTCACACAGCAGCCCTGCAGGGCCAACAACACGCCAGCCCAGTGAGGGCACAGCCAACACACCAGAACAGACATTTGTACCGAGGCGGTCCACCAGGGAAAGAAAGGCTCCCAACCGCCTCACCTTGTAAATAGTTTTCACTTTGACTTTGCGGGTGAAGGGTGATGTTGTGTATCTGTAAAGCATGCACTCCCATGTTCCGCCACCAGGGAGTGCATCCCCTGAAGTCCCAAGGGATCCCAGCATCTCTTGGGAGCTCTGTATATAAGCTGACCCCTAAGGCCTGTTCCTCACTCTGGAGTGTCTCAATAAAAACTGAGGTCACTGTTACTTTAACCTTCCTGTGTGCAGTCTCATCTGTGTTAGGAACACAATATCTTTATTATGCATAATTAAGTCTTCTTGACTCCCTCCAAACTTCGCTGACAAACAATGGCGTCTTTCTGCGCCGATTTTTCAATGCGCGCTGCTTTTTCTTAACCCACCAAAAGGTTTTTCGGAAGTGGTCACATACGTTGACATAGGAAAATTTTTGGGGTCGCAAACTTCCATAATTGACAAAAACTGGCAGACACCAGGTTACGCAATGATGCAAAAAAGAACTAACCTAAAAAAAATCATAACTAATTGAGTTATTCCTTGGCGAAACTTTAATTTTTTAACTTACGCCAAAAAAAGCAGCGGCATCAAAAAGCGGTGCAAATCAGTGGGGAAAATTGAGCCATTATAGTTGGAAACAGAAGGAATGAACTTGCATTTATATAGTGCCGTTCCCGTCCTCAGGACGTCCCAAAGCATTTTACAGTTAATTAAATACTTTGGACGTCCAGTCACTGTTGTAATGTAGGAAACTAGTGGGAAATTACTTGCTATATTGCCACCTAATATAATAAAAATGAATCAATGCAGGAAAAACACTATACTATAATGAGAGTTAATAGGAGGTTATTTGGTACATTGGCATTTAGAAATTGAATAACATATATATTAATTTAGAGCTAAGTTTTTTGTGCATTCAATGGCCAGCATTATTGCCCATCTGGGACCAATATCCTCATGGGGAGTTTTGCTCGTGCTGTTGGGGAGAGTTTAAACTAACTTGGCAGGAGGATGGGAACTGAGAACCAATTCAATAGGGAAGGAAGTAAAGCTGAAATTTGAAAGCAAGAATGTAGGAAGTGAGTCTGTAAGAGAGGAAACAAGGGTTAGTAAGTAGTAATCAAGTGCTAAATGGTATATACTTCAATGGAAGGAGTATAGCGAATAAGGCGGATGAGCTGAGAGCACAGGTAGACACTTGGCTGAAAGAGGGGCAGGTTTGGCAGCTCAATATTCCTGGTTACAGGATTTTTAGACAGGACGGAGAGAGGGGTAAAAAGGCGGGGGGTGGGGGGCGTCGCAGTATTGATTGAAGAAACTATTACAGTTGTGAGGATGGGATGATATGTTGGAGGGATCATCAAATGAAGCCATATGGGTCGAACTGAAAAATAAAAAAGGGGCGATCACATAGTTGGGCGTGTATTATAGACCACCAAACAGTGGGAGGGAGATAGAACAGCAAATATGTAGGCAAATTTCTGTGAAGTCCAAAAACCATAGGGCAGTAATGGTAGGGGATTTCGAATATCCTAATTTTGATTGGGACAAATATAGTGTGAAGGGTATACAGGGTGCGGAATTCCTAAAATGCATTCAAGAGAATTTTTTTAGTCAGTATGTAACAAGCCCAACATGGGAGGGAGTGGTTCTGGATTTAGTTTTGGGGAATGAAGCTGGGCAGATGGAAGGGGTATCAGTGGGAGAGCACTTGGGTGCTAGTGACCATCATTCAGTCAAATTCAAGGTAGTTATGGATAAGGACAAGGATAGACCTGGAATAAAAGTCCCAAATTGGGGAAAAGCTAACGTTGCTAAGTTCAAAAGTGATTTGGCCACAGTGGGCTGGAAACAGCTACTTGAAGGTAAATCAATGTCGGAACAGTGGGAGGCATTCAAGGAGGAGATCCAGAGGGCTCAGGACAAGCATGTGCCCTTAAAGAAAAAGGGTGGAATAACAATTCTAGAGCCCCCTGGATGTCTCGGGACTTACAGGAGAGGATAGAGATAAAAAGGGAAGCTTATGTCATATACTAATGGCTAAATACTGTAGAATCTCTGGAGGAATATAGAAAGTTCAGAGATAAAATAAAAAATGATATTAGGAATGCTAAGAGAGCATGAAAAATTCTTGGCAAGTAAAATCACGGAAAACCCAAAGATGTTCTATTAATATATTAAGAGCAAGAGGATAACTAAAGAAAGGATAGGGCCTATTAGAGACCATGAGGGTTTTCTTTGTGTGGAGGCGGAAGATGTTGGTATGGTTATTAATGAATACTTTGCATTTGTTTTCACAAAGGAAAGGGGCAATGCAGATTCTGCTATCAAGGAGGAGTGTGAAATTCTGGATGAAATAAACATAGTGAAAGAGGAGGTCTTAAAGGATTTTGCGGCTTTGAAAGTAGATAAGTCCCCAGTCCCGGATGAAATGCATCCCAGGCTATTGAGTGAAGCAAAAGAGGAAATAGCAGAGGCCTTGACCTTCATTTTCCAGTCCTCATTAGATTTGGGCATGGTGCCGGAGGATTGGAGGACTGCTAATGTGGTACCCTTGTTTAAGAAGGGAGAAAAAGATAGGCCAAGTAATTACAGGCCTGTCAGCCTAACCTCAGAGGTAGGTAAATTATTGGAAAAAATCTTTGAAGGACAGGATAAATCTACATTTAGAAAGGCAAGGATTAATCAGGGACAGTCAGCACGGATTTGTTAAGGGAAGATCATGTTTGACTAACCTGATTGAATTTTTCAAGGAGGTAGCCAGGAGGGTTCACGAGGGTAATGCGTACAATGTAGTGTATATGGACTTTAGCAAAGCTTTTAATAAGGTCCCACATGGAAGATTGGTCACGAAGATAAAAGCACATGGGATCCAAGGCAAAGTGGCAAGTTGGATCCAAAATTGGCTTAGAGGTAGGAAGCAAAGGGTAATGGTTGATGTTTTTGTGACTGGAAGGATGTTTCCAGTGGGGTTCCGCAGGGCTCAGTACTGGGTCCCTTGCTTTTTGTGGTATACATTCATGATCTAGATTTGAATATAGGGGGTATGATTAAGAAGTTTGCAGATGACACTAAAATTGGCTGTGTGGTTGATACTGAAGAGGAAAGTCATGGACTGCAGGAGGATATCAATCTACTGGTCGGGTGGGCAGAACAGTGGCAAATGGAATTTAATTCAGAGAAGTGTGAGATAATGCACTTGCGGAGGGCTAATAAGGAAAGGGTATACACATTAAATGGTAGGCCACTTAGAAGTGCAGATGAACAAAGTGTAGCGCATGTATATGTTTTACACTCTACCCTCTCTCACCCGTACCTTCCTGGTCGTGATATTTAGCCTGGGGCAGGACACTGACACCTCCCCAAGTTTATTTCCGTTTTGTCTGGTTGAATTTGACCCTAACCACTCTGGCCAACTCCCAGTGTGAACATAGGCATTTGTACCCTTTTTGCTCCGTATGGCTCCCCCTTGAGTTACAGTGGAGCCAGTTCCTCCCATACACCCGTATGTAAGGAATGTCTCAGTGCCTCCCTGACCTCCCAATCCTTTAATAATCAGGGCCATCCACAGGTCTATCCACAACGCCCACCTCATCTTGTATCCCTGGCTCGATTCGCTCCTATGAAGATAAAAATGAAAGAAATACTTTTGCTCTGTGGGGGCCTCCCACTCACAAGTCCTTCTTCAGTTATTTACATATGTACATAACATCTTTTTACGATCACTGCTTCCCTCTCCTTTTATCCCAATGCTTGGGCTTACGGAGGCTCGGGGGTGGAGATGGAGGAGGCATCCAGGGCACCCTAGGTCGCAGTACCTGACCACTCTGCCTTACTGCACTGTCTCTTACTTCTCCATCCTCATCATCCCACAGCATTGGTGGAAGGCTCACACTGATCAAACTCATTATAGTTTATTTTCTCTCTGGGTTGTACAGCTTACACTGGTTTATATGGAACCATTTTATACGTTTTGGCAGCTGGATCGCATACACCATAGGGCTTGCCTTATCTACAATGCTATATGGTCCTTTGCACAATGGTTCAAATGCCCCTATTCTGGCATAATTCCTGACCATTACCTGATCCCCTATCTTCCATTCTTGTGTAACCCGGGGTTCCAGCAGCAGTTTGTTCTGGTGCTAGGATATGGGTCGGGGTCCTCACAAGTGTACCTGTCATCAGTGCATGTGGGGAGTGTCCCATACTCTTAGAGAGAGACTGGCTCAGTGGCTTATCAGTATTAGGGGTAGGATCGCATCCCATTTCTTCGGAGTATTTCCTATCTCTTTTCCAAGCCTCTCTTTTAAGGTCTGGTTTGTCCTTTCTACTGGACCTGACGATTGGGGGTTATACGCCATATGCCATTTCCCCTGTATCCCTAACAGCTTTAGGGTGGTCTGCATTACTGCTCCGGTGAAATTACTCCCTTGATCTGATTCCACTATCGGGAGCAGTCCCCATCGAGAAGTCTTTTCGCACCAAAATCTTTGCAGTGACTACTGCAGTGGCCGCTCTACAAGGAAAAGCTTCTACCCATTTTGTAAAGAGATCTATCAATGCCAAGTAATATTTATTGCCTCTGCCTGAGGTGGGCAGTGGCCCAATGAAATATATCTGTATAGATTGCCATGGCCCCTCTACCCTCCTTGTATGTCCCAACAGAGTCTTTCTCTGGTGGGGGTCTGGATTGTTTGCGGCACATACCAGACAATTCTAGCAATAATCCCTTACATCACTTCTAAGCCTGGGACACCATCCTACAGCTTTTACTTTATCCCACATTGTTTCTGGCCCTGGATGTCCAGCTCCTGGACCCCCATGCGCTAGCTGCAAGAATTATTTCCTGCACTGCCCTGGCATGATCCAACTGTCTCTCTTAAACAGCATTCCCTGCTTTAATACTATGTCGGCAGCTCCCAAAGGTCCCGGTACAGACTTCCCGTCTATCCTGTCCCTAATTGCTGCTCTAAGATCTGCATCCCGTAGCTGAGCCTGTTTTAAATCAGGCGGCAATGGGACTTCTTTGGGTTCCTCTCTGCCTGTTACAGCCATAATCTGTCCACAGTGATATGGATCCCAAGGTGTCCCTTCTCCTGCCTCTGTTTTGGCCAGTGTGTCTGCTTTTTCATTCCCTTTCCACTTGGGCTCTGTCTTAGAGTGTGCTTTGACCTTTTGGATATAGTAATCCTTCTGGTCCCTACCCGTGACGTCCAAAATTACTTTTAACAGAGGAGCTGTCACCAATGGCTTTCCGTCTGAGGACTTAAACCCTCGCCTAGCCAATATGGCTAAATACTCTGTACAGGAGTTACAAGTGAACATGGAGTCCGAACATATCGTATAGGGAGTTGGGAATTCGTTCGGATATGTGACTACATTGCTATCGATGCTAGCTCAGCCTGCTGCTCAATTAAAGTGTTGGGGAGTTTTATGGCTTTCTCTATCCCTGCCTCAGGATCGTAATTTTTTTTCTCTCTCCTTTTATTACTGAACTAGACCCATCTACATTAATGTCCCTTTCCTGCCTGTCGGATGTTCTCCTGCTTTGAATCCCACCTCTACATCCCAAACTTCTTCCACTGAACACACATAAGTTGCCCCTGGATAAACCAGGTTCGGGGCTAACTTTGATTCTCCTAGCCTCTCAACCTTCAGGTCTAACTGAGTAAGTAACAATGTCCAGTGAGCAATCCTGTTACTGCTCACTGTCCCATCTTTCATTCTATCGTCCAGTAACATTTGTGTCGGGGTGTGACAAGTCAGTAAAGTTATTGTAGCTAACCCTGTGAGTGACCGAAAATGCTTTACTGCCCAAAAAGTTGCTAACAGATGTCGTTCGCAGTTTGAAAAGCTCTTTTCTGCTTTGGTGAGAACCCGGGAGGCATGGGCCACCGTTCTCAGCTTGCCGTGTAACACTGCTCTTGGAGTAACACTGCACTCAAACTGTCCCCAGTCGCTGCTATCTCCAGACTAAAGCCCTGGTCCCCATTTACTGCTCCCAATTCTGGTGCTATCTGTAACACCTCTTTTAACCGAATGAAAGTTTCTTGACAACTCTCACTCCATTTCCACTCTACTCCTTTCCTAAGAAGCCTCAACAAAGGAGCTGCCATGGCTACATATCCCTCTATGAATTCCCTGCAGTAACCCATTTTTCCCAGGAAAGACCTTACTCCCGACATGTCCTTAGGAACATGTAGTTCCTGGACTGTCTTTCTTTTAGCTCCATCTATAGTTCTCGCTCCTGCCCTAATGGTCAAACCTAGAAACTGCACCTCCTCTTTGCCTATTTGAGCTTTCTTGGGATTTACTTTAAAACCTGCTTCTTTTAACAAATGCAGTAATTCACTCAATAATGGCCCGTGGTCTTCCGCACTTTCGGAGAATAACAACAGATCGTCCACATATTGGACCAACCAATCTGGCTGACTAAAACCTTTAAATGCCTCGGCCATACTTTGGTGAAAGATTGAGGGACTATTGTGAAACCCTTGTGGAAGACATGTCCACGTATACTGCTGACCCTTAAAGGTAAAGACAAATTTATACTCTTCCTCCCGTCTCAGGAGACTGGACCAAAACCTGTTTGAAATATCCAGCACGGTGAAAGCTGTAGAGGCTGCAGGAATACTTCCTATCAAATCCGCTACCACTGCTACCATGGGTGCACAGGCTGGAATATTTTTATTCAGGACTCGGTAATCTACCGTGGCCCTCCATGAGTTATCAGGTTTCTTTACTGGCTATAGGGGTGAGTTTACATGTGTGGCTATGGTCCTCAACACACGTTGATCCACCAGGGAATTTATAGCAGTTTCCAAATCCTTTTCTGCTTCCCGGGGAAAATTATACTGTTTCTGGGGCTGTGTCATCGGATCCCCCGTCTATCTTCACCTCTACCCCTGTTACTCTCCCGCAATCATGCTTGAGCATGGCAAATGCATCCATATTCTCCCGTACATACCCTTGATACCTGGTCGGAATGTTATCGACTAATCCTTCTAAGTCATAACTCCCTTTCGGCTTCATTGAGCAGGTGCTGCCTTTGTCTGTACTGTCCCTGGGAATCACTACGATCTCTCCCGTCCTATCTGTACCAACTGCCCCCTGTAGATAATTGTTTTTTATATCCACTATGGCATGGTGTGCCAACATGTAGTCGGCTCCGAGAACTCCCAAACCGGGCTGTTCCCACTTTATTAAAATGCACTCCCATTTTGTTATGTTAGGTCTGTTATGTCTTGAATAAAGAGTCAGACTAGATACTGCAAGCTCAAAGTAAGGTGTGACCGTAGTCTTTTATGACAGATCTCAGAGTGCCTCTCCAACCTGTGAGGCCTCCTTATATACAGGTGCTCCCAAGGATTGTGGGATCCCTTGGGACTCCAGGGAAAGCCCTATGGTGGTTAGACATGGTATTTACAGGTTTACATACATAACAACACTCCCCCCCCCCCCCCAAGTCAATAGTGTAGCTATTTACAATGTGAGTTGATCTGGGGCCTTCCTTTCCCTGGTTGATCATCTCGGTGCAAATGCTGGTTTTGGTGAGTCGTTTGTTGGGCCCTCGCTGGACTGCTGCGCAGCTGGCCTTGCTGGGCTGCTGGGAGTGGTGAGTCCTGCTGGGCTGCTGCGGGTGATGGGTTCTGCTTCGTGGTCAACCGCTGGGTCGGTTGCCACTTGTGTGTGTGTTGGAGGGTCGAAAAAGGTGGAGTCTATTGTGGGTTGTTCTGGATAGTCCATAAATCTGAGTTTGATTTGGTCCAAGTGTTTCCTACAGGTGAGTCCATTTGAGAGTTTGACCACAAACATCCTACTCCCCTCTTTGGCCAAAACAGTGCCAGGAAGCCACTTGGAACCTTGTCCATAGTTCAATACAAATACAGAATCATTTATCTCAATTTCGCGTGACACATTTGCACGATCATGATATGTATTCTGTTGAAGCCGACTGCTCTCTACTTGTTCATGTAGATCAGGGTGTACTAATGAGAGCCTTGTCTTAAGTGCCCTTTTCATGAGCAGTTCAGCGGGAGGGATCCCAATGAGCGAGTGGGGTCTTGTGCGGTAATTAAGCAGGACTCGGGATAAGCGAGTCTGCAGTGAGCCTTCAGTTACCCTTTTCAAGCTCTGCTTGATTGTTTGAACTGCTCGTTCTGCCTGACCATTGGATGCTGGTTTAAACGGGGCAGATGTGACATGTTTGATCCCATTGCGGGTCATGAACTTCTTGAATCGGCACTGGTAAAGCACGGCCCATTGTCATTTACAAGGACATCAGGCAGGCCGTGCGTGGCAAACATGGCCCATAGGCTTTCAATGGTGGCAATGGATGTGCTTGGCAACATTATCACACATTCAATCTGTCATGTATTCAACTGTCATTGTAATCCATGTATAAACTGACCTAAGTTGTACACCATGAGAACACTGACCACTAGGTAGTGAACTTGTGGGAGACACTCCTAACCTGGACTTTCAGGTATAAAAGGGGAAGCTCCACCCATCTTCATCACTCAGTGCAGGCAAATAAAGGTTACTGGTCTCTCTAGTATGGGCCTCGTGTGTATTTGTACTGTATAGTAAGGACATATTATTGGCGACGAGAAACTGGGATTTAAACCACGCGAGCATGGCCACCAGCAGCACAGACAAGAGGTACTGTGTTGGTGATGATTGGGACGATTTTATTGAGAGACTACAGCAAAGTTTCGTCACTAAGGAATGGCTGGGACAGGATTCAGCCGACAAACGCAGGGCTCATCTCCTGATGGTTTGTGGATCCAGGACGTACTCCCTGATGAAGGATCTTCTAGCGCTAGAGAAGCCGGCGGACAAGACTTTTGAAGAGCTCAGTAAGTTGATCGGGGAACAATTTAAACCGGCGAGCAGCATGCACATGGCGAGACACCGGTTTTACATGCACCAGCGGCGAGAAGGGCAAAGCGCTCCAGACATCGTGGCAGACCTCCGGTGACTGGCGAGCCTATGTAAGTTCCTGGATGCATGCAGAGCGGAGATGCTGCGAGACTTTTTTTATTGAGGGCATCGGGCAAGCTGGGGTTTTCAGGAAACTAATTGAGATCAAAGACTTACTCTGGAAACGGCGGCTTTGATAGCCCAGACATTTATCTCAGGGGAGGAAGAGACCAGAATGATGTTTGACAAAAATCTTGGTTTAAATGCAGCAAATGGACAGGGAGTCAACATTGTTAATGCAGCACACAGTTCTCCAGGCAGACAGGGGCAATCGGACATGCCCGAGCATGTAGTCGAACCCAAAGGGGGAATTCAACAGAGACAATGGCGAGCTGAACGGCGATTCATGCCACCGCAAGGGACAATGCGGCCAGTAATGGGGCCATCAATATTTGTCAATGGTGCATTTAAGGACAGTTACAGAGACAGTCAGAGACAATCAACTGGCAATGGACCTTTTGTTTCCAACAACGGCTCATGTTGGAGGTGTGGAGGCAAACACACAGCCAGAGCTTGCAGGTATCAGCAATATACCTGCAGAAATTGCAACGTCAGCGGTCACTTGGCGCGTAGGTGCAGGGAGCCTGCAGCCAGGTTGATGTATGAGGAGGACGGGCCCCATGTAAGCCCGACGAGGCCAAATGGACACTGGGGGAGATCGCTGGAAGCTGAAGTTCAGCGAGTTCATGTGGAGCACATATACAGTTCATACACCAGGATGCCACTGATAATGATGAAAGTGCTCCTCAATGGCATCCCAGTATCAATGGAGCTAGACACGGGGGCCAGCCAGTCCCTGATGAGTATCAAACAGCTCGACAAGTTGTGCGCGTCCAAGGCCAGGAGGCCAAAACTATTGCCGAGTGACGCACAGCTACGGACATATACAAAGGAGATCATTTCGCTGCTAGGCAGCGCCATGGTAGTCGTGACCCACAAAGATTCGGAGAACAGACTGCCACTCTGGATTGTCCCGGGGGACGGTCCCACACTGCTGGAGAGGAGTTGGCTTGCTGTCATGAACTGAAAATGGGGCGATGTCAATGCAATTTCTTCTGTGGAGCGAGTATCATGCTCACAGGTCCTGGACAAATTTGATTCACTATTTCAACCCGGCATTGGAACTTTCATGGGGACCAAGGTAGTGATTCACATAAACCCGGACGCCAGGCCAGAGCGGTGCCGTACGTGATGCGGGAAAAATAGAAGGCGAATTGGACCGCCTGCTGAGGGAAAGCATCATCTCGCCAGTCGAATTTCAGTGACTGGGTGAGCCCGATTGTGCCGGTGCTCAAGGCGGATGGGTCGGTCAGGATATGTGGTGATTACAAGGCCACCATCAATCGGGTGTCACTCCAAGACCAGTACCCGCTATCGAGAGCGGAGGGCCTCTTTGCGACGCTATCCGGTGGCAAACCTTTTTCAAAATTGGACCTGACCTCAGCTTACATGACCCAGGAGCTGGCGAGTGAGTCGAAGAAGCTGACCACCATCACGACACACAAGGGGTTGTTTGAGTACAACAGATGTCCGTTCGGAATTCGTTCGGCCGCCGCGATCTTTCAACGAAACATGGAAAGTCTCCTCAGTCTATTCCAAGGACGGTGGTTTTTCAAGACGACATTCTCATCACGGGTTGCGATACTGAAGAATACCTCCATAACCTGGAGGAGGTGCTATGCAGACTGGACCGGGTAGGTCTGCGACTGAAAAAGGCCAAGAGCGTCTTCCTAGCTCCAGAGGTAGAATTCCTGGGGATGAGGGTAGCAGCAGACGGGATCAGACCTACTGCGTCCAAAACAGAAGCGATCCAGAGAGCACCCAGACCCGTAACACGACGGAGCTGCGTTCGTTCCTGGGACTCCTGAACTTTTTTGGAAACTTTCTTCCCAAATTGAGCACGCTGTTACAGCCGCTACACGTGCTCCTACGCAAAGGTCACGAATGGGTCTGGGGGGACAGCCAGGAAAGGGCTTTTGATAGAGCACGCAATTTGTTATGCTCCAACAATTTGTTAACGCTATATGTAAGAAACTTGATTTAATGTGCGATGCGTCGTCCTATGGGGTCGGGTGTGTGTTGCAGCATGTTATTGCCAAGGGTCAGTTACAGCCGGTAACTTATGCCTCCAGAAGTCTGTCCCAGGCAGAAAAGGGCTACGGGATGGTAGAAAAGGAAGCGCTTGCATGTGTATATGCAGTAAAAAAAATGCACCAGTACCTGTTTGGCAGGAAATTTGAGCTGGAGACAGATCACAAACCTCCATAGACCCTTTTGGCTGACAACAAGGCCATAAATGCAAATGTGTTGGCTCGCATACAGATGTGGGCACTCACGTTAGCCACCTATGACTATGCAATTCATCACAGACCGGGCACTGAAAACTGCACCGATGTACTCAGCAGGCTTCCACTAGCAACCACCGAGGGGACAAGCAAGCATGCTGCTGAGATGGTCATGGCTGTTGAAGCTTTCAAAAGCGAAGACTCACCCGTGACAGCCAGTCAGATCAAAGTCTGGACAAATAGAGATTCGCTACTGTCTTTAGTCAAGAAATGTGTCCTGAATGGGGACTGGGCAGCCACGTACGTGGCATGCCCTGGTGAATTTAAACCATTTCACAGGTGCAAGGATGAACTCTCGATTCAGGCCGATTGCCAACTATGGGGAAACCGAGTAGTCATGCCCCAGATGAGCAGAGAGGCGTTCATCTGAGAACTCCACAATGAGCACCCGGGCATTATGATGATGAAGGCAATTGCCAGGTCATACGTTTGGTGGCCAGGGATAGATGCAGACCTGGAACTTTGTGTTCGCAGGTGCAACACATGTGCCCAGCTGGGCAATGCGCCCAGGGAAGCCCCCCTTAGCCCCTGGTCCTGGCCCGCCAAGCCATGGTCACGCATCCGTGTGGACTATGCAGGTCCTTTCATGGGAAAAATGTTTTTGATTGTAGTAGACGCCTACTCCAAATGGATTGAGTGTGCCATTTTAAATTCAAGCACATCCTCTGCCACAGTAGAAAGTCTATGGGCAATGTTCTCCGCCCACGGTCTACCGGATGTCTTGGTCAGCGACAATGGCCCGTGCTTTACAAGCATTGAGTTCCAGGACTTCATAGCAGGAAATGGTATCAACCATGTCAGAACGGCACCATTCAAGCCGGCCTCAAATGGCCAGGCGGAACGAGCAGTGCAGATAATCAAACAGGGGATGCTCAGAATCCAAGGGGGTTCCCTACAAAGCTGCTTATCACACCTCCTGTTGGCCAATAGATCCCGACCACACTTGCTCACAGGGCTTCCACCTGCAGAGCTGCTAATGAAAAGGACATCTCAAAACCAGGTTATCCCTCATACACCCCACCATGAAAGAAATTGTTGAGAGCAGGCGCTGGTCACAATATGACTACCATGACGGGAATGCGAGGGTGTGATGTATTGATGACCCTGTCTTTGACCCTGTCTTTGTCCTCAACTACGCTGCAGGGCCCAAATGGCTCGCAGGCACTGTGATTGTTAAAGAGGGGAATAGGATTCTGGTAGTGAAACTTACCAATGGACAAATCTGCCGCAAACACGTGGATCAAACAAAAAGGAGGTTCAGCAACCCCATAGAAGAAGCGAGGAAGAACATGATGTAGAGTTCACTCCACCACAGGTGACCGAACACTGGAACCAAGTGGAGGAGAGCCCAGTCACTGTGGGCAGTCTGGACAGGCCTGAGGCACTGCAAACAGCAGACACTCAGGCCAGCGCCCAACAACCGGAGCCCCAACTCTGGCGCTCTACAAGGGAGCGTAAACCACCAGAGAGACTCAATCTGTGCTCCCAATAAGACTTTGGGGGTGAGGTGATGTCATGTATTCAACTGTCATTGTAATCCATGTATAAACTGATCTAAGTTGTACACCATGAGAACACTGACCACTAGGTGGTGAACTTGTGGGAGACACGCCTAACCTGGACTTTCAGGTGTAAAAGGGGAAGCTCCACCCACCTTCATCACTTCAGTGCTGGAAAATAAAGGTTACTGGTCACAGAGTGACCTTCTCTCTAGTATGGGCCTCGTGTGCATTTGTACTGTATAGTAAGGACATATTACAATCCATTTGGAGTACGCATCTAAAACCACTAAGAACATTTTTCCCAAGAATGGGCCTGCATAGTTAACATGAACCCTGGACCACAGTTTGGAGGGCCAGGACCATAAACTTAGTGGCGCCTCCCTGGGTGCATTGCTTAACTGTGAACATGTGTTACATTTGTGCATGCAGGACTCCAAGTCTGCATCGATACCGGGCCACTCAGGTGGGATCTGGCAATCGCTTTCATCATTACAATGCCTGGGTGGGTGCTGTGGAGATCACTGATGAAAGTGTCCCTGCCCTTTTTTGGCACCACTACCCGATTACCCCATAGGAGGCAGTCTGCCTGTATAGACATTTCATCTTTGCGCCCCTGGTACAGCTTTATTTCCTCCTGCATCTCAAATGGGACACGAGACCAACTCCCATGGAGCACACAGTTTTTTACTAAGGACAGTAAAGGATCCTGCCTCGTCTAGGTTAAAATCTGTTGGGTGGTAACAGGTGATTGCTCACTCTTGAATGCTTCCATTACCATGACTCAATCTGCGGGCTGTGCCATCTCCACCCCTGTGGTGGGCAATGGCAGCCTACTGAGAGCATCGGCACAGTTTTCTGTGCCTGGCCTATGGCAGATGGTATAGTTGCATGCGGAAAACATGAGCGCCCATCTCTGGATGCGGGCTGATGCATTCGTATTTATCCCTTTGCTTTCAGAAAAGAGGGATATAAGCGGCTTATGGTCGGTTTCCAATTCAAATTTGAGCCCGAACAGATATTGATGCATTTTTTTTACCCCGTAAACACACGCTAACGTTTCTTTTTCCATCATACTGTAGGCCCTCTGTAAAGTCCTGTCCCCTCAGTACAGATTCACAGGAGGCATATAGTGAAGTCAAGGTCACTCTGGAACTGCACCTTTTATTTCACAGCTCTGGAATGCTGCACTTGCCTGAGACCTGTCCTTATATACCTGTCTCTTGCAAGTGCACCCCTGGTGGTAAAGTATGCTGGTGGTTACAGGTCATATCTTATTACAGTCATGTATAGCATGTTAGGATACAGTTATATATAATAATGTAAGATATATGACATCACCCTCCCCCAAGGTCTTATTGTCTTTATAGGTTCAGTCTCTCAGGTGGTCTACGCTCTCGTGTGGAGCGTCTGAGTTGTGGTTCAGTTGTTTGCCTTGGTGTCTGTTTTTCTTTGGGTGTGGTTGCTGGTATCTCGCCTGGGCTGTCTGTTTCAATTGGTGTGATTGTTGTTGACTCGCCTGGGCTGTCTGTTGGGATTGCCCTTTCCTCAGGTTGTTCCCTCTGTCTGTCCACCAGGTGTGGTGCGAGTTCCACATTGTAGTCTGCCGTTGGTTCCGCAGAGTTGTTGGTAAATCTGCTTTTGACTTGGTCTACATTCCTCCGGCAGGTTTTGCCATTGTCCATTTGTGCTACCAGTAGCCTGTTTCCTTCCTTGCCTGTTACTGTCCCTGCAAGCCATTTGGGACCCCTGCCATAGTTTAGTACAAACACTTTGTCCCCTATCTCATTCCATCTCCCCCTCGAATTTCTGTCATGGTACTCAGTCAGCTTACAGCGCTTTGCCTCAACGATTTCGTGCATGTCTGGGAGGATTAATGAGAGCCTTGTTTTTAAAGTCCTTTTCATCAACAGTTGCGTGGGGGGGATCCCAGTCAGTGAGTGCGGACGAGATCTGTATGCCAGCAGCAGTCGCGACAGGCGACCCTGCAGCGTGGGACCTTGGATTTTAAGCATGCCTTGTTCAATGATTTGCACTGCTTTCTCCACCTGGCCGTTGGAGGCCGGCTTGAACGGTGCCGTCTTGACGTGATTTATGCCATGGTCAATTATAAAGTCTTGGAATTCTGCGCTGATGAAGCACGGACCATTGTACTGATCAATATGTCATGGATTCCGTGCATTGCAAACATGCTTGCGAGGCTCTCCACAGTGGTGGAGGTTGTGCTCGAGTTTAAAATGGTGCAGTTGATCCACTTTGAAATGATTCTACAACTACGAGGAACATTTTGGCCATGAATGGGCCCGCATAGTCTTCGTGCACTCGCGACCACGGTTTGGTAGGCCAGGGCCAGGGGCTCAGTGAAGCCTCCCTGGGGGCACTGCTGAGTTGAGCACAAATGGTGCACCTTCGGACGCAGAGCTCCAAGTTCGCGTCAATACCAGGCCAACAGACGTGGGATCTGGCTATGGCCTTCATGAGAATGAACCCCGGGTGCTCGCGGTGGAGCTCCCGGACAAATGCCTCTCTGCCTCGCAGAGGCATGACTACTCGGCTGCCCCATATCAGGCAGTCTGCTTGTAGTGATAGCTCATGCATGCGCTTGTGAAAGGGTTTTAATTCTTCGGGGCAGGCATCGCGAGCCTCTGCCCAGTCACCGGTTAGGACACATCTTTTTACTAAGGATAACGTGGGGTCGCTGGCCGTCCAGGCTCTGATTTGGCGAGCTGTCATGGGCAAACCTGTGGACTCAAAGGCATTGATTGCCATGACTATCTCACAGTCCTGTTCGTCAGACCCTTCCGTGGTCGCCAGGGGTAGCCTGTTGGGCGCGTCGGCACAGTTGTCTGAGCCTGGTCTGTGCCTTATGGTATAGTCGTAGGACGCCAGCATGACTGCCCATGAATTCGCGCCGAGGCGTCGCCGTTTATTGCCTTGCTCTCAGATAGGAGGGACGTGAGGGGCTTGTGGTCGGTTTCTAACGAGAACTTGGCCCCGAAAAGGTATTGGTGCATCTTTTTGACACCGTACACGCACGCGAGCGCCTCCTTCTCTACCATTCCGTACCCGCGCTCTGCCCGCGAAAGTGACCTGGAGGCATAAGCTATGGGTTGTAATTTGCCCGCACTATTGACATGTTGCAAAACGCCCCCGACCCCATATGCTGAAGCATCACATGTGAGAACTAGCTTTTTACCTGGGTCAAAGAAAGTCAAAACACTGTTGGAACACAGAAGGTTGCGTGCCTTATTGAAGGCACATTCCTGGGCGTCCCCCCAAAACCAATCGCACCCCTTCCTGAGTAGCACATGGAGAGGCTCCAGCAGCGTTCTTAAGTTCTGCATAAAGTTCCCAAAGTAATTGAGTAGCCGGAGAAAGGCGCGCAGTTCTGAGACATTCCGGGGCCTGGGTGCCAGGCGAATTGCTTCTGTTTTGGACTCTGTTGGGCGGATTCAATCAGCGGCAATCCTTCTGCCCAAAAATTCAACCTTGGGTGCGAGAAACAGGCACTTGGGTTTCTTGACTCGTAGGCCTACCCGATTCAACCGCTTTAGTACTTCCTCCAAATTACGGAGATGGGAGTCGGTGTCCCTACCCATGATAAGTATGTCGTCTTGAAATACAACCGTCCCCGGGATGGACTTGAGCAGACTCTCCATGTTGCGCTGGAATATGGCAGCTGCCGACCTGATGCCGAATGGGCATTGATTGTACATGAAAAGGCCTCGATGTGTGTTGATGGTGGTGTGTAGCTTGGATTCCTCGGCCAATTCTTGCGTCATATACGCAGATGTGAGGTCTAATTTTGAGAAAAGTTTACCTCCAGCCAATGTGGCAAATAAGTCCTCCGCCCTGGGCAGCGGGTACTGGTCCTGTCGGGAGACTCGGTTTATGATAGATTTGTAGTCCCCACAAATTCGTACGGATCCATCAGGCTTCATGACTGGGACGATGGGACTTGCCCAGTCGCTAAATTCCACAGGTGATATAATGCCCTCCCGCAGAAGCCTGTCTAGTTCATGTTCAATCTTTTCCCTCATCACATAGGGTACAGCTCTGGCCTTGTGATGGACCAGTCTAGCATCCTGTGTGATGTAGATTTTGACTTTGGCCCCTTTGAAAGTGCCCACACCTGGCTGAAAGAAATGTTCAAATCACTTTATAACTGTTGAGCAGGAGGTCCGTTCCTCTCATGACATGGCATGGACATCATTCCATTTCCAGTTTAGTTTTGCCAGCCAGCTTCTCCCCAGCAGTGCTGGGGGGTCTCCGGGGACAATCCACAGGGGAAGTCGGTTCACTGTCCCTTTGTGTGTGACAGAGAGCATGGCGCTGCCGAGGACTGGTACGATTTCTTTGGTATAGGTCCTTAGTTTGGTGTCGACCCTTGTGAGTTTTGGTCTGTCTCTTTTATGCGGCCACAGTTGTTCAAATTGTTGAGCGCCCATGAGAGATTGACTCGCTCCCGTATCCAGCTCCATGTTGACAGATATCCCGTTGAGTAGGACCCTCATCATTATAGGAGGTGTCCTGTTGTCGGAGCAGCGGCCATTGATTGTGTTGACCCGCTGTACACCGGTGTCCCGGGTACTGTCCCCACCATGTTCTGGTCCGCTTTCCGACCCATCCGATTCGTATACCAGCCGAGCTGCTGTTTTTTTGCACATGCGGGCCAAATGCCCTGTATATTCACAATTTCTGCAAACAGCCTGCTGAAATCGACATCCCCTTGACGAGTGCCCACCCCCACACCTCCAGCACAGACCTGTTCCATTGTTCAAAGTGTTTCCAAAGAATGAGCTGCGTCTGGCTGATCTCTCTTGAGCTTCTCTCAGTTTGTAGTTGATTGCTCGCATTGTGGGTTGATGAGGTGTGAACGGCCGTTCCTGTGGCCTTTGATGGCTTCTGCCTGCTGTCGAGAACCTATTCTCTCGGTTTTGTCTGTGTGTGTGGGTAGCAGCTTGTTTAGTGTTGTGAACTTCTTCTTCCGATATTTCGTTAGTTGTCGTACCTGCATTGTAAATCAACTTTGTTTCTTCTTCCCCTACCAAGAATATCTGTGCAACCAGTGCTGCTGCCTCTAAGGTCAGGTTCTTGGTCTCTATGAGCTTTCGGAATATGCCTGCGTGGCCTATTCCTTCAATGAAAACGTCTCTCAGCATTTCTCTCCTCAGTTCATCGGAGAACTCACATAAACTAGCCAACCTCCGAAGTTCCGCCACGAAGTCGGGTATGCTCTGGCCCACACAGCGTCTGTAGTTGTAGAACCTGTGTCTGGCCATATGTAGCTTGCTCACTGGCTTCAGGTGGTCTCTTACCAGTGTGCTCAATTCTTCAAACGACTTGCTTGCTGGTTTCTCGGTGCCAACAGATCCTTCATTAAAGCGTATGTTTTCGAGCCACAGCTGGTCAAGAGATGGGCTCTTCTCTTGTCTGCCTTATCGTTGCCTAACCAGTCTTTGGTTACAAAGCTTTGCTGGAGCCTTTCTATAAAATCCTCCCAATTGTCTCCCGCATTGTACTTTTCATCTGATCCGTTGTTTGCCATTCTGTGGATTCTGTAATCCCGTAACTCGTCGCCACTGTAAAGTCCTGTCCCCTCAGTACAGATTCACACGAGGAATGTAGTGAAGTCAAGGTCACTGTGGACCTACACCTTTATTTCACAGCTCTGGAATGCTGCACTTGCTTGAGACCTGTCCTTATATACCTGTCTCTTGCAAGTGTACCCCTGGTGGTAAGGTATGCTGGTGGTTACAGGTCATATCTTATTACAGTCATGTATAGCATGTTAGGATACAGTTATATATAATAATGTAAGATATATGACACCCTCTCAGCCTTAGACAGACTTCTGGATGCATAAGCAACCGGTTGCAATTTCCCAAATTCATTAGCTTATTGCAATACACACCCAACCCCGTACGACAATGCATCACATGCTAGTACCAAATGTTTACATGGATTATACAACACAAGCAATTTGTTTGAACATAACAGCTTCCTAGCTTTCTCAACAGTATTTTCTTGGCTTTTACCCAATACCCATTCCTGTCCTTTACACAGTAAAGAGTGCAGGGGTTCTAACAATGTGCTGAGACCCGGGAAGAAGTTCCCAAAATAGTTCAGAAGTCCTAGAAACGACCACAGCTCCGTCACATTCTGTGGTCCCGTTGCGTTCTTGATTGCCTCCGTCTTTGAATCGGTGGGCCTGATGCCATGCGCCGCGATTCTTTTCCCCAGGAACTCCACTTCAGGTGCGAGGAAAATGCACTTCGAGCATTTTAGCCTGAGCCCCTCACGATTAAGCCGACTAAGGACCTCCTCCAGGTTCTGCAGGTGCTCGACGGTGTCCCAACCTGTAACCAAGATGTCATCCTGGAAGACCACAGTGCGCGGGACTGACTTCAGCAAGCTTTCCATGTTGCTCTGGAATATCGCTGCGGCCGATCGAATCCCAAACGGGCATTTGTTGTAAATGAAGAGCCCTTAGTGCGTATTGATGCAGGTGAGGCCTTTCGATGACTCCTCCAGCTCCTGCATCATGTAGGCCGAGGTCAAGTCCAACTTCATGAACGTTTTCCCTCCCGCCAGCATCGCAAATAGGTTGTCTGCCTTCGGTCGTGTGATGTATGTAGCACTCAAATCATTGACTCCACACAGTATTAGGTGTTGTAGTAACTGCTGTGACCTTGGTCCTTTATTGTGTAACTCCAGAGTGCCTCTCAGGTGTGGTGAGCAGCCTTTTATACTCTGTCTTGCAGATACTTTCGGGTCTCTCACCACAGCGCCCCCTGTGGTGCACCATTGTAACTATACATTTAATGTACCTGGACAATACATAACATCTCACTCCCCCGGCCCCCCAGTTCCAAAAGCACATTTCCCTCCCCCCATGTAGAGATTATGCTTGCAATCCAGTGCAAGCATGTGGTATTTGCAGTCCTTGCATGGGTGATGAAGAACACAAACATAACCTCCAATAGAAAGCAGGTACACATAGACAGTACATTTGTATGGTACATATAGATGCATTGAAGAGTTATATCAAAAGGTTGCAGGTACACTGAAGTTATTTAATCCCAGCTCCACTGGGTGAGGTATGGTGGCAGCATACTGCCACTTTTTGCCCGAGGTAATGGGCTGCGCTGAGACAGGGTATCGCAACTAGTGCGTTGCCTCAGTTCTCAGCAAATAGTTGCCTTTGCAGCTCATCTGCAGCCGCTGAACCATTGCATGAATCACATTAAATCGGAAATCGCATTAATCCATTAGTCATGTTAGTCACAGATCCGTTAACCCTTTTACTTGTGCATTGTGATATTAACTCTTTTCACCAATCATATCAATCATTTTAACCACAGTAATCATTTTAGCATCAAAATATTAACTCGTCATAAATCATGTCATCATACAAATCACAGTAATCATTTTGACTCACTCTTGCCCTTACAAAAGTCTCTTTGTGGGGACCGCCAATGGTGTAAGGCCCCTTTAAGACTCCCGGGTACATTTACCTTTTAAGATGCCATCTTGTTTTTCCCACGAGGCTTCCACTGGGTGCCGCCATTTTAGGTGCTCTGCTTGCCTTTCTCTGCAGAACTATGCTGCCACGTGGCTCACCACCATCTTGAGCTCGCTGTGCTGAAGCCGAAACCACGGGACGCTTGGGTGTCCCTGTCCTTGAACACTTGCACCTCGGAGACCTGCTCGTACTTGGAGAGCACTTCTTCCAGGGCCTGCTCATCTGTGTCGAGATTGAGACCACCGATGAACAGCTTTCCTTCTCCGGACCCTTTTGCGAGGTTGGTTTGCTTGTTGTTTTCCCTGCTGGACTCGAGCCTGTTGCTGCTTAACGGCTCGCTCTTGACTCTCTCTCGGGATCCACCACACTTCGACCGCACCCAGAAGCCACAAAGCACCGGCCCCCGCACCGCTGCATCCTCTGGAGCACCCCACGCAGCTGACCTTTTTGCCCGGGAGCCGCCACACACACACACGTCCTCCGGTACCGGCCTCTGCCTGCGGGTCGACGGTGCCTGCTGGAGCAGCCCGTCGAAGCCCTTCTTTCTTCTCCAACTCGGTCGGCGCTGCTACTTGTGAACACGGGGGACAGCGGTCTGTGGAGGAGTTAAATCTTCCCAGCTCCCACAGACCTTTCCCATCCATCTCCTGCCGAGTAGCGTCGGCCCATCGCCTGCAATGATCCACAAAGGTAAACCGTGCGTCTCGCCACCGTGAGATACCTGCACATCCGCTCTGCCAAGAACAGGTATCAGTTCCTTGGTGTAGGTACGCAGCTTCGCCGTGACCGGGACCAGCTTGGGTCGTGCAGCTGGGTTGATCCACAGTTTATATCAAAAGTTTTCTTACTCATCAGCGATTGACCCAACCCCGTGTCCACTTCCATACTCACTGGGACTCCGTTAATCTTGACTTCCATAATCACTGGGGTCGAATTGTCGGTACAAGTATACAGTCCAAACGCATCATCTTCTGCTACCTGCTCCTCGCTGGATAGCGGATCATCTACCATCTCCTCAGCCACATGGTGAGTCGTGTTTCTTTTGCACATATGCTGAAGGTGGCCTTTCGTGTGGCAGTTATTGCATGTATACTCCGCAAACCTGCACCGGTGAGCCCCATGGCTTCCTCCGCAGCACCAGCATGGTGCTACTCGATTAGCCCCTCTCAGCGGACTCTGAGTTCCAGGACCCTGAGGTCCGTGCTCGCTGCCCTCGGCAGAGCCACGTTCTGCAGTTTTGTCCGTGACGGGCGCTATCCTGTGGACAGTGCCTGCCGGGTTCGAGACTGTGTGGATCATCTGCTTGGTGCTGCAAGTTGAGGTCATAAATGCCCGGCTGATGTTGATGGCTTGCTGCAGGCTGACTATAGGTTCAGTGGATAGCAACTTGTGAAGGAGACCCTCATGGCCAATCTCCATAACAAAGACGTCTCGCAACGCATCGTCAAGGTGTGTGCCAAAGTTGCACGGCGCCGTGAGTCTCCTGATGTCCACAGCATATTTGGTGACATCCTGGCCCTCAGGTCTGCAGTGGTGGTAGAATTTGTGCCTGGCCGTGATGATGCTCTCCTTCGGTTTCAGTTGGTCACGAATGAGTTCAATCAGCTGCTCATATGACTTCTCATTGGCGCTTGAGGGTACCAGCAAATCCCTGATGAGACGGTAAACCTCATCGCCACAACTGGATAGCAATATCGCCTTACGCTTCTCTCTCAGTGCGTTCATGTCCCCTGTCTGGTCGTTTGCTATAAAGTAGTATTCGAGCCTTTCCGTAAAGGCCTCCCAGTCATTACCCACTGTAAAATCCTTTAGCGAGCCCAAAGTAGCCATGGTTGCATGAAGCTCGTCCGTGCCATCGTCGCCAATTTGTGATGTATGTAGCACTCAAATCACTGACTCCACACAGTATGGTGTTGTAGTAACAGCTGTGACCTTGGTCCTTTATTGTGTAACTCCAGAGTGCCTCTCAGGTGTGGTGAGCAGCCTTTTATACTCTGTCTTGCAGGTACTTTTGGGTCTCCCACCACAACGCCCCCTGTGGTGCACCATTGTAACTATACATTTAATGTACCTGGACAATACATAACAGGTAGCAGGTATTGATCCTACAGTGAGAAACGATTGATAGTTACTTTATAATCACCACAGGTTCTGATGGTGCCTTCTCCCTTGAGGACTGGCACAATCGGACTGGCCCACTCATTGAATTCGATCGGCAAAATGATGCCTTCTCGTTGCAACCTGTCTAGTTCAATCTCCACCCTCTCTCTCATCATGTAAGGTACCGCTCTCGCCTTGTGATGGATGGATTGCGCCCCCGGAATCAAATGGATCTGCACTTTTGCTCCTTGGAACTTCCTGATGCCTGGTTCGAACAGCGAAGGTAACTTATTTAGTACCTGGGCACATGAGGTGTCGTCGACGGATGTCGTCCCAGTTCCAGCATATCTTTCGCAGCCAGCTCCTGCTGAACAGCGTGGGGCCATCACCCGGTACCACCCAGAGTGGTAACTTGTGCACCGCTTCATTGTAGGAGATCTTTATGGTAGCACTGCCGATTAAAGGAATCAGTTCCTTTGTGTACGTTCTCAGTTTACTATGAATGGGAATCAGGACTGGCCTTGAGGCCTTGCTGCACCACAATTTATCGAAAGTCTTTTTGCTCATTATGGACTGGCTTGCGCCTGTGTCCAGCTCCATGGACACCGGGAATTCATTTAATTCAACCGTCAGCATTATCGGGGGATACTTTGTGATAAATGTGTGCACCCCATATGCCTCTGCCTCCTCGGTCTGAGGCTCTGGTTCGTCATGATCCACCATTGATCTGTCCTCCTCTGCAACATGTGGTTTGCAGGATTTGCAGGGTTTGCAGCTCGCCTGCACATACATTGGTGGTATCCCATTGTTCCACAGCCCTTGCAAACGTATCCTTTGAAGAGGCATCCCCACAGCACCAACAAGGTGTTAATGGCCTTGTATTCACCACCCTTAATGGTGGACTCTACATTTCAATTAGAAAATAACATTACTTTTTTCACAATACTTGCAGCAGCACTCGTGTGCTGAGAAATTTGTTTGATATTGTCACTGGTGCCGATAAACGCCTGGGCTATTGCTATGGCTTTTCCATGAGGCCATATGTTGGTGCCCCATAAACAGTAAGTAGGATCGCCCTTCGTTTGGCAACATTTGCTGCTCCTTCCAGCTCGTTGACCACGAAGTATTGGTCGAGTCACTCCACGAAGGTTTCCCAATCATCTCCCTCCAAAAATTTCTCCAGGATGCCCACGGTTCTCTCTATTGTTGCGGTGGGGTTCATCATTTGTATCTCATCGCCAGTTGTTATGTCTTGAATAAAGAGTCAGACTAGATATTGCAAGCTCAAAGTAAGGTGTAATCGTAGTCCTTTATTACAGATTTTAGAGTGCCTCTCCAGTCTGTGAGGCCTCCTTATATACAGGTGCTCCCTTGGAACTACAGGGGATAAGCCCTCTGGCGGTTAGACATGGTATTTACAGGTTTACATACATAACAAGATCCTAACTCTATGGTTAAGGGTTTTGACTCTGCCCAAGCCTGCCCATTAGCCGTAAAACCCACCAGTGTAGGATTTGGTGAGTGGACAACCATGCTAGAGGTTCCTATATCTACTAGATACTTTCCCCTAACTGTTTCCATCTTCACATCCACACATGGCCTACCCCACTCATCATATATGAGCGGACACAGGTATTCTGGCTGGGTGCAACGTCATAGCGGGGATGCCGACGCATTGGATCGCTTTTCTCCCACTGCTGCGTCCAGCTTTCCTCCACCCGTGCCTATAACCTGCTGTAATGTGGCCATTAAAATCTGTCCAGGACCTTCTCCTGGCCTTTTTTTGCCCCAGCACCCTTGTCTCCTAGCTTCCCTCCTTTTGAGAGCCTACAATCCTTGCTCCAGTGTCCCAATCTCCCACAGTTAAAACATTTGCCTTTAGATTGACCCGCATTATCCCACTCCTGTCTCCATTCTTTCTTTTGCCTAACCTCTCCTTTTACTTCGTGCACCTTTCCTTTTAGTTTCTTCTCCTCCCCTTGCCTGGACTTAAAAGCAAGCATTAATTTTCTCAGCAATCCTGCCTCTGTATTCTAGAGATCGTCTGGGTCAAACCATGCTTCAACCTTTGCTCTGAGCCGTGGCAAACTGTTAGCCATTACGGTTCTCAGCCAATGGTTTCTGGGTTCCCCTATTAAGTCTGTCCGTATCCGATTTCCTCCAGTGGCCCTTAAAAAAGTCGGTCACAGTCTTCTGCAAACGTATCAGGTGATTTGTTTACTTGCTGCTTCATCTGTGCTACCTGCCAGAACGGACTATCCTGACTGTACCCTAGCGCTGCCATGATTTCCTCCTTTAAGCCCTGTGGGGTTCCTCCACCTAACTTGGTGGCTTACGACAAGCTCTGATAAAGCTTTCCTTCCAGCGAGAGCAGTGTTAGCTTCACTTTCTCCTCCTCGCTGCAGTTATTTATACTCCCTGTATGCTCTAAATTAGCAAAATGAACAGAGGCATCTCCTCCTTGCTTTAACTTTACTACACCTGTCAGCATCTCCTGCAGCTGAAGCAGTGTGTATGGAATCACATAGTCGCTCTGTAATTGAGCCGGTTCACCATTTGGTGGGGGTGGGACGAATTTCTGGTGTCTCAAAGGACACATTGGTTTCGGGGGTCCCAGTGCCTCGGGAGCCGGCCGATTCTCGCTCTACTCGGGTCCATTGACTGACTCTTTCCCCTCTGAATCCCAGCCTTTCTCTTCTGTTCCGTGTGCCAGGAGGCAAACCATCCCTTTGGCCCCGTTTAACTCTGCCGTTAGCTGGCGGATCTTTTCCTTACAAGGTCCGTGATCTGCCTTCTCGTAACCCTGTTTCTGCGCTACCTGGTAGGCTATCTTGATTTTCCTGAGCTGTTCCTCTGCCTCTTAGGCTTTTTCGAATTGTCTTTCACTTTGCTCGTGGTAGGTTTGCTGCTGCTTTTTACACTCAGTCACTTGGCACTGTAAATATTCTAAGTGATTCCGCGCCGTTTCTTCCTTCATACCTTGTTCCTGCCTTTCTTTCTCGAAACTGACTACCTTGCCCTTTAACCCTTTATTCTCCTCCTTCAGCTTTCCTACCCTTTCCCTGAACAGTTGTCCCTGTGAGCCAAATAAACTTTTCTTTTGATCCTTTGTGGTTACTACTGACTGTCCACTCTGCCGCTTTTTCCTGCGGATCCCTAGAGTGCAGCATTTCCCATGCCCATGGCTCTGAAATGTCCAATTTGTTGCATATATATATGCAGCTATCTTAGCCTCCATGGACTTCCTACGACTGTTCTTAGCTGCGGGCTCTACCATGTTTTGTTGTGGTGAGTCCATTTCCAGTGCCCCTGGCTGAGAAATTTTCCCGACTACCTTGGTCTCCCCTGAGACCACCTCATAGTGACCTGCGGTTCCTGTTACTCAGGCTTCTCTCTTTGGCTACCCTATTCGACCCGCGATGACTCTGGCCTGTCAGAGACGGTTTCTCTCCTGGTCCCTTAGTCGCCCTTGAGATCACACTTGATGTCACCCTTGATATCACCCTTGGCCTCCCTGAGACCCCTGTTTCTCAGACTACCCGCGAATACTTTTTGACTTCTCTCGATGACTACCCCAGTCAATCGGGATTACTCCAGCCTATCCAAGACTGTTTCCTTCCTCTGGCTGCCCCGTCCATCCGTGAGATTATCCCTGGCCCCCCTGAGACCCCTTTTCACAGACTACCCATGACTACTTCTCCCAGTGGCTGCCCTAGTCAGCCGGAGCTCTTCGGCTACCCTAGTTGCCCTTGAGATTACTTGGATCTCCCTGAGACCCCTTCGCAGACTACCTGCAACTTTCACGGTGGCTACCCTAGTCAAGCTGGGATTACTCAAGCCTACCCAAGACTGTTTCATTCCTCTGCTGGTTGCCCTAGCTGCCCTTGAGAAGATCCTTTTGGTCTTTCTCAGACCCCCGTGCAGACAATCTGCGACTTCTTTTCTCGGTGGCTACCCTAGTCAGCCCGAGATTACTTCTGCCTGTCAGAAACTGTTTCTCTCCTGGCTGCCCTAGTCGCCCTTGAGAAGTTCCTTTCGACTATCTTAGCCAACCTTAGACTTAATCAAGCTTCCCTATGGATTCTTGCCCTGGTTTTGTGTCCGTGATCCTATTCCCAATGCCGAGGTCCTTCTGCGGTCGCCAATTCTGTAGGGCGTGTATATGTTTTACGCTCTACCCTGATTCTTTGACCTCAGAACTTATAGGGGAAAAGGACAATGTGTGGCACAAAAGTTATGCTTAACCCAGTGTCAGTTTTATTACGCAGAAAAACTAACCAAAACTACAGAACTAGACTTCAAAGAGAAATCGACTGAAGACATACAATTACCCTTCCTGATTGTAGCTATTGTAAGTTCATGATCATTGGTTCCGTGGGCGGTTGGTTATTCTTTTGGCCGTTCTCTGCAGTGCTGTTCCTTCCGTACATGTTCCGTACCTTGCTTCGGTAATACGCTTCCATTTCCACGTCGAACGATGATGGACGACTGGTGGTAGGTGTACGTGTACCTGTAGTGTACCCTTCTTTTTCTGGCTGTCCTTCTCTGCATGCATGTGTCCTTCTACTTCTTCTCCTGAGCTGCTTCTAGCTCGCATATTTATATCCATGTTTTGACTGATCTCCCGCCATCTGATAATGTGTTTGCATCAATACGTTGTTTTGTGGTGATCCTGATTGATTGACTGCAATAATGGACTTGACTGTTCCCAGTTTGCACATGGAATCTGCGAGACTCAAGATGACTCCCCATCTTAACATCTCGTTTCCCCAAAATATGCACCTGTGGTGAGTCCTTTGTTGTCCGGTCTTCTTGCAGTCTCCAGTGAGCTTGTTTTTCCCCATCTTGGCCAATCAAGTTCAGGGACTCATGTAACAACTCAATTGTTATGCATAAAGTCAGTTTTTGGTTCATGATCACAGAATGTCCTTAATTGGGGTGAGTCACCACCTGCCCTAAAACTTGCGCCTTTTTGCTCCCATTGTCCAATTTAATTCCAAAAGCTTGTTTTAAATTCCAAAAGCTTGTATTAATCAATTATTTTAGTTCATGGTCTCTTTCTGTGCTTTTCTAAAGATTTATAACCTTACAAAAGGGACCTTGGAGTGTTTGTCCACAGATCCCTGAAAGTAGCAGGCCCAGGTGGATAAGGTGGTTAAGAAGGTATACGGAATGCTTGCCTTTATTGGCTAAGGCATAGAATACAAGAGCAGGGAGATTATGCTTAAATTGTATAATACTCTGGTTAGGTCACAGATGGAATACTGTGTGCAGTTCTGGTCGCCGTATTATAGGAAGGACGTGATTGCAATGGAGAAGGTGCAGTGGAGATTTACAAGGATGCTGCCTGTAATGGAGAATCTTAGCTATGAGGACAGATTGGATAGGCTGGGTTTGTTCTCATTGGAACAGAGGAGGCTGAGAGGAGACCTATTGAGGTGTATAAAATTTTGAGGGGCCTGGACATAGTGGATAGCAATGGCCTATTTCTCTTGGTGGAACAGTGAATTACGAGGGGGCATAGGTTTAAGGTGGTTGGTGGGAGGTTCAGAGGGGATTTGAGGCGAAACTTCTTCACGCAGAGGGTTGTGGGAGTCTGGAATTCATTGCCTGGAAAGGAGGTAGAGGCAGAAACCTTCACCACTTGGATGGGCTTGAGGTGCCGTAACCTAGAGCGGGTAAGTGGAATTAGACTGGATAACCTCATGTTGGCTGGTGCAGATACGATGGTAAATACTTCAGGGAATCTAATATGGCCAGAGTGATCTCCTGAACTAGTTTTGATCACCTGGCTGGGTCAGAGGAATTTCCCCAGATTTTTTTCCCCCAATTGGTCTGGGATTTTATCTGTTTTTTTGCTTCTCCCAGAACTTGTATGGCTCCGGGTGAGGTGGAGTATAAAATGTTGTGATACATAAAGTATCGCAGTTGTGGAGGGTGGATTGGTTGGGCTGGATGCTCTTTACCTGTCCGCCATTGTTCATTGTTCATAGGTTTATATGTAACCTTCAAGGCTGCTGACTGAGGGCCGTGTGGCTCTTTGTCAGCCACCATGGACACGATGGGCCGAACAGGCCTTCTTCTGCGCTGTAAATTTCTATGTTTCTATCCCTAATATCCCTTGAGAAAGTAGTGGTGATCCACCTGCTTGAACCGCTGCAGCCTGTATGGTGATGGTACTCCCACAGTAGCAATATATTTCCAAATCAGAATCGTGTGTAACTTGGAGGGGTACTTGGAGCTAGTTGTGTTCCCATGCACCTCTTGCCCTTGTCCTTCTAGGTGTAGAGGTCATGGATTTCGGATATGCTGTCAAAGAAACCTTGGCAAGTTGCTGCAATGCATCTTGTAGATCGTACTTACTGCATACACGGTGTACCGATGGTGGAGGGAGTTAATGTTTAAAGTGTTGGATGGAGTGCTAATTAAGTGGACTGCTTTGTCCTGGATGGAGTTGAGCTTCTTGACTGTTGTTAGAACTGCACTCATCCTGGCAAGTGGAGAGTATTCCATCACACTCCTGACTTGTGCCTTGCAGATGGTGGAAAGGCATTAGGGAGTCAGGAGGTGAGTCACTCGCTGCAGAATACCAGCCTCTGACCTGCTCTTGTAGCTACCATATTTATGTGGCTAATCCAGTTAAGTTTCTGGTCAATGGTGACCCCTGGGATGTTGATGGTGGGAGATTTGACCATGATAATTTCATTGAATGTCAAGGGGAGGTGGTTAGACTTTGTCTTGTTGGAGATGGTCATTGTCTGGCACTTGTGTAGCATGAATACTACTTGCCACTTAACGGCACAAGCCTGAAAGTTGTCTGGGTCTTTCTGCATGCGGGCATGGACTGAGGAGTTCATTATCTGAGGAGTTGTGAATGGAACTGAACACTGTGCAATCATCCCCACTTCTGACCTTAAAATAGAGGAAAGGTCATTGATGAAGCAGCTGAAGATGGTTGGGCCTAGGATGCTGGCATGTGGAACTCCTGCATCGATGTCCGTGGGCTGAGACGATTGGCTTCCAACATCCACAACCATCTTCCTTTGTTCTGGTTATGACTCCAGCTTAATGGAGAGTTTCCTCCCTGATTCCCATTGACCTCAATTTTACTGCGGCTTCTTGACGCTACACTCAATCAAATGCTGCCTCGATGGCATGCTATTGTACACTTCTCATTGAATGCTGGCTTGATGCTAATGGTAGAGTGAGGAATATGCCATGCCATGAGGTTACTGATTGTGGTGGAAAACAATTCTGCCTTTGCTGATGACCCACAGCGCCTCATCGATGCCCAGTTTTGAGCTGCTAGATCTAGATCTAGATCTAATGTACTAGAGATGAGTATTTTGTATAACTGCCTTGATAATAAGATATTATAACAGATTATGTTGGTTGATATGGAGTGCTTTTCCTCTTCAAGGTGGGAAGATTGAACATTTAGATTGTGTAATTTATTTGGGTCATAAAAAATACACTGCTTTTCAAATTAAGGGCTGTTCTTTTAGGAATATTTGTTATTCATTTACTAACATGTTACCTTTCCCAGTACAGAATGTTAAACAGTAGCAGCCATGGGCTCAGTTGGTAGCACTGAAGTCCCACTCCAAAGATTTGAGCACACAAATCTAGTCCAGTACTGAGGGAATGCTGCACTGTCGGAGGTGGCGTCTAGTAGATGAGACATTAAACCGAGGCACCGTCTGCTTTCCCAGGTGGACGTAAAAAATTCCAACTACTATTTCGAAGAAGAGCAGGAGAGTTATCCTCCGTGTCCTAGCCAAAACGAATCCCTCAACAAACATCACTAGATAAACAGATTATCTGGTCATAATCACATTGCTGTTTATGGGAGGTTGCTGTGCAAATTGGCTCACACGTTTCCTACATTACCATAGTGACTACACTTCAAAAGTACTTCATTGGCTTTAAAGTACTTTAGGAAATCCTGAGATTGTGAAAGGCGCTATATAAATGCAAGTCCTTGCTTCTTCAAATAGGTGAAGGATGCCAAACTAGTGTGTCACTCATCTTTATTTTAATCTACATTCGTTTGACAAAGGGACTGTATTCGGAAGGCTAAACCATCTTTTTCCAGCGGCTGACGGATCTGCTGTATAATTTTCAGCATTTCTGTTTTTATTACATGACTAATGTTCTCTGGTTATCTTTAAAGCATTATATTTCCGTTGCATGTGCGTTTATCGTCTTCATTTAAGCTTTTCCTCAGTTTGAACAGTCACGTTTATTTGGCAATGAGCAAGTCAGCTAAAAACAACCTTTCCTTCTGGAAACATCCGCTCATCAGCCTCAATTTCTCCTGTCACTTTGAAAACGATTCGTTTGCTCCCCTCCCTCGTATTTATCTGTAAGCTCTCTCCCAGTAACGGTCCTTTTGATACAGGAGCCTCTCCTCCTTTCTGATTAAACAGCGGATGACTTAAATGTTTCTTTTGAAAGCTCTTCTGCAAACCTGCTTCGCTTTTTTGGGGTTTCATTACGTTGGCAGAAAGCAAAACAAAAAGTATAGATGTTTTTGTGTGGTGGAGGAGGGAGAGGGGGATGCAAGAACAAACAAAAAGAGCAATTGCAAACTTTTCCTTTAATTTAGTGTTGACCATGCACTGAAGACTCAAGTCTACTTGACTTCTTGCTGGCGCGTGGCGCGTTGCATCTCTCCGAAATAGCAGGAGGCGAGTGCTCGGCCAACCGAGCTTGCTGATGAAATGACGCTTGTCATTGATACCCAGCCACGCCCCGCCCCCTTCGCCCCACATCGCAACCAATCGAAATGTGTATCTACCTCGGACCGTCCAATCGTCGCCTGGGAAAGGCGCGATTGGCCGCCAACCAGCAAGCTCGGTTGATTGCGAGGTTATATAAAGGAGTCGGCGGCACGGCAGTGGGGGAAAAAAAAAGCCGAGTTGTCTCGGAGGCTTTTGGCCAGTGAGGGAGGTATTGAGCAAGTTAAATATAAAAGAGAGAGATAGGGAGTGACCGGCGACATTAGTAACTCTAAGGAGAAAGATTTTAAAAAACTATATATATATATATATATATATAT
The DNA here is from genome assembly GCF_044704955.1 of Pristiophorus japonicus. NCBI lineage: Eukaryota > Metazoa > Chordata > Chondrichthyes > Pristiophoridae > Pristiophorus > Pristiophorus japonicus. The sequence goes on from NC_091987.1 coordinate 102,894,131, forward strand.
ATTTTAAAAAAACACACCAAAGAAGGAGGAGGAGGGAAAAAAAAACTTAATTTATTTATTTAAAAAAGAAGAAAATAGGGGCCTGGAAAATGGCCGGCGACAGCGGCACGTACGAGGTCGTCAGCCGGTATTTAAAGGACGGGGATGAGCCGTGCTTCCCCGGCTCGGAGGGAATCGCCGGTGAGGAGAAGGACGACGATGACGACGAAGAGGAACAATCTGGAAGGAAGATCGCCGCCTCGGGCGACTGGTCGTCGTCGTGCTCGGCCTCCTCCTCCGGGTACGAAGTAATAGACGGGACCCTGTACCGCAAGCGGCTGGAGCGGGGGGCCACCAGTTACACCGAGGTGCTGCTGGCCGCCGCCGGGGAGCAGCGGCGCGCTGTCATCGCCTCCTTCCACCAGCAGCCGGCCGCCGGCCAGCGCCACTGCACCATGGAAGAGACCTACAGAAATGTTTCTGAGAACTATTGGTGGGAAGGTGGGTCCGGTCGCCTGACTCGAATAAGTTGTTTCCCCCCCCCCCCCCCCCCCCCCTTAAGGGAGAGGGATCATGTGTTCTTAAGTATCTCGAATTTTTTTTGGTTAAAATCCCTCTTTTCTAATAAATGCACTTGTGTGATGGAATGCATTTGCCACCGAGGAGCTCAAAATCTTCATTGGAATATTTCTTTATGCAAACTTTCTTCCAAGAGGATCTAACTGTGTCAAGGGTGCCCTCCCTAGATCTGATGTTTTGTCATGTGATGACAATTTTGCTTGCTTCAAACCTTGAGATTCCCCCAAGAAAACTAACCCCATGAAATGTTTGTGTCCAATTTATGAAATTTGTTAAGTAATGGGTTTGATATTTCAAGTGATTGTTGGGAGTGGTGACATCAGATTTTCTTTAACCCCTTCACCCTTTTTCAACCAAGGAATTGCTCAAGGTCCAAGTGGGGTGTGAACGAATATTGACCAGCACGATTTCTAAACTCATTTTCTATAAACTTTTCTGGACTTTTTCTTTCTTTAAATTCCATCCGCACTATTGAGCTGCTCTCTACCCCAATTTTTGGTTTCCTTAAAGCTTTTCAGACCCAGCATGATTTTTTTTTTGGGGGGGTGGGTGGAAGGTAATCTGTACCCATGCAGTGAACATTTTTGCTATTGAACTGACTGCTAGTGGTGTACAAATGTGATTTGGGCTGATGCTTCCACTCTTTTTTCCCCCACCCCCAGCTCGTTTCTGGGAAGCTAGGCACTTCTCCAGGAGGTCTAGCTGAGATAGAGAACTCTTATGGAGTGTTTTTTTTGGGGGGGGGTGGGGATGGTGGCGGCAATGTGTTGTATTTTAAGAATGGTGTTAGTGCACCAACCTGCTGACTAACATAAAACTAAAATTTAGAGATGGAGGAAACTTAGATTGTTTTACATTTTTGAGAGTAGTGATTCCTGTGGTACAAAGGAAGTGATGTAGCTAGCGTTTCTGTGGACAACCTGATGACTTATGAAAAGGTTAATGATGTCATGTTTGTTTGAAAATATAAGCCATATCCTGGTCAAACAAGTAACTGCTTTGTTCCGTTCCATAACAATGCAAATTGAATTATCAGTTACATGTTTGAAGTCCTCAATTGACTCAGCTGGATTTGAATCATGGAACCCTTGGCATTAATTGCCGAGTGTAAAGGTTAGGATGGAAATCTTATAGTTTGGTAATTTTTATGCAGTTGGCTCATTGTTTGAGAGGAACTGTACCAGCAAGTTGTTTAAAAGTCCATAGATTTTGTACCTACTTCAGTATTTTCTGTCACAAGTGAACTCTACAATTTGAGTAGCTCATCAAGAGCCTCTAGTGGTAGAAAACCAATATTGCAGTATTATGGTAAAAGTTGATTTCCTGCAAAATTCCAGACTATGTTGAGTAGGGTTCCTGGACCAGTATGCACATAGAACAATTTTCCATGCTGTATTTTATTGCCCAAGGAGTTTGATCAGAAATGTCTTGTGGAATGGTAAGTAACACTCGTTGAATTGTTGATCAAGTCTTTTGAATGCTAACTTTCCTTTCCACTTTCAATAACATTCTGCAATACTATATTCACTTCATGTGAAGGGTGACATGAATGGATGTGAGTTTGATCAGTTGGGAGTCTTGTCAAGTGTAAATCAGCAGTGGTTTCATGAGAAATGGGCCCTATGAATATCTCCCAAATTTTAGCACTTGCAGCAAAGCTTTGGAATGTAATTCAAAATTGGCTGCAGCAATTGCATACAACAAATATTACGTAACACTGCAAGCATGTGGTATGTTTGCTATATTGTGATGGCTATAGAGTGAGTTTTCCCTTTTATTGGGCTTTATTCATCAGTTTGCAGGTGCCTAGGAAGGAGTGGAACTGTATGAGTCAAGTTCCAAGTGTGTCAACTGAAATAATGTCATCTTTTGACTATATCCCTGGAAAATAGATTAAAGTGTAAGATAGTTGATGAGCAGTGGCAGACATTTAAGGAGATATTTCATAACTCTCAACAAAAATATATTCCGGTGTGAAGGAAAGACTTTTAAGAGAAGGGAGAACCATCCATGGCTAATTAAGGAAGTAAAGGATGGTATCAAATTTAAAAACAAAGGCATACAATGTAGCCAAGATTAGTAGGAGACCAAAGGATTGGGAAATTTTTTAAAACCAGCAAAGGATGACCAAAAAAATAATAATAGAGAGAAGATGGATTGAGAGTAAACTAGAAAGAAATATTAAAAAAAATAGTAAGAGCTTCTGCAGGTATATAAAAAGGAAGAGAGTAGCTAAAGTAAATATTGGTCCCCTCGAGGATGAGACTGGGGAATTGATAATGGAGAACAGAGAAATCGCAGAGACTTTGAACAAATATTTCATATGGGTCTTCACGGTAGAAGACTCTAAAAACATTCCAATAGTGGATAATCAAGGGCTATAGGGAGGGGGGGAATGAATACAATCACTATCACTAAAGTAGTAGTACTTGGTAAAATAATGGAACTAAAGGTGGACAAGTCCATTGGACGTAATGGCCTGCATCCTAGAGTCTTAAAATAAGTGGCTGCAGAAATAGTGGATGCATTGGTTGCAATCTAGCAAAATTTCCTGGAGTCTGCAGAGGTCCCAGCAGATTGGAAAACTGTAAATTAACACCCCTATTTAAAAAAAGGAGGGCGATAGAAAGCAGGAAACTATAGACCAGTTAGCTTAACACCTGTCTTTGGGGAAAATGATGGAGTCCATTATTAAGGAAGCGGTTGCAGGACATTTAGAAAATCATAATGCAGTCAAGCAGAGTCAGCATGGTTTTCTGAAAGGGAGATCATTTTGACAAATTTTCTGGAGTTCTTTGAGGATGTAACGAGCAGGATGGATAAGGAGGGACCAATGGATGTGGTGTATTTGGATTTCCAGAAGGCATTCGATAAGGTGCCACATAAAAGATTGCTGCACAAGATAAGGGCTCACGGGGTTGAGGGTCATATATTAGCATGGACAGAAGATTGGCTAGCTAACAGAAAACAGAGTCTTGGGATAAATGGTTGACAAAAAGCAACTAGTGGGGTGCCACAAGGATCGGTGCTGGGGCCTCAACTATTTACAATTTATATTAATGACTTGGATGAAGGGACCGAGTGTAATGTAGCCAAATTTGTTGATGATACAAAGATGGGCGGGAAAGCAAGTTGTGAGGAGGACACACATAATCTGCAAAGGGATAGGGACAGGCTAAGTGAGTGGATAAACGTTTGGCTGATGGAGTATAATGTGGGAAAGTGTGAGGTTATCCACTTCGGCAGGAAAAATAAAAAAGCAAATTATTATTTAAATGGAGAGAGATTACAAAATGCTGCAATTGTGCATGAAACACAAAAAGTTAGTATGCAGGTACAGCAAGTAATTAAGGAGGCAAATGGAGTGTTGCCCTTTATTGCAAGGAGGATGGAGTATAATAGCAGGGAAGTCCTGCTACAACTGTACAGGGTATTGGTGAGACCACACCTGGAGTACTGCGTACAGTTTTGGTCTCCTTATTTGAGGAGGGATATACTTACATTGGAGGCAGTTCAGAGAAGGTTCACTTGGTTGATTCCCGAGATGAAGGGGTTGACTTATGAAGAAAGGTTGAGCAGGTTGCGCCTATACTCATTGGAATTCAGAAGAGGTGATCTATTGAAACATAAGAAACTGACTGAGGGGGCTCGACAAGGTAGATGTAGCGAGGGGGGGGGGGGGGAACCTGGAGTATAGTTTAAAAATAAGGAGTCGCCCATTTAGAACTGAGATGAGGAGGAATTTCTTCTGAGGGTTGTAAATTTGTGGAATTCTCTGCTCCCTGAGAGCTGTGGAGGCTGGGTCATTGAATATATTTAAGGTGGAGAGAGACAGATTTTTGAATGATAAGGGAGTGTGAAGGGGTTATGGGGAGCGGGCGGAGAAGTGGAGCTGAGCCCAAGATCAGATCAGCCATGATATTGAAAGGCAGAGCAGGTTCGAGGGGCCAAATGGCCTCCTACTGCTCCTATTTCTTATGTTATGTTCTTAATCACTTGCTTCAAAAAAGCTTTCTATCTGAAGTTTAAGGCTGTTCCCTGAAGGACTGGAGGAAATATTCTCTAACCACGAGTGGAAATCTGAAGTCCTTGAAGGTCAAATGCATAATACCCTGTACTTGTGTACAAGAAACTATTGCTATTGTAACAGGATATAGCTGATGCTGGGATTCTCAAATACTATATATAACGGACCCACATACAATGACTTTTTTGGAAAGTGAAATATCCAATGTCACTTATGCAGCAAGAAGCATAGGAATTTTAAGACTGATGTTGAGATTGATCTTATGGATATCAAAATGTGGAAATATATGTATAGAAGACAAGTAGTGAACTAGTTGCTAATATATTTAGGAAAATCAGAAAAAATAAAATCCTGTTTCTTGGTAAGTTGCAACAGGATAAGTATCAGTTGTAATACAGATTTTACTGTAAAGAGTCTAATTTTTTAAAGAAACGACACATTAACAATGTGAAAAAAACATTGAAATATTAAGGTCTTTCAAGGGTTGTCTGCATAGCTGCAGCCTTGAGGTCCATAATATTAGCAGTAAAAGTCATTACGATCATGTAGATAACTCCAGTAATGTGACCCGAAATAGCAATTGAACTCTTGGCACAGATCAATATGCAGAACACTTGTGAAGAATAATTTCAAAAGAGTAAAGTAAGAATATTTAGAAGAAAATGTACAGAATCGCACAAAACAAATATGCCAGAAACATGGGTGAGATGGAAAAATAGGAATGCTGTAAAATCAAAGGGAAATTCATCAAATAAAGGGGAAGAAATTTGGGGTGCTAGCTTTTGAAAGTTGAAAAAATTAGTAGTAGAAGCTAATGTTTTTCAGCTTATTAAAAATTCAGTGTATGTGCTACAGGAAGGAAATGGAGCATAGAAACATAGAAAATAGGTGCAGGAGTAGGCCATTCAGACCCTCGAGCCTGCACTGCCATTCAATAAGATCATGGCTGATCATTCCCTCAGTACCCCTTTCCTGCTTTCTCTCCATACCCCTTGATCCCCTTAGCCGTAAGGGCCATATCTAACTCCCTCTTGAATATATCCAATGAACTGGCATCAACAACTCTCTGGCAGGGAATTTCATAGTTTAACAACTCTTTGTGTGAAGAAGTTTCTCCTCAACTCAGTCCTAAATGGCCTACCTCTTATCCTAAGACTATGTCCCCTGGTTCTGGACTTCCCCAACATCGGGAACATTCTTCCCGCATCTAACCTGTTCAGGCCCGTCAGAATCTCATACGTTTTTATGAGATCCCCTCTCATCCTTTTAAACTCCAGTGAATAGAGGCCCAGTTGATCCAATCTCTCCTCATATGACAGTCCAACCATCCATGGAATCAGTCTGGTGAACCTTCGCTGCACTCCCTCAATAGCAAGAACATCCTTCCTCAGATTAGGAGACCAAAACTGAACACAATATTCCAGGTGAGGCCTCACTAAGGCCCTGTACAACTGCAGCAAAACCTCCCTGCTCCTATACTCAAATCCCCTAGCTATGAAGGCCGACATACCATTTGCCGCCTTCACCATCTGCTGTACCTGCATGCCCACTTTCAGTGACTGATGAACCATGACACCCAGGCGTCGTTGCACCTCCCCTTTTCCTAATCTGCCATTCAGATAATATTCTGCCTTCATGTTTTTGCCCCCAAAATGGATAACCTCACATTTATCCACATTATACTGCATCTGCCATGTATTTGCCCACTCACCTAACCAGTCCAAGTCATCCTGCAGCCTCTTGGCGTCCTCCTCACAGCTCACACCGCCACCCAGTTTAGTGTCATCTGCAAACTTGGAGATATTAGACTCAATACCTTCATCGAAATCGTTAATATAAATTGTAAAGAGCTGGGGTCACAGCACTGAGCCCTGCGGCACTCCACTAGTCACTGCCTGCCATTCTGAAAAGGACCCGTTTATCCTGATTCTCATTCCCACTGCCACCCCGCCTGCTAAATCGAGCACTCCACTTCCTTCCCAGAGCGCTACAGGACGCAGGCGGGGCGGTAGTTATGCAGTGTTGCAGAATGGGCTGTGCAGTGCTACCGCGCTCCGCACCATCTTCCCTCCCTTAAAGGGAAGGGCCATTGCTGCAGGTGTGCATTGGGACCAGTGAGCTGGTACCCGACGGGGCCAGATCGTGGCTGCCATCAGCCGCATGCACTCCAGCAGAGTGCCGGGCTGGTCAATGGCGACCGAAGAGGAATCAAAACAAAAATTGAAAAGCACCATTTTTGAAATATTGTACTTAATATTGTACTTGCCTCGGCCACCTCCCCTTTAACTTCTGCCCCCGAAGCACCCGGCCTCCCGATCAACGTCTCCTGCAGCTGCTGGTGTTTTCGCTTGGCGATGCTGCAGTGGGCAGAACCAAAGTTCGGGTCTGGGCACGATCGGGGCAGTGTGCATGGCAGACGTCATCACCTCTGGGCGAAGGAGATCGGGACGCAACATTTTACTGCCGCTGCAAACCTCCCGTCGATGTTAGCGGGAGTTGATCATCTTGCCGTGCCTGGTTGATAAGTGGTTGGGGTCCGTTATCGCCCACCCAGAGGCGATAACAGGAGGCGCAAAGGAGGCCAATTTCTGGGCCTAAATGTCAACACCAAGAATAATTTTACAACAAGCACTATTTAAAAGCCAGTAATAGACAATGGAACACCGAAAATCCAGTGTCAATCTTCTGAACAAAGTAAGATTTTAGACACTTCTAATATGTAGTTGTGAATGCATTGCTCTATTTTACTGTTCTGGTTGTAGATTCCCTGACTTTGCTTTGTTCATTTAAGAATATAGCTATCCTAGTGAGAAGACTATATCAATCAAAACTATAAGGTCACTAACTTAAGTAATGTGATCTGGAGTATAAACACGTTCCCAGATACAAGGTTTAGAAGAGAGCAAGAATGTAAATGTAGTTTCAGAAGTTCCAGGAAATTCTTTTGGATTAGTTATGTGATTTTTTTTTTCCCCACACAGCCATCAGAAGCCCCATGTAGTTTACATGGATATTTAAGAACAGCATCCATTAACATTTCTTTGGACGGAAGTGGTGCAACAGCAAATGTGCACTTGATGCAAGTACTTCCTGTAGTGTAAATAGTTTAACTGTATATCTTTCTTCTAATGCAACTTTATTATTCTTTTTTTAGGAATGTTTCCAGACATCAGAGACTATGTCCAGGGATGCAATCAGTGTAAAGATGGGCGAGATAATCCTCTGGTAAGTGTTGGGGAAATAAGCAGATATATTAAATTTGATTGTAACAAATAAGTGAAGGGGTGGGAAAGGCTATAATGCAGTGTGATCATGTGAATTCAGTAAGGTTTTTTGCTTAACCAGTCATAACTTTCCTCATAGATTTTGAGGCTGTTTCATCCATCATTTATGTGCTGGTGCTAGATCTCCATTTGGAGCTGAGTGTTTTCATCTAATTTTTCTGCCCTTTCCTTGTATTTCCAAATCTTTATCCAATCCTGTTTTAAATAATGATATAACATCTGCTGCAATTAACACTTGTGGTGAAGCATCCCAGCTCTGATAACCAACAACAGCAACTTGCATTTATATAGCTTCTTTAATGTAGTAAAACATCCCAAGGCACTTCACAGGACCATTATCAAACAAAATGTGATGTTGAGCCACATAAGGAGATACCTGTATTAGGACAGGTGACCAAAAGCTTGATCAAAGAGGTAGGTTTTAAGGAGACTCTTAAGGAGGAGAGAGACGGAAAGACTCGGATTGAATTCCAGAACCTAGGGCCGAGGCAGCTGAAGGCACGGCCACTAATGGTGGAACGATGGAAATCGGAAATGTGCACGAGGCCAGAATTGGAGGAGCGCAGAGATCTCGAAGGGTTGTGGGGCTGGAGAACGTAACCGAGATGGGGAGAGGCAAGGCCATGGAGGGATTTAAAAACCTGGATGAGAATTTTAAAATTGAGGTGTTGGTGTAGCGGGAACCTGTATAGGACAGCGAGCGTAGGGCTGATGGGTGAACGGAACTTGGAGCGAGTTAGGATATGTGCAGCAGAGTTTTGGATGAGTTCAAATTTATGGAGGGTGGAAGATGGAAGGCCGACCAAGAAAACATTAGAATAGTCAACTCCAGAGATAACCCTGTGTGTTTGTAGTTGAGGAACTCTTCTACTTTCCCCCTTTGCTCTTCTATTGACAACACCATGTTGCAGATTTTCTGACTAGGGGAAACTATCTAACCCGTCAATATTTAGAAAGCTTCTATTAGGTCACCCCGTAACCTCTTTTCCAGTGGCAAAAGCCATTTATCATAACTACAACCTCTCATTCCTGATAATGTGAATCTTCCTTGACTCCATTATACTTGTACAAATTGAACATTCCATTTGTCCAAAATGTATTATTCCACCCTTTATTTTGCTTGAACTGCACCTGTCACCTATCTGTCCATTCCACTAACACATGTTACCTATAATTTCCTGCATTCTTCCTTACAGTTTGCCATGTAACCTAATTCAATTCCAGCAAATTTTGATATTATTCCTCTTGTGTCCATGTCCCAGTCATCATTTATATAAATGGAAAACCAACAAGGGAGGTTCCAATGTCGATCTCTGAGCACATCACTACCTATATCCACCAACCTGCAAAACATTAATTTACTCTTGCGTTCTGTTTTCTGAACTCCAGCTATCTTTTTATTCATACAACTGTATTCCCTTTGTAACAAGTATTTTATGTCCCATCCTATCAAATGTGTTCTGAAGATCCACATGTACATCATCCACCACATTCCCTTTATATACTCTGATTTCTTCCAATTTGAATTAAATTAGTCAAGCTCAACTTGTCATTTTACAATGCCACATCTTTCTAACTGTGTGCTAGTTTTGTCTTGCATCAGTTTCGCCACAGCCAAGGTAAAACAAACAGCCTGTAACTTCCTGATCTATCATTTAGTCGATCAGGAGTATAACATTGTGACCCTCCAGTCCTTTGACACAATTCTAGTTTCCAAAGATTATTTGGAAAATTATGGTTAATGCTTCCTCTCTAATGTTAATCAGTATTTTGGGATACATGCTGTCTGTGCCTGGTGACTTACTATTTTTGGTCCCCTTAACTTTAATAGTTTCCTTTTAATGGCCCTGAATTTGCGATCGGCGGCGTAGCTAAGGAGTACGCTGCCGACCTCCGAAAGAAATCTGCACTTAGCTGGTGCGAGGCCTCCTTCGAATATTTACGGTGTTTTGCTGCGGAGTTTAGCATAGTGGGGCGGTGCTCCAGTTAGGAAACAGAAATCTCCGATGCCCCTTCATGTTTTTTTAGGCTCTGATTAATAAATAAATCAGTATCTCATTCTTGGTAGAGTTGGGTTGGGATCAGGAGATAGGTGGATATCGATACTTACTTTGAAGATTTTTTTTATCATGACGGGTGCATATTTCAAGCTGCTGCATATCACTGCACCGATTTGCACCAGCCATAAAATGTTACTGTGTAATTGCTGGTTAGTTGGCGGGAAATTAGCCCAACTCTGTGCCAGCAATAAGGATTTCACATGGAGCGAATGATCTGTCAAGTCGGACAGAACTTGACAGATCGCAAGGTCGGGATTTAGAGCATGTGTAAACGCATGCGGAAATCCCAAACTTGCTGTCCCTTTCAAAGGCGCTATGACTGTATACTCCGAGTACGCTGACCTGCCGACCGCAAATTCTGCCCCATTTATGTACAGTAGTGACTGTTTACATCCTTTTCAGATACTCATACTGTTGTGTATGGAGAAAGAGTCAGACTGAGCTCAAAGTAAAGTGTGACCTTAGTCTTTTATTGCAGGTCTTCAGAGTGCCTCTCCAACCTGTGAAGCCTCCTTAAATACCTGTGCTTCCAAGGGATTATGGGATCCCTTGGGACTCCAGGAGATGAGCCCTCTGGTGGCTGTACAGAGTAAATACAAGTATACATGTATAACAACACTCCTTCCCCCCCCCCCCCCCCCCGGCCCAAAGTCAATAGTGTAACTATTTACAACGTGAGTCGATCTGGGGTCCTTCTTGCCCTGGTTGATCGTCTCGGTTGTTGTTGATGTTGTTGAATCATTTGTTGGGCCCTCGCTGGGCTGCTGTGCAGCTGGCCTTGCTGGGCTGCCTGGTGTGTTGGGCTCTGTTGGGCTGCTGTGGATGATGGGTTCTGCTTCGTGGTCAACTGTGATGCCGGTTGCCACTGGTGTGTATGTTGGGGGATCAAAAAAGGTGGAGCCCAAGGTGGGTTGCTCAGGATAGTCCGTGAATCTGAGTTTGATTTGGTCCAAGTGTTTCCGGTGAATGAGTCCATTTGAAAGTTTGACTCGAAACACCCTGTTCCCCTCTTTGGCCACAACAGTGCCGGGAAGCCACTTGGGACCTTGTCCATAATTTAATACAAATACAGAATCATTGATTTCAATCTCACGTGACACATTTGCGCTATCATGGTATGGACTTTGTTGAAGCCGCCTGCTCTCTACCTGTTCATGTAGATCAGGGTGAACTAACGAGAGCCTTGTCTTAAGTGCTCTTTTCATGAGCAGTTCAGCAGGTGGGATCCCAGTGAGTGAGTGTGTGGGTGGGGTCCCGTGCAGTAGCTAAGCAGGACTCTGGATAGACGAGTCTGCAGTGAGCCTTCAGTTACCCTCTTCAAGTCTTGCTTGATGGTTTGCACTGCTCTCTCTGCCTGACCATTGGTTGCTGGTTTAAACGGGGCAGATGTAACATGTTTGATCCCGTTATGGGTCACGAATTCGTTGAACTCAGCACTGGTAAAACATTGCCCGTTGTCACTCACCAGGACAGCGGGTAGGCCGTGTGTGGCAAACATGGCCCGCAGGCTTTCAGTAGTGGCAGCGGACGTGCTAGCTGACATGATCTCACATTTAATCCACTTGGAGTAAGCATCTACAACCACAAGGAATATTTTACCCAAGAACGGGCCTGCATAGTCGACGTGTACCCTCGACCATGGTTTGGAGGGCCAAAACCATAAACTTAGCGGCGCCTCCCTGAGTACATTGCTTAACTGCGAGCATGTGTTACATCTGTGAACGCAAGACTCAAGTCCGCATCGATACTGGTCCACCACACGTGGGATCTGGCTATCTCTCATCATTATGATGCCTGGGTGGGTACTGTGGAGGTCATTGATAAAGGTGTCTCTGCCCTTCTTGGGGACCACTACTCGATTGCCCCACAGAAGGCAGTCTGCCTGTATAGACATTTCATCTTTTGCCGCTGGAATGGCTTTATCTCTTCCTGCATTTCCACTGGGACACTGGACCAGCTCCCGTGAAGCACCCAGCTTTTGGCTAGAGATAATAAAGGGTCCTGGCTTGTCCAGGTTTTGATCTGCCGGGCAGTGACTGGTGATTGCTCACTCTCAAATGCCTCCATAACCATGGCTTGATCTGTGGGCTGCGCCATTTCCACCCCCGTGGTGGGCAATGGCAGCCTACTGAGAGCATCGGTGCAGTTTTCTGTGCCTGGCCTGTGGTGGATGGCGTAGTTGTAGTGGACAACGTGAGTGCCCATATCTGGATGTGGGCTGATGTGTTGGTATTCATCCCTTTACTCTCTGAGAACAGGGATATAATTGGCTTATGGTCAGTTTCCAATTCGAATTTTAGCCCAAACAGGTATTGATGCATTTTCTTTACCCCATAGACACACGCTAACTCTTCTTTCTCAATCATGCTGTAGGCTCTCTCAGCCTTAGACAGACTCTTGGATGCATAAGCAACCGGTTGCAGTTTCCTGAAATCATTAGCTTGTTGCAATACACACCCGACGTCACATGATGACGCATTACATGATAGTACCAAACGCTTACATGGATCATACAGCACAAGCAATTTGTTTGAGCATAACAATTTTCTCGCTTTTCCAAAGGCATTTTCTTGGCTTTTGCCCCAAGCCCCTTTTCGTAGTAAGACATGCAGTGATTCTAACAGTGTAATGAGACCCGGTAAGAAGTTACCAAAGTAGTTCAGGAGTCGCAGAAATGACCACAGCGCCGTCACGTTTTGTGGCCTCGGTGCATTCTAGATTGCCTCCGTCTTCGTGTTGGTGGGCCTGATGCCGTCCACCGCAATCCTCCTTCCCAGGAACTCCACTTCAGACGCCAGGAAAATGCTCTTCGAGCGTTTTAACCTGAGCCCCAAGCGGTTGCGTCAACTAAGAACCGGCTCCAGGTTCTGCAGGTGCTCGGCTGTGTTCCGACCTGTGACCAAGATGTCGTCCTGGAAGATCACTGTTTGCGGGACCGACTTCAGTAAACTTTCCATGTTTCTCTGGAATATCGCCGCCACCGATCGGATTCCCAACGGGCACCTGTTATAAACAAAAAGACCTTTGTGCGTGTTGATGCAGGTGAGGCTGTTCGATGATTCCTCCAGCTCCTGCGTCATGTAGGCTGAAGTCAGATCCAGCTTCGTGAACATCTTTCCTCCCGCCAGTGTTGCAAAGAAGCCGTCGGGCTTTGGTAGTGGGTATTGGTCCTGCAGGGATTGTTACTTTGTAATCGCCACCGATACTGATGGTGCCGTCTCCCTTGAGGACTGGGACGATAGGATTGGCCCACTCGTTGAACTCGATCGGGGAAATGATGTCCTCTCTTTGCAGTCGGTCTAGCTCGATCTCTACCCTTTCTCTCATCATGTACGGTACTGTTCTCGCCTTGTGATGGATGGGTCGCACCCCCGGAATTAGGTGGATCTGCACTTCTGCTCCTTGGAATTTCCCGATGCCTGGTTCGAACAGCGAAGGAAATTTGTTTAAGACCTGGGCACACGAAGTGTCATCATTGGGTGATCGCACTCGGACGTCGTCCCAGTTCCAGTGTATCTTTCCAAGCCAACTCCCGCCGAACAGCATGGGACCATTGCCCGGTACCACCCAGAGTGATAGCTTGTGCACCGCTCCATCGTAGGAGACCTTTATGGTAGCACTGCCGATTACAGGAATTAGTTCTTTCGTGTAAGTTCTTAGTTTTGTGCGAATTGGAGTTAAGACTGGCCTTGAGGCCTTATTGCACCACAACCTTTCGAAAGTCTTTTTCCCCATAATGGACTGGCTCGTGCCCGTGTCCAGCTCCATTGGCACCGGGAGTCCATTTAGCTCAACATTCAGCATTATCGGGGGACACTTTGTGGTGAATGTGTGCACCCCATGTACCTCGGTCTGAGGCTCTGGTTCGTCGTGATCCGCCGTGGATCTGTCCTCCTCTGCAACATGGTGGTTTGCAGGTTTAACAGGCTTTGCAGCTCGCCTGCACACTTGGTGGTGTCCCATTGTTCCACAGCCCTTGCAAACGTACTCTTTGAATCGGCATGAATGGCAACGATGATCACCCCAGCAGCGCCATCAAGGTGTTAATGGCCTTGCATTCATCACCTTTGATGGTGGACTCTGAGACATCTGATGACATGTAGCTGCAGGTATGTGTGACCTGCCCTGTACGTTACGATGTGAAAACAACATCACTTTGTTCACAGTACTTGTAGCGGCACTTGTGTGCTGAGAGATTTGCTTCTTATTGTCACCAGTGGCAATGAACACCTGTACTATCGCTATCGCCTTAATCAAGTTTGGGGTCTCTACAGTCAAAAGTTTGTGAAGTATGGTTTCGTGACCAATGCCAAGTACGAAAAAGTCTCTGAGCATGTGCTCCAAATGTCCTTCACATTCGCAATGTCCTGCAAGGCATCTTAGCTCGGTGACATAACACGCCACTTCCTGGCCTTCAGACATTTTGTCGGTGTAGAACCGGTAACTCGCCATCAGAACGCTTTCCTTCGGGGTCAAATGCTCTCTGACCAGTGTGCACAAATCATCATACGATTTCTCTGAGTTTCGCTGGAGTGAGCAGATTCTTCATGAGGCCATACGTTGGTGCTCCACGGACGGTGAGGAGGATCGCCCTTCGTTTGGCAGTGTTCTCTTCCCCATCTAGCTCATTGGCCACAAAATATTGGTCGAGTCGCTCCACAAAAGTTTCCCAATCATTTCCCTCTGAGAATTTCTCTAGGATGTCCACTGTTCTCTGCATCTTTAGGTCTGCTATCTGTATCTCGTTGCCCGTTGTTGTGTGTGGAGAAAGAGTCAGACTGAACACTTGAGCTCAAAGTAAAGTGTGACCGTAGTCTTTTGTTGCAGGTCTCCAGAGTACCTCTCCAACCTGTGAAGCCTCCTTAAATACCTGTGCTCCCATGTGATTATGGATCCCTTGGGACTCCAGGGGATGAGCCCTCTGGTGGCTGCACAGAGTAAATACAAGTTTACATATATAACACATACATTTGCAGCTTCCTTTGTGAAAGCTGAGGTGATTTTACTTATTAAGTATCTCTGACATTCCCTCATTCACGTACAAGAGGTCAGGTGTCAGTATAAGTACTCAAGTACAGGTGGCAGAAGGTTGTGTGTTCAAATCCCATTCCAGAAACGGAGAACATAACCTAGGCTGATACTTCAGTGCAGTACTAAGCAAGTGCTGCACTGTCAGAGGTGGCGTCTTTCAGATGAGACTTTAAACCCAAATCTACTCTCGGATGGTTGTAAAATAACCCAAGGCACTCTTCGAAGAAGATCGGGGTGTCCTGGCTAATATTTACCCCTCAACCAACATCACTGAAACAGATGATCTGGTTATTATCACATTACTGTTTATGCACAAATTTGCTGCCATGTTTCCTAGATTACAACAGTGACTACACTTCAAAAGTACTTAATTGACTGTAAAGCGCTTTGCGATGTCCTGAGATTGTGAAAAGCGCTACATAAAATGCAGGTTCTTTCTAAGTAGTCTCACTCATTCTTTGACTATTCTTTTACTTATCTGCTTGAAAAATATTAACGATTTTACAACAACAACTTGCATTTATATAGCATCTTTAATATAATAAAACATCCCAATGTGCAACAAAGGAGTGTTGTCAAACAAAATTGGACACTGAGCTACAAGTTATTTGGACAAATGACCAAAAGCTTTTAAGAGGTAGGTTTTAAGGAGTGTCTTAAAGGAGGAGATAGAGGGGCGGAGAGGTTTATGGTGGTAATTCTAGAGCTTTGTGCCTAGGCAGCTAAAGGCACGGCTGCCAATGGTGGAGCGATTAAAATGAGGGATGGGCAAGAGGCCAGAATTGGACAAGCACAGAGATCTGAGTTGTCGGGCTGGAGAAAGTTAGAGGTAGGGAGGGGTGGGATGGGATCATGGAAGAATTTGAAGACCAGGTTGATAATTTTAAAATTGAGATGTTGCCAGATCTGGAGTCAATGTAGCTTAGTGAGCACAGGAGTAATGAATGAACGGGACTTTTAGCCACAAATCACCAGAAATCTGGAACACTTTCTCAGTCTGCATTACATATTTTTTTAATTTAATTTGTGCATTGGAGACTATTCTTGGAGTAAAATTTTCACTTTCAAAATTGAGCCTAAAATCAAATCAATTCAGAGGAACCTAAGCCTTGGGTTAATAGAACCTAAGGAACATGTTGATTTTTACTAGAGTTCATGTAAGCATTACTTTGAAGAACATAATGATCAAACGGGTTTCAACAAAAGGCTGATCATTAACAGTCCGACAAAACTAATGCAGAATTGTTTATTTGTTGAGCAGTTCTTTTTCTTGGGTTTTGATCGTTGTATTGGTGACACAAAACAGTGTACTTTTTGTGTGTATTGAGTGTTTATATTGTTTTGAGCCCAAATGCATGTTAAAATTCAAAAGCAATGATCACGCTCATCATAAATAACATCCATTGTATATCATAAATATACCAGACAACAACTGTTCTTGTCTATTTGTCCCATTTGCTGTTTTGTTATATTAATGTGTTTCACCATAAAATGGCAGGAGATTAGTTTGTGGTTGTGATTTTCCAGTTTTGTTTTAGGCTGTCTGGGAAGGCTGCGATCAGCAATATGATGATTTCCCAAATGGGAGGGATAGAGGGAAAATCTGAGGAAGGGTCAGTCAAAGCCACGATCGTGCTTGTATTGGACAAGTTGGAGCAGCACTGCAAGGGCTGGCAATGTACTACCTGCTCCCCTGACTAGGGAATTTTGCATTACTTTTGGCATTGGGAAAAGGAAGATAAAAGCAGATGTGACTCAGAATGGAAAATATATGTTGTAAATTTATATACTTTTTTTTGGCAGATTTCAGAAGAAAGGCATATAACTCATGAATTACCTACACACGGCACCAAAGTGCTTGAGAGATTGAACAGTCAACGTTCTAAAGGACTTTTTTGTGATGTAACTTTGATAGTGGAGAAAACATCCTATCCAGCTCACCGTGCTGTGTTGGCAGCTGTTAGTGAATACTTCCAGGATCTGTTTTCAGAGAAAGGATCTACTTCTAATAAAGTTGTGGATTTGAAAGGTGAAGAACTTTAAAATAATTCTTTTAACATGTTTTATTTCTAATGTCCACTTAACCCAGTGATGATGTACTCACTAATGAATCAGAAGGCCATGGGTTCAAGCCCACTCTAGGGAGTTGAACAGATAATCTAGGCTGATACTTCAGTGCAGCACTGAGGGCATGCTGCACTGTCAGAAGTGCATTCTTTTGGATGAGATATTAAACCGAGTCTCTGTCTGCCTGTTCAAGTGGATGTAAAAGATCGTATTGCACTATTTGGAGAAGAGCAGGGGAGTTCCTCTAGTATTCTGCTCAACATTTATCCTTCAATTAACACATTCTTTTTAAAAAAAAACAGATTAACCAGTTATTTATTTCATTGCCTTTTGTGGGACTTTGCTATGGACTATTTGGCTATTATGTTTGCCTATAAAACAATCAGTTCATTGGCTCTAAAGTACTTTGAAACATCCAGATGACGTGAAAGGCACTATATAAATGCAAGTTTTTTCTTTCTAGTACTTGTACAAGTGTTACAAAATGAGGTTTTGCCATACTTGTGGCAATTGCATATATTTATACTTCTAAGCTTTGGTCAAAGCATAATCGCTGTTTAGCTACAGACTGGCAGTAGAGTGGAATAAAAAACACAAAATTCTGGAAGTACTCAGCAGGTCTGGCAGTATCTGTGGAGAGAGAAACAGAGTTAATGTTCCAGGTCGATTCATCAACCTGAAAAGTTAACTGTTTCTCTCTCCACATATGCTGTCTGGCTGAGTATTTCCAGCATTTGCTGTTTTTATTTCAGATTCCCAGCATTTACAGTATTTTGCTTTTGTGCTAGTCGAATGGCCTGTTTTTCGTATTCTAGATTCTACTGAATGACCAAGGTTGATACCTAGGTTTTTAAGGTTAGAGGGTTTTCTCATATTGGTTGTAAAAGGCTGATTACTTGTGCTGTAGCCAGGAGTGTCCAACCTATAGCCCTAGGGACACATGCTACCATGGAGTCTTGGCAATCTGACTGTTGAAGCCCAGCTAAGCCAATTCAATAAATAAATAAAAAAATCAACTAATAAATCTAATAGGCAGTTCATGAGAAACTTCTTTACTCACAGAGGTGAGAATATGGAATTCACTACCACATGGAGTAGTTGTGGCAAATAACAGATGCATTTAAGGGGAAGCTAGATAAATACATGAGGGAGAATAGAAAGATATGTTGATAGGATGAGATGAAGTAAGATGGGAGGAGGCTCGTCTGGAGCATAGGCATGGACCTGTTCGGTCAAATGGCCTGTTTTCTGCACTGTAAAGTTTTACGTAATATATGTAATTCAGTTTGTGCTTATATTTTTTATTAACCGATTCATTTGAATTTCATGGGCCTGAAAGTTTGGAAAGGGCTGTTCGGAGCATTGTTGCCTCATTGGTGGATGAAGCCTGAATTGGAACGTTAAGATCTGTTAACATCAGCAACTTGAGAAAAATGCAAATTAAGGGATTTAAACTTTTTATGTGGGTCCAAGGCACCATGCTGTCTACTTATGTGTCCCTTAGCTATAAGCTATGTTGTTCTTTCAGCTGGTAGTTTAGAAAGCCTTTTCCTGTATTGGAAGTCCAGCAACTATGGACTTGTATTGTTTCCATAGTTGTTAAATCAGGACAGTTGCAGTGGTTGTCCACATTCTCGAAGCGTTAGAAAATTAAATAAAACTGAACAAAAAACCTTTGAAGTTAGACAGATGTGTTCAATGTTGACTACATGTGAAATTCATTTTTTGTGACTGAGGTAATGTCATACAAAATTTATATTAATGAGACATTTTGTATTCTCAATTTGTAACTTTGAAAATGGGTTTCATTAAATAACTATTTTCTATAGTGGAATGATTACTTTATTATTTAACAACTATTAAGTTACAGTACCTTCCTCGTGATAAAGCAGTTTAAGTGCTTTTAATTGTTTAAACACATTTAATTTGGCTTTACATATAATGTTAGTAATAACTATCCTGATGTTTAGGTTTATAATTCAAACAAGTACACCGTTAAAATCAGTTTTGAAAGAATAGTGAAACCCTCAGATATACGCACAAACGTATGGAAATGGAAACCAGATTGTGATATTCAATTCAAAAGCAAAATACTGCGGATGTTGGAATCTGAAATAAAAACACACAATGCTGGAAATGGAAATCTCAGCGCGTCAGGCAGCATCTATGGAGAGAGAAACACCATTAACGTTTCAGGTCGATAACCCTTCGTCAGAACTGGCGAATGTTCGAAATGAACAGATTCTTAAAGAGCACTGAAAGGGGGGAGGGGAGGAAAGAACAAAAGGGAAGGTCTGTGATGGGGTGGAAGATGGGAGAGATTTGAGACGAAAAAGGGATGATGGGCCGACTTGAGATGGTAATGGCAGAAGTTAGAAAAAGATTAATCTAGATAGGGTATGAATGGTGGAATAATTACCAGCTGCCATGGGAAACAGAGAAAAGAAAAAATACATAAGATCAGTGGGGGTTTAAAAAAAGAAGGAAAGGGAGCAAAATATGGGCAGAGGTTATGGTCTGAAATTGTTGAACTCGATATTGAGTCCAAAAGGCTGTAAAATGACCAAACGATATGCAACCATTGGATGGGATACGCTGTTGCATTTGTTTCTGTTGAACAATTGAGATAACTGGAAATGTAGATGAGAGCATTAACATTGACGTTTGAAAAAAATGTGCTCTGTGATGAACTGAGGGAGAATCAGTACAACTTTTTCAGGAAAGAGCTAAAATTCCAGTGTTCTGGAAACCTTTGGGGTACAGCGTGATGGCGATCCTGAAGATGAATTACCCTGTATATTACTGGATGAAGTCACAATTTGTTGTGTTTATTGATGGTGCTATCAGAAAATGTTGGTCCATTTATAGGTTTCACAATTCAAAGGTGAAGAACTTTTCTTTCCCATTGTTTTACCTCCATTGTTGATGAAAATTCAAAACATCTCGTTAAAAATAGAATAACTATTGCTTGTAGAAGCAGAATTTGAGAAACGGAGTATTGGGGAAATTCACTGTTGTAATAAATTGGTAGAATCATTCTGCGATAAAATTATATTTATTCTTTGCCTTCTAGGTTTCAGCAGCAAGAGTTTCCTTCCACTGTTGGAATTTTCCTACACATCTTCATTGTCCCTGAAACCAGATTATTTTGCTGAGACATCGGCTTTAGCCAGACACCTGCGGATTTGGGAAGTGGTTGAAATGTGTGCAGCATTGTACAAATTGCATGGAACTGGGAACAGTAAAGCACATAAGGAGGAAGGCAACAAAGAAGAAAAAAAGGAATTCTCTTCGTTTGAAGTTTTTATTGATCAATCTTTAACTGGACCTAGACAGCATGTTTCTGATATTTGCTACAAGTTTGGCCAATTAGAAGGTGGTACAGCACAACAGAAATTGGATAATTTTGGTAGAAATGTATTTTCGCCAAGACCGCATTCAGCAATCATTCAAGGAGACACAAAAGTCTCGGATTTTACTGTTAAGCTTCAAGAAATGCAGTCAGGACTTTTCAAAGACAAAGTGACTCCAGTACATTCTGCAAGTTCTGTCGATAGCCTTGGAGTAGAGACATTTGAAAATACCAGTAGACGATTTAAATTATTAGGCTTTTATGATAAAACTCCATCTAAAATCTTCTCAAAAGTTAAATCCTCTCCACAAAGGTGCCCATCTGCAAGTAAGGCACTGAGTAACATTCCTAATTCTTTAGATCTGAAATTTGCTGACATGTCAAGACATCAAAGGAAATGCAGCTTTAAGAAAATTCCCATAAAGTCCAAACCACATACAAGAGTATCAAAGCACTTGGATCATAATATTGCTGACACTCAGGACAACTCTGGTTGTAAAGGAGTGAGCACACTTCTCCGATCACCTGTTAGACAAACTGCCACGGAAGAAGAACTTTATTCTCCTAACACAACCGAGAAGTACAAATTACTCAGTGTATTAGGGTTAAGGAGAAAGACTTCCGTTACTGATAGTGAAGAGCAGGTTAGTTGGAAACAAAAAAGGAGACTTAGAAAGCCTAAAGTAAAAAATTATTCACTGCTTACTGGAACAAGAAGAAGAAAAATAGAGTGTGCAAAAATTCAATTGCAAGAAGAGCAGGTTAAAGCAAAAGCACTTGCCAATTGCTTTGTTGTCATTGAAAAGATTCTACCAGTACAGAAACAAAAAGGAGACAATCAAAAATTAAACAAAACATTTTTTGCACTAAACAAATCTGGACCTTTAAGTCATAAAAATAATTTGTCTCTGGGTCATACTGGAAAGAAAATTGTTTGCATTCCACCTAAAACACAAATAAATAAGTCTAAAGCTAAAACTAATGTCGGCTGGAACTGTTGTCTTGACAAGAAAATCCTACAAGGGAATAAATGCAGTCAAGGTAGTAACAGTAGAAATGGTCCTTTAACAAAAAGCTCACAACAGCGCAAAACAAATCCCAACGTTTCTACAAAGGGTTCGAAGAATGGTAAAAAGTTTTCTGCGGCGCAAAAAGCAGTGTTCTCAAAAACTCGGGCAAGCAACAGCAAGGATACAAAAGGGAGTCCATTGCCTAGAAAAGTCAGCTGTGCGACGTGTGATATACATGTAAAAAGTTCTTCCTTGCTGACAGATCATGGTCCTAGCAGCAAATGGAAGACTAGACATTCGTACAATTCTGAAGTAAATTGTAGAAAGTGTAAGTTAATGAACTTGGACCATAAAATTCCAAGTTGTCCACCAAATGCTGCTCTTCTGAGAGGATGCACGTCAAAAAAAACACAACCAAGGCATAAACCATTAGATAGCTGTAATTTTCATCAGACTCCGAAACCAATGGAATTATTGTCTGATGACACTTGTGTGGCAGTAACATCCAAAAATAATGTGATGCAAGTTCGAGATGAGAATCCTTTAACCCAATTGTCAGCAAAAGCAGGAGAAGATAATGTCAGAAAGTTTAAGGGGAAATATGAAGGGAAAAAACTAGTTCCAGATGTTGACCAAAACACTTCTGGAGTAGGAAACAAGCAGAAGGCAACAACTCAACTGAATAGGAAGCCGATTAGAAACTACCAGCCAAATCCATCACACCTGGGGTCTAAACAAGAGACAAAGAACCAAGAACATTTAAAAACTGCTTTTAAGGACCGAAGAAAGCAGACTCTAGCCTCTTCAAGTGACACCCAGCAATCTAGAAGGAAAAGAAAACACATGGAGTGCCGATCTTTAGATGCAGAAAACCAAAATTTGGGTGCTTATTTGCACAGCATGCAGCCTGATGGAAGTATTCCAGTACTGGGTAAAAGGAAACGCATACCTACACAGAAACTGATTGAAGCTGGTTTGACCTTTGGATTTTTTATGTTCCCTCATAAGGAAAAAATTGACCGGGTGCCTGCCCGAACTAAAAGTAAACAATCAGATTTGTCTCCTAGTCACACGATGATGAAGGACAACCGTGCAACTATGGCAAAGGTGGCTGTGAAAGGAAATTCTAAGATAGCCACTTCTAACAAAAGGGCAGCAGTCAATAGAAGACATAATTGTTACAAAGCTGAGCCGAGCTTTGGTGGGAGAAAGTCGTCCTGTTCAGAAAAGCTGAAAGGAAGTGAAGCAACAAAAATAAAGAAAATAAAACCCATTGTCTTGTATGGAAAGAAGCTAAAAAATTTAAGCATTAAGAGTACACTGGGGAGAAAAAGGACAAGATGTCCTGATGCTCATGTTAACACTACAAAGAAAGATACACAACTGTCTACCTCGCAGAAGGCAATAAAGTTGCAAAGAGTAGCCAGTGCTAGTTCGAAACTCATAGGTTCCAAGAACCTACCAAAGGTATGCTTCCTTTGTTATTGAGAATTAAGGACAGCATTTTTAATCTTAAGAGGTTGGATGACGAGATAAACCATGGGTGAAGATTGAGTGGTTATGTCATTTTATACCCAAGTTAATGAGGACCAGTGTACAAAAGCAAGGAAGTTAGGCCAAATATTTATAAATCACTAAAGCTGGAGTATTATGTCCAGGTCTGTGTGCTACACTTTAGGAAGGATGTCAAGGCCTTGGAGCTTTACTAGAATGGTACCAGGGTTGAGGGATTTCAGTTCAGTAGAGAGACTAGAGAAGCTGGGCTTGTTCTCCTTGGAACAGAAATGTTTAAGGGGAAATTTAATACAGTAGAGACATTCAAAATCATGAACGATTTTGATTGAGTAAATAAGGAGAAACTGTCTCCACCAGCTTGAACAGGCGGTAATCAGTGGACACAGATTTAAAGTAATTGGCAAAACAGCCAGAAGTGAGATGAGATTTTTTTAACACAGCAGGCTATGTCCTGGATTGCACTACTTGAAAATTAATAAAAACTTTCAAAGGGAAATTACACACATACTTTATGGGGAGAAAATTGCAGGGCTATAGGGATTGATCAAGATCAAAGATCAAGCACGATGGTCTGTAAGATTCTCTGATTTTGTATTTGCTTTAAGTTAACAGTCGAGTACCTTTTATCACCCTGTGTCAGAATTAATGAATCTGAGGTCAAGTGTAGAAAGGGCCAAACACACAATTCTTGATTTAGTGATACTGCAACTTTGCTATCAATGCAAAACAGTTTATTGTGTGAATAGACTTGACAGTGTGAAGTAAGGTTCTGATGTGACTTTTAAACAGTCTGGATGGGCAGATCATTTCACACTTGGCCTTGACACTACATGGGGTGTAGTTCCAGTGCAGTCCAAATTTGTATTTAGAAAGTGGTCAGAATGTCCTTTAGATCTTGGGGCTTTATAAATTTACCACAGTCTCACTAATCTTAGGACGTGGATGTTCCTGCCCACTCTCCCCTAACTAACTACGGGAATAATGGAGCTCTGCATGTGTGTAAGCTTTCATATGTGAAATCCCTCTTGGCAGGCAGAGTATACTTTGGAGCCAACAACAGTCTGCAACATAACTGGTGTTGCCTACTGCACTTTATCGCCGGGGTTCTCTGTTTTGTCTAACTGAGTAGGTCTTTTCTGGTTTTGACACAACCCAATGGCACTCCTTTAGCGTGCTTTCTGTGGGGAGTGCAGTTCTTGGGTTGCTGTTGCCTATTCAGTACACCTTCCTACAATGTGGGATTATTGATTTTTTTCAAGCCAATAATTATCTGTATAAAATCAGTGATAAATACTGTAACTTGGGCCATGCTTTTGAATATGACCTATGTTGGCTTTGCAACAAATTATACATAATAGGAGTTTTCAAAATTTTTCTGAAATGTGTATTATCTTCAAAACTTTTCGAAAATCTAAAAACATCTGGTTATGCCAAGTGACTGCTCGTGGGAATTTAAAATGCTTTTCAGGATGCATTTGTACTGCATCAAGTGAACTGGTTGCTACTGCATTCACCTCTTATTTGGAGACCTAATTTTTGGATTCTTCCAAACCCCAATCTTACCAGGTTATCTCAAGGGCCTGGAATACAAAGTGTAGGAGTTTATGCTTCAGCTTTGCAGAGCCTTGGTTAGACCACATCAGAAGTTCTGTTCAGTTTAGGACACCGCACCCCAGGAAGGACCTTGGAGGGGATACAGCGCAGATAAACCAGAATGATGCTGGGGTTTAAAGGATTAAATTATGAAGGCAATTGCATTAACTTGGATTGTTTTCCCTTGCATGTAGAAGGTTGAAGAGTGATTTAATTGAGATGATTAAAATTATAAATGGATTTGATAGGGTAGACAGGGAAGCTATTTCCTTTGGTGGGGGAATCCAGAACAAGGAGCACAATCTTAAAATTAGAGCTAGGCTATTTAGGAGTGAAATCAAACGGGACCTTTTCGCAGAGCAGTGGAAATCTGGAATTATCTCCCCCAAAAAGCTGTGGGTGCTGGGCCAATTGAAATTTTCAAGACTCCGATCAATAGATTTTTATTCGGTAAAGGTAAAAAGGGATATGGATCAAAGATGAGTAAATGAAGTTGAGGTACAGATCAGCTGTGATCTAATTGAATGGTGGAACAAGCTTGAGAGGCCGAACGGTCTACTTTTGCTCCAATGTTTCAAAGCACCCTAAAGCCCACTAATGATGTTGTGCCGTAATATGTGTGGTAATGTTACAATGCTCAAGAGAGCATGTGCACAAATTTGCAAAATTTACCAGCAGTGAAAAATATTTCATGCGTTATTCTTGGGAACAATTATTTTAAGATTATGCATAATATTTCCGATCTTGTCTGCACTGCTGCTAAAATTTCCAATATGCCCTCACTCCAGTATACTTTTAAACTTGGAAATTTACACTGTGGTCTGAGATCTGCAGTTTGGCTGTGAAATGCTTCGGTCATGGAGTCTGCTTGGAGGAGGGTGAGAAATTAGTTTGCCTGCCCCAGCGTATAGCGTTGGCCTCTGCTGCGAGTGCAAAATCAAATGAGTGGGTGGGCATTCTAACTTTCAGCTGGAAATAAAATGGGTGTGCTATTTGTTCCCCTGACCGACCTCCATTTCACTGTAAAATCAGTAGAAAGAGTGGAGATTTGGGTTAGATTTGTTCATGTGTGTAACTGCCTTGAGAAAATGAAATCTCCAATGTCAGATATCATAAGTTTAGTTAACACATGATGATCTGTAAGAGGAATTTCTTGGAAAATCATTGCAGCCTACAACTCTGCATCTTTCTGGCATGTGAAACCACATACTTTTAATGCTGCTTAATTGCAGGGATTCTGCTCCTTGAAGGCAATACCTGTACTAGAATACTGTAAATGGATTTCTTGACCAATAGATTAAGTGTTGCTTGAGCTAGAATTTAGCTCCTGCCACCATCTGTACACTACATAGCGGACCCTTTAAGTAAAGTTACACTCCACTCACACTATGTTTAACGTTGGTATGAGGCAATTTTGGCTTCAAATCGCCGCTATGATTGTACAGTGTAAATTGGGTATTGAGACTGAACCGACTCCAGTAGATTGAGTTTACCTTTTCCAGGAAACCACTTTGTACCAATATTACAGTTGTCGTGTGAATGTGTTTAGAATAGCAGCTAGGAGGGAACTACAATGCTGCAAGAGAATATAAATCGCATAATCAAAATTCAAGAGTTTAAACATTCTGTTAAGTATTTAATTTCTTTTTACCTGGATATATAAAATGGCAAGTTAGTCAGATGAGTGATCTATAAGTGATCCCTCTATTACACAGAAGCTCATCTGTACTCTCAACAGGAGCAGAAAATGGGGACTGAGGAATACTAAGCAAAAGTGGCTTCATATGAAAAAGCAGATACATAACACCATCATGCAATGGGCAAAACATGCAACAGGCAAAACAATCAGTTGTATATATCTTTTGTTTCACTGAGGTGCAGCACATCCTTGAAGTGGCATATTCTTTAATGGCAGGCCCGTGTGATTACATGTAATATTACTACAAATATATATTCTTTTTAGAATTTGCGGGGAGCTGCACAAATCCTGAAGAAAATGCAGCCAAAAGTTAATGAAACATTAAAACTGACTATGAGAAGAAAATCTGTAGCTGGAGAAAAAGTGAAAAAGACCAAAGCTTCAGAATCCCACACCTGCTATGAATGTAGCACAACATTCACAAATTGTGACTCTCTGTTTATGCACAGAGTGAGACACACTAAGGGAAAGCACTGGCCGTGTCTGGTAAGTACCATGACCATTGTCTGAACTTGCATCAATAAGTTTAGTGAAATGTTTTGCTTAAAAGGGGAAGCAGCCATTGGGCAGTATTCTTATTCCAAGAACTCCCCATCTTATGCAAGAAGGCAGCCTCAGGAGAATTTTGATGGACTTGTATTGCTGATATAGACAGACTTGGATTATGTATCCTTCCTTACTAGGCCATTCTGAGGTCGTCAACTGGGTTATCCTAAAGTAGGTCTATAGTAAACATTGGACAGTGACACTTCGGACCAGCCTCAAGCTGCTATCAAAACTCCGACTTTCCACGCACTCTACCCAATCATGCAGCTGTCTCAGAAATCTGCACCCCAGCCAGTAACGTGGATTAGTGCGTTTAAACAGCTCCAGAATGGTTGTCAGCCAGTTTAAAGTCACAACTTCCACAGTTCTCTATGGAGCTGCATAGATGCTCTGTAACTAGAACAGTCAAGGAAGGAGGCTGACCCAACTCATGGAGCTCCATATTGGCAATATGATTTTAATTTTTTTTTTTAAATCCTGAAGCATATTCTAGAAAATGGAGCTTTTGAAGTGAGGAAGGCACGAAGTTTCTAAGAATGCGTTCACCTTTTAAATAGTGACGCTTTATGAATGTAATAAATCACTTAATGTTTTCAGGGAACGAACCATTTCCCCAAAGTGGGATGTTTTTCTAACTTTTCAGTTCATGTGCTGACACAAAATATTAATATTACAGTAATTAAGCTATGTCAGAAATAGCATTATTACAAAAGTGTGAACAGTTTTAATTATGTACTTTTGTCCTCCTTTTCCTTTTTTTTTCCATTTTCAATTTTTACTTTTGCCATCAGTTCTTATCATAAGCGCCTCTAACTTTTCTAACCAGTTGAAAGCCCAGGTAATGCAAATTGATATGGTTGCATCGTGCTGTTTCCCATGGTCTGATTTAAATTACATTGCATTGTTCTCCATTATATTGCAGATTCCCATGTAATGAGCATCTTTAACTTAATCAGTAACTGTAAACCAGAGGCCCTGATTACCTTAAATGACATCTTGGCACAAATAATCTTCTATTGTCTATAACTCATACAATTTCTAAAAGGTAACCTGTGGAAAATGTTTGTTTTTAGTTGTGTGATAAATCCTTCTTTCGCCGGAAGAATGTCCAAGTTCATCTTCGTTGTCATAGTGAGAAGTTGTACAGATGCAAACTCTGTATCACAAAATCAAAGAAAACAAAGTCATTTCAGGCCAAGTAAGTGTTAATATTTGTTGCTGTCTCCCTGACTGCAGAACCTTAGATTAAACCACAATACAATGATTCCACAGACAGACAGTGTCATTGTGTAATATGTAATATAAATGTGTAACATCACAAGTTACATGGTCTTTTGGCTAATGTTTATCTGAAATGTTTTGGATTTAAAAAATCTACCTTCAATTAAAAAATTGTCTAGTACTGCACTATCCAGTAACTTGAAGGGGAGAGTAAACACTTCTGGCATTTAAATAAGTGGCAGAACATCTTTCTGCTCAGCAGTGGGATGAAAATGAAGAATTTGCACTTTAGTCAATACCATGGGCCTGAATTTGCGGTCGGAGGCTTCCTGTGGGCGAATGCAAGAAAAGAACAAACCTTACCTGATGGTGTGGAGGTTCATGGCCTCAAGTTCCTGGGCCTCTGCGCATATCATACATAAAGATCCATGTATCTCGGGGGCGCTTGCGGTTCACAAGTGCTCCATGGATCACGTGGGCCAGGCTAACCAATGAAAAAGGGGATCCCCATTATGTTTATGGGAATTCCATTTACGTACGGAATCTCCATAAACATCAATAGGAATCCCCTAAAAACACAATTACACACCAGTTAAATGAAAATAAATTACATGTTCAAAATTAATTAAAATACAATTAAATTAAACATTTAAAACAAAAATATAATGTTTTGAATAATAAATATAATTAATTTTAAATATTTTTTTATGTTGAAATTATTATTTTTTAAATTATTTAAATATTTATTTAAACTCTTGCGCTGGTAAAAGAAGGCCATACATCTGCTTTTACCAGGCGTAAGATTTTCAAGGACATTCGCTGGGCAGTAGTAGGGAAACACTCTGCAAGCAAATATCCATTCACCAGGGATGTGGATGTTCTGTCAAGCTCAAACTTGACAGATCACATTTTCCAGGTTTTCACGCATGCGTAGCCTTGTAAAAATTTTCTTTAGGCACTTATCCAATTCCCTTTTGAAAGCCACGATTGAATCTGCCTCCACCACTCTTTTTAGGCAGTGCATTCCAGATCATAATCACTCGGTGTAAAAAAGTTTTTCCTTATGTCACCTTTGGTTCTTCTGCCATTCACCTTAAATCTGTGTCCTCTGGTTCTCGATCCCTCTGCCAATGGAAACAGTTTCTCTCTCTCTACTCTGTCTAGACCCCTCATGATTTTGAACCCCTTTATCAAATCTCCCCTCAATCTTCTTTGCTCTAAGGAGAACAAACTCAGTTTCTCCAGTCTATTCACTTAACTGAAGTCCCTCATCCCTGGAGCCATGCTGGTAAATCTTTTCTGCACCCCCTCTCAAGTCTTCGCATCCTTCCTAAAGTGAGATGTCCAGTTGTGGCCGAACTAGTGTTTTATAAAGGTTCATCATAACTTCCTTGTTTTTGTACTCTGAGGGTAGACTTTCTCCAAGGCCCTCACCACCTGATTGCCGTCCAGAAAATGTCGCCCAGAAAATACCACTAAGTTTCATCAGTTAACGCCAGCGAAAGTTTCTACTAATTAGGTCATTAAAACCGCCCGGCGAGAAAATGGTTCTTACACCAAGATTCTGGGTGGTTACAGCCGAAAGTAGTGAGAAATGTGGGTGGTTCCTAAAAATGTTTTACAAATTTACTCCAAGGCTGCGGTTGGGCCTAGGGAGGGGTGAAAACTCAAAAAAAAAATGTTTTCACTTAAACAAAAAATAAAAAGTTATAAAACATTCTCAAGACACTTTTTAACATAATCGCCATTTTAGAATTTAAAAAATAATTATAAAAAACTTTAACTCACCGACTGCCCTGTATCAGGCAACTTTTCGGGGGTGGTTTCCTCGGCGGAGTGTATGGGTCCTCCATTGAGGCAAAACTTAGATCCTGGTGGTTTTCTTGGCGGTGCACGCAGATGCACGTAGGCGGTAAATAAATAAATTAAATAAATAAACTTTCACCGGGCGTTTTTTCATCAAAAAACAGCTATATGGCTGAGAAAACCACCAAAAATGAAGGTGAAACCAGCCCAGGATCCTATATGCTTTTTTAACTGCTTTCTCAACCTGCATTTCCATCATCAAGTTGTGCACATATACCCTCAGATCTCTCTGTTCCTGCATCTGCTTTAGAATTGGATCCTTTAGTTTATATTGCCTCCCTTCATTCTTCCTACCAAAATGTATCTCTTCACACTCTTCTGCATTAAATTTCATTTGCCACGTGTTCACCCATTTCACCAGCCTGTCTATGTCCTCTTGAAGTCTATCACTATCCTCCTCACTGTTCACTATACTTCCAAATTTTGTGTCATCTACACATTTTGAAATTGTGCCCTGTACACCCAAGTTCAAGTCATTAATGTATATCACGAAAAGCAGTGGTGCTAGTACCGGCCCCAGGGGAACACCACTGTATACCTACTTCCAGTCCAAAAAAGAAACATTCACCACCACTGTTTCCTGTCACTTAGCTAATTTCGTATCCATGTTGCCACTGTCCCTTTTAATCCACGGGCTTCAACTTCGTTGGCAAGCCCACTTTGTCAAATGCCTTTTGGAAGTCCATGTACAAGACATCAACTGCATTGTCCTCATCAACCCTCTGTTACCGCATCAAAAAATTCAATCAAGTTAAACACGATTTGCCTTTAACAAATCTGCGGGCTTCCCTTAATTAAACCACATATGTCCAAGTGACAATTTTGTCCCACATTATCGATTCTAAAAGCTGCTCTATCACCAAGGTTCACTGACTGGCCAGTAGTTGCTGGGTTTATCATTGCACCCTTTTCTGAATGCGTGTAACGTTTCCAATTCTCCAGTCCTCTGGCACCATCCCCATATCCAAGGCGATTGAAAGATTATGGCCAGTACCTCTGCAATTTCCACCTTTACTTGCCTCAGCATTCTAGGATGCAACCCATCCGGTCCTGGTGACTTATCTACAGCCAGCCTTTCTATCAATCTTTAGCCCATCCAGCATCTCAACTACCCCCTCATTCACTATGATTTTTGCAACATCTTCCTTGATAAAGACGGATGTGAAGTATTCATTTAGTATCTCCACCCCTCCTTACTATTTACTATTTACTTGCCTATAGAAGACTTTTGGATTCCCCTTTATGTTGGCTGCCGATCTGTTCTCATAATCTCTCTTTGCAGCACTTATTTCCTTTTTCACTTCCCCTCTGAACTTTCTATATTCAGCGTGGTTCTCACTTGTATTCTCAACCCGACATCTGTCATGTGCCCCTTTTTTATGCTTCATCTTACACTCTATCTCTTTCGTCATCCAGGGTGCTCTGGCTTTGGTTGCCCTACGTTTCCCCCTCGTGGGAATGTACCTCAACTGTACCCAATCCATGTCCTCTGTAAAGGCATCCCATTGTTCAACTTGATTCCAATTTACCCTGGCTAGGTCTGCTCCCAACCCACTGAAATTGGCCATCCTTCAATTAAGTATTTTAACTCCAGATAGCTCCTTGTCCTTCTCCATAGCTAATCTAAAACTTATGATACTACGATCACTGTTCCTTAAATGTTCTCCCACTGACACTTGATTTACCTGACCCATCACATTCCCTCGAACCAGATCTAGCAAACTGCATATTAACGATCCTATCTACATGGCGACTGGAAAAGTACAAACGTGATTTTGTACTTCCAAGAATCACTGATAGATGGTGCTGTTATTTCAAAAAAATCATTGTGCCTTAAACCAGTTTCTCTTGTGTCCAAATGATTTGAGCAATGTGGAAATTTGAAATCTTGTTTTCCATGGGGTTAAAAATAAAAGTGGTTTCATTTAAAATAGATTGGGAATTAGCAATGTTTTATTAATATTTGAGAATAGTAGGATATTTTGTTTATTTTTCTATCACTATTATGCTTTGCTAATTTACGACATTAATAAATGAGCTCAGTTAAAGGTTTGCAATGTTTAATAAAAGTTGAAATTGTGTTTACATAAAATTGATGTTTTGAGGGTATAAGTTGAACAAAATATGCTCTCTTGTATGGGTCAACAATGTGTTTTTCCCCACTGTTTTTAGTTTCAAGTAAATTGCTAAATTGGAAGTAAGTTTGTGAAATATTTTATTAGCAATGATAATTGGAAAAACTCTGCTGTAGATAGAATCTGCGAAGATACGTAATTTGTTTTCCATTTGCTGCAGGCGATGAGAATTATCAGAGCGGTGTTTGGGTCAAAGAGTTCAAGTGGCTATAGTTGTGAGTTGGAGACTGAGAACTGAATTCATTTTAGTACTTCCAAAATTACGCTACCATTCAAAACAACAAGAATTATGAGAAGATGGGCTGAATTTCATGTACACCCTGGTGCTTACATTTCCACGAGAAGATTAAATATCCATTGGGTCTCTTCCAACATAATCCTCCTTCAATGAGCAATACTGCTTGTGAAGCAAATTATCCCCCCCTCCCCAAAAAGAAAAGTCAAGACATTTTAAAATTATATACCAACTCTTAAGTGGGCTGTCTTCTGAAAGTAAGAGGGTCAATTCTTTGTCCCAAAAATGAAATCTCGCTTGATTGTTTTATTTCTATCCATTGAGGGTACATACTTTGACTGCAGCAGTTTTTTTTACCCTGTGGTCTACTACTGGTTAATTTGGGATGGATAAAAACTGTGCCTTTGAGATTAATTGTGTACAATAAAAATATATGGTGGTTACTAAAGCCCCTCTGTGGGCATAAAACAAAAGCATGAATGATTTCTATGCACTGGAGCTTGGAAACTAGTAACTTGATAGAATAGGAATCTTATTTGGTGTTGATCTGTGGTTATAGTCATATACTTGCTGATGTAACCCTTACCGCTACAATGAAGCAATTGTGCAAAACACTGTAATGTTTTGTAGATAACTGGATATAATTACTGTTGTAAATATTGCAGAAAAATGTATGTTCAGTCTATATTTAAAAGAATGTGGTTACCCAATCAACTGTCTACACTTAACTCCTAACTAGTGAACAATCTTATTTCATTCATGCTATAAATTTATATTTATGAAACTAAATGTAAAGCTGCAGTTTTCACTACTTGAATATTTTTAAGACGTTTTCTTAATGTATCTTTAAACCATTGCACGTTTTATCTCAGAAGTATACCAGCTATTTTTAATAAGGGAAAATTTTTAATTTTTGCAAAAAGGGTGCTTACTGTTTTAAGTCATGCAACAGAAAAGGCCAGTTAATGTTTCAGGGTGCTTTTTCATCTGCTAATCTAACCAGTTCAGCGCTAAGTGATTAAACATTTTAAAAATGTATTCCCACCCCTCCGACACACACACACTCTCCTTCTCTCCCACTCAGGTCTTGTTTAGCTGGATGTATTTTAGAGAGAAATAGCATTAAGATGCACATTTGACTTTTTGTATGATTTTCACCTTAATCCTTTCTTACAATGTCATTGTGTATGCTGGATTAGCAATTTTTAACATTTTAATTGAGTTCAAAGCTAATCTGAAAAGATTGGAACAATCCTCTCATCTCAACCTTGCTTTGGTTTTAACAGGTTGAAATTAGCTAGGAAATTTGAAACATTTGTACTGCAGAATTAGGAATCTTTTGGCTTTGCACCATTGTTTACTCACCTGTGCTCTAATTTCCAGTCAGTTGTATTCTCTTGAACTCCATACATATGTGCTCCTTTCTGAATCTTTCCAGTTATACAAGTAGACTATCCTCTAAATAAACTCTTTATTTGTGGAACAGACAGTCTTGCAGAGTGGGAAATAAGAATGGGCCTTGTAGAAATTGGATATATATTAACAATTTATTTAAAATAGCCACAGCTGAAGCTATATTATAATCAGAATTATTTTAGAGCCTCTATAATCTGCTCTTAAAGAAAAGAATGCTTTGTATGTTTGGTTTTACTTTGTCACGCTACGGGTAGTTGCCTAGATAGACCATGAAAAATGGATAGGATGGCATTTTAAATGTGAACTACAAATCTAACATGCTAATTGGTTTAATTGAACAAAGGAAAACTTTACTACACAAGTCATTTTTTGGTTCCAAAAGCTATACTAGAAACCTTCCTCACATATATAATATCTTAGTTATTCTTTTACTGTATGATTCTTTAAACTAGATTTTATTTGAAGGGAAAGTTACCTGAATAATCAAAGCACAAATGCTGAACAAAGTGACAAATGTGCTTTTAACATGATAAATATACCTCCAGTTTATCATGGTTTTTCCTCCTTTAGTCTCAGGTTCAGTGTATTCTGTTATAGGGCTTTATATATATATATATAAAAAAAAGAACTGCTTAAATTTAAGCC
Source organism: Pristiophorus japonicus (assembly GCF_044704955.1). Lineage (NCBI taxonomy): Eukaryota > Metazoa > Chordata > Chondrichthyes > Pristiophoridae > Pristiophorus > Pristiophorus japonicus. Next base: position 102,928,391 of record NC_091987.1, read on the forward strand.
ACAATTTATTAAAATGTTCTTAATATAGCTGGTGTGTACCTTATGCACTATGCTTTTTTCCAGGAACGATGAGTAGATTATTCTTGTATGTAGTGATGTGCTACTGTATAGTGGCTTGATTCCTTACAAAAAAACGTCCTTGAACTGTTAACTATTTACTGTTGAGGTTGAATTTGGTTCCCATTCCAAATATTTTAAACTTTCAAGAAATGTAAATTTTGTATGAACGTTAACAATCTGAAATTTTGTACATAAAATTTTTAAAGGAATTTTAGTGTTGAGGTTTTTAGAATATAGTTTTGAAAACCCCAATGAAAGATGAATGAAATGGTTTTTATTTTACTATTTTGCAATTTAACTTTTGCCAGGTAGATTCAGGATAGATTTTTAAGTAATGAAAAGTTTTGATCTAATAAGGTACTTGTTATTATGTATATTGCAGATTTATGTATGTGATTTTCACCATTTTTAATAAAGGTATATATGTAATGCTGTATGTACCTCTTGCACACACTGTTCAAATGTTATATGCTGCTTTTCATATAAACTTACAGGACTTCACTTTTACCTCTACTACGTCTTTGATCATACTTATGCAATTATATTAAAGCTGTCAAATATTTAAAATGGGATGTTAATTTCATAACTTTGCTTTACATTTGCTGAGTAAAATAAAACACAAAACCTTGTAAATAAAACCATAATGTGAAGGTATCCAGAGTAAAGTAAGGTTTCAGTTCAATATTACCTGCATACAATTTTTGTGACTACAGTTTTAGTGAAGTGAAAATTGCCATACCTTCAACACTGCAGAATATATTTCGACCTATGTGTGAACTTAGTTTCCAGGTGGAAGCTGATCCCTATCTAATTGTTTTACTTTGTTCCTTTTATGTTGAGTATGCAGAACCAATAAACATTTTCCTGAAGTAATCTGTCTGTGGTTCTAGTTCAGCTGGTGAAATGACTTCTCAATCACTTCTCTTTACCGCCCACCCCCTCCACACACACACAACCTGGGCCAACATTATGATTGGAACCCTGATCAGTTCTGGATGCTGATTATGTTACAGTATTGAAAAGTCCAGTACCACCAGGTCCTGAGCCCTTGCTGGTATTGCACTTTCTTTCTTGTTGCAGATGGGTCGTTGGCATCCAGGATGGATGCAGATCTTATAATGGCAGTTGTTTGGAGACTAGCTAGGCAAGTCTTTCTGGCACCACAGTTGCCCAACTCTTAATTCAATGTTGCTTAATTCTAATATGAATATGAATTTTTTGATCACTAAATTACTACTTTACGGTTTTATTTATATTGCTTAATTTGCATTATGGAATTTTTTTTTAGTGCAAAAAAGATTTCTAATTATCAGGGGCAGACTGAATAAATTATATGGTAGGCTGTGCCTGCAGCATGAATGTTGTATTTGATGCCCAGATTTCACGGGTGTTAAGAGAAATTGGAGAAAACGTAAAAGCGTTGATAAATATTTAAAATTGTAGCATCATTAAAATAAGGCTTGCAAAAGTTTTAGTACATGGTAAATTCATTTCTTACTGATTTAAAAAAATAGGCATGTTTATAATTGAAATGGAATGCCCAATTGCAACTGAAACCGATTTGAGCAGCTTAGTTTAATTGTGTTATGAGTAAGTTTCATTTGATTGTGTTGCTCTCGAGTACTGTAAACTGACTTTTATTTGTGGATGTTTATAGCTGAAAAGTTTGCATTGCATGCTTGTAATGCATGCTGGATTTAGAATTTCCCATGTTAATCAAAATTTTTTTTCTTGATAAACATGTAGTCATCAACATTCCTGCGGCGGTCTGGAGGTTCCGCGCAGGCGGCTCACTGGCTTCTACAGAAGAAACCGTGCATGCGTGAAAATTTGAATGGGCCGCGCAGCCAGTTAATGACCTTGCAACTAAAATAAAAATTAGAATCTTTAATGAACATTATGCATCAAAGATTAGGTACAATTCACACTGATTCATGTAATAGAAAGCTAAAACCAAATAAGACCAGAGACATAAAATTGAAATTAAATAAGTAATCGATAGCTGGATATAATTTTAAGGCCAATCAAATAGAACCACAAAATCTTACAGCACAGAAGGAGGCCATTGTGCCTGTGCTAGTTCTTTGAAAGAGCTGTCCAGTTAGTCCCACTTCCTTCTTTCCCTATAGCATTGCAAATTCTTCCATGGGAACTATATATTGAATTCGGTTTTGAAAGTTCCTATTGAATCTGTTTCCAGCTTCTAAAAACTTCTTGCACTAAAAAAATTCTCTGCTCCCCTTTGATGCTTTTGTCAATTATCTTGAATAGGGAAGAGAGTAAAGTCAGAAATTGTGCTGTAAGCACAAACAGGAAAACTAAAAGATCAAAAGTGATCAAACCAGCAGAGAGAAATAAGAAACATGAGTAAAACATTAAAGCTGAAGGACAGGTTAGGGGGTGTCTCCCAAATAAGCATTCTTTATACAAACGCACGGAGTATAAGGAATAAATTAATTAAACGGTAGGTGCAAATTTGACTTGGAGATTGATATGGTAGCCATTACTGAATCATAGTTGCAAGACGGTCAGGACTGGGAAATAAATATACCAGGTTATAAGGTCTACAGGAAAGATAGGGAAAATGGTAGAGGAGGAGGAAAAGCCTTCATGATTAAGGATGAAATCACTTAAATGATGAGGGCATTTTTTTTATTTGTTCCGGGATGTATGTGTCGCTGGCAAGGCCAGCATTTATTGTCCATCCTTAATTGTCTTTGAGAAGGTGGTGGTGAGCCGCCGCCTTGAACCGCTGCAATCCTTATGGTGAAGGTACAGCCGCTGTGCTGTTAGGGAGGGAGTTCCAGGATTTTGACCCAGCAACGATAAAGGAACAGCAATATATTTCCAAGTCAGGATGGTGTGTAACTTTGGAGGGGAACGTGGTGCTCCCATGTGCCTGCTGCCCTTATTTTTCTAGGTGGTAGAGGTTGTGGATTTGGGAGGTGCTGCCGAAGAAGCCAAGATGAGTTGCTGCAGTGTATTTTGTACATGGTACACACTGCAGCCATGGTGTACCAGTGGTGGAGGGAGTGACTGTTGAAGGTGGTGGATGGGGTGCCAGTCAAGCTGGCTGCTTTGTCCTGGATGGTGTCAAGCTTCTTGAGTGTTGCTGGAGCTGCACTCACCTAGGCAAGTGGAGAGTATTTCATCACACTCCTGACTTGTACCTTGTAGATAGTGGAAAAGACTTTGGGGAGTCCGGAGATGAGACACTGGTCGCAGAATACCCAGCCTCTGACCTGCTCTTGTTGCCATGGTATTAATGTGCCTGGTCCAGTTAAGTTTCTGGTCAATAGTGTCGCCCAGGCTGTTGATGGTGAGGGATTCGGTGATGGTAATGTCATTGAATATCAAGGGGAGGTGATTATCTCCAAGATAGTCATTGCCTGGCATTTGTGTGGTGCGAATGTTACTTGCCACTTATCAGCCCAAGCCTGAATTTCGTCCAGGTCTTGCTGCACATTGGCATGGACTGCTTCATTTTCTGAGGAGTTGCGAATGGAACTGAACACTGTTCAATCATCAGCGAACATCCCCACTTCTGTCTTTACGATGGAGAGAAGACCATTGATGAAGCAGCTGAAGATGGTTGGGCCTACGGCACTGCTCTAAGGAACTCCTGCAACGATGTCCTGGGGCTGTTATAATTGACCTCCACCAACCACAACCATCTTCCTTTGTGCTAGGTATGACTGCAGCCCGTGGAGAGTCTTCTCCCTGATTCCCATTGATTTACAATTTTACACTGACAACTGCTGCCTTGGTGTCAAAGGCAGTCACTCTAACCTCACCACTTCAGCTCTTTTATTTGTGTTTGGACCAAGGCTGTAATGAGGTGTGAGGCCAAGTGGTTATGATGGAATCCAAACTGAGCATCGGTGAGTAGGTTATTAGTAAGTAAGTGCCGCTTGATAGCACTTGTGTTGATGGCACCTTCCATCACTTTGCTGCTGATTAAGTGTAGGACATACCAAGGCAGTTTTTCACATTGTCAGATAAATGCCAATGTTGTAGCTGTACTGGAACAGCTTGGCTAGAGGCGTGGATAGTTCTGGAGCACAAGTCTTCAGCATGACAGCTGGGATGTTGTTGGGGCCCATAGACTTTGCTTTTTCCAGTGCGCTCAGCCGTTTCTTGATATCACGTGGAGTGAATCGAATTGGCTGAAGACTGGCTTCTGTGATGGTGTGCAACTCGGGAGTAGGCCAATATAGCTCCCAATTGGCACTTCTGGCTGAAGATGGTTGCAAATGCTTCAGCCTTGGCTTTTGCACTTGCGTGCTAGGCACCGCCATCATTGACGATGGGGATATTCATGGAGCCGCCGCCTCCTGTTAATTGTTTAATTGTCCATCACCATTTATGACTGGATGTGGCAGGACTGCAGAGCTTTGATCTGATCCGTTGATTGTGGGATCGTTTAGCTCTGTTTATAGTATGTTGCTTCTGCTTAGCATGCATGTAGTCCTGTGTTACAGCTTCCCCAGATTGGTGTCTCATTTTTAGGTATGCCTGGAATGCTCTCTTTTGCACTCTTCATGGAACCAGGGTTTGCCCCCTGGTTTGATGGTAATGGTAGAGTAAGGGATATGCTGGGCCATGAGGTTACAGATTGAGGTGGAATACAATTCTGCTGCTGCTGATGGCCCACAGTGTCTCATGGATGCCCAGTTTTGAGCTGCTAGATCTGTTCTGAATCTATCCCATTTAGCACGGTGGTAGTGTCACACAGTACGATGTGTGTGCCTTCAGTGTGAAAACGGGACTTTGTCTCCACGATGACTGTGCAATGATCACTGCCACCAATGCTGTCTTGGACAGATGCATCCGCAGCAGGTAGATTGGTGAGGACGAGGTCAAGTAGGTTTTTCCCTCGTGTTGGTGTTCTCATCGCCTGCTGCAGGCCCAGTCTGGCAGATATATCCTTCAAGAATCAGCCAGCTTGGTCAGTAGTGGTGCTACTGAGCCACTCTTGGTGATGGACATTGTACTCTGGGTGGGGAACTTCATTCAGCTCCCTTGCTCCCCTCAGTGTTTCTTCCAAGTGGTGTTTAACATGGAGAAGTACTGATTATTCAGTTGCGGGAGGGCTGTAGGTGGTAATCAGAAGGACGTTTCTTTGTCCAGGCTTGACCTGAAGCCAAGTGATTCATGGGGTTTAGAGTCAACGTTGACTCCCAGTGGGACAGGGCATACCCAAGGATGGTGATGGAGGAGTCTGGGACTTTGGCTGAAAGATATGATTCTGTGAGTATGACTGTCAGACTGTTGCTTGACTAGCCTGTGGGACAGCTCTCCCAATTTTGGCACAAGTCCTCAGATGTTTGTGAGGAGGACTTTGCAGGGTCGACTCGGCTGGGTGTGCCGTTGTGTGCAAAGCCAGTGCCGAGGTTGATGCCGTGTGGTCCGTCCGGATATTGTCAATGATAACGAAATGGTGGACGTGTTGAATAATTACTTTGTGTCAGTATTTGCAGTAGAGGAAGAGGATAGCATGCCAGAAAACCTAAGGAAAGTAATATTAAATCAGGGACTGGGAGTCAAGAAAATTAACAAACAAAATAACAATAATGAAGAAAATAATATTCAAAGTGTTACAAATCTCCAGGACAAGATAGTTTCCTTCCAAGGGTTTTAAAGGAAGTAGGTGAGTACATAGCAGATGCCTTAACTATAATCTTCCAAAGTTCTCTCGATTTCAGGAACCGTTCCTTTAAATTTGGAAATTGCGCAAGTCATTCTGCTATTTAAGAATGGTGAGAGGAGGAAACCAAGGAATTATAGACCAGTTCGTCTAACATCGGGAAATTACTAGTCTATAATTAAGGATAGGACGACTGAACACAGTGAAAATTTTCAACTAATCGGAGAGAGCCAGCATGGATTTGTAAAAGTTAGGTCATGCCTGACAAACCTGATTGAATTTTTTGAAGAGGTGTCTAAAGTAGTGGGCAGGGGAATGTCTATGGATGTTATTTATATGGACTTCGAGAAGGCATTTGATAAAGTTCCTCAAAGGAGACAGTTAACAAACCTTGAAGCTTATGGAATTGAAGGCAACTTATTGACCTGGTTAGGAAATTGGCTAAGCGGCAGGAGACAGAGAATAGGGATAATGGACAGGTACTCTAATTGGCTGGATGTAACTAGTGGTGTCCTGCAGGGATCTATGTTGGGGGCTCAACTATTCACTATTTATTAGGGGCTTAGATGATGGGCTAGAAAGCCACATCTCCAAATTTGCCAATGACATAAAGATAGGCGGCATTGTAGCTGGAAGGATAAAATTACAAAGTGATACTGATAGATTAAGTAAATGGGCAAAACTGTGGCAAATGGATTTCAGTGTAGGCAAATGTAAGGTTATCCACTTTGTACCTTCGAAAGATAGAACAGGGTACTTTCTAAATGGTGAAAAACTAAATACAGTGGAGGTCCAAAGAGACTTGGGGTCCAAATACATAGATCATTAAAATGTCATGAACAGGTGCAGAAAATAATCAAAAAAGTTAATGGAATGATGGCCTTTATATCTAGAGGAATCGAATACAAGGGGGTAAAAGTTATGCGACAGCTATACAAAGCCCTGGTTAGACTACACCTGGAGTACTGTGAGCAGTTCTGGGCAACACCTTAGGAAGGATATAATGTCCTTGGAGGGAGTGCAGCATAGGTTTTCCAGAATGGTACCCGACTCCAGGAGTTAAATTACGAAGAGAGATTACACAAGCTAGGGTTGTATTCCCTGGAATTTAGAAGGTTAAGAGGTGATTTGATTGAAATGTTCAGCTTCACCATGTAACTGAAGGCCCTCATCCCTGGTATTCTGGTAAGTATCTGCACCCTCTCCAAGGCCTTTTTCCTAACATCTGGTGCCTAGAATTGAGCACAATACTCCAGCTGAGTCCTAACCAGTGACTTTTAAAGGTTTAATGTAACTGCCTAGCAGAAGATTGGGGGCAGAGGTTCTGATCTTAATCTCTCAAATTTTCTTAGAAATGAAAATTGTACTTGAGGACTGCCAACATAAATCTTCTGTTCAAAAATTGATGAACCAGGTTATTATAGACTAGTCAGCTTAACATTGGTAGTGATTAAGCTTCTGCAGACCACAATATGAGATAAATAAAATACAAGAAAGACATGGGTTAATTAAGGACTGAAGCATGGATTTGTAAAACGCAAGTTGTGTCTAACAAATGTAATAAAAGTTCCTTGATATAGGACATTCATTAATAAGGTTAGGGTGCATGGTGGAATTTGATTATTAATGGATGTTTTTTGGACTTGAGTGCAAATATTGGAATCTTATAGGGATCAATGTTGTGATCATTGCTATTGGCCTTGGATTTGGAGACACAATATTGACATTTGTAAATGACACAAAAACGTGGAGTGTGTTTAGCTGCGGAGGGCTGTAAATTATTTCAGGAGGATATAGATGCCAGATAAAATTTAATACATTGGAACAGATATAGGCCATTCAGCTCCCCTGAGCCTGTTCTGCCATTCAGTGAGATCATGGCTGATCTGTACTCTAACTCCAACCACCCGCCTTGGCTCGATATCCTTTAATACCCATGGCTAGTAAAAATCTATCTCTAATATAGAGAACTCTCCCTAGTGGACTACTGTTGTAATGCAACTGCTGAAGTAAATACAATAAAGGGTCCATGACAAGTTCCTGTAGAGCCATCTTGTAGTCTGTGTGTGTTTGTGATGTCGTAAAGAATATATCACATTGGCAAATGAGGATAGGATTTCTAGACTCCCTAGCTGAAATATTTGTTGGTGGATGATTCCTGCCAAACAATAGAGAGACTTTAAGAGGTTCTTTGTTTTGCAGCACAGCTAAAAATCCAAGGTAAATTTCAAGCACACCATTGACATTGCCAGAGTCCAGATGGTCGCACCTATGGGAATAATAGGGTAGTTGGGTGTGTTCCATCATGACCAAGAGGTATTATGGAGTGTATGTGGAGCAGCTAGAAATGTTTTTCACTGCAAATAGAATCGTCAAAGTCCCCAATGATGATAAACTGTAACCGGATGGTGTTAGAAAGAAAACAGGCTATTTTCCTGACTGAAGTAGGTCCCGAGGTGTATGAAACCCTGAAAAATGTGCTTGTTCCCATCAAGCCAAAGGACACAACACTGATGGAGATTCTAACTAAGTTAGAACAGCACTACGATCCTGAGTCCCTGGAAATTGCTGAAAGTTATCATTTTGGAAAACGAGATCAATTAATTGACGAGAGTATCAGTGAGTACATTGTGGCTTTAAAAAGACTATCCATTCACTGTCATTTCAAAAACTTTGCATGACCGGTTTTTTTGGGGGGGATGTAAAATGAAGCAATGAGAAGAAAGTTGTTGACGATTCTTAACTTGACTTTTGATTTAGCTTGTCACACAGCTGTGTCGATGGATATGGCTGACCAATGCTCCCGAGAATTTTGCACCATTTCCAGTCGTCAGACAACCGAGGTGCATCGCCTGCACGTTAAAAGTAAAAGGCAGTTGGGCTCCAAGGCCTCAGCAACTGGCCAAGTTAACAATGCATTGAGGTCATGCTATTCGTGCCTGGGACAACACATTGCTCAAAATGATCCATATGTGAAAGCAGAGTGTTTCTTATGCAAGAAAACTGGACATCTTGCGAAGGCATGCCAACTGAAGAGTAAACCGATGTTCAAAGCTAGAAGTAGAAATCACCAGACACTACATGGCATTGAAGAGAAGCAACTGGATGAGTAGGTTCTGGTGATACATGTCATCAGGAGCATGAGGGTACCTAACAATGATTTGCGAAGTATCGTCATCTAAGTAGATGTTGCAGGAACCAGGATACCCATGGAAATTGACACATCTGTGAGCGTAGTACCGGGATCACTATAACTCGACAAGTTGAGTAATTTTCCACTGGAGAAGTCGAAGATAGAGCAAATTCCTGTGGTAGGATGTATCACCGTACTGGTGAAATACAAGGATCAGTTTCAGAGCTTGCGTCCCAGTAGTGGCAGGAGACACATCTGCCTTAATTGGTAGACATTGGTTGGAATCACTGAAGCTGGATTGGAATGAGAGTTTTCGTGTTGAAACGAGATTTGCATCCCATACCATACACATTCAAGGAGAAAGTTGAGCAAGAACTCAAAAGACTAGAGACCGAGAACATTAGGTAGATCTAAGTAATTGTGCTACACCCATTATTGTTGTACCTAAGTCCGATGGCAATGTTGATGCTATGTCCAGGTTGCCATCCCCATCACAAGTTACACCCAATAGGGAAGAAGTGAGTGTTCTATTTTTCATACATTGATGAGCTGCCAATCACAGCTGAAGAGCAACCATATGTGACTTAGTTATGTCAAAGCTGTATGATTAAATAGCAAATGGCTGGCCAATCAGAGGAAGATATTCATCCATACTTCATTTGTAGGAATAATTATCAGTGGATAAAAATTGTCATGTGGGGTGCAAGAGTAGTTATTTCAAATAAGTTCAGGTCCAAATTGTTAGGAGATCTTCATGTCCAGCACCTGGGAATGTTCTTGACTAAGAGTTTTGCATGCAGTTACTTGTGGCTAGGTCTGGATAAAGATATAGGGCTGGATATTCCGCTAGTTTGCACCTCGTTTATCGATGTGGCGCTGCGGCAAATGATGTTTCTGGACGTCAAACGGTCCGTCTAGGATTTTGCGCCCGGGTGGAACCTTTAGTGTTGGTTTTACTGTGGCATTAAAAGTTATCGCTCTGACCTCTGTTTGGACCATCATGATGGCGTAAATCGTTGTGCAAGGCTGCGCTAGCGCCCAGGGTAGAACTTTTGGACATTATTCCTGATTTAGCGGCTGCCCCAAAATCCGACAGGGATAAGCTGGCATTCCCATGATACAGCAGGCGCAATGGCGGCATCTTTGAATGGAAGGCGGACCATTTCATATTGGTGTTGTCAGAGACTATGGTTTTGCGCCGAATGCTGCATGAATCTACAGCTTAAATCAAGAACTTTCATGTGAGTTATCTCTTTGCTAGTCAGGTCACAAGGGCACAGTACGCATAGCGAATGGAATTTCAAGTTCCCAATGAGCAGGGACAGCCAGGCTCTGAATGTTTGCTTAAACGGGGCAGGGGAGGTTTGAGCGAAGCCTCGTGACTCAATGTCACCATGCTGGCTATTCCACCACTTACACTGCAAATGAGACACAAGACAGCAATGTTTACGGTCAAGGAAATCTTTCATGAAAAATGTAAGAGTATAAATCCACCCCCCCCTGCCAACAAAGCCCACAATAAATCAACAGATACACACTTATGGACACAAAACTGCATCCTCCAATGAACAACATGAAGATAAAAAGAAAAACTACATCCTCCAGTACACAATATGCAACATTCATTAAGAATGAATTCTGCAGTGCACAATATGAAACCCCAATTAACACTGCATTTTGCAGTGCACTACATTTGCCCTCATGCCTCTCCCACCTGCTGTTCCTCCTCAATGTGGTGTCAGGTTATGCAGCAAGGCTTGGGGGCTCAGACAGTGGAGACAGCATCTGAGAACGCACTGGACCAGCTCCTGGCCTGGAAGGCCCGACTTCCAACTGGTGCACGTCTTCCTCAGCGTTACCAGTCACAGCTGGTTCAGGTGTTAACTGTCATTGGTACGTGGTTGGCGAGTGAGTGGTGGGAGTCAGAATGCCAGCACGTCCTGTTTCCCTGGAGCCACATGGTCATCGATGGGGCTGGGCCTTAGCAACCAGTGCACAATGTAAAGCATCACCTTGCTGGCCTACTTTCGCACCGTCACTTCTCCATGGGACAGTGGGGAACGCAGAGAGTATGGAGGCAGATAGGGACTGCGTCACTTGCCCAAGCTGAAGCAGAGCTTGTGCCTCTGATGTGCCCGAGTCTGCTACATGATACAATACTCAGTAACCCCCTGGAGTCGGGAAGTCGGTGAGTCAGGAGACCGGGAGGTTGGTGAGTCAGGGGGCCATGTGAGTTCGGCGAGTCGGGAATTCGGCGAGCCGGGAGGTCGGCGAGTTGGGAGGCCCCATGAGTTCGGGAGTCCCGGAGGTCTGAGTGTTCGGGAGGTCAGGAGTCCGAGGAGCAGGAGGCCCGGAGATCGTCGAGGAGTTTATTTCTGGCAAGGAGCTCACATCTCTCGGCTGGGCAGATAAGTGATTAGCTGTTTGATTGGTAAGTATCTCTCTTTCTCTTTTTCTTTCTCTTTTTAACCAGATAAGTCTAAATAGAGGGATGACAGGGGAGCTCAGTCTTGTTGAGTGCATGTCCTGCAGCATGTGGGTAGTCCTGGATGCTTTGCGCGGCCTAGACAACCATGTGTGTAGGAGGTGTTTCCAGCTTCAACTACTCGAGCTCCCCGTTTTGGAGCTTGAGCAGCGGGTGGAGTCACTCCGGTGCATCCGCAAGGCTGAGAGCTACGTGGATAGCACGTTTCAGGAGGTGATCACCTCGCAGCTTAAAAGTGTGCAGGCAGAGGGGAAGTGGGTGACCACCAGATGGATGAAGAATGCTCGGCAGGTAGTGCAGGAGTCCCCCCCGAGAGCATCTCACTTTCCAACCGATACTCTCTTTTGAGTACCGATGAAGGCAATGATGCCTCTGGGGAGTGCTGCCAGAGCCAAGTCCAAGGCACAGGGGTGACTCAGCTTCACAGGGGGGAGGGACAAAGAATAAAAGAGCTGTAGTGGTAGGGGATTCAGTTAGGGGAACAGACAGGTGTTTCTGCGGCCGCAGATGTGATTCCAGGATGGTATGGTGCCAGGGTCAAGGATGTCACAAAGCGGATGCAGGGCATTCTGGAGGGAGAGGGTAAACAACTAGAGGTCGTGGCCCATGTCGAGACCAATGACATAGGTAGAAAGAGGCATGAGGTCCAGTAGGCAGAATTTAAGGAGCTAGGAGGAAAATTAAAGGATAGGACCTCAAAGGCAGTAATTTCTGGGTTTCTACCGGTGTCACGTGCTAATGAGTACAAGAATAGAAGGATAGAGAGAATGAACGCGTGACTGAAGAGTTGGTGCAGGAGGGAGGGCTTTAAATTCCTGAGGCATTGGGACTGCTTCTGGGGGAGATGGGACCTGTACAAACCAGACGGGTTGCACCTCAACTGCAGTGGGACCAATATCCTTGGGGAGTTTTGCTCGTGCTGTTGGGGAGAGTTTAAACTAGCTTGGCAGAGGGATGGGAACCTGAGAACAAATTCAATAGGGAACAAAGTAAAGCTGAAACTTCATAGCAAGAATGTAGAAAGTGAATCAGTAAGACAGAGGAAACAAGGGTTAGTAAGTAGTAATCAAGGAGGTCTTCCGGTGCTAAATGGTATATACTTCAATGCAAGGAGTATAGCAAGTAAGGCAGATGAGCTGAGAGCACAGGTAGATACTTGGAAGTATGACATTATAGACATTACAGAAACGTGGCTGAAAGAGGGGCAGGTTTGGCAGCTCAATATTCCTGGTTGCAGGATTTTTAGACAGGACAGAGAGGGGGTAAAAAGGTGGGGTGTCGCAGTATTGATTAAATTATTACAGCTGTGAGAAGGGATGATATGTTAGAAGGATCATTTAATGAGGCTATATGGGTCCAATTGAAAACTAAAAAAGGGGCGATCACACTGCTGGGCGTGTATTATAGACCCCCAAACAGTGAGAGGGAGATAGAAGAGCAAATATGCAGGCAAATTGCTGTGAAGTCCAAAAACTATAGGGCAGTAATAGTAGGGGATTTCAACTATCCTAATATTGAGTGGGACAAATTTAGTATGAAGGGTGCAGAGGGTGCAGAATTACTAAAATGCATTCAAGAGAACTTTTTTAGTCAGTATGTAACAAGCCCAACATGGTAAAGGGTGGTTTTGGATTTAGTTTGGGGGAATGAAGCTGGGCAGGTGGAAGGGATATTAGTGAGGGAGCACTTGGGTGCCAGTGACCATTAGGAATGCTAAGAGGGAGAATGAAAAATTCTTGGCAAGTAAAATTAAGGAAAACCGAAAGATGTTCTATAAATATATTAAGAGCAAGAGGGTAACTAAAGAAAGGGTAGGGCATATTAGAGACAATGAGGGTAATTTTTATCTGGGGGTGGAAGATATTGGTATGGTTCTTAATGAATACTTTGCTTCTGTTTTCACAAAGAAAAGGGGCAATGTAGGTACTGCTATCGAGGAGGAGTGTGATATTCTGGATGAAATGAACATAGTGAGGTATTAAGGGGTTTAGCAGCTTTGAAAATAGATAAGACCCCAGGCCTGGATGAAATGCATCCCAAGCTGTTGAGCGAAGTAAAAGAGGAAATAGCAGAGGCCTTAACCATCATTTTCCAGTCCTCTTTGGACTTGGGTATGGTGCCGGAGGACTGGAGGACTGCTGATGTGGTACCTTTGTTTTGCGGCTCTGCTTCTGCTGCCCCCTCCGCTTTGGGGCTATGTTGATGTCGATGATGGTTCGGATTAGGCGATGGTCCGTCCAGCAGTCGTTGGCTCCTGTCCATTACTTCCCATATCTCGGGAGCCTCCTATCAACAAGAGCAGGCATCGACGATGAGATCCAACACTGCCTCCAGTGCACCAGTGCACCAGTGCAGCCTTCGGCCACCTGAGGAAAAGAGTGTTTGAAGATCAGGCCTGCAAAACTGCCACCAAGCTCATGGTCTACAGGGCTGTAGTAATACCTGCCTTCCTGTATGGCTCAGAGACATGGACCATGTACAGCAGACACCTCAAGTTGCTGGAGAAATATCACCAACGATGTCTCCGCAAGATCCTACAAATCCCCTGGGAGGACAGACGCACCGACATCAGTGTCCTCATCCAGGCTAACATCCCCAGCATTGAAGCACTGACCACCTCGAGTCTCATCGCCGAGATCATGCAGCAATCAAGCGCAGGCAGCAGAAAGAGCATGCAACAAACCAGTCCTACCCACCCCTTCCATCAATGACTATCTGTCCCACCTGTGACAGAGTCTGTGGCTCTCATATTAGACTGTTCAGCCACCAAAGAACTCACTTCAGGAGTGGAAGCAAGTCTTCCTCAATTCCGAGGGACTGCCTATGATGCTGATGACCCTTGTTTAAGAAGGGAGAAAGGGATAGGCTGAGTAATTACAGGCCTGTTAGCCTAACCTCAGTGGTGGGAAAATTATTGGAAAAAATCCTGAAAGACAGAATAACTACATTTAGAAAGGCAAAGATTAATTAGGGACAGTCAGCACGGAATTGTTAAGAGAAGATCGTGTTTGACTAACTGGCCAGATCAGCCATGATCTTGTTGAATGGTGGAGCAGGCTCGAGGGGCTAGATGGCCTACTCCTGCCCCTAATTCTTATATTATGTTCTTATGTTAACCTGATTGAATTATTTCCGAGGAGGTAACCAGGAGGGTCGATGAGGGTAGTGTGTATGATGTAGTGAATATGGACTTTAGCAAAGCGTTTGATAAGGTTCCACATGGTAGACTGGTCATGAAGATTAAAGCCCATGGGATATGGGCAAAGTGGATCCAAAATTGGCTTAGAGGTAGGAAGCAAAGGGTAATGGTTGATGGATGTTTTTGTGTCTGGAAGGATGTTTCCAGTGGGGTTCCGCAGGGCTCGTTCACTTGCTTTTGGTGGCATACATCAATGATCTAGATTTGAATATAGGGGGTATGATTAAGAAGTTTGCAGATGACACTAAAATTGGATGTGTGGTTGATATTGAAGAGGAAAGTCATGGACTGCAGGAGGATATCAATCTACTGGTTAGGTGGGCAGAACAGTGGCAAATGGAATTTAATTCGGAGACGTGTGAGGTAATGCATTTGGGGCAGGCTAATAAGGAAAGGGTAGATTAAACGGTAGGCCACTTAGAAGTGTAGATGAACAAAGGGACCATGGAGTGCTTGTCCACAGATCCCTGAAAATAACAGGCCAGGTGGATAAGATGGTTAAAAAGGCGTACGGAATGCTTGCCTTTATTGGCCGAGGCATAGAATACAAGAGCAGGGAGGTTATGCTTAAGTTATATAAAACTCTGGTTAAGCCACAGCTGGAGTACTGCGTGCAGTTCTGGTCGCCGTATTATAGGAAGGATGTGATTGCACTAGAGAGGGTGCAGAGGAGATTTACGAAGATGCTGCCTGGAATGGAGAATCTTAGCTATGAGGACAGATTGGATAGGCTGGGTTTGTTCTCATTGGAAGAGAGGAGGCTGAGAGGAGACCTCATTGAGGTGTATAAAATTTTGAGGGGCCTGAATATAATGGATACCAAGGACCTATTTCCCTTGGTGGAGGGGTCAATTATGAGGGGGCAAAGTTTTAAGGTGGTTAGTGGAAGGTTCAGCGGGGATTTGAGGGGAAGCTTGTTCACGCGGAGGGTTGTGGGAGTCTGGAACTCAGTGCATGGAAGTGTGGTGGATGCAGAAACCCTCACCATATTTAAAAGTTGCTTGGATGGGCACTTGAATTACCATAACCTGCAGGGTACGGACCTAGAGCTGGTTAGTGGGATTAGACTTCTTGTTGGCTGGCGCAGATACGATGGTAAATACTTTAGGGAATCTAATATGGCCAGAGTGATCTCCTGGATTAGTTTCGATCGCCTGGATGGGTCAAAGAGGAATTTTCCCAGATTTTTTTCCCCAATTGGCCTGGATTTTTATCGTTTTTTTTGCCTCTCCCAGGAGATCGCATAACTTCAGTTGGGGTCGAGTGTAGAATGTTGTGGTGCAAGGAGTGTCGCAGTTGTGCGGGGCGAACTGATTGGGCTGGATGCTCTTTACCTTTCCGCCATTGTTCAATGTTCATAGGTTTATATGTCACCTTCGGGGCTGCTGACCGAGGGCTGTGTGGCCCTTTGTCGGCCTGCGCGGGCATGATTGGCTGAAATGACCTCCTTCTGCGCTGTAAATTTCTATGTTTCTATGATCAAGGGCACGCGCCACACTCTCTGGAACTCCATTGTCGCTGCTCGAGACCATCAGCCTCTGAGTGTGGGCAATGATGGCCTCGCTGGAGTCATGGCTCACCAGGACAATCTGCGACCCTACCTCTGTAGCAGTCGCAGTGAGCTTGTCGATGCTCACGGGGATCCATCCCAATGCATCAATGAGCTCATGGTGCATTGCTGTGCTTACCCTGGCCATTTCCACCAGGTCCAGTTCTAGGTCTACCTGTCGGCTAGCAGCCCGACTTTGCTGACTCACCCTCCAGAGAGCTGGACTGCAGGATTCCTGCAAGACACTGGGCCCAGGAGCCTCCGAGACGTCAAACCCCGGGAAGTCAGCCTTGTCACCAGATGAACTCAGTCCCGATGGAACAACTGTTGGGCTGGGATGCTCCACTGGAGCTGTATCATCCATTTTCTCATCCTCTGCACCATGGCCTGACGTGGAGGGCTCCCTCGAGGGATGCTGCGCATCTGGCTGGTCACCTGGAAGTAGAAAGCAACAGACGAGTGGTTAGTGGCAGGGGAGGGGGCAGGTTGACATGAGGAGGGTGGCATAGGACAGGCTCATTTGAAGGTCTGCCGCTACTCCATTATATCTCTCGATGCAGTGTTTTGAGTCGCGCGATCCATTTACATACCCTCAGTATCCGAGGGGGGCTCAGCATCGTCCCCAGCAACTGTCCGACCTGTGACTCCGATAAGGGCCGAGACCCTCTCCTCCACATCCGTCAGAAGTGTTTGAGGCTGATCCCCGCCTGTCCGCAGTTGCTCCCTCCGGTTGTGGGAGTGCTTCGACTGAAAAGACAAAACTGGAAGTGTTAAAAAAGGGTACATCTGCTGTCTGCAGATGCCCACCAAAGTAGTTTAGGCCATACTGTGTGAATGTTCTCGACACTTCCGTTTAATGTGCTTGGATCTTGCATATGCTTCGTCGGTATATATTGGAAGGTTACTGGCATCTAACATGAGGTGTTTAAGAGAACTTTCAGAAAGTGATAGGAGCAGTTACAGTGCATTGTGAAGCACGATGTTAATTATGTGCATAGATCACTCAAAGCCAACAGGGTGCCGAAGTAAGCCTCCCCTTCTGTTATGCATCGGAGCTGGCCGGGGAGCAGAAGAAGCAGCGTGGCAGCCTAGCCCAGCAGTCTATGTGGCCCCTGGCCTGCGAGCACCATCGGAGCAGGCCGGGGAGCAGAAAGAGCAGCGAGGCAGCACACCACTCCAGGGAGCAGCGCGAGCTGGAGCAGGAGAGCAACGGCAGCGAAGAGTGACGTCATCAAGGTCCAGGTCGGTGATTGCAGCGTGGGCAGGTACTGCAGGAGTGGCGAGGTCGGGGCGAAGGAGCGGCGAGAGATTGTAGAAGGACGTGATCAGGGCCCAAGAGAGGTGAGAGTTCAGGGCCCAGAAGAGGCGAGGGCCCTGGGGCAGCACGGGCCAGCCCACACTGCGATATGTGTGCGCACTAGGTCTGTGCAGCAGAGCTGGTCTCCAGTCATCTTGGTTAATCCTTGCCACTGGACCAAGACTTAGCTCTGTCAAGTCTGTATGGTGGCTAGTGTGCAACGGCCACCACACGTTTAAAAAATCCAAGCACAGGCATCTTCCACCCTTCAAGATTTAGTTCGGACCTGGAATTTTAGGTCCATCATTGAAACACCTGTGAACTTTTTGACATGGAAGCAAGTCATCCTCGATTCGAGGGACTGCCTATGATGATGATGCATTGTGAGAGGCACCCCACAGAGTGTTGAGAGGGACAAAAAGCATGAGAAAAATCAGATAGTGTGTTAGATTTATCTTTGAAGTCATGGAGGCTTGCATAGATGAAAATTTCACTCACTCTGACGACTTTCATGAGGTCGTTAAACTTTTTTTGGCACTGTGTGCCAGTCCTGGGCACAGTGTCTGTAGCAGAGACCTCTCGTACTATGTCCCTCCAAATCCGCTTGGGCACTGGAGCAGTGGTCTGGATCCCCCTGGAAGATGGAGTGCGGCCCACCTCCTCTCCACCGCGCCCACCAACGCTTCACTGGCCTCATGGGTGAAGCGCCTGGCACACTGCCTTCCCTCCTCCTCCTCCATCTCAGCAGACGTGGCTGAAGTGGGCCGGTTTAAATGCACATGTGTGCAGGAAGATGCCGCGCCCTGCATTAGTGTCTGCGACCGGAAAAGAAACCAGGAGGGGGGGAAAAAAATTCAAACGCATGCGCAAAATGGCCAACTCCTTCAATTATGAAAATTTCGGCTCTTGCTCACAGAATCTGTTGTGCAACACCGGACTTAATGGCAACGATCCTCCGGAGTATTTTGTTGGCGAAAATTCCTCATGAGGTCACAAACATTTTCCCGGTGCAAACTTTTGCACTACACCGCAAATTGCGCCTGGAAATCCTAAAACCTGAAAAACCAGCCCATAGAGTACATCGTTAGTCAGTCTACAACATGTCAATCGGTAAGCAAGAAACTACTATCAGTACCATTACAGCCATGGAAATGGCCTCCCAGGGTATGGCAAAGGTTACATGTAGATTTTGCTGAGCTAGAAGGACAACAATTGTTCATTGTGATTGATAGCCATTCAAAGTGGGTTGAGGTATTTCTGTTGCAGAAAATCATCATAGGCAGTCCCTCGGAATCGAAGAGGACTTGCTTCCACTCCCAAAGTGAGTTCTTTGATGGCTGAACAGTTTGATACGAGAGCCACAGAACCTGTTACAGGTGGGACAGACATTTGTTGGGGGAAGGGGTCGGTGGGGCTGGTTTGCCGCGCGCTCCTTCCGCTGCCTGCACCTGACCTCTTCATGCTCCTTGCGTCGAGCCTCAAAGAGCTCAACGCCTTCCTGGATGGACTTTCTCCACCTTGGGCGGTCTGCGGCCAGGGTCTCCCAGTTGTCAGTGGTGATGTCGCACTTTACCAGCGAGGCTTTGAGGGTGTCCTTATAACGTTTCCGCTGTCCTCCTTTGGCTCGTTTACCATGAAGGAGCTCTGCAGAAAGCATTTGCTTAGGGAGTCTCGTATCTGGCATGCATACTATGTGGCCTTCCCAGTGAAGCTGATCGAGTGTGGTCAGTGCTTCAATGCTGGGGATGTTAGCCTGGTCGAGGACACTGATGTTGGTGCGCCTGTCCTCCCAGGGGATTTGCAGGATCTTGCAGAGTCATCGTTGATGATATATCTCCAGTGACTTGAGGTGCCTTCTGTACATCGTCCATGCCTCAGACCCATACAGGAGGGTGGGTATTACTACAGCCCTGTAGACCATGAGTTTGGTGGTAGATTTGAGGGCCTGGTCTTCAAACACTCTTTTCCACAGGCGGCCGAAGGCTGCGCTGGCGCACTGGAGGCAATGCCGAAACTCCGCATCAATGTCTGCCTTTGTTGATAAGAGGCTCCTGAGATATGGGAAATGGTCCACGTTGTCCAGGGCCACAGCGTGGATCGTGATGATTGGAGGGCAGTGCTCTGCGGCAATGACAGAAAATAACAAGTAAAACAATAGACAATTTGCAAAGATTGATTTCTTCATCTGGACTCCCAGAAGAAATTGATAATGGGCCGCAATTTTGTTCATAAGAATTTGCACAGTTCATGAGCAGAAACTGTGTGAAACATATCAATATTTCATCGTACCACCCTGCTTCAAATGGTTCAGCAGAGAGCTCAGTACAAATTGTAAAACATGCCCTCATCAAGCAAATCTTGAATTCAATTCCAAAGAAATGGCAGTTGTCATTGGAGCACAATTTGGCAAACTTTCTGATTACTTATCATAATACTCCTCATACAACTACTGGTAGAACACAAGCAGAATTGTTTCTCAAGTGACAGCCACGAACCAGGTTCTTGTTGCTAAAGCCAAACTTGGCATAGTCAGTAGAAGAGAAATAATTAAGACAGAAAGAGAATCATGATAGAGGTAGAGTAAGAGAGAGAAGTGTGAAATTGAATCAGAAGATGAGAGTGAAGAACCATCACCATAAATGGCTAAAGTGGTTACAGGAAGAGTGGTGAAGATATGTTGGCCTCGCACATATTTGGTCAAGTTGTTCGATCATGGACACGTTAGGTTTGTTCACATTGATCATATTTTACCTACAGATGTGGAAGGAGTTGAAAGTTGAATGATTTGATTATTTCTGATGAGTCAGATAGTCTTGTTACAAGTAGAGTGCCAGTAGCAAATCTTACATCAGATATACTAGAAACAAGTCCATGAGAAAGTCAGAATTTAAGTCTGAGTCCAAGTCAGGTAAACAAACAGTCTGAAGTTGTAGAGAGTTCAAAAGTAGATCAAGGGTTGCACTTGAAGAAAAACTCTCCTCAGGCTCAGCCTAGAATGAGTCTAAGTTCAACACCATGTTTGGAATGTTCTGTTCGAGAATGTTCTATTGAAACAAAAAACAAGTGGTTAAGTTTGATTTGTAAATATGGAAAAATAAGTCCATATTTTTGTTGTGTATACCATGCAAGTTATGTTTGATGATTATTCTGTTATGATTACTTCTTCATTAAGGAGGGAGAAGTATAATATAGAGAGATCCCCCTAGCGGACTACTGCTCCACTCAGTGGACAACTGTGATAATGCAACTGCTGATATCACATGATCTTTTTATTCTATTTATAAGTGACAAATTCCTGTGCAGCCACCTTGTAGTCTGTGTGTATTTGTGATGTCATAAAGAATATATCACACTATCGATCTCAGATTTAAAATTATTCATTGAGCTCGCATCTATTGCTTTTTGTGGGAGAGAGTTCCAAATTTCTACCACCTTTTGTGTGTTGAAGTGCTTCCTAACTTCTCTCTTGAATGGCCTGGCTCTGATTTAAGGTTATGTCCCCTTGCACTGGATTCTCCAACCAGCGGTAAAAAACGTGTCTATCTATCTCACAATGTAAGGTGATGCATTTTGGGAAGAAGAATGAGACAACAAATACACTAAATGATAAAACTGCTAAAAAGAGAGGATCAGAGAAATGTAGTGGCTCAGATACACAAGTTGTTAAATGTGGAAGGACAAGTTAATAGCTTCTCCTCAGCACCAAACCTGTTTTGAGGAAGAGTGAAGAGTAATGCTACACAATCTACAAGCAAGCTCTGTACAAATGCATAAGTACATCCTTTGTCAGTTTGAACTACTACAAAATCCTCTATTTTTGAAGTGCTTTGATACGTGACCTCCATCGCCCATTTCAGGGCAATTCATAAAAAGGAAATTTTATGTTTTGAAGTGATTCTGCATAACGTAACTAGTGCTAACCAAGGTGTCCATAGCCACGTAACTGCTACAGTCTGAATCATATTACTGAGGGCAAGTTAGATAGTCAAAGTGCAAACAGGAATACTGTCTCTACAGCTAACACCCCTGTCACCTAAAAAGCTTTTCTTCTGTTCCACTCTGCTACACATATAAGTGTTATATAACACATTACTGTATTCACGGCATTTATACAACTGCTTTAATATAAAGAAACATCCCAAGGATTTCACAGAAGCGTAATCTGACAAAAATGGACATTGAGACAAATGAGATATCACGAGGGGTGACCAAAAGCTTGGTCAAATAGGTGAGTTTTAAGGTAGGCCTTCAAGGAGGAGAGGGTGTTGGAGGGGTTTGGAGAGTGAATCCTGGACCACTGAAGATACAGCCAGGAAGGGAGGGGGGGATGCATAAAAGGCCAGTTAGAAGAAGAGCAGGTAGGGGGTTGTACGGCTGGAGAAAGCTATAGAGGTAGGGAGAGGTAAGGCCATGATAGGATTTAAATGTGAGGATTTGAGTGTAGTGGGTTTTTGCTCTGCCCAATTACGAGGGCCTTTGGTGGCTGTTGGTGTATTGGGCCTCTCTGTCCCTTCTAGGGGACGGTCCAGCAGCTTATGGCTCGCTGACCACTAAACTGGCGGTTGCGAAGCGCCCTAGCACCCCTATCTGGTTCTAAGCTCAGAATTTTGGTGGATTATGAGCTTCCACAAGGGAAAACAAAACACTCAGAGACAAGTGGTCCTTGGAACAAAAAAAAATAAGTCCAATTTATTAACCACGGTAAGTTTCCAACAAGGTCAAACTTCATCAAAACACATATCTGACACACACTTATAAACTATGAAAATCTATGGGAAGAAACGGACACAATGAAAACCTTACACAATTTTACCTTTACAAGACAGTTCTAACACCACCCCCACCCACTTTTTACCTGACTGACCTAGGCTGACAGTTGGGAAAAGAAAACCCCAGGATAACACTTACAATCCCTTTTTGACAGTTATTCCTTTTAGCCTTAGGATGGTTGGTTTACGGGATAGCTGGAGTGAATGTTGCCTCTCCCAGTTACTTCGGTCTCCGGTTCTTCAGCTGGTTGGCCTTGGAGCGTTGTTCAGTGTGCGGCTCGGCTTCTTGAGACAATGTTGGGCCTCTCAGTAGTTGGGTTGTATATTCTGCACACAAGTCGAGTCCAGGGCCCGTTCGATGGTAGGTTTCCCAGCCGGTAACAGTCCATCTCCATTCTCTCTCGGTTTCTGTCAGTCTGTGACTGCTACTGCTTCTCGACTCCTTCTCCTACTGCTCCAGCGGCTTCTCTCCTTCCTCACTGCTCCAGCGGCTTCCTCTCTGTTCTCCCAGTGGTTCTCTAGGTCCTATATTTGTACCCAATTGTGTAAGTTTGGGTGGGGAGATAGCTTTGAATGTTTAATCAGAAGATGTTCATAATTTGATTCGGGGTGAGTCATATTTTCAAACTGGGCTGGGTAGTCCCCATTGGTTGAGGATTTCCCCACTTCAGGCCTGACTCGACCCCTGATTGGCCTGCCAGAATGCACTTTTCCCCCATTGGCCAGTGCCTCTGTATCACTTGTGAGCCAAACTCCACAATGTAATCAGAAGATGTCACAGGTACAGGTAGGTGTGAGGACAGGGGTATTATTTCAGTGCACATTGGTGCCTCAACGTCTGCTGGACCATTGACTCCCAGGACTGTTACAATCACCGCAGTGATCTCAGGGCTATTGTCCAATGTCCATATTGATTAGGTAGATAATGGTCCACATTCATAATTTGATTAGGGGTGAGTCATATTTTCAAACTGGGCTGGGTAGTTCCCATTGGTTGAGGATTTCCCCGCCTCAGGCCCGACTCGACCCCTGATTGGCCTGCCAGAATGCACTTTTCCCCCATTGGCCAGTGCCTCTGTCTCGCTTGTGAGCCAGACTCCACAATGTCTGTATCTGCCCACACGTTTCCCAGCCTGCCTGGTCTGAGGATTTTATTTGGCCAAAAATGTTCATTTAAAATGTATAGAACGATCCCATTTAGTTTTCTTGTCCTTAGGGTGTTCCAATAAAATGCGGCCGTGGATTTTCGAACCTTACATTAGTTTTAAATTTGAGGCGCTGGGAGACCGGGAGCCAATGTAGGTCAGCAAGAAAATAAGTGATGTATGAGCAGGACTTCGTGCAGGATAGAAGTTGGGCAGCGGACTTTAGGATGATCTGAAGTTCACAGAGGGTTGAGAATGGGAGGCTGACCAGGAGAGCATTGGAAGAGTCGAAGCTGGAGGTGACATAGGCATGGGTGAGGTTTTTAGCACCAGATGGGCTGAGGCAAGATAGAAGAAACTTAATCTGTTGCAGTAATACATACTTGTATGAGAGGATTTTTACATCCTTAGCTGCTGTAATTATTTAGAGATGACCTCACCATTAATGATTTTTGCAAGCTGTGTAGACAAATCAATAATGTTCTCTATAATTATAAGTCAGCCTCATCCTACGATCATAATAATAAATACTCTTTTAAGTGCATCTCATGCACGAGGTTTGTTTTGTGAAACAAATACTTGCCTTCAGATTTGTAACATTAACATTTTTATACACTTCGGTTTTCTACAAGTTTGCAAGTTAAATTGACACTCATTACTTCTGTACCTGACCATATATACTCATGAAATCACAAATATTTTTTAAAGGTGTTTTTTGTGCAGTTGCAATTCATTTCAAGTTAGGTTGAACTATTTCCCTCCTTGAAGAAGCTCAATCACTACAAATTGATTACTTAATTTTCCGGATTTCACTGGTAGGTTCTGGGCTTCAAACCCATCCTTTGATGTCCAGATTGGGAAAACAAGCCTCTAAAATTTTAGCTCGCACAGGTACAGAATAGAAGCTGAAGGATTGACAGATACAAGAAAGGGTTCCAGTAAAATTGTTAAAAAAAAAGACTAAAAAGGTTGACAGTGGTTTATAACACAGTCATTGAACCTCTACAACCTGGACGGAAAACTAATGTGGATGTTAGGAGGGAAAATATTTCAGTGGTTTTAGTTGAAGCAAGAATGTTAGCCAAATTAGTGTGAGAATTCCCTGTTTTTTTCCTGAATAATGCTACGGAATAAAGCCTTGGGACATTTTACTACATTAAAGGTGCTATATAAATGCAAGTTGTTGTTGTTGGGATCTTTAATAATCACATAAATAGGCAGGCATGGTCTTCAGTTTACATCTCAAAAACATGTCAGGACCTCTGACAATACTGCAGTCCTGCAGCATTAGCTAACTTATGTGCTTAAGTCTTTTAAGTAAGGCTTAAACTCATAACCTTCTGACTGAGAGGTGAGCGTGCCATAGAAGCATATTGTTAACACTTTTAACAATTAAGTCCAGTACTTGGAAAGGAGCAGACATGGTCACAAAGGCCAAAGTAGTTACCTAAGTTCCATATGAAGAGAAGAAAGCCTGAATCACATCCACAAGTTGCCTCGAAACATGACTGGTGCTGAAAGCTGTAAACTGAACCTTATGCTACTTCAAAGGAAAGTGGGAGGAGCTATCTTTTGACACCATTGTCTATCAAGATGATGGGACTGTAGTCCACATCAGCAATGTTGTGGTTACTGCTTGGGTGGATTCCAGGAAAGTTCCCTGGAGACTACCACCGTCTCTCTCAAAGTGTAAAGCACATATTGGTTCCTTAATCACCTGATCTCAGTCCATGCTATTTTTTCCTCGGGGGTTATCTGAAGGATCTGGCACATGTGTGTCGACATCCGAAGTGCCCTGGAGCAACTTAAGGTCAGTATCAAACCTGAAATCTGGAGAATCCCCTGACATGCAATTTTAAGAGCTGTAAGCTGTAATGTGGTAAGCAGAGATCAAGCACTCTAAACAGCTGGCAACACCTAGTTAACGTGTTGGTTTCCACTCAGTATACATATTTAACACAAAGCTGCCAATCTTTCTTTTCAACGGAGGTCTTTGACTTTGCAATTTGATGTAAATGATAACATAATTCACTGTTAAAAATGTTTTACTGTCTTCTTAGGATTCCTAAGTATTAGAGCAACCAATCATACAAAATACTGGGACACCATAAAGTGATAGAACTGGATTTACACCAATCATTCTCAATATGGTTACTTAGCAAACTAAGTCATGTCACTGTAAGTTGCTGCCAAGTCGCTTTCACACATCGTGTAAAGAAAGAAAAAAGGAAGACTCGCATTTATATAGCACCTTTCACGACCACCGGACATCTCAAAGTGCTTTAGACATAGACATAGACATAGAAAATAGATGCAGGAGTAGGCCATTCGGCCCTTCGAGCCTGCACCACCATTCAATATGATCATGGCTGATCATGCAACTTCAGTACCCCTTTCCTGCTTTCTCTCCATACCCCTTGATCCCTTTAGCCATAAGGGCCTAACTCCCTTTTGAACATATCCAACGAACTGGCCTCGACAACTTTCTGTGGTAGAGAATTCCACAGGTTCACAACTCTCTGAGTGAAGAAGTTTCTCCTCATCTCGGTCCTAAATGATCTCTTGGGAGAGGCAAAAACAGATTAAAACCCAGGCCAATTTGGGAGGGGGAAAAAAAAACTGGGAAATTCCTCTCTGACCCGCCTAGCCGATCGAAACTAGTCCAGGAGTCTAGTCAGCATTCACTGGCTGGTGTTCTTTCCGCAGTGATTGGTGATGGACTAGACACCCGATACAGAAAGCTACTTTACACTAGATTACATTTAACTCCCCTCTAACCCTTGCCGCCAGTTCCTTCTCCCTCAGTTCATCGACCATTGTTGTGATGTCGGGAAACAAGGCAGCCAATTTGCGCACAGCAAGCTCCCACAAAAAGCAATGTGATAATGAGCAGATAACCTGTTTTTTTATTATGTAGATTGAGGGATAAATATTGGCCAGGACACCGGGGATAACTCCCCTGCTCTTCTTTGAAATAGTGCCGTGGGATCTTTTACGTCAACCTGAGAGAGCAGCCGGGGCCTCGGTTTAATGTCTCATCGGAGACTCTATTTGAGAACAACAGTAGCAGAGACCTGTAAGAAGTTTGCCTGCTCATCCCCTCAGTTGCAGATGGTGATTGTTGTGGGAAAATGCAACGAAGGAGAGATGTAAATAGCTCGAAACAAATGTACAATATTAAATATGACTTAATTAATCCAGAACATGACTTTTTATTATATATATATTTGTTTAAAATGGCAAAACCAGCAAATGACACACAAACTCTTCTTTTGTATTATTTACCCTGAGGGATTATCAAACCGCTTGTTTAATTTTATAATTATTCAACACTATAAACACAGAAGGATGGATTCAAGCTGTTAGAATCATGGAGTCATAGAATGGTTACAGCACGGAAGGAGACCATTCAGCCCGTCGAACCCATACCGGCACTCTGCAAGACGTCAGCTAGTCCAAATCCCTCACCTTTCCCTGTATCCCTGCAAAAAGAAATTCCTTCAGGTACTTATCCAATTCTGTTTTGAAAGCCACGATGGAGAGTTCCTCCACCACCCTTTCAGGCAGTGCATTCCAGATCCCAACCACTCGCTGCGTAAAAAAGATTTTCCCCATGTCGACCTTTGGTTCTTTTTCCAATCGCCTTAAATCAGTGTCCTCTGATTCTTGACCCATCCGTTTAATAATGTACCTTTTTGGATTTCACTAAAAACTAAAATAATGCAACTTAACGTTTTGGAAAAGCAGTGCTGAACAATTTGCCTAGTTAGCCACTTGATGGCAATCTTGCTAAAAGATTATATTCCTAAAGAAATAGGTGCTGTTTGTTGCCTCAGGCATAATCCTTTTTGCCAAATGCCTTCAACATTTCTTGATCAAAAAGTGGGTAGTACCAATTTCAGGGATCAACGTTCTGTGCACCCAGGGCGCCTGAAAGGTATTTTTCAGGTGTCCGGAGCAGCTGCCTAAACTACAGGGAAACTAATGCCTGTTTTAGGGCCTCTCAGGGAAATTGAGCTGCCCATCGGGTCTGTTTCGCTCAGGTTTCCCAGATGTGATCAAAAAGGTGAATTTTATTTTCGTGGGTTTGATGCGGAGCCAGGAAGAGCAGGAATGCTGCTCACAGCTTCACAGCACTCCTGAGGGTCGCTGCTGGCCCACGATTGGCCTCTCTCTCCCCTCTCCCAGGGACTTAACTGTCGGCAAGGCAAGTGACCCAAGATTGATGTTTTAAAAATTGGCAAGCTACAGGTCTCAAAAGTAATGATAATGAGGTCCAAGGCCCAATTTCAGGCCGGCCTCAGACGTCCCACGTGGAGCGATTGGTTTGCGGCCATTTCATGCCCAAAAACACTCCTGGCCGGCCTCCCACATTCTGCCTTGAGTAAACTTGTGGTCATCCAAAACTCTGCTGCCCATATCCTAACTCACACTAAGTCCCACTCACCCATCAGCCCTGTTCCCGCTGACCTACATTGGCTCCCAGTTAAACAACGCCTCAATTTTTAAAATGTCATCCATGTTTTCAAATTCCTCCATGGTCTTGCCTCTCCCAATCTCTGTAACCTCCTCCAACACGACAACCCTCTAAATTCTCTGCGCTCCTCCAATTCTGGCAACTTGAGCAACCCCAATTTTAATCGCTCTACCATTAGTGGCCGTACCTTCAGATACCTAGGCCCTAAGCTCTGGAATTCCCTCCCTAAACCTCTCTCTCTCTCTACCTCTCTTTCCTCCTTTAAGATGCTCCTTAAAACCTACCTCTTTGGCCAAGTTTTTGGTCACCTGCCCTAATATCTCCTTATGTACCTCCATGTCAGATTTTGTTTGCTAACACTCCTGTGAAGCGCGTTGGGACGTTTTACTATGTTAAAGGCACTATATTAATACACGTTGTTGTTGCTGTTGTAAAACAGGGTCACGGGAATTTCCATCTCAAGAAGTTTTCATTTTGAAGTTACCCAATGAGGTGTGGGGCTCAGTATACCTCCTTTGTCTGATTTTAATCAGTGCTTTCATTGATTTTCATTTTCAGTGTTACACCAACTTTAAGGCACCTGAGTGATTAATCATAATTGGGCTCTTGTTGAATCCTGGAGCAATTTGATGTGTGAATGTTTTTACCACTGTATTTGCCTGTTTACCCGCTCAGCTGATAGAGTACTGGATTTCTGTTCAGAGGCCTCAAACCTAAATTCCATTATCAGCTTATTTTGATGGAAAAACCAGCAAGTACCACTTTTAGAACCATACTCTACGTGGGTCAGTACAGAGACCAGTCCTGTCTACTGGTGCTATATTATATAGGTGTACAATATTAGATTATAGACTGGGGCATATTTATAAGAGATATCTGAGAATAAGGTCCATATTATGTTTTTGATGTTGACAGAGTGGTTTTTGGGGCATTGGTGAATAAAATGGTACTGGGTGGGGAAGTGATTGGTTTGATGCACACATACCAATCTACAAAACTCGAAAAAGCTGACAAACTATTTTAAAAGATGTGGAAACTCAAACAACAATGTACAACTGAAAACCAGCCCTGAACAGAATCCTGTGGTCTACTGCTTCAAGCAGACTGAATACATTAAATTCCTTTTTATTTATGGATTTTTATTAATGTTTTGGGATCTGCAAATCAGTTTGTTTTTCTGTAAACCTGGAACTCAATGGCCTCATATATATTTTTTAAGATTGGGATGTGGGCAACCCGAGCAAGGTAGCATTTATTACCCATCCCTAGCTGCTCTGAGCTTGTTAAGGGGAGTAGTGGTAGGTTCCCATCCCTGAAGGGCATTAGTGAAATAGTTGTGCTTTTAAGGCAATCCAATCATTTGTACTGATACTAGTCCTCAAATGAACAGATTTATTGAATTCAATCTCTCAATTTACCATGGAGGGATTTGAATTAACAATCTCTGGATTGCTTCTCCAGGACTATTAACAGTCCTTGCAGAGTCCTTACAGGTCATTACAAAGTCATGGTTGCAAGGTGACCAAGGCTGGGAACAAAATATTCAGGGGTATTTGACAATTCGGAAGGATAGAGAGAAAGGAAAAGGAGATGGGGTAGCTCTGTTAATAAAGGATGAGATCAGTGTGTTATTGGCTCAGAAGATCCAGATGTTGAATCAGTTTGGGCGGAGATAAGGAATAATAAGGGGGGAAAAAAATCACTGGTGGGTGTAGTCTATAGACCCCCTAACAGTAGCTACATTGTTGGATGGAGTATGAATCAAGAAATAATGGAGGCTTGTAAAAAAGGAACAGCAATAATCATGGGCGATTTTAACCTACATATTGATTGGACAAAGCAAATTGGCCAGGGTAGCCTTGAGGATGAGTTCATAGAGTGTATCCAGGATAGTTTCCTTGAACAGTATGTCACGGAACCAACCAGGGAGCAGGCTATCTTGGATTTGGTATTGTGTAATGAGACAGGATTAATAAATGATCTCCTAGTAAAGGATCCTCCAGGAATGAGTGACCATAACATCGTTGAATTTCAATTTCAGTTGGCGAGTGAGAAAGTTGGATCTCAAGCCAGTATCCTAAGCGTAAACAAAGGAGACCACAAAGGTATAAAGGCAAAGTTGGCTAAATTGGACTGTGAAAATAGATTAAAGCGTGGGACGGTTGATGAGCAGTGGCAGACATTTAAGAAAATATTTCATAACTCTCAACAAAAATATATTCCAATGAGAAGGAAAGACTGTAAGAGAAGGGATAATCATCTGTGGCAAATTAAGGAAATAAGGGATGGTATCAAATTGAAAACAAGAGCATGCAAAGTGGCAAAGGCTAGTGGGAGGCCAGAGGATTGTGAAACTTTTAAAGGCCAGCAAAGAATGACTAAAATAATAATAGCGAGGCATTATGCGAAAAATGAGCACAAAATATAAAAACATATAGTAAGAGTTTCTACAGGTAAATAAAAAGGAAAAAAATGGCAAAAGTAAATGTTGGTCCTCTAGAGGATGAGACTGGGGAATTAATAATGGGGAACAGGGAAGTGGCAAAGACTTTGAACAAATATTTTGTATCGGTCTTCATGGTAGAAGACACTAAAAACATCCCAATAGTGGATAATCAAGGGGCTATAGGGAGGAAGGAACTTAATACATTCACTATCACTAAAGAAGTAGTACTCAGTAAAATAATGGGACTAATGAGAAAGGACTAATTAGCAATCTTGTTGTGCGAGGCCCCTTGGGGAAGAGTGACCATAACATGGAAGAATTCTTTATTAAGATGGAGAGTGACACAGTTAATTCAGAAAATAGGGTCCTGATCTTAAGGAAAGTTAATGTCGATGGTTTGAGGCGTGAATTGGTTAGAATAGACTGGCAAATCATACTTAAAGGGTTGACGGTGGATAGGCAATGGCAAACATTTAAAGATCACATGGATAAACTTCAGCAATTGTACATCCCTGTCTGGAGTAAAAATAAAACGGGAAAGGTGGCTCAACCGTGGCTAACAAGGGAAATTAAGGACAATGTTAAATACAAGGAAGAGGCATATAAATTGGCCAGAAAAAGCAGCAAACCTGAGGACTGGGAGAAATTTAGAATTCAGCAGAGGAGGACAAAGGGTTTAATTAAGAGGGGGAAAATAGAGTACGAGAAGAAGCTTGCCGGGAACATAAAAACTGACTGCAAAAGCTTCTATAGATAAGTGAAGAGAAAAAGATTAGTGAAGACAAACGTAGGTCCCTTGCAGTCAGATTCAGGTGAATTTATAATGGGGAACAAAGAAATGGCAGGCCAATTGAACAAAGACTTTGATTCTGTCTTCACGAAGGAAGACACAAATAACCTTCCGGAAGTACTAGGGGACCGAGGGTCTAGTGAAAAGGAGGAATTGAAGGATATCCTTATTAGGTGGGAAATTGTGTTAGGGAAATTGATGGGATTGAAGGCTGATAAATCCCCAGGGCCTGATAGTCTGCATCCCAGAGTATTAAGGAAGTGGCCTTAGAAATAATGGATGCATTGGTGATCATTTTCCAACAGTCTATCAACTCTGGATCAGTCCCTATGGACTGGAGGGTAGCTAATGTAACACCACTTTTTAAAAAGGGAGGGAGAGAGAAAGCGGGTAATTATAGACTGGTTAGCCTGACATTAGTGGTGGGGAAAATGTTGGAATCAATTATTAAGAATGAAATAGCAGCGCATTTGGGAAGCGGTGACAGGATCAGGCCAAGTCAGCATGGATTTATGAAGGGGAAATCATGCTTGACAAATCTTATGGAATTTTTTGAGGATGTAACTAGTAGAGTGAACAAGGGAGAACCAGTGGATGTAGTGTATTTGGACTTTCAAAAGGCTTTTGACAAGGTCCCACACAAGAGATTGGTGTGCAAAATCAAAGCACATGGTATTGGGGGTAATATACTGACGTGGATAGAGAACTGGTTGGCAGACAGGAAGCAGAGAGTCAGGATAAACAGGTCCTTTTCAGAATGGCAGGCAGTGACTAGTAGGGTGCCGCAGGGCTCAGTGCTGGGACGCCAGCTCTTTACAATATACATCAATGATTTAGATGAAGGAATTGAGTGTAATATCTCCAAGTTTGCAGATGACACTAAACTGGGTGGCGGTGTGAGCTGTGAAGGGGACGCTAAGAGGCTGCAGGGTGACTTGGACAGGTTAGGTGAGTGGGCAAGTGCATGGCAGATGCAGTGTAATGTGGACAAATGTGAGGTTATCCACTTTGGGGGCAAAAATGCGAAGACAGGATATTATCTGAATGGCGACAGATTAGGAAAAGGGGAGGTGCAACGAGACCTGGGTGTCAAGGTTCATCAGTCATTGAAAATTGGCATGCAGGTACAGCAGGCAGTGAAGAAGGCAAATGGTATGTTGGCCTTCTTAGCTAGGGGATTTGAGTATAGGAGCAGGGAGGTCTTACTGCAGTTGTACAGTGCCTTGGTGAGGCCACACCTGGAATGTTGTGTTCCGTTTTGGTCTCCTAATCTGAGGAAGGACGTTCTTGCTATTGAGGGAGTGCAGCGAAGGTTCACCAGACTGATTCCCGGGATGGCTGAACTGACATATGAGGAGAGACTGGATCAACTGGGCCTTTATACATTGGAGTTTAGAAGGATGAGAGGGGATCTCATAGAAACATATAAGATTCTGACGGGACGGGACAGGTTAGATGTGGGTAGAATGTTCCCAATGTTGGGGAAGTCCAGAACCAGGGGACACAGTCTAAGGATAAGGGATAGGCCATTTAGGACTGAGTTGAGGAGAAACTTCTTCACTCAGAGAGTTGTTAACCTGTGGAATTCCCTGCCGCAGAGAGTTGTTGATGCCAGTTCATTGGATATATTCAAGAGGGAGTTAGATATGGCCCTTACGGCTAAGGGGATCAAGAGGTATGGAGAGAAAGCAGGAAAGGGGTACTGAGGGAATGATCAGCCATGATCTTATTGAATGGTGGTGCAGGCTCGAAGGGCTGAATGGCCTACTCCTGCACCTATTTTCTATGTTTCTAAAGGCAGACAAGTCCCCTGGACCTGATGGCTGGCAACCTAGGGTCATAAAAGAAGTGGCTGCAGAGATAGTGGATGCATTGGTTGTAATCTACCAAAATTCTCTGGATTCTGGGAAGGTCCCAGCGGATTGGAAAACTGCAAATGTAACGCTTCTATTTAAAAAAGGAGGCAGACAGAAAGCAGAAAACTATACACCAGCTGGCTTAAATTTTCTCATTGGGAAAATGTTGCTGTACATTATTAAGCAGGATATTTGGAAAAGCATGAAAGGAAAATCATGTTTAAAAAATTTCCTTGAGTTCTTTGAGGATGACTCAGAGACTAGTGTCCTGAACTTGGGGAAAGGTAACTTCGATGGTATGAGACGTGAATTGGCTAGAATAGACTGGCAAATGATACTTAAAGGGTTGACGGTGGATAGGCAATGTCAAACATTTAAAGATCACATGGATGAACTTCAACAATTGTACATCCCTGTCTGGAG
Source organism: Pristiophorus japonicus (assembly GCF_044704955.1). NCBI lineage: Eukaryota > Metazoa > Chordata > Chondrichthyes > Pristiophoridae > Pristiophorus > Pristiophorus japonicus. Next base: position 102,961,667 of record NC_091987.1, read on the forward strand.
TAAAAATAAAATTGGGAAGGTGGCTCAACCGTGGCTAACAAGGGAAATTAAGGATAGTGTTAAATCCAAGGAAGAGGCATATAAATTGGCCAGAAAAAGTAGCAAACCTGAGGACTGGGAGAATTTTGTAATACAGCAGAGTAGGAAAAAAGGGTTTAATTAGGACGGGGAAAATAGAGTATGAGAGGAAGTTTGCTGGGAATATAAAAACCAACTGCAAAAGCTTCTATAGATATGTGAAGAGAAAAAGATTAGTGAAAACAAATGTAAGTCCCTTGCAGTCAGATTCAGCTGAAGAAATGGTGGGCCTGTTAAACAAATACTTTGGTTCTGTTTTCACGAAGGAAGACACAAATAACCTTCCGGAAATATTAGGGGACCGAGGGTCTAGTGAGAAGGAGGAACTGAAGGATATCCTTATAAAGCAGAAAATTGTGTTCGGGAAATTGATGGGATTGAAGACCGATAAATCCATGGGGCCTGATAGTCTGCATTCCAGAGTATTTAAGGAAGTAGCCTTAGAAATAGTGGATGCATTGGTGATCATTTTCCAACAGTCTATTGACTCTGGATCAGTTCCTATGGACTGGAGGGTAGCTAATGTAACACCACTGTTTAAAAAAGGAGGGAGAGAGAAAACAGGTAATTATAGACCGGTTAGCCTGACATCAGTAGTGGGGAAAATGTTGGAATCAATTATTAAAGATGAAATAGAAGCACATTTGGAAAGCAGAGACAGGATCGGTCCAAGTCAGCATGGATTTATGAAAGGGAAATCATGCTTGACAAATCTTCTGGAATTTTTTGAGGATGTAACTAGTAGAGTGGACAAGGGAGAACCAGTGGATGTAGTGAATTTGGACTTTCAAAAGGCTTTTGACAAGGTCCCACACGAGAGATTGGTGTGCAAAATCAAAGCACATGGTATTGGGGTTAATGTACTGACGTGGATAGAGAACTCATTGGCAGACAGGAAGCAGAGAGTCGGGATAAATGGGTCCTTTTCAGAATGGCAGGCAGTGACTATTGGAGTGCCGCGGGGCTCAGTGCTGGGACCTCAGCTCTTTACAATATACATTAATGATTTAGATGAAGGTATTGAGTGTAATATCTCTAAGTTTGCAGATGACACTAAACTGGGTGGCGGTGTGAGCTGTGAAGAGGATGCTAAAAGGCTGCAGGGCGACTTGGACAGGTTAGGTGACTGGACAAATGCATGGCAGATGCAGTATAATGTGGATACATGTGAGGTTATCCATTTGGGGGCAAAACCACAAAGGCAGAATATTATCTGAATGGCGCCAATTAGGAAAGGGGAGGTGCAACGAGACCTGGGTGTCATGGTTCATCAGTCATTGAAAGTTGGCATGCAGGTACAGCAGGCGGTGAAGAAGGCAAATGGTATGTTGGCCTTCATAGCTAGGGGATTTGAGTATAGGAGCAGGGAGGTCTCACTGCAGTTGTACAGAGCCTTGGTGAGGCCTCATCTGGAATATTGTGTTCAGTTTTGATCTCCTAATCTGAGGAAGGACATTCTTGCTATTGAGGGAGTGCAACGAAGGTTCACCAGACTGATTCCCGGGATGGCGGGACTGACCTATGAGGAGAGACTGTATCAACTGGGCCTTTATACACTGGAGTTTAGAAGGATGGGAGGGGATCTCATAGAAACTTATAAGATTCTGATGGGACTGGACAGGTTAGATGCGGGAAGAATGTTCCTGATGATGGGGAAGTCCAAAACCAGGGGACACAGTCTTAGGATAAGGGGTAGGCCATTTAGGACTGAGATGAGGAGAAACTTTTTCACTCAGGGAGTTGTTAACCTGTGGAATTCCCTACCGCAGAGAGTTGTTGATGCCAGTTCATTGGATATATTCAAGAGGGAGTTAGATATGACCCTTATGGCTAAAGGGATCAAGGGGTATGGAGAGAAAGCAGGAAAGAGGTACTGATGGAATGATCAGCCATCATTTTATTGAATGGTGGTGCATGCTCGATGGGCCGACTGGCCTACTCCTGCACCTATTTTCTATGTTTATATGTTTCTATGTATCGAGCAGGATCATTAAGGGGAAACAGTGGATGTGGTGTATTTGGATTTCCAGAAGGCATTCGATAAGGTGCCACATAAAAGGCTACTGCACAAGATAAAAGTTCACACGTTTGGGGGTAATCTTCATCATCATCTGTTGTGTATGTATATACCCTGTGCACTCAATGTACAATTACATAAGACCACTGAATGTATCTTCACACTGTCTACACTATGCCTGTACCACCAGAGGGTGCAACTGGTGAAGACCTAGGGTTCACCTGCACACTGCAGGTAACCAAGTATAAAAGGGAGCTCACCTTACTGTACCCTCATTCAGGAGCTGCAATAAATGGACTAAGGTCACCACAGTTCAAGTGCAATACCTTACCTCGTGGAGTCATTACGAGCGTGCTTACAGACACAATAACTGGCGACGAGATTACGAATTTCCACGTGAAAACTGGCTAACCTTGGCAACTTCCAATAATTCTCTGATGGGGAAGATTGAGATGCCTTTGCAGAAAGGCTCGAACACTACTTCATTGCGAACGACCTGGCTGTAGATACACCGACCTCGCTGGCTGATAAGTGCAGAACTATCCTGCTCAGCAGTTGTGGGCCCACCGTTTATGGCCTTGTCAGGGACTTACTAGCCCCAGAGAAGGCGACAACCAAAACATACGCGGAGCTTGTAATTATGATACAGGAACAGCTGAAGCCTAAAGAGAGCATCCTCACAGCCAGACACCGGTTTTACACACAACGGCAGCCGGAAGGCCAAGAAATCGCAAAATATGCTGCAGACCTGAGACGATTGGCTGCACCATGTGATTTTGGCGACCACCTCACCGAAGCACTGAGGGACATCTTTGTTATTGGAATCGCCACGAGAGCCTCCTCCACAGGCTGCTCTCTGCAGACACCATGGTCAACCTGCAGAAGGCAATCAACATCAGCCAGGCATTCATGGGCTCGGCCTGCGATTCCAAGAGGATGATGACCACCTCCAGGACTTTAACCTGAAAAGTACCGTGAACCGACTGGTGCCTTTTAGAGGCAAGACTGCTACACCGAGTACAGCAACCCCGAGTCCGCCACATGGGGCCAACCGGCCAGCCCCATGCTGGCGCTGTGGAGGAAATCACAGGGTCCACCAGTGCTGATACAGAGACTATACTTGCAAAGGCTGTAACACTAAAGGCCATCTCCAGCGAATGTGTAAAAGAAATTTTACTCACCGAGTCGCTGAAGAGTTAGAAACATAGAAACATAGAAAATAGGTGCAGGAGTAGGCCATTCAGCCCTTGGAACCTGCACTACTATTCAATAAGATCATAGCTTTTCATTCACCTCAGTATCCCTTTCCTGCTTTCTCTCCATACCCCTTGATCACTAGCCACCACACGGGCTTGACAGAGCTAGGTCTTGGTCCAGTGGTAAGGATTACCCAAGACAACTGGAGACCTGCTCTGCTGCACGGACCTAGTGCGCACACATATTGCAGTGTGGGCTAGCCCATGCTGCCCCTGAGTCCCTGGCCCCGAACTCACGCCTCCCCTGGGCCCTGATCACAACCCTCCACAGTCTCTCACAGCTCCTTTGCCCGTCTCGCCACTCCTGTTGCATCTGCGCATGCTCCAATCACCGACCTGGACCTTGTAATATATTAGCATGGATAGAGGATTGGCTAACTAACAGAAAACAGAGAGTTGGGATAAACGGGTCATTTTTTGGTTGGCAAACAGTGACTAGTGGGGTGTCGCAGGGATCAGTGCTGGGGCCTCAACTATTTACAATCTATTTTAATGAATTGGATGAAGGGACCGAGCGTAATGTAGCCAAGATTGCTGATGATACAAAGATCGGTGGGAGAGCAAATTGTGAGGAGGACACAAGAAATCTGCAAAGGGATAGAGGCAGACTAAGTGTGTCTGCAAACATTTGGCAGATGAAGTATAATGTGGGAAAATATGAGGTTATATAATTTGGCAGAAAAAATAGAAAAGCAAATTATAATTTAAATGGAGACAAATTGCAAAGTGCTGCAGTGCAGAGGGACCTGCAGGTCCTTGTGCATGAAACACAAAAAGTTAGTATGCAAGTACAGCAAGTAATCAGGAAGGCAAATGAAATGTTGGTCTTTATTGCAAGGGTGATGGAGTATAAAAGAAGGGAAGTCCTGCTACAACTGTACAGGGTATTGGTGAGGCCACACCTAGAGTACTGCATGCGGTTTTGGTCTCCGTATTTAAGGAAGGATATACTTGCATTGGAGGTTGTTCAGAGAAGATTCACTAGGTTGATTTCGGAGATGAGAGGGGTGACTTGTGAAGATAGATTGAGTAGGTTGGGCCTATACTCATTGGAGTTCAGAAGAATGAGAAGTGAACTTATCGAAATATATAAGGTAATGAGGGGGCTCGACAAGATGGATACAGAGAGGATATTTCCACTCATAGGGGAAACTAAAACTAGGGGACATAGTCTCAGAATAAGGGGCTGCCCATTTAAAACTGAGATGAGGAGGAATTTCTCCTCTCAGAGGGTTGTAAATCTATGGAATTCTCTGCCCCAGAGAGCTATGGAGGCTGGGTCATTGATTATATTTAAGGCAGAAATAGACAGATTTTTGAGCAATAAGGGAGTAAAGGGTTATGGGGAGCAGGCAGGGAAGTGGAGCTGAGTCCACGATCAGATCAGCCATGATCTTGTTAAATGGCGGAGCAGGCTCGAGGGGCCAAATGGCCTACTCCTACTCCTATTTCTTATGTTCTTATGTTCTTGTAACCACAAGAACATAAGAACATAAGAAATGCTAGCAACGACCCCCCCTCCCCCCCCCATCGCTCCACAATGCATGGAAAAAAGAAGTTAACTTTGGACTGCAATGGAATGTGAACTTAAAAAAAAATTTGTTCATGGGATGTGGGCCTCGCTGCCAAGGCCAGCATTTATTTCCCATCCCCAATTGCCCTTGAGAAGATGATGGTGAGCCGCCTTCTTGAACCACCGCAGCCCGCATGTTGAATGTACTCCCATAGTGCTGTTGGCGAGGGAGTTCCAGGATTTTGACCCAGCGACGATGTAGGAATGGCGATATACTTCCAAGTCAGGATGGCGTGTGACTTGGAACGGAACTTGGAGGTGGTGGTGCTCCCATGAGCCTACTGCCCTGGTCCTTCTAGGTGGTAGAGGTCACGAGTTTGGGAGGTGCTGCCGAAGAAGCCTTGGCAAGTTGCTGCAGTGCATCTTGTGGATGATACACACTGCAGTCATGGTATGCCAGTTGTGGAGGAAGTGAATGTTTAAGGTGGTGCATGGGGTGCCAATCGAGCAGGCTGCTTTGTCCTGGATGGTGTCGAGCTTCTTGAGTGTTGTTGGAGCAGCACTCATCCAGGCAAGTGGAGATTATTCCATCACACTCCTGACTTGTGTCTTGTAGATGGTGGAAAGGCTTTGGGGAGTCAGGAGGTGAGACACTCGCCACAGAATACCCAGCCTCTGACCTGCTCTTGTTACCACAGTATTATGTGGCAAGTCCAGTTAAGTTTCTGGTCAATGGTGACCCCTAGGATGTTGATGATGGGGGATTCGGCGATGATATGGCATTGAATGTCAAGGGATGGTGGTTAAACTCTCGCTTGTTGGAGATAGTCATTGCCTGACACTTGTGTGGTGCGAATGTTATTTGCCGCTTATCAGCCCAAGCCTGAATGTCAGCCAGGTCTTGCTGCATGCGGGCATGGAGTGCTTCATTATGTGAGGAGTTGTGAATGGCACTGAACACATGAGTGAACATCCCCACTTTTGACCTTATGATGGAGGGAAGGTCATTAATGAAGCGGCTGAAGATTTTTGGGCCTAGGACACTGTCCTGAGGAACTCCTGCAGCAATATCCTGGGGCTGTTGTGATTGACCTCCAACCACCAGAACCATCTTCCTTATCATGACTTAAGCTGCAGCTGAGTTACATTATGTTATCAGTAGTTACACTAGGATAACCTTTCATATTCTTGCTGTTAGCGATCAGGCTACCCCGTAACCTTCTCAGCTGCAGTGAAAATCCTTTCATGTAATGAACTGTAATTTCTCATTCCTGTAACTTCACAGTAAATTTAACTTGCACTTTTTCCATTGCTTTTAAAATCCTTCCTGTAGTGGGGATGCCCAGAAATATAAAAAAATGGATGGCAATAAAATGTTGGCAGGCATCCGATGTACTTCAACACATTGGGTGTGTACTCAGCCGGAAAATCAGGTGAAGAAGCCTGAGCCCAGTGACTGTAAAGCAGATTGGGAGCCCGGCCCATTTTTGTGTCATTTGGTTCTTGAGCTTTAATTAAGTGAGGTGCCGACCCATAATGTGACTGAGGCTCCAGCCAGACAGTGGCTATTTGGGATGGTGAGGATGCCATATTCAAAAATAATCAATTACTCCTGACCTTTGCGCCCCTCTAGTACACATCCCTTTGACCAAAGGCACCTTTGAGTATCCCCTGACCTCCCATAACCCTTGGCCCCTTGCTTGATGTCCCTCTTCCCAGCCATTTTCTTGAACCGCAGCAGTCCATGTGGTGAAGGTATTCCCACATGCTGTTAGGGAGGGAGTTCCAGGATTTTGACCCAGCAACGAGGATGGAACAGCGATATATTTCCAATTCAGGGTGTCATGTGACTTGAAGTGGAACTTGGAGGTGGTGGTATTCCCATGAGTCTGTTGCCCTTGTCCTTCTTGGTGGTAGAGGTCGCAGGTTTGGGAGGTGCTGCCGAAGAAGCCTTGGCGAGTTGCTGCAGTGCATCTTGTAGATGGTACACACTGCAGTCATGGTATGCCAGTGGTGGAGAGAGTGAATGTTTAAAGTGGTGGATGGGGTGCCTGGCGCATGATGGGCAGTTCTTTACTGGCTGTTGCTGCCTGACAGCGTGGCCCCGCCATTCCTGCCACGTAATCTGAGATATGTCCAGAATGCCAGCATATTATGCAAATGTGTTGCCCTCATTTTATCTGACTAGTGTCGGGATGGTCAGTCTGTATCAATGGGCTCAAAATTGCCCAGGAGTTGCTCCGTTTTTTTTGGAGCAACTTGATTTTTCTTAAAAATCCACATTTTACACATTCAATTTGCGCCAGTGTAAGTGAGTTAGTTAGGAATTTTCTGGTTTAGTTTTTTTTTCAAAAGCGGGTGTTACCAGCCACCTATACCCATTTTGGCCATTTAGGCCACTTTGGCCAGCAAATAGTTACTCCAAACTTACCTAGGCCAGCGTATGTGGCCACTTGTGGACGCACAGAAAACCCTTGCGGAGAGTTAAGAAATCAGCGCAGGTAGGTACATCGGAGGCCAGCAGAACTTAATGACTTGACTAAAGAATGTGAGTAGGATCAAACAGCTATACAGGACATCATATGACAAACCTCGCAAAGTTAATTTACTATACAACAGAAGCATTCATGTAGGCTTAAATTACAAAAATAAAAGAAGTAAAAGATAGTTGAATTAAATTGTCCTAATCTCACAACTAATTTAATCAACTATTTGTTTGCAATGATTACTCTGGGCCAAAATTGATCCCTATTATCGAAATAAAGTCTACTTCAAAAAATAAGATATTCTCTCAGTGTTCCTCCATCACTTATGTTCATCAGCCCCACCCACTCTCCCATGCTCTCCTGCCCATCAGGGGGTGGGAGGTTACAACTGAGGCCATTGATACTGTACTACACTGACGTTAAACACTGCCTCAGACCCACTTTTTTGGGGATTGGCAAAGTGGTAATGTTGTCTCCCCCCTCCCCGAAATGTATCCAGTGATTCCGCTACACGATAATTAAAGAAAGTGATTCGGCACAACGACAATCCCACAGCAAACCCCCATGGACTTCAGCCCTTACTATGTGCAGTGTGATTTCTGCCCCACTACTGTAATTCTGCAAAAAGTCCCAAATGGAGAGGATATGACAGTTTCTGGGTGGCAGCACATCATTGCTTATGCCAACAAATCATTACCTGCCACAACAATTCTTAGCAAACATTAACATAATGAGCAGCAAACAGCAATGCTATTCAAACAAAGACCAAGAGATAAAATACTGAACTGGAGCTTTCAAGCTAGCTTCAAATTGGAGAGCTGCATAGTTCCAGTCATACTTGGAATCACATTTTAAAATAACCGAACACCAGCTAACTGCTTCCCGTATTCTGCAATAATTATGGAGTTGTGTACTTAATTATAAACGTACTACAACACGCCACTGCAGCCGCACGATCTCGATGTCCAGTCCGAACGAGGCATTTTCTCCTGCAGTGGGATGGCCTGTGGGTAGACCACTCGGCCTGGGATAGAGGCTGGATGCATCGGATCCCATGCTGCAGCATGCATACTAAAAGGCTGGGGGCAGGAGCTACTGCGCATGCGCGCACACTCCAATGTGCATGTGCAGACGTCGCGGCATTGTTTACAGCGCGGGATGCTGGCTCCGTCCCCGACCCGACTGGCCACGCTGCATGAAGACCTGGGAGAGGCGGACAGCATCCAAAGTAGGGACCGAATTTTTTGGAGCAGTTTTCCACGCAGAAAGTCGGCACATCTCCCGTGAGTGTGCCGAAAAAACGGATGGGCCAATTTTGAGCCCAATAGCCCCAGTATTCAAACTGTGGCATAGCTAAGGTTTACACAAGTTTAGCATCCCTTCCTTGCTTTTGTATTCAATGCTATTAGTTACAAAATCAAGGATTCACTTAGCCGTTCTCTATTTGTACTGCTGCTTTTAATGGTGTACTTATCTGCACATCAAGGTACCTTCTCCTCTTCTCATTTAAAATCATACCATTTAAGATGTACCGTCTACTCCTATCCTTACGTCCAAAATGCATTAAGTTCACATTTCTCTACAGTCACTGCAATGGTCACCTATCTGCCCATCCTTTTGGCCTGTCTACATTTGCCTCGACTTTTCCCATACCCAATTTGGTACGGCAAGCAGAGAATTATAAAAAGGGATGAATTTCCATCTGGGAGCAATATTCAAATCTTCAATGCACGATTCTTCAGGATTGCCTCCTTCTTGTCTTACTTGTAAACATTTCTGGTGCATGGCCACAGTTCGGTCAGAGCAGGAGTCGACTTTTGCTAATACCAATTTCAAGAACGTTTCAAATCTGTCATCTACCGTCTTAAAAGTAATATTGGGAAACGTCCCTCAGTCTGAATAAATTGAAAGGATCTCCGAAGAAAAGTAAGTGAATCACTCAGATTTAATATAAAATCAGAGAGTAACTGAGAAAGAATTTCTGCAGGTTACATATTGAATGAGAATCTCAAAGGCTGTCAATGATTTAATTGTAAACTAAACTGAATTCAAAAATTAGTTGCATTTCTTTGCTGTTCTCTCTTTCAAGTTCTTTTTCAACTGTATCCAGGACTGATTGCAAACTTGACAGATATTCCCTATGGTCCCCACCATTTTCTAAATACCTGTTTTTTTTTCTGCAGGTTGGTACAATCTTACCATGCACCTATCTCAATTATATTTTTGCCCATCAGTCATTTAAAAAAAAATATTGTTCCGAGAAAATTCAAACAATAAGGTTTTAAAACTTTAATAAAGAGCGCATTGTTCTTTAATATTTCTTCTCAGTTATTTACATAATTGGGACTAATCATTTTTTTAAATACACAATTTGCCTTACTCTTAAGAGGAAGTATTCAGTTAAACATTGGCACCAATAATCAAATTTTTCTCAGGAAGCTAAAGGTTAAAGGTTAATTAATCACTCCCAAATGTCCTTTAAAATAAATGTAGTACTTTATAGACTGGAGTAGTGTATATTGTGTGTAAAAACAGTTGAATTATTTCAGTCTTCTGAGAAATTGTGACATTACTTCAGGTGTTGTGTTTCCTGTCTCACTGGGGATTAATTTACTGATTAAGCGCACCACAATAACTGAGCTGGATTCAACATTATAGATGGTTTATTTGTGCAGCAGTAGAGACTGGAGTTTAATGTCATAGTATAAATTGACTTTGGTATAAAGTTATGTTCATTCATTCAAAAAAAAATGACTTGCATTTATATAGCGCTTTTCATGACCTTCAAGCATTTTACAGCGAATTAAGTACTTTTTGAAGTGTAGTCACTGTTGTAATGTAGGAAATGCAGCCAATTTGCAGACAAGCAAGCTCTCACAAATAGCAGTATGATAATGACCAGATAATCTGTTTTTGTTATGTTGATTGAGGGATAAATATTGGCCAGGACAATGGGGATAACTCCCCTGCTCTTCTTCAAAATAGTGCCCCGGGATCTTTTACGTCCATCTGAGAGAACAGACAGGGCCTCGGTTTAATGTCTCATCTAAAAGGTGGCACCTCCGACAGCTTAAATTTTTGTGCTCAAGTCTCTAGGGTGGGACCCGACCCCACAACCTTCTAATTTAGAGGTGGGAATGCTGCCAACTCAGCCACAGCTGACACAGTAATACTGAATTAATACTAGTTACTTGACATTTTGTGAACTGACGTAGACTGATGGGAAATGCACTTCTTTTGTTTTTCTAATTACTTGAATGGGAATCATTTTCCAAATTCAGTCTTAATTTTCAAAATATAAATTCATTGTTCTGTGTACAAACGCCTGACAATACAAGCAAATAAGATCACATGTATTACAAGCAGGGGAAGCTGGCTAACAAAGCAGATTAGAACATTGCCCTTTCATCCCAGAGATCTAAGCGCAAGTCCAATTCACTCGAGGATTTCCTCTATCGCTGAGAGGATTCTGAGTGAAAAGATTATCAATTGCACCAACAAGTTCTTAATAAGTACAAGTGCTACAATTTGGGCTATGTCCCAAAAGCGTATTAATTCACTCTGCTAAAGTTGGCTTTCATAGCCAAGTCTGCACTTTGACCAATGACCTTATGTGCAAAATATCTTGGATATCAGATTGCAAGGAAAGAAATGAACCCTTATATGATTGGGGTATTTACAGGAAATAAAATAGGATTCCATATTGTTTTACCCTCTCTAAATTGATGGAGATATCCTGTTGCCGGACCATGCAGATCAGGCTAAAACTATTAATCGAACTCATTGTCGGAAGTAAACATATACAGAATAAAAGGGGATTAAACAGTAACATAGAAACATAGAAAGTAGGTGCAGGAGCAGAACATTCGGCCCTTTGAGCCTGCACCACCATTCAATATGATCATGGCTGATCATGCAACTTCGGTACCCCATTCCTGCTTTCTCTCCATGCCTCTTGATTCCTTTAGCCATAAGGGCCACGTCTAACTCCCTTTTGAATATATCTAGTGAACTGGCCTCAACAACTTTCTGTGGGAGAGAATTCCACAGGTTCACAATTCTCTGAGTGAAAAAGTTTCTCCTCATCTCGGTCCTAAATAGCTTACCCCTTATCCTTAGACTGTGATCCCTGGTTCTGGACTTCCCCAACATCAGGAACATTCTTCCTGCATCTAACCTGTCCAATCCTGTCAGAATTTTATATGTTTCTATGCGATCCCCTCTCATTCTTCTAAATTCCAGTGAATTTAAGCCTAGTCGATCCAGTCTTTCTTCATTTGTCAGTCCTGCCATCCCGGGAATCAGTTTGGTGAACCTTCACTGCACTCCCTCAATAGCAAGAATGTCCTTCCTTAGATTAGGAGACCAAAACTGCACATAATACTCAAGGTGTGGTATCACCAAGACCCTATACAACAGCAGTAAGACCTCCCTGCTCCTATACTCAAATCCCCTTGGTATGAAGTCTGACAAGCTGAATTTAGGGAGCTAGGAGTTAAATTAAAAAGTAGGACCTCAAAGGTAGTAATCTCTGGATTTCTACCAGTGCCACATGCTAATCAGAGTAGAGGGAGCAGGAGAGTTAGAATAAATACGTGGCTTGAGCAGTGGTGCAAGAGGGAGGGATTCAAATTCCTGGGACATTGGAACCAGTTCTGGGGGAAGTGGGACCTGTACAAAAGGGACGGTTTGCACTTGGGCAGGACTGGAACTGGTGTCCTACGGGTAACATTTGCTAATGCAGTTCAGGAGTGTTTAAAGTAATATGGCAGGGGGACAGCAACCTATGCAGCGAGGCAGGGCGAAGTAATATGGAGTCAGAAACAGATGGTAGAAAGGTAAAAAGCAATAGTGGAAGGCCGAGTAAACAAAGGCAAGAAACAAAAAGGGTCACACTACATCATAATTCTAAAAGGACAAAGGGTGTTAAAAAAACAAGCCTGAAGGCTTTGTGTCTTAATGCAAGGAATATCCGTAATAAGGTGGATGAATTAACTGTGCAAATAGATGTTAACAGATATGATGTGATTGGGATTACAGAGACGTGGCTCCAGGATGGGAACTCAACATCCAAGGGTATTCAACACTCAGGAAGGATAGAATAAAAGGAAAAGGAGGTGGGGTAGCATTGCTGGTTAAAGAAGAGATTAATGCAATAGTTAGCTTGGATGATGTGGAATCTATATGGGTAGAGCTGCAGAACACCAAAGGGCAAAAAACATTAGTGGGAGTTGTGTACAGACCTCCAAACAATGGTAGTGATGTTGGGGAGGGCATCAAACAGGAAATTAGGGGTGCATTCAATAAAGGTGCAGCAGTTATCATGGGTGACTTTAATATGCATATAGATTAGGCAAACCAAACAGGAAGCAATATGGTGGAGAAGGATTTCCTGGAGTGCATAAGCGATGGTTTTCTAGACCAATATGTCGAGGAACCAACTAGGGGAGAGGCCATCTTAGACTGGGTGTTGTGTAATGAGAGAGGATTAATTAGCAATCTTGTTGTGCGAGACCCCTTGGGGAAGAGTGACCATAATATGGTGGAATTCTACATTAAGATGGAGAATGAAACAGTTAATTCAGAGACCATGGTCCAGAACTTAAAGAAGGTTAACTTTGAAGGTATGAGGTGTGAATTGGCTAGGATAGATTGGTGAATGATACTTAAGGGGTTGACAGTGGATGGGCAATGGCAGACATTTAGAGACCGCATGGATGAACTACAACAATTGTACATCCCTGTCTGGTATAAAAATAAAAAAGGGAAGGTGGCTCAACCGTGGCTATCAAGGGAAATCAGGGATAGTATTAAAGCCAAGGAAGTGGCATACAAATTGGCCAGAAATAACAGCGAACCCAGGGACTGGGACAAATTTAGAACTCAGCAGAGGAGGACAAAGGGTTTGATTAGGGCAGGGAAAACAAAGTACGAGCAGAAGCTTGCAGGGAACATTAAGATGGACTGCAAAAGCTTCTATAGATATGTAAAGAGAAAAAGGTTAGTAAAGACAAATGTAGGTCCCCTGCAGTCAGAATAAGAGGAAGTCATAACGGGGAACAAAGAAATGGCAGACCAATTGAACAAGTACTTTGGTTCGGTATTCACTAAGGAGGACACAAACAACCTTCCCGATATAAAAGGGGTCAGAGGGTCGAGTAAGAAGGAGGAACTGAGGGAAATCCTTATTAGTCGGGAAATTGTGATGGGGAAGTTGATGGGATTGAAGGCCGATAAATCCCCAGGGCCTGATGGTCTGCATCTCAGAGTACTTAAGGAGGTGGCCTTGGAAATAGCGAATGCATTGACAGTCATTTTCCAACATTCCATAGACTCTGGATCAGTTCCTATGGAGTGGAGGGTAGCCAATGTAACCCCACTTTTTAAAAAAAGAGGGGAGAGAAAACAGGGAATTATAGACTGGTCAGCCTGACATTGGTAGTGGGTAAAATGATGGAATCAATTATTAAGGATGTCATAGCAGCGCATTTGGAAAGAGGTGACATGATAGGTCCAAGTCAGCATGGATTTGTGAAAGGGAAATCATGTTTGACAAATCTTCTGGAATTTTTTGAGGATGTTTTCAGCAGCGTGGACAAGGGAGAACCAGTTGATGTAATGTATTTGGACTTTCAGAAGGCTTTCAACAAGGTCCAACACAAGAGATTAATGTGCAAAGTTAAAGCACATGGGATTGGGGGTAGTGTGCTGATGTGGATTGAGAATGGTTGGCAGACAGGAAGCAAAGAGTAGGAGTAAATGGGTACTTTTCAGAATGGCAGGCACTGACTAGTCGGGTACCGCAAGGTTCTGTGCTGGGGCCCCAGCTGTTTACATTGTACATTAATGATTTAGACGAGGGGATTAAATGTAGTATCTCCAAATTTGCAGACGACACTAAGTTGGGTGGCAGTGTGAGCTATGAGGCTGCAGAGTGACTTGGATAGGTTAGGTGAGTGGGCAAATGCATGGCAGATGAAGTATAATGTGGATAAATGTGAGGTTATCCACTTTGGTGGTAAAAACAGAGAGACAGACTATTATCTGAATGGTGACAGATTAGGAAAAGTGGAGGTGCAACGAGACCTGGTGTCATGGTACATCAGTCATTGAAGGTTGGCATGCAGGTACAGCAGGCGGTTAAGAAAGCAAATGGCATGTTGGCCTTCATAGCGAGGAGATTTGAGTACAGGAGCAGGGAGGTGTTACTACAGTTGTACAGGGCCTTGGTGAGGCCACACCTGGAGTATTGTGTACAGTTTTGGTCTCCTAACTTGAGGAAGGACATTCTTGCTATTGAGGGAGTGCAGCGAAGGTTCACCAGACTGATTCCTGGGATGGCGGGAGTGACATATCAAGAAAGATTGGATCAACTGGGCTTGTATTCACTGGATTTCAGAAGAATGAGAGGGGACCTCATAGAAACGTTTAAAATTCTGATGGGTTTAGACAGGTTAGATGCAGGAAGAATGTTCTCAATTTTGGGGAAGTCCAGAACCAGGGGTCACAGTCTAAGGATAAGGGGTAAGCCATTTAGGACTGAGATGAGGAGAAACTTCTTCACCCAGAGAGTGGTGAACCTGTGGAATTCTCTACCACAGAAAGTTGTTGAGGCCAATTCACTAAATATATTCAAAAAGGAGTTAGATGTAGTCGTTACTACTAGGGGGATCAAAGGGTATGGCGAGAAAGCAGGAATGGGGTACTGAAGTTGCATGTTCAGCCATGAACTCATTGAATGGTGGTGCAGGCTCGAAGGGCTGAATGTCCTACTCCTGCACCTATTTTTTATGTTTCTATGTTTCTATGCCATTTGCCTTCTTTACTGCCTGCTGTACTTGCATGCCTACCTTCAATGACTGATGTACCATGACACCCAGGTCTCGTTGCACCTCCCCTTTTCCTAATCTGTCACAATTCGGATAATAATCTGCCTTCCTGTTTTTGCTACCAAAGTGGATAACCTCACATTTATCCACATTATACTGCATCTGCCATGCAGTTGCCCACTCACCTAACCTGTCCAAGTCCCCCTGCAGCCTCCTAGCATCTCCCTCGCAGCTCGCACTGCCACCCAGCTTAGTGTCATCTGCAAACTTGGAGATATTACATTCAATTCCTTCATCTAAATCATTAATGTATATTGTAAATTGCTGGGGTCCCAGCACTGAACCCTGCGGCACTCCTTTAGTCACTGCCTGCCATTCTGAAAAGGACCCGTTTATTCCCACTCTTTGCTTCCTATCTGCCAACCAGTTCTCTATTCACATCAATACATTACCCCCAATACCATGTGCCTTAATTTTGCACACTAATTTCTTGTGTGGAACCTTGTCAAAAGCCTTTTGAAAGTCCAAATACACTATATCCACTGGATCTCCCTTATCCACTCTACTAGTTACATCCTCAAAAAACTCGAGAAAATTTGTCAAGCATGATTTCCCTTTCATAAATCCATGCTGACTTGGACCGATCCTGTCACTGCTTTCAAAATGCGCTGCTATTACATCTTTAATAATTGATTCCAACATTTTCCCCATCACCGATGCCAGGCTAACTGATCTATAATTCCCTGTGTTCTCTCTCCCTCCTTTTTTAAAAAGTGGGGTTACATTAGCTACCCTCCAATCCATCGGAACTGAACCAGAGTCTATAGAATGTTGGAAAATGATCACCAATGCATCCACTATTTCTAGGGCCACTTCCTTAAGTACTCTGGGATGCAGACTATCAGACCATGGGGATTTATCAGCCTTCAGTCCCTTCAATTTCCCTTACACCATTTCCTGACTAATAAGGATTTCTCTCGGTCCCCTAGTAAAACAATAATAAGTACTTAACTTCAAACTGTCATGACTCATCATCATCATAGGCAGTCCCGTGGAATCGAGGAAGACTTGCTTCCACTCTTAAAATGAGTTCTTAGATGGCGGAACAGTCCAATACGAGAACCACAGTCCCTGTCACAGGTGGGACAGAAAGTCGTTGAGGGAAGGAGTGGATGGGACAGGTTTGCCGCACACTCTTTCCGCTGCCTGCGCTTGATTTCTGCATGCTTTCAGCGATGAGACTCGAGTTGCTCAGTGACCTCCCGGATGCACTTCCGTCTTTGGCCAGGGACTCCCAGGTGTCAGTGGGGATGTTGCACTTTATCAGGGAGGCTTTGAGGGTGTCCTTGTAACGCTTCCGCTGCCCACCTTTGGCTCGTTTGCCTTAAAGGAGTTCCAAGAGCACTTGCTTTGGGAGTCTCGTGTCTGTCATGCGAACTATGTGGCCTGTCCAGCGGAGCTGATCAAGTGTGGTCAGTGCTTCAATGATGGGGATGTTGGCCTGGTTGAGGGCGTTAATGTTGGTGCGTCTGTCCTCCCAGGGTGTTTGTAGGATCTTGCGGCGACATCGTTGGTGGTATTTCTCCAGCGACAACTATCGGAAAAATGCAGGGAACAGTGCCAGCCCTTATACATGGCCTTCTTCGACTTTACAAATGCCTTTGACACTGTCAACTGCGAGGGTCTATGGAGTGTCCTCCTCTGTTTCGGATGCCCCCAAAGTTTGTCACCATCCTCCGCCTGACTATACCAGTTCTTAATCTTCAGACTTGTTTTACACCAGTAGAGGAAAATTGGTGCCGGTATCTCCTTATCTGACCAGTTACCAATTTGGCCTGCTTTTCCAGGATAGCTTGACTCTGTCCTCAGCTTGTGATCTCGAGAAAGGACAGCTTTCATTTTAACACTATCAAGTTTGGAAATATCACTTGCCTATCCGCATATATGTAATGAAAGAACAAAGGAAGAAATTTGAAACAGCTTGTAATTTGAAACAAGATGGATCTCGCTCTGTCACAAGTTCACAACATACATCTGTGTCGCCTATTTCCACCGAGCATGTGAAGTTAAAATCAGGGCTTATATGCAGTCTATATATTGTTTTACCTTGTGTCTAAAATCAAGTTTTCTCCACACAGCTCTTTTCACAATATTCTGCATTAGCTGTGACATAGAAGTGAAAATCCCAATAAAAAAATCTTGCCAGACTTTCTCAGTGAGTACACTGGTTTGGCTGCAGTGGGCAAGATAATACTATAACTTTATAGTCTATTCAGTCAATAGCGCTGACAAGATATCACATGAGGACAAGGTAGGAACACAACTAGGATTCTGGAATAAAATTATGGAGCAAGGTGTTGAAATAAACCAACAACTAAATGTGATGCATTGGCATAAACACCTCATACAACTAACGCTGGCAGTACAGATGCAAAGAATTTCAGCTCCAATCTGTACCATATTTCAAATTAAAGTTTTTGTTTGCTTCTATTCTGTTCTAAGTCACCAGCAAATTGTTACCATTATTAAGAGATATAACCGGATCTATATAACAGAAAATTAAATAATCTGCCTTTCAATCTGCTGCAGATTTGCCTGTTTCTGTATCAGCTGTGGCTCAGTGGGTAGCATTCTTGCCTCTGAGTCAGAAGGTTGTAGGTTCAAGTCACACTCCAGAGACATGAGCACAATAAAATCTAAGCTAACATTTCAGTGCAGTACTGAGGGAGTGCTGCACTGTCAGAGGTGCTGACTTTCAGATGAGACATTAAACTGAGGCCCCGTCTGCTCTCTCAGGACGTAAAAGATCCCATGGCACTATTTAGAAGAAGAGCAGGGAAGTTATCCCCAGCATTCTGGCCAATATTTAGCCCTCAATCAACATAACAAAAACAGATTATCTGGTCATTATTCACATTGCTGTTTGTGGGAGCTTACTGTGCATAAATTGGCTGCCACGTTTCCTACAATACAACAGTGACTACACTCCAAAAGTACTTCATTGGCTGTAAACGCTTTGAGATGTCCTGTGGTCATGAAATGCTATATAAAATCCAAATCTTTCTTTTTTTCTTTATTACAGGGAATAGAAGTTGAAACTCCTACAGTGCTTTCTGATTTAACAATAATTCATGGTGGTACTGTACCTGTGGGAACTGAAACTTTAGAGATCAGAATGGCAAATTGTTTTGGGCATACCAGTATTTCATTTATAATGTCAGAAGCAGCAAAAGATTTTTTTTTAAGGATCATAAGTGTATCCAGCGGCAAGCAGGTGCTGTTGGTTGGTGTCACATTCTCAACCACTCTGTTCCTCTCCAGAGACTTGTGTTTGATTATATAGCCCAGAGCTGGTAAATGAAACAATCTCTGCTCTTTGACGCACATTAAAATTGCAAGTCAAATGAGCTTGAATGGTCTCAACTAGATCCACTGTGAAAAGGAGTTGAAATCTCCCAAACCAACTCCAGCTGCCGTTCCATACTTGAGTGTGTGGAATGCCTGCTGAGAGTGTAACGCTTCTGTTGTCTCTCACTATTCTGCATATATCGCATGGCACTTTCATCTTTTTACTCTTATTTTCTGAATAGCAGCAAATTAGATGATTAATTTTGCACTTTATGCAAACAAAAACTTATTCTCCAATTTTCTCCAGCTGTCCCGAAGGTGGTGACTCATGCTGGGTACGGTTTGTGTGTTTACTGACAACCCCTCAGTTACCTTACTCAAGTAGTCCTTTTCCAAGCATTGTCGATAGGCTCTTCAACCAGTGAGGCCGTCACAGTCAGTTCTAACCTTGCCCTCACCTGATTACCACACCACAGTATAATTAACAATGAAGAGCAGGAATTCTGGCTAAATTTATTTCCTTCTCCAGTCCAGGAGCCATGAGGCCAATTAAATTGCCCCCACTGTAGACTGGCCGATCTAGCATAGATAAGAATTCAAATCTGGGTATTTTCTAGTTTACCTTTCTCCGTCCCAAATCACGGTAGAAATGCTAGTGACTTTGGTTTCATATTTCCTAGACTTATTCAAAATCATTTTATGAACTTCAAAATACAACACCTTACTTTCATGATAACCTGAGCCTGAGCAAATAAGTGAATGGACACCCTAAACATGTAGTGTATCATGAATGCGTTAGGTGTCATAGTTCAGCAGCTTCATAACTGATACACAAAACTGAGGGCCTTTTAACAAAAGTATGCTGATTGAAATAAGATGGGCACAGCACAACACATTGAATAGGACTATGAGCAAAATATGTAAATTGTATTATCAATTGTGTCAATAATAGGAAACAGAAGGTAGTCATTAATTGTCATAGCTATGATTGGGGAGTTATGACAACTCTTTTGAGGTAAACAAAATTAAACATTAAATTAAGTGCCCCCCGATCTGGGGGACACTCCAAACACTTTTCACGTGCCCTTTTTTTTTGGTGATTTTTGTGGGTTTTTTTGGGCAGTAAAACCACAATTTACAAGTGCCCCCTATAAAAGGGGAGGGGGACACTAAAACCCGGCAATTAAAACAAATTAAACTTTAAAACATATAAAAACAAATTAAAATTTGGTTGCCGGGGGTAATGATGCACTCAATCCCTCCGGTGCCCACCTCTCGCGGAAGGCTGCGAGCGTACCGGTGGACACCGCGTGTTCCATCTCTCAGGACACCCTGGCTCGGATGTACGCACGGAAGAGAGGCAGGCAGTCTAGCTGAACGACCCCCTCGACTGCCCGCTGCCTGGACCGGCTGATGGCACCCTTGGCCGTGCCCAGGAGCAGTGGGGAGTTATGACAAGCAGAGTCCACCTGGTCCTGGGACCTCTGCTCATAATTTTTATTAATGATCTTGAGAAAGGTATTGAAATTAGAATGTCTCTTGGAATAGGAGTTAAACTATTCAGCCCTGTTACCGGGCAAATAGCACTTAACACCCCTACTGAAAATAGCAAATGTGATTACATAGTAAAATATAGTTTGGTAATGTGCAAATGGAAAAAAAATGGATATTCCAACTGAGCAAACACTAACATTATTCTACAGCAACAATTGGCAAGGCAAATAAAATGCACAATGCATAAGTAGAGACATGAAGCATAACCCAAGTAAATGATACTAAAATTCCATTAAGCACTGGTGACATCAAACTTTGAATACTGGGATAGATTTCTGTCCGTACTGCCTGAATGTGAATTATCACCCAGGATCAGACAAGGAGCAGTGAATGCTGGTATCAGAGCTCACTTAGACATACTTCATTCATTGTTTGAAATTCAATTCTATGTTTTTGAGGAATATAACAATTTAGAAAAATGAGACAAAACTAATATTGGAAAATGTTTAAGAATAGTCTTTTTTTTTAAAAGTCCTCACTTTTAACTTTCTTTGAGCCCTATTTTCACCACCATTCTGCTCCGTTTTTTTGGCGTCCGCTGCTTTTTTTGAAGCAGACCGAAATCTGCAAATTTTGCCAAGGTTTCTACGCCATCCTAAACTACTTACAGCCAATTTTTTTAGTTCCCGATTTTTTGACGTCACTGGGGGTGCCGGCTGCCGGCAACGCAATTTCTGGCCATTTAAGCAAGTTTGGCCAAGTAGGATTTTTCCAAAAATGGCACAGTGCACCGTTCTGAAAAAGCTTATCTGCACTTAAGAAAATAATTCGGCCAGGGATATCACCGGCAGGGGGGCTGGGGGCCATTCGGCCAGGGATAGCACTGACAGGGGGGGCAAGGGGCCATTCGGCCCGGGATAGCACCGGCAGTGGGGCGGGGGGGGGGCATTCGGCCTGGGATAGCACCGGCAATGGGGCGGGGGCCATTCAGCCTGGGATATCACCGGCACCGGGGCTCTACAAAAAAGCGGTAACTTAATGTGCGATTGTGTGTGGAATGACTTTCATTTTATTAGGCCTGTTTCATCTAAAATTAAAGAAATAAATATTGCAGAGTATGATAGTTTGTCACTACAATCTTCCAATAAACAGAAGTGAAGAGATCTTGGCAATGGTAATAGGTACTTGCATCTGTCTTGCTGCATCTTGTATGTTTCACTTTGCAGCCTTATTTTTTATTTTTTGACGCAGTCGGCCATTACAAAATCGGACGTACCTCTACAACTGCGCCAAAAATTGGCCATGTGGAAAATTGGTCCCTTTATACGTATAAGAGACTTTTTTAGGTTGCCTTTTTTGCATTGGGAAGTTCTCTTTGATGAGGGAGGTGCGCAGCTACTTATTGAGTTATACCACACAAGCAGTGCTTCGAGACAAATTGATCTAATTCCAGAGTTCTGTTGGCAATAACTGTGCAGGCTTTGCTCTCATGTTTTAAGTCATCATCTAAACTGCTCAGCAAGATTATGTTGTACTAATCTCCCCCCTCAATTCATTATTTTTATATATTATTTAATCAAATATGCATATCACACAATTGGCACATGGATATGGCAGAAAATCTAAACAAGTATTTTGTGTCAGTTTTTACGGTAGAGGATACTAACAATATTCTAATAGTGGATAGTCAAGGGGCTATGGGGGGAGGAACTTAACACAGTCACAATCACTAAGGAGGTGGTACTCAGTAAGATAATGGGATTAAAGGCAGATAAATCCCCTGAACCTGATGGCTTGCATCCTAGGGTCTTAAGAGAAATAGCAGCAGGGATTGTGAATGCATTGGTTGTAATTTACCAAAATTCCCTGGATTCTGGGGAGGTCCCAGCAGATTGGAACACTGCAAATGTAATGCCTCTATTCAAAAAAGGAAGCAGACAAAAAGCAAGAAATTATAGACCAGTTAACCTAACATCTGTAGTAAGATCTCCTTGCTCCTATACTCAAATCCCCTCGCTATGAAGGCCAACATGTCATTTGCTTTCTTAACTGCCTGCTGTACCTGCATGCCTACTTTCAATGACTGATGTACCATGACACCCAGGTCTCATTGCACCTCCCCTTTTCCTAATCTGTCACCATTCAGATAATAATCTGCCTTCCTGTTTTTGCCACCAAAGTGGATAACCTCACATTTATCCACATTATACTGCATCTGCCATGTATTTGCCCACTCAGCTAACCTGTCCAAATCACCCTGCAGCCTCTTAGCATCCTCTTCACAGCTCACACCGCCACCCAGTTTAGTGTCATCTGCAAACTTGGAGATATTACATTCAATTCCTTCGTCTAAATCATTAATATATATTGGAAATAGCTGGGGTCCCAGCGCTGAACCTTGCGCTACCCCATTAGGCACTGCTTGCCATTCTGAAAAGAACCCGTTTATTCCCACTCTTTGCTTCCTGTCTGCCAACCAGTTCTCTATCCACGTCAATATATTACCTCCAATCCCATGTGCCTTAATTTTGCATACTAATCTCTTGTGTGGGGCCTTGTCAAAAGGCTTTTGAAAGTCCAAATACACCACATCCACTGGTTCTCTCTTATCCACTCTACTAGTTACATCCTCAAAAAATTCCACAAGATTTGTCAAGCATGATTTCCCTTCCATAAATCCATGCTGACTTGGACCGATCCTGTTACTGCTTTCCAAATCCGCTGCTATTACATCTTTAATAATTGATTCCAGCATTTTCCCACTACCGATGTCAGGCTGCCCGGTCTATAATTCCCTGTTTTCTCTCTCCCTCCTTTTTTAAAAAGTGGGGTTACATTAGCTACTCTCCGATCTCTAGGAACTGAACCTGAGTCCATGGAATGTTGGAAAATGATCACCAATGCATCTGTGGTTGAAGGTGGTTGAAAGTGCAAGGAAAAGCGACAGTGGTGTCAGCTCTCCTGCTATCTAAACTATGGTACTTATTGTTGGGGAGGATATTCCTGAATGGGCAGAAAAGTCCATCCGAGTGGCTTGTGTGAGGTTTTTATGGGAAGGGAAACCAGCCTTGGTTGCTTATAGGGAGGACTCAATTACCCAGATATTGATTTGAAGAAAAAAGCCTTCAGAATTAAATGGGTGAAGAGATTTCTTCAGAAGTCAAATACAAGTTTTTGAAAGAGTTGTTTTGAACATTTTTTTAAATTAAGTGGGATGAGAGGACAGGGAATATTTTATATGGAATACAATATGTTTTTAAAATCGATTAAAGCTCTCCCTAAGGGGGTTGTAGAGACTTGTGCCCAATTTTTTAAAAGTGTGCAGTTTATGCCCAAAGGTGCTGAGGAATTTTTAGGACAGCCTTTATTTTTGAACAGGTGGGTCAACATTGAAGGAAAGGTATTTTTTAATCAAGCTTTTATGAAAGCTGGTATATAGGTGAAAGATATGAGGTAATTCCAGGTTCATTGCCGGAAGTTGTAGTGAGGGACATGATTTGGGAGGAGGATCGGGGGTAGAGGAAAAAGCAATTATGATCATGTATGAGAAGATAGTGACGGCAATGCCACAGGATTGGATGGAAGAAATAAATGCGCAAATCTCCAAAGGAGGTATAATGGGTCTAGCTTTTCTAAGCTTTCTGCTGAAGAAAGGGGAGGAGTTGATCTAATTTGACAACTGTAATACTCCTAGGGGCCGAAATTGATCAACTTACCGCCGACTGCCACCGACATTCCTCTGCAACATCCGCCCAGTGCCATTTTCAACGTGGCCTGGAGCGGTCGGGAGGGGAGAGCCGCCGGGAACCGCCTGATGACGTTACCGGACGGCTGAGTGCCGCAAATGACCTTCCGCCCGCCGAGTTCCCATATTGATGCAGGCGGGAGTCGGCACCAGAACGGGGGTGGACTGCTGGCTGGAGGCTGGTCTGTCCCCGACAGTAAGTATGAAGATCCTGAAAAAAAGGTTAGTGAACATTTTATATATTTTTTTTTCCACAGCGACTCACCTGGATGGGATCCCCTGAAGGTTTTCCGATAGTTTTTTTCTCCTGGTGACTTTTTTTTTCAGCTGTTCGACCCTCCGTGGGCCCGACTCCATCCTTGGCGGCACTTGGGCGGCAAGCACCGAGAATGAGACCTCCCACCTGCAGCCGCCCAGATTGGTGGCATATGTCGTCCATTTGCCACCCGCCGGACTTCGAGGGACCTCGGCAAAGAATATCCCGCCCAAAGTAACGTCCGGTAACTCGGTGGCACTTGGGCGGCACTTGGGCGGGCGGAGGCCTTGACCAAATTCGGCCCCGAGATTTCTATGGGGTATTTAGAGAATGGAGATTTAAGACACCCGCTGGTCAGGAGTTTTGGCAGAATATATACCCACAGCTGGACTTCAACAGGATTTGGAAGGGTGTGTGGCGAATTTTAAATGTCCAGAGTGGATTGAACTGGATTTCAAATTGGCTCATAACCGGATTTTTACCATGATAGTCTTATGTAAGATTGGGCAAGTAGAGGTGGCAACTTGCCCATTGTGTGCAATGTGGGATGAGATTCTGTCCCATTTGCTGGTGTTATGTCTGCAATTAAAGGATTTTAAGTACTATGTTCAACAGTTGTGAGGTTTTCTTGCTGGGTGAAGACCAAATAGAAAGAATGGGAATTCCATGGGACTCAATTTTGAGATGAGGATTGCAGGAGTGTCTGCCCGAGTTTAGTGGAAGTGCAATTAATTTAATGTTCAGTTTGGCTAGATTTATCATTGTGCAAAGAAGAAATGCTCCGTTTTTTAAGGGGAGGAGAATAAACCTAAAAAAAGTATTTTAAATATAAGCTAAAAGATTATAACGCTCTGTGGATGTTTTATTCAGAAAATAATTTAAAGATAGTATTTTGTAAAGTACAATAGATTAATATATGTTAAGGGAGACAAATTAAACTTCAGGTTTTAATGTTAATAAGTGTTAGAGAAACGGCTGTGCAGAGGGACGGAATGTATTTGTATGATACAATGAATGATCATGATGTTGTAAATGTTTTTAATGTTCACTAAGTATATATTTTTTTAATATAATATAGAAACAGAGAATGCTGGAAGTCTCAGCAGGTCAGGCAGCATCTGTGGAGAGAAAAACGGAGTTAACGTTTCGGGTCGACGACCCTTCGTCAGAACTGCCGAATGTTCGAAAAGAACTCATTCTTAAGCACTGAAAGGGGGAGGGGAAGAAAGAACAAAAGGGAAGGTCTGTAATAGGGTGGAAGGCAGGAGAGATTAGAGAGACAAAAGGGATGGTGGCTGCATTGAAATGATAATGAAGGAAGTTAGCAAAAGGTTAATCTGGATAGGATGTGAATGGCGTAGTAATGACCACTGTTCCAATGAAGCTCAACGCAAGCTCGAGGAACAGCATCTCATCTTTCGTTTATGCACTTTACAGCCTTCTGGACTCAATATCGAGTTCAACAATTTCAGACCATAACCTCTGGCCATCTTTGGCTCCCTTCTGCCCCCCACCCCCCCCACCCCCAACTTATGTTTTTTTTCTTCTTCTCTCTTTCTTTTCTCTTTGTCTCTAATGGCAGCTGGTCATTACTATGCCAATAAGTACTTCAATGGCTGTAAAGCACCATAAGAACAAAAGAAGTAGGAGCAGGAGTAGGCCATTTGACCCCTCGAGCCTTCTCCACCATTTAATAAGATCATGGCTGATCTGATCATGGATTCAGCTCCACTTCCGTGCCCGCTCCCCATAACCCTTTATTCCCTTATCGCTCAAAAATCTGTCTATCTCCGCCTTAAATATATTCAATGACCCAGCTTCCACAGCTCTCTGGGGTAGAGAATTCCACAGATTTACAACCCTCTGAGAGAAGAAATTTCTCCTCATCTCAGTTTTAAATGGGCGGCCCCTTATTCTGAGACTATGCCCCCTAGTTTTAGATTCCCCTATGAGTGGAACTATCCTCTCCGCATCCATCTTGTCGAGTCCCCTCATTATCTTATAAGTTTCAATAAGATCACCTCTCGTTCATCTTAACACCAATGAGTATAGGCCCAAACTACTCAACCTTTCTTCATAAATCAACCCCCTCATCTCTGGAATCAACCTAGTGAACCTTCTCTGAACTGCCTCCAATGCAAGTATATCCTTCCTTAAATACAGAGACCAAAACTGTCATGTATTCAACTATCATTGTAACCCATGTATAAGTTGACCTAAGTTGTACATCTAGAGAACATTGACCACAAGGGGGTGAACTTGTGGGAGACACTCCTAACCTGGACTTTCAGGTATAAAAGGGGAAACTCCATCCACCTTCACCACTTGAGGTCTTGGTAATAAAGGTAACTGGTCACAGAGTGACCTTCTCTCAAGTATGGGCCTCGTGTTCATTTATACTGTATAGTAAGGACATATCATTGGGGACAAGAAACTGGGATTTAAACCACAAAAGCATGGCCACTTGCAGCACAGAAGAGAGGTATTGTGTTGGTGATGATTGGGATGACTTTATTGAGAGACTACAGCAAAGTTTTGTCACTAAGGAATGGTTGGGACAGGATTCGGCCGACAAACGCAGGGCTCATCTCCTGATGGTTTGTGGGTCCAGAACGTACTCCCTGATGAAGGACTTTCTAGCGCCAGAGAAGCCAGTGGACAAGACGCTCAAAGAGCTCAGTAAGTTGATAGGGAAAAACCTTAAACCAGTGAGCAGCATGCACATGGCGAGACACCGGTTTTACATGCACTGGTGGTGAGAAGGGCAAAGCATTCCTGACTTTGTGGCAGATCTCCGGCGACTGGCGAGCCTATGTAAGTTCCCAGATGCATGCAAAGCGGAGATGCTGTGAGACTTTTTTATTGAGGGCATCGGGCACGCTGGAGCTTTCAGAAAACCGATTGAGACCAAAGACTTGATCTTGGAAGCGGCGGCTCTGATAGCCAAGACATTTATCTCAGGGGAGGAAGAGACCAGAATGAAGTATGACAAAAGTCTTGGCTCAAATGCGGCAAACGACCAGGGAGTCAACATTGTTAATGCGGCACACAGTTCTCTCGGCAGACAAGGGCAATCGGACATGCCCCAGCATGTAGTCAAACCCAAAGGGGGAATTCAACAGAGACAATGGTTAGCTGAACGGCGATTCATGCCATCACAATGGACAATTACTGTTAATGGTGCGCTTAAGGACAGTCACAGAGACAATCAGAGACGATCGACTGGTAATGGATCTTTTGTTTCCAACAATGGGGCCTCCAGCTCATGCTGGAGGTGTGGAGGCAAACATCCAGCCAGAGCTTGCAGGTATCAGCAATATACCTGCAGAAACTGCAACGTCAGCGGTCACTTGGCGCATATGTGCAGGAAGCCTGCAGCCAGGTTGATGTACGAGGAGGACGGGCCCGATGTAAGCCCTACGAAGCCAAATGAATACTGGGGGAAATCGCTCGAAGCTGAAGTTCAGCGAGTTCATGTGGAGCACATATACAGTTGATATACCAGGACGCCACCGATAATGATGACAAATGTTCCTCAATGGCATCCCAGTATTAATGGAGCTAGACACGGGGGGGCCAGCCAGTCCCTGATGAGTATCAAACAGTTCAAAAGGTTGTGGGTGTCCAAGGCCAGGAGGCCAATATTATTGCCGATTGACGCACAGCTACGGACATATACAAAGGAGATCACTAGGCAGTGCCACGTAGTCGTGACCCACAAAGATTCGGAGAACAGGTTGCCACTCTGGATTGTCCCGGGGGACAGTCCTGCACTACTGGGGAGGAGTTGGCTTGCTGTCATGAACTGAAAATGGGGCGATGTCAATGCAATTTCTTCTGTGGAGCGAGTATCATGCTCACAGATCCTGGACAAATTTGACTCATTATTTCAACCCGGCATTGGCACTTTCATGGGGGCCAAGGTAGTGATCCACATAAACCCGGACGCCAGGCCAGTACACCACAAGGCCAGAGCAGTGCCGTACGTGATGCGGGAAAAGATAGAATGCGAATTGGACCGCCTGCTGAGGGAAGGCATCATCTCGCCAGTCAAATTCAGTGACTGGGCGAGCCCGATCGTGCCAGTGCTCAAGGCGGATGGGTTGGTCAGGATATGTGGTGATTACAAGGCCACTATCAATCGGGTGTCACTCCAAGACCAGTACCCGCTACTGAGAGCGGAGGACCTCTTTGCGACGCTGTCCGGTGACAAACTTTTTTCAAAATTGGACCTGACCTAAGCTTACATGACCCAGGAGCTGGCGAGTGAGTCAAAGAAGCTGACCACCATCACGACACACAAGGGGTTGTTTGAGTATGACAGATGTCCGTTCAGGATTCGTTCGGCCGCCGTGAGCTTTCAGCGAAATATGGAAAGCCTCCTCAAGTCGATTCCAAGGACGGTGGTTTTTCAAGACGACATCCTCATCACGGGTTGCGATACTGAAGAACACCTCCACAACCTGGAGGAGGTGCTAAGCAGACAGGACCGGGTAGGGCTGCGACTGAAAAAGGCGAAGTGCGTTTTCTTAGCTCCAGACGTAGAATTCCTGGGGAGGTGGGTAGCAGCAGACGGGATCAGACCTACTGCGTCCAAAATGGAAGCAATCCAGAGAGCACCCAGACCCCGCAACACGACAGAGCTGCATTCGTTCCTGGGGCTCCTGAACTATTTTGGTAACTTTCTTCCAAAATTGAGCACGCTGTTAGAGCCGCTACATGTGCTCCTATGCAAAGGTCGCGATTGTGTCTGGAGGGACAGTCAGGAAAGGGCTTTTGATAGAGCACGCAATTTGTTATGCTCCAACAAACTGTTAACGTTATATGACCGTGTAAGAAACTTGTGTTAACGTGTGATGCGTCGTCCTATGGGGTCGGGTGTGTGTTGCAGCATGTGAATGCCAATGGTCAGTTACAGCCGGTAGCTTATGCCTCCAGAAGTCTGATCCAGGCAGAAAGGGGCTACGGGATGTTAGAAAAGGAAGCGCTAGCATGTGTATATGCAGTAACAAATATGCACCAGTACCTGTTTGGCAGGAAATTTGAGCTGGAGACTGATCATAAACCCCTAACGTCCCTTTTGGCCGACAACAAGGCCATAAATGCGAATGCATCGGCCCCCATACGTTAGCCGCCTATGACTACACAATTCGGCACAGACCAGGCACTGAAAACTGTGCTGATGCACTCAGAAGGCTCCCACTAGCCACTACTGAAGGGGCAACTGAGCATGGTGCTGAGATGGTCATGGCTGTTGAAGCTTTCGAAAGTGAAGGCTCACCTGTGACAGTCCGCCAGTTTAAAGACTGGACAAATAACGACCTGCTACTGTCTTTAGTCAAGAAATGTGTCCTGAATGGGGACTGGGCAGCCATGTACAGGGCATGCCCTGAGGAATTTAAACCGTTTCATAGGCGCAAGGATGAACTCTCGATTCAGGCCGATTGCCAACTATGGGGAAACCGAGTCGTCATGCCCCAGATGGGCAGAGAGGTGTTTATCAGAGAACTTCACAATGAGCACCCGGGCATTGTCATGATGAAGGCAATTGCCAGGTCACACGTTTGGTGGCCAGGGATAGATGCAGACCTGGAACTTTGTGTTCGCAGGTGCAACACATGTGCTCAGCTGGGCAACGCACCCAGGGAAACCCCCCTTAGCCCCTGGTCCTGGCCTGCCAAGCCAAGGTCACGCATCCAGGTGGACTACGCAGGTCCTTTCATGGGAAAAATTTTTTTGCTTGTAGTAGACGCCTACTCCAAATGGATTGAGTGTGCCATTTTAAATTCAAGCACATCCTCTGCCATGGTAGAAAGTCTACGGGCAATGTTCTCAGCCCATGGTCTACCGGATGTCATGGTCAGCGACAATGGCCCGTGCTTCACAAGCACTGAATTCCAGGACTTCATGGCAGGCAATGGAATCAACCATGTCAGAATGGCACCATTCAAGCTGGCCTCAAACGGCCAGGCGGAACGAGCAGTGCAGATAATCAAACAGGGGATGCTCAGAATCCAAGGGGGTTCCCAACAAAGCCGCTTATCCTGTTGGCCAATAGATCCCGACCACACTCGCTCACAGGGGTTCCACCCGCAGAGCTGCTAATGAAAAGTACGCTCAAATTCAGGTTATCCCTTATACACCCCACCATGAAAGAAATCGTTGGGAGCAGGCGTCAGTCACAATGTGACTACCATGACAGGATTGCGAGGGCGCGATGTATTGATGTTAATGATCCTGTTTTTGTCCTTAATTACATTGCAGGGCCCAAATGGCTTGCAGGCACTCTGATTGCCAAAGAGGGGAATAGGGTTTTGGTAGTTAAACTCACCAATGGATAAATCTGCCGCAAACACGTGGATCAAACTAAAAGGAGGTTCAGCAACCCCATAGAAGAAGCAGAGGAAGAACACGACGTAGAGTTTACTCCACCACAGGTGACCGAACATCGGAACCAAGTGGAGGAGAGCCCAGTCACTGTGGGCAGTCCGGACAGGCCTGAGGCACCGCAAACAGCAGACACTCAGGCCAGCGCCCAACAACTGGAGCCCCAACTCTGGCACTCTACAAGGGAGCGTAAACCACCAGAGAGACTTAACCTGTGATCCCAATAAGACTTTGGGGGGGGGGGGGGGTGATGTCATGGATTCAACTATCATTGTAACCCATGTATAAACTGACCTAAATTGTACACCTTGAGAACATTGACCACAAGGGGCGAACTTGTGGGAGACACTCCTAAGCTGGACTTTCAGGAATAAAAGGGGAAGCTCCACCCACCTTCATCACTTGAGGTCTTGGTAATAAAGGTAACTGGTGACAGAGTGACCTTCTCTCAAGTATGGGCCTTGTGTGCATTTATACTGTATAGTAAGGACATATCAAAAACCGTACGCAGTATTCTAGGTATGGCCTCACCAATATCCTGTACAGTTATAGCAGGACTTCTCTGCTTTTATACTCTGTGCCCCTTGCTATAAAGGCCAACATTCCATTTGCCTTCTGATTACTTGCTGTATCTAATAGATCGCAAGCGCAGGGCATTTCTGAGCCTTAAACAACAACCCAACGCTTGAGCGACAAAGCAACATTACAGACGGCTCAAGGCTGGGGTCCAACAAAAAACCCGGAACCAAAAGAACAGATGGTAGCTGGAGAAAGCACAGGAGATACAGCAGCTGGCCGACAACCATGATGTACGAGATTCTTCATTGCAATCAAGGCCACCTACGGGCCAAACACCCAAGGCTCCACCCAACTTCTGGCCAAGAACGGGGAAACACTCATCAAGGACACCGAGGCAGTCAGGGCCCGCTGGAAGGAACACTTCAAAAATCTCCTCAATCGAGACTCTGCCTTTGACTCGACTGTTCTCGACTCCATCCCGCACCATGCTACCCGCCACCAACTCAGTGAGGCCCCAACGCTGCATGAGGTAGAAAAAGCCATAAGACAGCTTAAAAACAACAAGGCTATGGGTGTGGATGGAATCCCTGCTGAGGCATTGAAGTATGGCGGAGAGGCACTGCTGGCGCGAATACACGACCTCATCTCTCTCATCTGGAGGGAGGAGAGCATGCTGGGGGATCAGAGATGCAGTAATCGTGACCACCTTTAAAAAAAGGGACAAGTTCGACTGCGGCAACGACAGAGGAATCTTCCTCCTATCAGCCACTGGGAAAGTCAACGCGACAGCGGCAGGAAAAATGCAGGAAACAGTGCCAGCCCTTATACATGGCCTTCTTCGACCTTACAAAGGCCTTTGACACTGTCAACTGCGAGGGTCTATGGAGCATCCTCCTCCGTTTCGGGTGCTGCCAAAAGTTCATCACCATACTCCGTCTGCTCCATGACGACATGCAGGCCGTGATCCTTACCAAAGGATCCATCACAGACCCAATCCACGTCCGGACTGGGGTCAAGCAGGGCTGCGTCATCGCCCCAACCCTCTTCTCAATTTTTTTCGCCGCCATGCTCCACCTCACAGTCAACAAGCTCCCCGCTGGAGTGGAACTAAACTACAGAACCAGTGGGAACCTGTTCAACCTGCACCGTCTCCAAGCCAGATCCAAGACCACCCCTACCTCTGTCGTCGAGCTACAGTAAGCGAACGACGCCTGCGTCTGCGCACATATAGAGGCTGAACTCCAGGACATAGTCGACGTATTTACTGAGGCGTACAAAAGCATGGGCCTTACGCCAAACATCCGTAAGACAAAGGTCCTCCACCAGCCTGTCCTCACCGCACAGCACTGCCCCCCAGTCATCAAGATCCACGGCGCGGCCCTGGACACCGTGGACCACTTCCCATATCTCGGGAACCTCCTATCAACAAGAGCAGGCATCGTCGACTAGATCCAACACCACCGCCAGTGCATCAGTGCAGTCTTCAACCACCTGAGGAAAAGAGTGTTTAAAGACCAGGCCCTCAAAACTGCCACAAAGCTCATGGTCTACAGGGCTGTAGTAATACCTGCCCTCCTGTATGGCTCAGGGACATGGACCATGTACAGTAGACACCTCAAGTTGCTGGAGAAATATCACCAACGATGTCTCCACAAGATCCTACAAATCCTCTGGGAGGACAGGTGCACCAACATCAGTGTCCTCACTCAGGCTAACATCCCCAGCATTGAAGCACTGACCACACTCGATCAGCTCCACTGGGCAGGCCACATTGTCCGCATGCCAGACACGAGACTCCCAAAGCAAGTGTTCTACTCGGACCTCCCTCATGGCAAATGAGCCAAAGGTAGGCAGCGGAAACATTATAAGGACACCCTCAAAGCCTCCCTGATAAAGTGCGACATCCCCACTGTCACTTGGGAGTCCCTGGCCCAAGACTGCCCTAAGTGAAGGATGTGCATCCAAGAGGGCGCTGAACACCTCGAGTCTCAACGCCGAGAGCATGCAGAAATCAAATGCAGGCAGCGGAAAGAGCGTGTGGCAAACCAGTCCCACCCACCTCTCCCCTCAACGACTATCTGTCCCACCTGTGACAGAGTCTGTGGCTCTCGTATTGGACGGTTCAGCTACCAAAGAACTCACTTCAGGAGTGGAAGCAAGTCTTCCTCGATTCCGAGGGACTGCCTATGATGATGATGATGATGATGACTTGTTGTACCTGCATGCTAAATTTTTGTGTTTCATGCACAAGGACCTCCAGGTCCCTCTGCAATTTTGCAATTTTACTCCATTTAAATTATAATTTGCTTTTCTATTATTTCTGCCAAAGTGGATAACCTCACATTTTCCCACATTATACTCCGCCAAAGTTTTGCTGACTCACTTAGCCTGTCGAAAGGATAGATTTTACACTTTTGTGCTTATCGCCCAAAAATGGGCGTTATTTCCGGCGTGGCCGTTAAGAATGGGTTTTCAGATCGCCGGCTTCTCGCCCATTCGCAAAGCACCAGGTCTCCGTTTATGAAATTCGGTGTTACCGCAAGCAATATGAAATGGGCAGTAGCGTTAAATCTCGCTGGCCTTCTGCCTTAAAGTGTTGCCGTCCTTAGCAATGGCATGGCAACGCTTGATTCCCACAATTCAGGAGGTCAAGGATCATCATGACATGCGCAGAAGAGGAGACAGAGAGAGAGAGGGAGCTGAGAGGGACTGAAGGTGTGTGTGGGTGTGATGTGGCTGCTTTGGGAGGAAGGAGGGAGAGTTTAGAGCTTTAGAGCAAATAGGGAAACAAAAATTAGCTGTTACCAGCCACATATTTGCCCGAATTTGGCCGATAATGAAGGGTGAGGAGGAAGCATTACGGCACGCTATGGAGACTGACGCTGGAGAGAGCAGTGAGGTGGGAGAGGAGCACATTGGAGGGCGCAAAAGAGCTAGGAGGTTCTCGGACGAGGCAAATGCCTCCCTCCTGCAGGAGGTCGAGTTACGCTGAGGTGATTTGACACAGGGAGGGCGTGGGAAGCCCACCCCAAAGATATGGACCGAGATAGCGGAGGTGGTCTCATCAGCAACCAATGAAGTGCATAAGGGCAACCAATGCCGCAAATGATGGAACTACCTGGTGGGATCCGCAAGAGTATGTATTATATTGATTTACATATACTTATGTATTTATATAATTTCATTTGTAACAGTCATGAGTGACTATAAGCAGATGTGAGGTCTTTCACTTTTACCGGGAATGTTTTACTCAAAGCCTGCGGTCACGGTGTATGTCTTCAGGTAAAGAATGATAATTTTCATAATAATCATGATTACATCTGTCGGTCATGTGTTGTATCAGTCTCTGTGACAGTACCTAGCAATGATATCATGCAATGATCTCATGCCATGTCGTCAGGTCACCTTTTACAGAAGAAGCTATTGATGATGAGGTCTGTGCAGAGGTGAACGGGTAGAGGGGCTACAAGTTCCCAGCGACATCACTGACATGGAGGAGCGAGTGCTCACACTCGTAGTGAAGCACCCCCGAACAGCCACGGATGCATCTGCAGACCCTGAAGTGATGCCACGTGAGCAAACCTTACACCATTGCGTGATGTAAAGTCAACACATGCCACACCCAGTCATATCCGAACAATCATATGTGATAGATGATTTCTAAAATTGTCCTAGAAATAATGCTGGCCTAATGAAAATCATTGCAATGCAAATGTGTTGATGGTCGTGAAATATGATTTCTGTGATGATTTTGATAACGATGATGCTTTTGTTGTGCATATGCTGTGTGTAGCGCTGGAATCACCTTGTGACCCTAGCACCCCCTTCTCCTCTAATAACCTCATTTGTGTTTTGCAGCTCAGCCAGCAGCGTGGCCCCAGACAAGACCACAGAGGCCAGAAGGTGGGGGCGCGGGGCCCGACTCTCCGGACGATCCTATATCTGGTGCTGAGGAGCTCCGATTCTCGCCCGTCAATCTGCTGGGTCTGTTCTCCACGGATGAGAGCACGAACCTCGAGGAACCTGCATTGCCAGGCTCCAGAAGCCATTCCACCCCAAGGCCATCGAGTGGTCCTACGGTCATTCCCGCCTTCACTCTGGAGGTACCGGCTCCAAGCACCTTGCCACAGGGCAGCACATTTGTCCCCAGGATGGCGCCGACCCCACGGAGGCCTCGTGGAAGTGGCAGGTCTGGTCCACGAGTGCCACATGAGAGCGGAGAGATGGTACAGTTGTCCAGGAGGACAGTAGACATTGGTGACCAGCTCATCGAAGCATTTGGGGGGTATATCCCGACAGCTGACCACCATGACTGAGTACATTCCATGGATGGCGGAGGCCCAGGATGCGATAGCCAGGAACACTGCTGGCACAGGCCTCCCAGTGGTCCCAGAATGCGGCACTCCACCCCTAGGTTCCGCACCACCACTGCGAATGACAGATGAGAGCAAGGACCAAGATCCTGCTTCTGCATGAGAATGTTACCCCCTTGGCATGCTCCGCTCCCATACCCGTACAACCACCGAATCTGCCTTCAATTCCCCCAATGAGGCACCGCCTGAGGAGCTCCTCGGCCAGGCGCCATGGAGCGAAGAGCGGAAGGGGTAGAGGTGGTGAGAAGAAGCGGAGAGGGGAAGGAAAATGAGGTGCATGTGTGCAGGTGATGGTTATGTTATATCTCCATCTGGATGGATGCAATTTGTTGTAATGTATGGGGGCTGGGGACCACCCTCCTGCTTTGCCTTTGTATTCTGTGTTACTGGACATGTTGAACATGTGATTGATGTCAATGGTGGAAAAAGTGGGGTGTGGATGGGAGTGTGGTGTTTTTGCCCGAGATACTTATGATTTCAGACCAATGTTGGTATAAAAATTTTTTATTGAACATAATCTTGTTGCGCCTTGTCTCAGATAGCTGGACCATTACACATTGATGATAACTTAACAGGAAAGGGTTAAATAAAACTTAACTTGAATCAATGTAAACTTTAACTGTGTGCGGAAAGTAACGCTGGGCAGTATTATGGGCATTGCTTTCGCCCATTCTGATGATTACGCCCAAACAAAGTGGGCAGGCGATATTATTTTTTCGGGGCGTTACGCAAATGGGGAAAGTAACGCTCGCCGATAAGTTTCCGAAAAATGCCCTTCAGTTTCCATATTGTGGTTAAATAGTCGATATATGGGCGTTATACTTTAGCGGTAAAATGGACGTTAAGTGGCCGTTAAGCATGCAAAAAACGAGAAAACTCTAGCCCAAAATCCCTAGCAGATTTTTTGTGTCCTCCTCACAATTTTCTTTCCCACCCATCTTTGTATCATCATAAAACTTGGCTACATTACACTCAGTTCCTTCATTCAATCATTAATATAGATTGTAAATAGTTGAGGCCCCATCACCGATCCCTGCGGCACCCCATTAGTTACTGCTTGCCAATCGGAAAATGACCCATTTATCCCGACTCTCTGTTTTCTGTTAGTTAGCCAATCTTCTATCCATGCTAATACATTACCCACAACCCCGTAAACTTTTATCTTATGCAGTAACCTTTTATGTGGCACCTCATCAAATGCCTTCTGGAAATCCAAATACACCGCATCCACTGGTGTTCCCCCTTATCCACCCTGCTCGTTACATCCTCAAAGAACTCCAGAAAATTTGACAAATACGATTTCCCTTTCATAAAACCAGGCTGACTCTGTTTGATTGAATATGCTTTTCCAAATGTCCCACTAATGCTTCCTTAATAATGGACTGCAGCATTTTCCCAACAACAGATGTTAGGCTTACCGGTCTATAGTTTCCTGGTTTATTGTCTGCCTCCTTTTTTAAATAGGGGCGTTACATTTGTAGTTTTCCAATCTGCTGCGACCACCCCAGAATCCAGGGAATTTTGGTAGATCACAACCAATGCATCCACTATCTCTGCAACCACTACTTTTAGGACCCGAGGATGCAAGCCATCAAGTCCAGGGAACTTGTCTGCCTTTAGTCCCATTATTTTACCGAGTACTACTTCTTTAGTTATAGTGATTATATTAAGTTCCACCCTCCCTGTAGCCCCTTGATTATCCAATATTCTGATGTTAAGTGTCTTCTATCATGAAGACCGATACAAAATATGTGTTCAACATCTCTGCCATTTCCCTGTTCTCCATAATTAATTCCTCAATCTCATCCTCTAGGGGACCAACATTTACTTTAGCCACTCTTCTTTTTATGTACCTGTAGAAACTCTTACTATCTGTTTTTATATTTTGTGCTACTTTACTTTCATAATCTATCTTCCCTCTCTTTATTATTTTTATAGTCTTTCTTTGCTGGCTTTTAAAAGTTTCCCAATCTTCTGGCCTCCTACTGGTCTTGGCCACATTGTATGCCCTTGTTATCAATTTGATACCATCCCTTATTTCCTTATTTAGCCATGGAGGGTTATTGCTTCTCTTATAGTGTTTCCTTCACCTTAGGATATATTTTTGTTGAGAGTTATGAAATATCTGCTTAAATGTCTGCCATTGCTCATCAACCGTCCCACATTTTAATCTATTTTCCCAGTGCACTTTAGCCAACTCTGCCCTCATTCCTTTGTAGTCTCCTTTATTTAAGCTTAGGACACTAAGCTTAAATAAAGGAGACTAAAAAGGAATGGCTTGTGTTCCAATTTTCTCACCCTCCAACTGAATTTGAAATTCAACCATGTTATGGTCACTCAGTCCTAGAGTATCCTTTACTACGAAATTATTTATTAATCCTGTCTCATTACACAGTACCAGATCTAAAATAGCCTGCTCCCTGGTTGGTTCCGTGATGTACTGTTCAAGGAAACTATCCTGGATACACTCTATGAACTCTTCCTCAAGGCTACCCTGGCCAATTTGATTTGTCCAATCAATATAAAGGTTAAAATCATCCATGATTATTGCCATTCCTTTTTTACAAGCCTCCATTATTTCTTGATCTATACTCCATTCAACAGTGTAGCTACTGTTAGGGGGCCTATAGACTACGCCCACCAGCGACTTTATTCCCTTATTATTCCTTATCTTCACCCAAACTGATTCAACATCTTGATCTTCTGAGCCAATATCATTTGCTACCAGTTCCACGTGCTAGTCAGATTAGGAATCGCAGGATAGCTCAGATGAATACGTGGCTTGAGGAGTCGTGCAGAAGGGAGGGATTCATATTCCTGGGACATTGGAACTGGTTCTGGGGGAGGTGGGACCAGTACAAACCGCATGGTCTGCACCTGGGCAGGACCGGAACTAATGTCCTAGGGGGAGTGTTTGCTCCTGCTGTTGGGGAGGAGTTAAACTAATATGGCAGGGGAATGGGAACCTATGCTGGGAGACAGAGGGAAGTAGAATGGGGGCAGAAGCAAAAGATAGAAAGAAGAAAAGTAAAAGTGGAGGGCAGAGAAACCTAAGGCAAAAAGCAAAAAGAGCCACATTACAGCAAAATTCTAAAGAGGCAAAGTGTATTAGAAAGACAAGCCTGAAGGCTCTGTGCCTCAATGCGAGGAGTATTCAGAATAGGGTGGACGAATTAACTGCGCAGATAGCAGTTAACGGATATGATGTCATTGGCATCACGGAGACATGGCTCCAGGGTGACCAAGGCTGGGAACTCAACATCCAGGGGTATTCAACATTTAGGAAGACTAGACAGAAAGGAAAAGGAGGCGGGGTGGCATTGCTGGTTAAAGAGGAAATTAATGCAATAGTAAGAAAGGACATTAGCTTGGATGATGTGGAATCGGTATGGTTGGAGCTGCGGAATACCAAGGGACAGAAAATGCTAGTGGGAGCTGTGTACAGACCACCAAACAGTA
The DNA here is from genome assembly GCF_044704955.1 of Pristiophorus japonicus. Classification (NCBI taxonomy): domain Eukaryota; kingdom Metazoa; phylum Chordata; class Chondrichthyes; family Pristiophoridae; genus Pristiophorus; species Pristiophorus japonicus. The sequence goes on from NC_091987.1 coordinate 103,000,427, forward strand.
GTAGTAAGGTTGGGGACAGCATCAACAAGAAATTAGGGATGCATGCAATAAAGGTACAGCACTTATCATGGGTGACTTTAATCTACATATTAATTGGGCTAACCAAACTGGTATCAATGCGGTGGAGGAGGATTTCCTGGAGTGTATTAGGGATGGTTTTCTAGACCAATATGTCGATGAACCAACCAGGCAGCTGGCCATCCTAGACTGGGTGATATGTAATGAGAAAGGACTAATTAGCAATCTTGAAGTGCGAGACCCCTTGGGGAAGAGTGACCATAACATGGTAGAATTCTTTATTAGGATGGAGAGTGACACAGTTAATTCAGAAACTAGGGTCCTGAACTTAAGGAAAGGTAACTTCGATGGTTTGAGATGTGAATTGGCTAGGATAGACTGGCAAATAATACTTAGAGGGTTGACGGTGGATAGGCAAAGGCAAACATTTAAAGATCACATGGATGAACTTCAGCAATTGTACATCCCTGTCTGGAGTAAAAATAAAATGGGGAAGCTGGCTCAACCGTGGCTAACAAGGGAAATTAAGGATAGTGTTATAAATTGGCCAGAAAAAGCAGCAAACCTGAGGACTGGGAGAAATTTAGAATTCAGCAGAGGAGGACAAAGGGTTTAATTAAGAGTGGGAAAATAGAGTACAAGAAGAAGCTTGTCGGGAACATAAAAACTGACTGCAAAAGCTTCGATAGATATGTGAAAAGAAAAAGATTAGTGAAGACAAACGTAGGTCCCTTGCAGTCGGATTCAAGTGAATTTATAATGGGGAACAAAGAAATGGCACACCAATTGAACAAATACTTTGGTTCTGTCTTCACGAAGGAAGACACAAATAACCTTCCAGAAGTACTAGGAGACCGAGGGTCTTGTGAGAAGGAGGAACTGAAAGGAAATCCTTATTAGGCGGAAAATTGTGTTAGGGAAATTTTGATGGGATTGAAGGCTGATAAATCCCCAGGGCCTGATAGTCTGCTTCCCAGAGTACTTAAGGAAGTGACCCTCGAAATAGTGGATGCATTGGTGATCATTTTCCAACAGTCTATCGACTCTGGATCAGTTCCTATGGACTGGAGGCTGGCTAATGTAACACCACTTTTTAAAAAGGGAGGGAGAGAGAAAGTGGGTAATTATAGACCGGTCAACCTGACATCAGTGGTGGGGAAAATGTTGGAATCAATTATTAAGGATGAAATAGCAGCGCATTTGGAAAGCAGTGACAGGATCGGTCCAAGTCAGCATGGATTTATGAAGGGGAAATCATGCTTGACAAATCTTGTGGAATTTTTTGAGGATGTAACTAGTAGAGTGGACAAGGGAGAACCAGTGGATGTGGTGTATTTGGACTTTCAAAAGGGTTTTGACAAGGTTCCATACGAGAGAATGGTATGCAAAATCAAAGCACATGGTATTGGGGGTAATATACTGACGTGGATAGAGAACTGGCTGGCAGCCAGAAAGCAGAGAGTCGGGATAAACAGGTCCTTTTCAGAATGGCAGGCAGTGACTAGTGGAGTGCCGCAGGGCTCAGTGCTGGGACCCCAGCTCTTTACAATATACATCAATGATTTGGATGAAGGAATTGAGTGTAATATCTCCAAGTTTGCAGATGACACAAAACTGGGTGGCGGTGTGAGCTGTGAGGAGGATGCTAAGAGGCTGCAGGGTGACTTGGACAGGTTAGATGAGTGTGCAAATGCATGGCAGATGCAGTATAATGTGGATAAATGTGAGGTTATTCACTTTGGGGGCAAAAACGCGAAGACAGAATATTATCTGAATGGTCGCAGATTCGGAAAAGGGGAGGTGCAACGAGACCTGGGTATCATGGTTCATCAGTCATTGAATGTTGGCATTCAGGTACAGCAGGTGGTAAAGAAGGCAAATGGTATGTGGGCCTTCATAGCTAGGGGATTTGAGTATAGGAGCAGGGAGCTCTTACTGCAGTTGTACAGGGCCTTCGTGAGGCCTCACCTTGAATATTGTGTTCAGTTTTGGTCTCCTAATCTGAGGAAGGACGTTCTTGCTATTGAGTGAGTACAGCGAAAGTTCACCAGACTGATTCCCAGGATGGCTGGACTGACATATGAGGAGAGACTGGATCTTCTGGGCCTTTATACATTGGAGTTAAGAAGGATGAGAGGGGATCTCATAGAAACATACAAGATTCTGACGGGACGGGACAGGTTAGATGCGGGTAGATTGTTCCCGATGTTGGGGAAGTCCAGAAGCAGTCTTAGGGTAAGGGATAGGCCATTTAAGACTGAGATGAGGAGAAACTTCTTCACTCAGAGAGTTGTTAACCTGTGGAATTCCCTACCACAGAGAGTTGTTGATGCCAGTTCATTGGATATATTCAAGAGGGAGTTAGATATGGCCCTTACAGCTAAGGGGATCAAGTGGTATGGAGTGAAAGCAGGAAAGGGGTACTGAGGGAATGATCAGCCATGATCTTATCGAATGGTGGTGCAAGCTCGAAGGGCTGAATGGCCTACTTCTCCACCTATTTTCTATGATTCTATGTTTTTATTTCTCACTAATGCACTGATCTCATCCTTCATTAATAGTGCTACCCCATCTCCTTTTCCTTTCTGTCTGTCCTGCCGAATTGTCAAATACCCCTGGATATTTAATCTCAGTCCTGGTCACCTTGCAACCACGTCTCTGTAATGAGTATCAGATCATACCCCTTTGTATCTATTTGTGGCGTCAACTCATCTATTTTGTTACGGATGCTGCGTGCATTCAAATAAAGAGCTTTAAAATGTGTTTTTTTTTACCATTTTTTTCCTGCTTTGACCCCACTTTCTGATTCACTTTCATGTTTATACATTCTGTCCCTTCCTGTCACGCTCTGGTTTTCATTTCCACCAGTGCTACCCTGCTCTGTTGCCTTCTCCTTATTCTTTGACTTTTAAAATTTGCACTCACCTGAACACTGACACCCACTAATTAGCTTTGAGACGTCCGGTGGTCAAGAAAGGCGCTACATAAATGTAAGTCTCTCTTTCTATCTTTAACTCACCACAGGGAGGATGGAGGTGAGCTGCATGTGGAGCAGAGAAGAATTACCAGGAAGAATAAGGAATAAAGAATGAGAACATGCCCAAAGAACAGGGGATCTTCTCACTAGACAGGAGAAAACTGAGGGAGAATATGATTGAAGTTTTCCAATGAGTACGGCTCAGGAATACAAATATAGGAACATAGGAAATAGGTGCAGGAGTATGCCATTTGGCCCCTCGAGCCTGCTCCACCATTAGAACATAAGAACATAAGAATTAAGAACAGGAGTAGGCCATCTAGCCCCTCGAGCCTGCTCCGCCATTCAAAAAGATCATGGTTGATCTGGCCGTGGACTCAGCTCCACTTACCCGCCCGCTCCCTATAACCCTTAATTCCCTTATTGGTTAAAAATCTATCTATCTGTGATTTGAATACATTCAATGAGCTAGCCTCAACTGCTTCCTTAGGCAGAGAATTCCACAGATTCACAACCCTCTGGGAGAAGAAATTCCTTCTCAACTCGGTTTTAAATTGGATCCCCCCGTATTTTGAGGCTGTGCCCCCTAGTTCTAGTCTCCCCGATCAGTGGAAACAACCTCTCTGCCTCTATCTTGTCTATCCCTTTCATTATTTTAAATGTTTCTGTAAGATCACCCCTCATCCTTCTGAACTCCAACGAGTAAAGACCCAGTCTACTCAATCTATCATCATAAGGTAACCCCCTCATCTCCGGAATCAGCCTAGTGAATCGTCTCTGTACCCCCTCCAAGGCTAGTATATCCTTTCTTAAGTAAGGTGACCAAAACTGCACGCAATACTCCAGGTGCGGCCTCACCAATACCCTGTACAGTTGCAGCAGGACCTCCATGCTTTTGTACTCCATCCCTCTCGCAATGAGGGCCAACATTCCATTCACCTTCCTGATTACCTGCTGCACCTGCAAACTAACTTTTTGGGATTCATGCACAAGGACCCCCAGGTCCCTCTGCACCGCAGCATGTTGTAATTTCTCCCCATTCAAATAATATTCCCTTTTACTGTTTTTTTTTCCAAGGTGGATGACCTCACATTTTCCGACATTGTATTCCATCTGCCAAACCTTAGCCCATTCGCTTAACCTATCTAAATCTCTTTGCAGCCTCTCTGTGTCCTCTACACAACCCGCTTTCCCACTAATCTTAGTGTCATCTGCAAATTTTGTTACACTGCACTCTGTCCCCTCTTCCAGGTCATCTATGTATATTGTAAACAGTTGTGGTCCCAGCACCGATCCCTGTGGCATACCACTAACCACCGATTTACAACCCGAAAAGGACCCATTTATCCTGACTCTCTGCTTTCTGTTAGCCAGCCAATTCTCTATCCATGCTAATACATTTCTTCTGACTCCGCGTACCTTTATCTTCTGCAGTAACCTTTTGTGTGGCACCTTATCGAATGCCGATTGGAAATCTAAATACACCACATCCATCGGTACACCTCTATCCACCATGCTCGTTATATCCTCAAAGAATTCCAGTAAATTAGTTAAACATGATTTCCCCATAAACCTAATTAAACATTCAATAAGATCATGGCTGATCTGATCTTGGGCTCCGCTCCACTTCGCTGCTCGCTGCCCATAACCCTTCACTCAATTATCTTTCACAAATCTGTCTATCTCCACCTTAAATATATTCAATGACCCAGCCTCCACAGCTCTCTGGGGCAGAGAATTCCACAGATTTACAACCCTCTGAGAGAAGAAATTCATCCTCATCTCAGTTCTAAATGGGCAACCCCTTATTTTTAAACTATGCCCCTAGTTCTAGATTCCCCCAGAAGTGGAAACATCGTCTCTGCATCGACCTTGTCGAGCCCCCTCAGTATCTTTTATGTTTCAATAAGATGACCTCTCATTCTTCTAAACTCCAATTGAATATAGGCCCAACCTACTCAACCTTTCTTCATAAATGAACCCCCTCAACTCAGGAATCAACCTAGTGAACCTTCTCTGAATTATCTCCAATGCAAGTATATCCCTCCTTAAATAAGGAGACCAAAACTGTATGCAGTACTCTAGGTGTGGTCTCACCAATACCCTGCACAGTTGCAGCATTACTTCCCTGCTTTTATATTACATCCCCCTTGAAATCATGGCCACCATTGCATTTGCCTTCCTGATTACCTGCATACTCATTTTTTGTGTTTAATGCACAAGGACCACCAAGTCCCTCTGTACTGCAGCATTTTGTAATCTCTCTCCATTCAAATAATAATTTGCTTTTTTATTTTTCCTGCCAATGTGGATAACCTCACACTTTCCCACATTATACTCCATCTGCCAAATGTTTGCCCACTCACTTTGGCTGTCTACATCCCTTTGCAGATTGTTTGTGTTCTCCTCGCAACTTGCTTTCCCAACCATGAGCTTTTACCTTGTGCAGTATTCTTTTATGTTGTACTTTATCAAATGCCTTCTGGAAATCCAAAGACACCACATCCATTGGTTCCCCTTTATCCACCCTGCTCGTTAGATCCTCAAAGAACTCCAGCAAATTTGTCAAACATGATTTCCATTTCATAAAACCATGCTGACTCTGCTTGACTGCATTGTTTTTCCAAATGTCCTGCGACTGTTTCCTTAATAATGGACTCCAACATTTTCCCAATGACAGATGTTAGGATAACTGGTCTATAGGGCTAGAACCTCTACTTTTGTGGTTATCACCCAAAAATGGGCGATATTTCTAGCGTGGGCATTAAAAAAGGGTTTTCAGATCGCCGGCATCTCGCCCATTCTCAAACCACCTAGTCTCCACTTTTGAAAATGGGCGTTACCACGAGCGATATAAAATGGGCGGTAGCATTACATTTATTTGACGTTCTGCCATAAAGTGTGGCCGTCCTTAGCAATGGCATGGCAACGCTCGATTCCCGTGATTCAGGAGGTCAAGAGTCATCATGACATGCGCAGAGAGAGAGGGAGCTCAGAGGGACTGAAGGCGTGGCTGGGTGTGGTGTGGCTGCTTTGGAAGGCAGGAGGGAGACTTTGGAGCTTCACAGCAGATAGACAAACAAAAAGTAGCTGTTACCAGCCACATATTTGCCCGAATTTGGTCTATAATGGAGAGAGAGGAGGAAGCATCACAGCACATTGTGGAGGCTGACGCTGGAGAGAGCAGTGAGGTGGGAGAGGAGTACATTGGAGGGCGCAAAAGAGCCAGGAGGTTCTCAGACGAGGCAAATGCCTCCCTTCTGCAGGAGGTCGAGTCATGCTGGGGTGATTTGACACGGAGAGTGGGTGGGAAGCCCACCTCAAAGGCATACTAGAAGATATGGACCGAGATAGGAGAGGTGGTCTCGTCAGCGACCAATGAGGAGCAAGAGGGAAACCAATGCTGCTAACGATGGAACAACCTTGTGGGATCTGCAAGAGTAAGTATTACATTGATTTACATGTACTTATGTATTTATAAAATTTGATTTGTAACAGTCATGAGTGACTATCATCAGATGTGAGGGCTTTCACTTTTACCGGGAATGTTTTACTCAAAGCCTGCAGTCATGGTGTACGTCTTTAGGTAAAGAATGCTAATTTTCATAATAATTATGATTACATCTGTCGGTTATGTGTTGTAGCAGTCTCTGTGACAGTACCTATCAATGATATCACGCAATGATCTCATGCCATGTCATCCTGTCACCTTTTACAGAAGAAGCTATCGACGATGAGGTCCGTGCAGAGGTGAACGGGTGGGGGGCCACCAGTCCCCAGCGACATCACTGACAGGGAGGAGCGTGTGCTCGCACTCGTGGGGAAGCACCCCCGGACAGCCACGGATGCATCTGCAGACTCTGAAGTGATGCCACGTGAATAAAGCTTACACCATTGCGTGACGTAAAGTCAATAGATGCCATATCCACTCATATCCGAACAATCATATATGATAGATGATTTCTAAAATTGTCATAGAAATAATGATGGCCTAATGAAAATAATTGGAATACAAATGTGTTGATGGTTATGAAATGTGATGTCTGCGATGATTTTGAGAGCGGTGGAGCTTTTGTCGTGCATATGCTGTGTGTGGCGCTAGACTTACCTTGGGAACCTAGAACCCCCTTCTCCTTTAATAACCTCATTTGTGTTTTTCAGCTCAGCCAGCAGCGCGTCCCAAGGCAGGACCACAGAGGCCAGAAGGTGAGGGCACGGGGCAGGAGCCAGCAGACGATCCTACTACATCTGGTGCTGAGGAGCTCCGATTCTCGCCCGTCAATCCGCTGGGTCTGTTCTCCAAGTATGAGAGCGCGGACTTCGAGGAACCTGCATCGCCATGCTCCAGAAGCCATTCACCCCCAAGGCCATCTAGTGGTCCTCCGGTCATTCCTGCCTCCACTCTGGAGGTACCAGCCCCAAGCACCTCGCCACAGGGCACCCCATTTGTCCCAGGACAGTGTCGACCCCGCGAAGGTCCCGTGGACGTGGCAGGTCTGTTCCGCGAGCGCCACATGACAACGGAGAGGAGGACTGTAGACATTGGTGACCAGCTCATCGAAGCATTGGGGGGCATATCCCAACAGCTGGCCACCATGACCAAGTACATTCCACGGATGGCAGAGGCCCTGGATGCGATGGCCAGGAACACTGCTGCCAGAGGCCTCCCAGTGGTCTCCGAGCACGGCACCCCACCCCTAGGTTCCACACCACCACTGCGAATGACAGATGAGAGCAAGGACCAAGATCCTGCTTCTGCATCAGAGAATGTTGCCCCCTCGGCACCCTCTGCTCCCGTACCTGTGCAATGACCGCATCTGCCTTCATCCCCCCCCCCAATGAGGCACTGCTTGAGGAGCTCCTTGCCCATGCTCTGTAGAGCAAGGAGGGGAAGGGGTGGAGTTTGGAAGAGGAAGGGGAGAGGGGAAGGAAAGTGAGGTGCATGTCCGCAGGTGATGGCTGTGTTATATCTCCATCTGGGTGCATGCAATTTGTTGTAATGTATGGAGGGAGGGGATCACCCTCCTTCTTTGCCTTTGTATTCTGTGTTGTTGGACATGTAGAACATGTGATTTATGTCAATGGTGGAAAAAGTGGGGTGTGGGCGGAGGTTGGGTGTTATTGCCTGTGATACTTATGATTTCAGACCAATGTTGGTGTAAAATTTTTGTTATTGAACATAACCTTGTTGCGCATTGTCTCAGATAGCTGCACCATTACACACTGGTGATTCCTTAACATGAAAGGGTTAAATACAACTCAACATCAATCAACGTAAACTTATCTGGCACCAAGGTGATGGGCACCATTGATGTCTGAGCTGCACACACACAACAGTGTGTCAGCGTTGTCACTCACATCAACATTCTTTCAGGCAAAACATTCAGATATTAGTTCCTCACATAAGAGTGAGCTTTTAAAAATGCCAGCCACACCGCTGGCGTTCGTTCAGAACAGTTCCACTTTTTGTGGGTGTTTTTTTGGACGCGCGATATTGTGGGCGATATATGAGCGAGGTGGCGAAATTGATGCTGGCCGATCTCATGGCTGTTAGTTTTGGTAAATATGCTCTTTACAACAAAAAAAAGCGGGTGGGTGGTATTATTGAATCTCGGCATTAAATCAGTGCGGAAATTAACGCTGGGCGATATTATGGACGTTGATTTCGTCCATTCTGATGATTCCTCCCAAAAGAAGTGGGCGGCCGGTAAGATTTTTTCCTTCCGTTAAGCACATGGGGAAAAGTTAGGCTCGGCGATAACTTTCCTAAAAAGGGTGCCAGTTTCCATTTTGTGGCTAAATGGGCAATATATGGGCGTTATATGTCATTTCAGCAGTAAAATGGGCGTTAAGTGGGCGGTAAGCATGCAAACAAAGTGGAGGTTCTAGCCCATAGTTTCCTGCTTTCCGTCTGCCTCCTTTTTTAAATAGGGGTGTTACATTTGCGATAAAGGAGTCAGGATTGTTTGTATTGATACAAGATAGCAGAATAAAGGGACACGAATTATAATCTGAGAAGAGTTAGATTCAGGTGGGATGTGAGGAAATATTATCGCGATGGTGGTTGGTTTCTGCCACAGCGTTTTTCAGGGGAGGTGTTTAGAAGTAAGCCACTTAGATCTTTTCAAGGTAAAATTGGATAGGTATTTATAAAAATCCATAGAAACATCTATTAAATGAACTCTAACTGTACAAAGCAATGGACAGGGGTTTATAATTAGTTACTGCCCTGCAAATTGTAAAACAAACACTATTATTATTTTGCACTTGGATAACATGTTTCAGTTACTTTTTTCAGGTACTAATGCACTTTAAATAAGTTTGCTTAATGGAACAATCCAATACATGGGGTAAAACAATTTCCCCGTTAATAGGCTTAAATAGCAATAATGTGCAAATGTACAGCATCATGACATACGATCTTTGTCCACTAACTTGGATGAAGGAACATTTGCATTTTAATCAAGAGTAAAAGGGAAAAAGTAGAACCCCACCCCCACACCGAACATCCTTTTCTAAAAGTGCACTTTGCCATTTGTTGCTTAGAGATGTTCACAAGTTAGTTAATTATGTGAAAATAAGAACAAGAGATTCTCAGCAAGAGTGAAAAATAAAGCAGCAGAATCCAGCTTTCCAAGCCTGTGAGAAGGAACGACCTTGCTTGCTACATACCAATGTCATCAGTGTTCAATTAGTCATTCGTTGCTCCCTGGACCCAAAGTGGTTGCAGGCATGCTTGGGTGTAAAATGTTGTAATAAAACTTCATAGAGGTCTGATTGAGGGCTTGCTAACTTGAACCATAAGCTGATAGACTGACAACTCGGCCCCTAGTGAATTTCTGTCTTGCAGCCTGAGACCATGCAGACGTGCCCCGAGTTTTGCTCAATGAATTTGGACCTTCTAATTGCCAGAGCTGCGAACTTGTGTAACCTTATGGCTGTAGCTGTCATTTTATGTTAGTGTGACTTGAAACACGGTCAACTATTTAAACCATGCAATTACTAATTAACCTTGCACTCTATCAAAATAGTCACAATCACTGGGCAATGGTTATTTAACTAATCCCACTCTTTTATCAGTGACACACTCCGTATTACGCCCTCAGCACCAGAGTCAAAACAGAGCCCTCCGCTACATCAACTGACTGAAAATCATTTTTAACAATTCAGTCCCAGTGTAACTTCAGCACGGCAGAAGACATGATTCATAAAGAAAATGGTGGCCCGTTAGATCCTGTGATTGCATTTGCAATGATATTATTGTACAATTACACTGTTAGGCATGGAACTACAATACAATTCTTTGACATTGCATTAACTTCTGATGAAAAGGTCACAGCCAGTACATTGAGGTATATTTCCCTTTCAGATGCTGACTAACCTGTTATACATTTCCAGCTGATTTAGGGGAGCTACAAGAGGCACTGCAGCAACTAGCCAAGCTTCTGTGGCAGCACCTCCAAAACATGTGGCATCTAGCACCTAGAAGAACAAGGGTAGCAGGCGCATGGGAACACCATCACCTCCAAGTTACACACCATCCTGACTTGGAAATATATCGCCGTTCCTTCATCGTTGCTGGGTCAAAATCCTGGAACTCCCTCCTGTACTATGGGGGTACTTCCACCACATGGACTGCAGCAGTTCAAGAAGGAGGATGAGGCTCACCACCATCTTCTCAAGGGCAATTAGGGATGGGCAATAAATGCTGGCCTTGCCAGCGAGGCCCACATCCCATGAACGAATAAATAAAAAGCTGCGGAGGAACTGAGGGTGTAATGCCCAACTGCTACTGTCATTTGCATGGATCTCATTTGTTTCCACTTCAGTGCAACCATGGGGCCTCAATAGCCTTCCTCCCTAATCACCACTAATCACCTGATGGGTGGTATGCATTAGGCATCCAACTCAACTGAATCTTCCTGTGCATTTTGCATAGGTTTGTTGTGCACCAGGAGGGACTGTCATCCAATCATTACCTCTGCTGGTGTGGGAGGAGAACCAGAGCTGGGGCCTAGTTTGCCGCAGACACCTGCCATCTCACATTTGCATGAAGGCGCTCGGTCTCATTCGGGTAAGCAGCAAACCAGAGACATCCAACGTGGGTAATTTAGCAACTTGAAGCTAGCACTGTGGGTGGAGCAAACAGCACAGGTGCAAGTGGAGCGACACAAAAGGAGCAGGAAGCAGCTGTCAAGAGGGTGCCTGTCACATCCACCCTCGCTGATGTGGGTAAGGATCTTGATCACAGCGCCCAAAAAGAAAGAAAGCAAGAAAGTCTTGCATTTATATAGCACCATTCACAACCATCGGATGTCCCAAAGCGCTTTACAGCCAGTGAAGTATTTTTTGAAGTGTAGTCACTGTTGGAATGTAGGAAACTTAGCAGCCAATTTGCACACAGCAAGCTCCCACAAACAGCAATATGATAATGTCCAGATTATCTTTTTTTTACTGATGTTGATTGAGGGATAAATATTGACGAGGGATAATTCCCCTGCTATCCTTCAAAAGAGACATAGGATCTTATACGTCCACCTGAGAGAGAAGACGAGGCCATGGTTTGACATCTCTTTCGAAAGATGGCATCTCCGATAGTGTAGCACTCCCTCAGTATTGCACTGGCGTGTCAGTTTAGATTTTATGCTTAAGTCCCTGGAGTGGGACTTGAACCCACAACCTTCTGACTCAGGTGAGAGTGTTACCAACTGAGCCACAGCTGAAAAAGAAGAAAGACCTTAGTGCAAGAACATTTGCTCCACTCATTAGTGTTAAGCTCATAATAAAGTAATGCAACTGAGTACTGTGGACAATGAGTAAGTGTGACCTTAGCTCCTTTATTCAAACTCCAGAGCTGGTACAGCATGTGAGGCCTGCTTATATACAGTGCTCCCATGGGATGCTGGGATCCCTTGGGACTCCAACAGGTAAGCCCTCTGTGGAGGTATGATATAGGTTGCCTAGGGTTGCATACATAACATCGCTCCCTCGTAAAGTCAATAGTAAACTTATTTACAGGGTGAGACGATCTGAGGCTTTTCGCTCCGTTGTTGATCGTCCTGGTACAAATGCAGGTGTGAGTGAATTGGTTGGTTCTTCACTGGGCTGCTGGGAAGCTGGGCTGCTGGGCAGCTGGCTTTGCCAGGCTGCTGGGGATGGTGATGTCGGTTGCCACTTGTGTGTGTGTTGGAGGGTCGAAGTTGGTGGTGTCCTCTTCGGGTTGCTTGTGGCTATTTGTGAATCGCAGTTTGGTTTGGTCCAAATACTTTCTGCAAGTTAATCCATTGGCAAGTTTGACCTGAAACACCTTACTCCCTTCTTTGGCTATGAGCGTGCCAGCAAGCCATTTGGGACTATGTCCATAGTTGAGTACAAATACAGGGTCATTGACTTCAATATCGCATGACAGGTTTGCGCGATCATAGTACATGCTTTGTTGATGCCGTCTGCCCTCAACGTGATCATGGAGATCAGGATGGACAAGAGAGAGCCTTGTTTTGAGCACCCTTTTCATGAGCAGCTCGGCTGGGTGAACCCCGGTGAGCGAGTGGGGTCTGGTGCGGTAGCTGAGCAGGACTCGGGACAGGCGGGTCTGCAGGGAGCCTTCTGACACACATTTCAAGCTTTGCTTGATGGTTTGGACTGCCCGTTCTGCCTGGCCGTTGGATGCGGGCTTGAATGGGGCAGATGTGACATGCTTGATCCCATTGTGGGTCATGAATTCCTTGAATTCAGCACTGGTGCAGCACGGCCCATTGTCGCTGACAAGGACATCAGGCAGGCCGTGCGTGGCGAACATGGTTCGTAAGCTTTCTATGATGGCAGTGGACGTGCTTACAGACATTATTACACATTCAATCCATTTTGAATAAGCATCCACAACAACCAAAAACATTTTGCCAAGAAACAGGCCCGCAAAGTCAACGTGGATCCAAGACAACGGTTTGGAGGGCCATGCACAAACTTAGCAGTGCCTCTCTGGGTGCATTGCTCAGTTGAGAGCAAATATTGCATTGGCGCATGCATGACTCTAAATCTGAGTCGATGCCGGGCCACCATACATGGGATCTGGCTATAGCTTTCATCATTACTATGCCTGGGTGGTACTGTGTAGGTCGCGTATGAATGTTTCCCTGCCTTTCTTAGGCAAAACCACGCGATTATCCCACAAAAGACAGTTCGCCTGTATGGACATTTCGTCTTTGCGTCGCTGGAATGGCTTGATCTCTTCATGCATCTCCGCTGGGACGCGGGACCAGCTCCCATGGAGGACAGTTTTTTTACAAGGGACAGTAAAGGATCCTGGCTGGTCCAGATCCTGATCTGGCGGGCTGTAACGGTGACTTTTCATTTTCGAATGCATCCATCACCAAGAGCAAGTCTGCAGGATGTGCCATTTCCACCCAGGTGGTGGGCAATGGTAGCCAACTGAGAGCATCGGCGCAGTTCTCTGTGCCTGGTCTGTGGTGGATTACCTAGTTGTATGCAGACAGCGCGAGCGCCCATCTTTGGATGCAGGCAGAGGCATTGGTGTTAATCCCTTTGCACTCTGAGAATAGCAATATGAGCGGCTTGTGGTCAGTTTCTAACTCAAACTTGAGACCAAACAGATATTGGTGCATTTTTTTCACCCCGTAAACGCATGCTAGAGCTTCTTTTTCAATCATGCTGTAGTCTCTTTCGGCCTTGGACAAACTCCTGGATGCATAGGCGACTGGTTGCAATGTTCCCGGTTCATTAGCTTGCTGTAACACACACTCGACCCCGTATGAAGATGCATTGCAAGCTAGCACTAAACGTTTACATGGGTTATACAGAACAAGCAGTTTGTTGGAACGTAATAGATTTATGGCTTTCTTAAAAGCAGCCTCTTGTGATTTCCCCCATACTCAGTCGTCTCCCTTGCGTAGCAGCACATTTAGGGGTTCTAGCAAGGTGCTTAACCCGGGTAGGCAATTACCAAAATAGTTGACGAGTCCCAGGAACGACCGCAGTTCCGTCACGTTCTGTGGTCTCGGCGCATTCTTGATGGCCTCTGTCTTGGCATCGGTGGGTCTGATGCCGTTTGCCACGATTCTTCTCCCTAAGAACTCGACTAAGAACTCAACCCATTTCAAGCATTTCAACCTGAGTCCCACGCGATCTAGCCGACTTAGAACCTCTTCCAAGTTCTTCAAGTGTTCGATGGTGTCCCGACCTGTGATCACTAGGTCGTCCTGGAAAACCATGGTGCGCGGAACCGACTTTAGCTGGCTCTCCATGTTCCTTTAGAAAATTGCCGCGGCCGATCGAATCCCAAATGGGCATCTATTGTAAATGAACAGACCTTTGTGCATGTTGATGCAGGTGAGGCCTTTCGAAGATTCCGCCAGCTCCTGCATCATGTAGGCCGAGGTCAGGTCCAACTTGGTGAACGTCTTTCCTCCAGCCAGGGTCGTAAATAGGTCGATTGCCTTGGGTAATGGGTACTGGTCCTGTAACGAAAAACGGTTAATCATTATTTTATAGTCCCCACAAATTCTGACCATGCTGTCGCCTTTGAGAACCCGAACAATCAGACTGGCCCACTCTTTGAACTCCACCGGCACGATGATGCCTTCTCGCTGCAGCCTGTCCAGCTCAATTTCCACTTTCTCTCGCCTCATATATGGCATCGCCCGTGCCTTGTGGTGGATGGGTCATGTACCGGGAACCAAGTAGATCTGCACCTTCGCCCCCAAGAAACTTCCAATGCCTAGATCGAAGAACGACGGAAACTTGCTCAGAACCTGGGCACATGAGGCATCATCGACGGACGAGAGCACTCGGATGTCGTCCCAGTTCCAGTGGATTTTTCCCAGCCAGCTTCTGCCGAACAGTGTCGGGCCATCTCCTGGTACAATCCATAGTGGGAGTTCATGCACTGCTCCATCATCGAAGACTTTTACTGCTGTGCTGCCGATAACAGGGATCAGCTCTTTAATGTAAGTTCTTAGCTTGGTATCAATGAGGCTAAGCCTGGGCCTGTGTGTCTTGTTGCACCACAACCTGGCGAAGGCCTTTTTGCCCATGACAGACTGACTCGCACCCGTGTCCAGTTCTATGGATACTGGAATTCCGTCCAGTTCGACTTTTTGCATGATAGGTGGACATTTCGTGGTGAAAGTCTGTACCCCGTACACTTCTGCCTCCTCGATTCGAGTCTATTGTTCAGCTTGATCCGCCATGGATCGATCCTCCTCTACAAAGTGTAGTTTGTAGGGTTTGCAGCTCGTCTGCACATTCGCTGATGGTGTCCCATTGTTCCACAGCCTTTGCACACATAGTGTTTGAAGTGGCATTGATGGGTTCGGTGATCACCTCTGCAGCGCCAACAAGGTGTTAACTGCCTCGCATTAACGATTGATAGCCGTCTCTGGGCCATCTGAGGTCATGTCGCTGTCAGCGTGTACGTTCTGCCATATGCATTCCTGCCTGAAAACAACGTTATTTTATGCTGCGAAATTTGTTTAGTGTTATCGCTGGTGGACATAAATGCCTGGGCTATCGTTATGGCTTTGCTCAGATTCGGTGTTTCAACAGTCAATAGTTTGCGAAGGATGACCTCATGGCCAATGCCAAGCAGAAAAAAGTCTCTTAGCATTTTCTCAAGGAATCCATCGAATTCGCAATGTCCTGCAAGGCGCCTTAGTTCGGAAACGTAGCTCGCCACTTCCTGGCCTTCAGATCGTTGACACGTGTAGAATCGATACCTTGCCATCAAAACGCTTTCCTTCAGATTTACGTACTCCCGGACCAGCGTACACAGTTCTTCATAGGATTTGGTTGTTGGTTTCACCGGAGGTAGAATGTTCTTCATGAGGCCATAGGTTGTTGCCCCACAGATATTAAGAAGCATCGCCCTTTGTTTGGCAGCGTTCTCGTCCCCTTCCAGCTCGTTGGCCACAAAGTATTGGTTGAGTCGCTCCACGAAGGCTTCCCAATCGTCACCTTCTGAGAATTTCTCCAGGATACCAACAGTTCTTTGCATTTTCGCATGGTTGTTTGTTATCTCGTTGCCAGTTATTAAGCTCATAATAAAGTAATGCAACTGAGTACTGTAGACAATGAGTAAGTATAACCTTAGCTCCTTTATTCAAACTCCAGAATCGGTACAGCATGTGAGGCCTGCTTATATACAGTGCTCCCAAGGGATGCAGGGATCCCTTGCGACTCCATCACGTGAGCCCTCTGGTGGCGGTATGATACAGGCTGCCTAGGGTTGCATACATAACAATTAGGACATTTGCTCTAGACCTTTTACCATATGGTGGTGGTGTGGAGTGGTCCACTACACACATGTGTGAGTTTTGCATTCAGGGGATTGAAATTCTGTAACCCATCTTGGAATACCTGACCAGCTACATCAACTGCTCACCCAATCCTTGCAGGAGACATGATAACAGACTTTTTCATCCCTCATGAATGCTCACATTTCTGCCATTCAGAACTTGGGCTACAATATCAGTTCTTCAATAGTTGAGGAGGTTAGCCTAATGGAGAAGTATGGACTGGTGCTTCACCAATGTTGTTGCTGCTTTGGGGACTATTAATCAACAGACCAGCAGGTATGGTAGTGTAAAGGCTACAAGGAAGGGGCAGAATTGAAGTGGGGCAGGATGATGTTATTCTATTTCATGATGGCACCACATCCACTCCATTCCAGGTTCCACCTCTAATGACTTCCCATATGCAGAAAGTGGCCAGGACTAGGTTAGCACTGCAGGCATGGGAGTGCAGCATTCTGAAGCAAGGCCATCTGATGTCCGTGCTCATGGAGGTCAAGAGCCATTTGAATCCTGAATTCCTGAATCACAGAACCCCAACTGTTGTCCACCTCACAGCCTTCTCATATAGCTAGATTTGTTTTGTATGAAGATCAATAAGTATACCGAAGAAGACTGTTAGGGAGCCGAATGGCGGGAACTTAGGAGAAGTTGAAAAGGAGGTCCCACAGACACTGGTCTTGTCCAACAGGTACAATGTGCTCGCTACCAGTGAGTGTTATGTATGCAATAAAGGTACAAACTGAGTACTGTTTAACTGAACAAGATACAACCTTGGCTCTGCTTTATTATGTCCCAAAGTGCATGACTCACAAAATGGCTGGCCTCTTATACCAGAGCAGCACCATGTGCGTGCTGCTCAGTGACACCATCTGGTGGCTACAAACAGCATGTACATACATGGCAACACCCTCCTCTGAAATCTTATCACAGTCTTTCACAGATTGAGACGGTCCAGTGCTTTACGCTCCTGGGTTGACTGTCTCAGTTCGATACCGGCCTTGGGTGAATGTGCGGAGTCTGTTGTGACTGGTGGCTGGATGGCTGACTTGTTGGGGATGGCAGTGGCCATGTCAGGAATTGCAAGTCCATTTTTATTGAACAAGTCCGTGATGGAAATTCTGCATTCACTGATGACCCTTGAGTCCACTGAAGCCTGCTGTTGGTTGGTTGGTAGGTTGGTTGGTCGTCGACAGTTTCTTCGTCCGACTGCTTTGGCTCGTCTGTGTGCCTCAGCTTTGTTTGATCCATGTGTTTCCTGCAAGTTTGCCCATTTTTGAGCTTAATAACAAATACTCTGTTGCCCTCCTTGGCCATGACCGTACCAGCGATGCATTTGGGACCCTGACCATAATTCAACACATATACAGGATCAGTAACAGAAATCTCGCGTTGACAGTTACGTGATCATGGTACCCTTGTTGACTCTGACTTCTGTATTCAACATGATTACTTAAATCTGGGTGTACAAGAGATAACTTGGTCTTAAGACTTCTTTTCATCATGAGTTCAGCAGCCGAGATCCCTGTGAGTGTGTGGGGTCTTGTCCTGTAACTCCGTTGTATACAAGACAAGCGGGTCTGCAGTGACCCTTGGGTTACTCTTCTCATGCTTTGTTTGATAATTTGTACTGCACGTTCTGCTTGCCCGTTGGATGCAGGCTTGAATGTTGCTGAATGTATATGTTTTATGCCGTTAAGTTTTACAAACTCCTGAAATGCCTGACTGGTGAAGCACGACCCATTGTCGCTCACCACTATGTCAGGCAGACCATGTGTCGCGAACATGACATTGAGATTCTCTATGGTTGCCGTCGACGTACTGGATGACATGATTATGCATTCTATCCACTTCGAATAAGCATCCACCACCACTAAAAACATCTTGCCCAGGAAGAGACCTGCAAAATCCACATGGATCCTGGACCAAGGTTTGGATGGCCATGACCACAGACTCAGCGGCGATTCTACTGGTGCTTTGCTGAGCTGCATGCAGGTGTTGCACTGATGCACGCAAGCTTCCAGCTCAGAATCAATTCCTGGCCATCATACGTGGGACTGGCGATGGCCTTCATCATCACTATACCAGGATGTGTGCTGTGTAACTCACGCACAAACTTCTCTCTCCCTTTCTTTGGCATTATAACTTGATTGCCCCACAATATGCAATCTGCTTGAATAGACAGTTTGTCCTTGCGACGAATGTACGGTTTGGCCTCCTCACACATTTGCTTAGGTATGGCAGACCAATCCCCTTTGAGGAGGCAACCCTTTACCATTGATAATAACGGGTCCTGACTGGTCCAGGTCTTAACTTGTTGAGCCATACCTTCACTCTCAAAAGCATCTATGATCAACATTAAATCTGCCGGTTGTGGTGTTTCCACCTCCGGTGTGGGCAACGATAACCAGCTCAAACATCGGCACAATTCTCTGTGCCAAGTCTGTGGCGAATGATATAATCATAGGCAGATAATGTCAGCGCCCACCTTTGGATGCGGGATGAAGCATTGGTATTGATACCTTGGCTCTCGGAAAACAAAGAAATGAGCGGCTTGTGATCGGTCTCGAATTCAAACCTCAGACCGAACAGGTATTGATGCATCTTCATCTTTTTAACACCATAGACACACGCTAAAGCTTCTTTTTCTACCATACTGTAGGCTTTTTCTGCTTTAGACAAGCTTTTGGATGCAGACGCGACAGGTTGAAGTTTGCCCGACTCATTAACTTGTTGGAGTACGCAACCAATTCCATATGACGAAGCATCACAGGCCAATACTAAATATTTACATGGGTCATAATGTACCAGCAGCTTGTTCAAGCAAAGCAGATTGGTGGCTTCCTCTCAAGCTTTGTCTTGCAATGTGCCCCACACCCAGTTGTTCCCTTTTCTCAAAAACATGTGCAGTGGTTCAAGTAAGGTGCTCAATTTAGGTAGGAAGTTACCAAAGTAGTTGAGTAGACCCAGGAACAAATGCAGCTCCGTCGCATTCTGTGGCTTGGGTGCATTCTTGATGGTTTTGATTTTCATGTCAGTAGGTCTGATGCCATCAGCGGCGATTTTCCTCCCGAGGAATTCGACCTCCGGTGCCATGAAGACACACTTCGAGTGTTTAAGTCTGAATCCCACTCTGTCCAAATGCAGTAAAACCTCTTTCAGGTTGTTCAGATGTTCCTTGGAGTCATGACCGGTGATCAGGATGTCATCTTGGAACATGACGGTTCTGGGAATGGACTTCAATAGACTTTCCATATTCCTCTGGAATATTGCTGCAGCCGAGTGAATTCCAAACGGGCACCTGTGGTAAATAAACAGTCCTTTGTACGTGTTAATGCACGTAAGTCTCTTTGACGTCTCGACCAACTCCTGCCAACTCCTGCATCATATAGGCCAGCGTCAAGTCCAGTTTTGTGAACGACTTCCCTCCAGCTAGCGTCGCAAACAAGTCATCAGCTTTCGGTAATGGGTACTGATCTTGTTTTGAAACCCTGTTGATCGTAGCCTTGTAGTCTCCACAGATTCTGACTGTGCCATCACTTTTCAGCACAGGAACAATGGGGTTGGTCCATTCGTTAAATTCGACCGGTGATATGATCCCTTCACGCTGGAGTCTGTCCAGTTCAATTTCGACCTTCTCCCTCATCATGTACGGTACTGCCCGAGCTTTATGATGGATGGATCTTGCATCTGAGTCCATGTGGATCTGCACCTTGGCTCCCGTGAAGTTGCCGATACCCGGTTTGAACAGCGAAGGGAACTTGCTCAATATTTGCACACATGTATCTTCCTCCGACGACAACACCTTTATGTCATACCAGTTGGATTTAATTTTCCCCAACCAGCTCCTGCCGGGCAGCATTGAGCCATTGCCTGGAACAATCCACAGCAGTAACTCGTGAACCGCCCCGTTATATGACACATTAATTTATGCACTGCCAATCACTTTTATCAGTTCTTTGGTATATGTGCGCAGCTTGGCATTAACAGGACTCAGCCTGGGCCTCACAGTCTTAGTATCCCACAGCTTATTAAAT
Organism: Pristiophorus japonicus; assembly: GCF_044704955.1. Classification (NCBI taxonomy): domain Eukaryota; kingdom Metazoa; phylum Chordata; class Chondrichthyes; family Pristiophoridae; genus Pristiophorus; species Pristiophorus japonicus. Next base: position 103,020,763 of record NC_091987.1, read on the forward strand.
GCCCTCATGTTCATGATCGATTGACTCGCCCTTGTGTCCAGTTCCATTGATACCGATATCCCGTTAAATTTCACGTTAATCAAAATTGGTTTACTCTTGGTTATGAAAGAGTACAGTACATACACTTCCTCCTCTGGCATCTTGAATTGGGTATCCGGATCCGCACTAGTCTGACTCTCATCCTCCACGTGATGTGTCGCAGCTCGCTTGTTTATCTGTGGACACTTGCGCTGGAGATGCCTCACTCTTAGACAGCCTTTGCAACTATACTGCTTGAATCGGCACTGCTGGTGCCGATGATTTCCCCCACAACGCCAACACGGAGAAGTCAGATACATTCCCGCTGGCAGATTTTGGGCAGCCACAGGTTTCGCGAACGCAGCCAGATAGGCCCTGCCATGTGCCGCTCTGCCGAACGCCAAATCATTCACGAACGCAGCCAACTAGGCCCTGCCATGTGCCATTCTGCCGAACACCGAATCAATCGCATTTATAGTAATTGCCGAGATTCGGTTCTTCACCGATATTTGCTTTAAACTCCTGTCCGTCGTCATACATGATTGAGCGATCTGGATTGCCCTTTTTAAATTCAATTCCTCCACTGCCAGAAGTTTGTGCAGGATCACCTCGTGGTTGATACCGATAACAAAGAAATCCCGCAGCATGTCTGCCAACACTGTCCCGAACTTGCACGGTCCCGCTAGACATCTTAGGTTGGCAACGAATTCTGCTGCGCTCTGGCCCTCCGATCGAACGTGTGTATAAAAGCTGTATCTCGAGATGATCATGCCGTCGTCTGGTTTGAGGTACTCCCATACCAGTGTACACAATTTTCTCTGTTGGATAACTAGGCATGAGTAGATGCTTTATCAGACCGTAGATCTTTGAACCACACACAGTGAGGAACACGGTCTGGCACCAATCTGCATCGGTGACCCCCTTCATTTTGTTGGCCACGAAGTACTGGTTCAAATGGCTCACAAAGTCTGCTCAATGTTCTCCCTCCACGAATCGCTCCAAAAATCCAATCGTGCTCATTTTGCAAACAAAGGTTCTTGTATTCTCGTCGCCAAATGTTATGTATGCAATAAAGGTACAAACTGAGTACTGTTTAACTGAACAAGGTACAACCTTTGCTCTGCTTTATTACAGCCCAAAGTGCCTGACTCACAAAATGGCTGGCCTTTTATATCAGAGCAGCGCCATGTGCGTGCTGCTCAGTGGCCTCCAACAATGACACCATCTGGTGGCTACAAACAGCATGTACATACATGACAGTGAGGACAAGGAGAAAGACTGCAGGGAGGCCAGCCACAATGCAGACCAAGGCATGTGGCTGGGAAGGCTGTCTGGGGAGGGGGGGGGGGGAATGGTGGGGGGCGGGAGGGAGAGCAGAATAGAAATGTGGAAGTGATAGGGGATTCTATAATTAGGGGGATAGATAGCATCCTCTGCAGCCAAGAACAAGAATCCCGAAGGGTGTGTTGCCTAAGGAATATCTCATGGCGGCTGGAGAGGAATTTGGAAAGGGAGGAGGTAAATCCAATTGTCGTGGTCTATTTCGGAAGAAACGATGTAGGTAAGAACAGAGAGGAGGTCCTACGAAAAAAATTTAAGGAGCTAGGAGCTAAATTAAAAAGTAGGACCTCAAAAGTAGTAATCTCGGGATTGCTACCAGTGCCACGTGCTAGTCAGAGTAGGAATCGCAGGATAGCGCAGATCAATACATGGCTTGAGCAGTGGTGCAGCAGGGAGGGATTCAAATTCTTGGGGCATTGGAACCGGTTCTGGGGGAGGTGGGACCAGTACAAACCGGACAGTCTGCACCTGGGCAGGACCGGAACCAATGTCCTAGGGGGAGTGTTTGCTAGTGCTGTTGGGGAGGAGTTAAACTAATATTGCAGGGGGATGGGAACCTATGCAGGGAGACAGAGGGAGACAAAAATGAGGCAAAAGCAAAAGACAGAAAGGAGATGAGGAAAAGTGGAGGGCAGAGAAACCCAAGGCAAAGAACAAAAAGGGCCACTGTACAGCAAAATTCTAGAAGGACAAAGGGTGTTAAAAAAGCAAGCCTGAAGGCTTTGTGTCTTAATGCAAGGAGTATCCGCAATAAGGTGGATGAATTAACTGTGCAAATAGATGTTAACAAATATGATGTGATTGGGATTACAGAGACGTGGCTCCAGGATGATCAGGGCTGGGAACTCAACATCCAGGGGTATTCAACATTCGGAAGGATAGAATAAAAGGAAAAGGAGGTGGGGTAGCATTGCTGGTTAAAGAGGAGATTAATGCAATAGTTAGGAAAGACATTAGCTTGGATGATGTGGAATCTATATGGGTAGAGCTGCAGAACACTAAAGGGCAAAAATCATTAGTGGGAGTTGTGTACAGACCTCCAAACAGTAGTAGTGATGTTGGGGAGGGCATCAAACAGGAAATTAGGAGTGCATGCAATAAAGGTGCAGCAGTTATAATGGGTGACTTTAATATGCACATAGATTGGGCGAGTCAAACTGGAAGCAATACGGTGGAGGAGGATTTCCTGGAGTGCATAAGGGATGGTTTTCTAGACCAATATGTCGAGGAACCAACTAGGGGGGAGGCCATCTTAGACTGGGTGTTGTGTAATGAGAGAGGATTAATTAGCAATCTCATTGTGCGAGGCCCCTTGGGGAAGAGTGACCATAATATGGTGGAATTCTGCATTAGGATGGAAAATGAAACAGTTAATTCAGAGACCATGGTCCAGAACTTAAAGAAGGGTAACTTTGAAGGTATGAGGCATGAATTGGCTAAGATAGATTGGCTAATGATACTTAAGGGGTTGACTGTGGATGGGCAATGGCAGACATTTAGAGACCGCATGGATGAATTACAACAATTGTACATTCCTGTCTGGCGTAAAAATAAAAAAGGGAAGGTGGCTCAACCGTGGCTATCTAGGGAAATCAGGGATAGTATTAAAGCCAAGGAAATGGCATACACATTGGCCAGAAATAGCAGCGAACCTGGGGACTGGGAGAAATTTAGAACTCAGCAGAGAAGGACAAAGGGTTTGATTAGGGCAGGGAAAATGGAGTACGAGAAGAAGCTTGCAGGGAACATTAAGGCGGATTGCAAAAGTTTCTATAGGTATGTAAAGAGAAAAAGGTTAGTAAAGACAAACGTAGGTCCCCTGCAGTCAGAATCAGGGGAAGTCATAACGGGGAACAAAGAAATGGCAGACCAATTGAACAAGTACTTTGGTTCAGTATTCACTAAGGAGGACACAAACAACCTTCCGGATATAAAAGTGGTCAGAGTTCTAGTAAGGAGGAGGAACTGAGGGAAATCTTTATTAGTCGGGAAATTGTGTTGGGGAAATTGATGGGATTGAAGGCCGATAAATCCCCAGGGCCTGATGGACTGCATCCCAGAGTACTTAAGGAGGTGGCCTTGGAAATAGCGGATGCATTGACAGTCATTTTCCAACATTCCATTGACTCTGGATCAGTTCCTATCGAGTGGAGGGTAGCCAATGTAACCCCACTTTTTAAAAAAGGAGGGAAAGAGAAAGCAGGGAATTATAGACCGGTCAGCCTGACCTCAGTAGTGGGTAAAATGATGGAATCAATTATTAAGGATGTCATAGCAGCGCATTTGGAAAATGGTGACATGATAGGTCCAAGTCAGCATGGATTTGTGAAAGGGAGATCATGCTTGACAAATCTTCTGGAATTTTTTGAGGATGTTTCCAATAAAGTGGACAAAGGAGTACCAGTTGATGTGGTTTATTTGGACTTTCAGAAAGCTTTCGACAAGGTCCCACACAGGAGATTAATGTGCAAAGTTAAAGCACATGGGATTGGGGGTAGTGTGCTGATGTGGATTGAGAACTGGTTGTCAGACAGGAAGCAAAGAGTAGGAGTAAATGGGTACTTTTCGGAATGGCAGGCAGTGACTAGTGGGGTACCGCAGGGTTCTGTGCTGGGGCCCCAGCTGTTTACATTGTACATTAATGATTTAGACGAGAGGATTAAATGTAGTATCTCCAAATTTGCGGATGACACTAAGTTGGGTGGCAGTGTGAGCTGCGAGGAGGATGCTATGAGGCTACAGAGTAACTTGGATAGGTTAGGTGAGTGGGCAAATGCGTGGCAGATGAAGTATAATGTGGATAAATGTGAGGTTATCCACTTTGGTGGTAAAAAGAGAGAGACAGACTATTATCTGAATGGTGACAGATTAGGAAAAGGGAAGGTGCAACGAGACCTGGATGTCATGGTACATCAGTCATTGAAGGTTGGCATGCAGGTACAGCAGGCGGTTAAGAAAGCAAATGGCATGTTGGCCTTCATAGCGAGGGGATTTGAGTACAGGGGCAGGGAGGTGTTGCTACAGTTGTACAGGGCCTTGGTGAGGCCACACCTGGAGTATTGTGTACAGTTTTGGTCTCCTAACTTGAGGAAGGACATTCTTGCTATTGAGGGAGTGCAGCGAAGATTCACCAGACTGATTCCCGGGATGGTGGGACTGACCTATCTAGAAAGACTGGATCAACTGGGCTTGTATTCACTGGAGTTCAGAAGAGTGAGAGGGGACCTCATAGAAACGTTTAAAATTCTGACGGGTTTGGACAGGTTGGATGCAGGAAGAATGTTCCCAATGTTGGGGAAGTCCAGAACCAGGGGACACAGTCTAAGGATAAGGGGTAAGCCATTTAGGACCGAGATAAGGAGAAACTTCTTCACCCAGAGAGTGGTGAACCTGTGGAATTCTCTACCACAGGAAGTAGTTGAGGCCAATTCACTAAATATATTCAAAAGGGAGTTAGATGAAGTCCTTACTACTCGGGGGATCAAGGGGTATGGCGTGAAAGCAGGAAGGGGGTACTGAAGTTTCATGTTCAGCCATGAACTCATTGAATGGCGGTGCAGGCTAGAAGGGCTGAATGGCCTGCTCCTGCACCTATTGTCTATGTTTCTATGTTTCTATGTCCTGCTGAGGGAGTAGCAGCAGTTAGGAGCAAAATTAAAAAGCAGGACCTCGAGGGTAATAATCTCTGGATTATTGCATGAGCCACATGCAAATTGGCATAGAAGCAGTCAAGTCAGGAGAATTAACCGTGACTAAAGGGCTGGTGTGGGAAAGAGGGAATCCTTTTCATGGGACGCTGCCACCAGTTCTGGGACAGGGAAGAGCTGTACCAATGGGGCAGGCTTCACCTTAACCGGGATGGGATCTGTGCCCTAGTGCCCTAGCGGAAAGGGTAAATAGGAAGGTGGCAAAGGCTTTAAACTAGTAAGATCGGGGGGGAGGGGGGATCTACAAGAAATGATCCCTGACTAAATATAAACATAATAGGAAAGGAGAGCATAGGAAAGAATAAAATAAGGGAGGACATTGATGGCAAGGGAATAAATAGAGTTGTAGAACAGGAGTTTAAAAAGATGGAACTGCTAATAAAAATGAGTAAACTGTCTGTACAGCAATGTACACAGTGTCTGTAATAAAACAGGGGCACTGGAGGCAATCATGCATTGCGAGGAACCATACATAGTAGGGATTACTGAGACATGGCTACACATAAATCAGGACTGGGAATTAAACATTGCAGCATATAACATATTTAGAAAGGAGAGAGAGGGAAAAGGGGAGGTGGAGTAGTTGTACTTATTAGGGATAACATAATGGCAGAAGAAAAAAGTGACGCAGCTATCAGCAAGACAGAAATAGAATCCATATGGTTAGAGATAAAAGATAATAAAGGACCAAACACACTAATAGGTGGAGTCTACAAGCCACCTAATAGTGGGAGGGAGGTATAACAAGAAATATACAAACAAATTCGGGAAATGAGTAAAAAACATAGAATAGTAATATTAATTGGACAGAAGAGGTAGGTAAAGTGGATAAGGGAAGGGACTTCCTACAATATGTACAGGACTTCTTTCTAACCCAATATGTAAGAAGCCCAACAAGGGAGGATTCACCACTGGATCCAATAATGGAATCTAGTAATGGGAAATGAGCTAGAACAGACAAGAACAGTAAAAGTAAGGGAACATCTAGACAATATTGACCATAATATAATACCTAAGTATGACGAAGACCAGGGTAATAGATTGGAGAAAAACTGATTTTGAGGGGCTGAGAATAGAACTTGGGAAAATAAAATGCAAACAATGATTAGAACAGCAATGGGAAACATTTAAAACAGTGTTCAACAGATTCCAGGAAAAATATATTCCACATAGAAAGCAAGAACAAGCTAAACACCAATGAGACACGATTGATGAATAAAGCCATAAGTGAAAAATTGAGGGTGAGGAAAGAGGCATACATTAAGTACATGGACAGCAGGGGAGAGCATGATAAGGTTTTCTAGACCAATATGTCGAGGGACCAACTAGAGGGCTGGCCATCCTAGACTGGGTGATGTGTAATGAGAAAGGACTAATTAGCAATCTTGTTCTGCGAGGCCCCTTGGGGAAGAGTGACCATAATATGGTAGAATTCTTTATTAAGGTGGAGAGTGACACAATTAATTCAGAGACTAGGGTCCTGAACTTAAGGAAAGGTAACTTCGATGATATGAGATGTGAATTGGCTAGAATAAACTGGCAAATGATACTTAAAGGGTTGACGGTGGATAGGTAATGGCAAACATTTAAAGATCACATGGATGAACTTGAACAATTGTACATCCCTGTCTGGAGTAAAAATAAAACGGGGAAGGTGGCTCAACCATGGCTAACAAGGGAAATTAAGGATAGTGTTAAATCCAACACAAATCCAAGAGGCATAAAAATTGGCCAGAAAAAGCAGCAAATCTGAGGACTGGGAGAAATTTAGAATTCAGCAGAGGAGGACAAAGGGTTTAATTAGGAGGGGGAAAATAGAGTATGAGAGGAAGCTTGCTGGGAACATAAAAGCTGACTGCAAAAGCTTCTATAGATATGTGAAGAGAAAAAGATTAGTGAAGACAAACATAGGTCCCTTGCAGTCAGATTCAGATGAATTTATAATGGGGAACAAAAAAATGGCAGACCAGTTGAACAAATACTTTGATTCTGTCTTCACGAAGGAAGACACAAATAACCTTCTGGAAATGCTAGGGGACCGAGGGTCTAGTGAGAAGGAGGAACTGAAGGGAATCCTTATTAGGCGGGAAATTGTGTTATGGTGCAAATGTGCTCTGTGCAGCCCGAGGCAGTGTCAGTGACCATATTAGCTCCTTTGCACGAGCTCCTCAAGAAGGATGTCCAGTGGAAGTGGACAAAAGTGTAACAGGAAGACTATGATGCTTGTAAGAGAATTCACTCTAGTGATGCTCTACTTGTGCACTACGAAACAGAGTGTGAGCTTAAGTTAGCGTGTGATGCTTCCAGCTACAGTATGGGAGCTGTCATAAGCCATGTAATGGATGATGGCCAAGAGAAACCAATAGCTTTTGTATCACGCACCCTCACAAAGAAACTACATACAATTTGAAAAGGAAGCACTCACCATAGTGTTTGGAATTAAGAAATGACAACAGTTCCTGATCGACAGAAAGTTTACCCTGATAACCGATCACAAACCGCTCTTGGCAATATTGAGAACCAAATCTGCCATCACTGTAATGGCCGCATCAAGACTGCATTGTTGGGCATTGTTGTTGCCACAATATGACTACACGATTGAATTTCGCAGTTCAAAGCAGAACGCAATCGCAGATGCCTTGTCCAGTTTACCAAATGAGGATTTGTGCTGGGAGTGAAGGTGCTATTTTCATGCTGGGTGCAGTTGACAAAGAATGCAACTGAGATTGCAGTTGAGACTCAAAAGGACTGAAAAGAGTGTATGAAAACACCTTGAATGGATGGACCGAGCAGTGTATGGACACAGAATTGAAACCATTCCATAACCATGGTACTGAATTGTCCTGTGAACAAGGTTGTATCAAGTGGGGAAACAGAGTGGTGCTAGCTAATACTTTGAGAGATAGAATTCTGGCTGAACTTCATACTGAACATCCAGGGATCATCTGTATGAAATCATTTGCAAGAAGCTTTGTTTACTGGCCCAAATTGGACAATGATTTTGAGTCACTTGTCAATAAGTGCAGCGTTTGCCAAAATTGCAGAAACAAACCACCCAAACGCCACTACAACTCTGGTCATGGCCAAGTAGACCTCTTCAGAATGTACATATAGACTTCTGTGAGAAAGCAAATGATTATTTCCTGGTACTTGTAGATAGTCACTCAAAGTGGATTGAAGTGAAACACGGGTTCAAATATGGACCAGACTTTCGGTTTCATTGTCGGCGATTTTCTCAGCATTACAGCTAGTTTTTTGCCTGGCAAGAGTTTGCACGCAAGTTTTTTCCTCGTTATCGCCCACATCAGAAGTCACCCACCAGGACAGACCGCCCATGTGCAATGCCGAGAATAACCGCCAGGGCGTAAGTTTGGGCTCATCCGCCGGCGTCCAGATCACCGAGAGACCCGCCCTGTAAAAGCTGCTTTTACAGTGCGGTAAGGGGGGTGGGTCCTTGCAAAGAAAGGTAAGTGAAAGGTTATTTAATTATTTATTTTAAATTTTACCAAGGCGATTAGGCTTAAAACTGTCTTGGGAATGCTTCATTTGTGTTTTTTTTTATAATGATAATTTTTTCTTTAGGTTTTCACCCCACCGTAGGCCCAACTGCAGTCTCAGCCTAAATTTTTGTACGTCCGTCCATTTCGGTAACGACTGCCCATTTGGCTAACTTTCCACTTACCTGCCGAGAGACCGCCAAGAATGAGTGTGCAACGCTGACTTTTTAGGTCGGGCAATCAGTTCCACCCACCTTTACTCTCAAAATAGAAATTCTCGTTTGTTTTTTTCACTGCACCTTCTCAGTGGGCAATCGGGCGTTGAGGGCCTTTATGGAAAGTCTGGTCCTATAACTGAACGTACCATAGATGAGTTGAGGACTATCTTTGCATGTCATGGCTTACCCGAAGTGCTTGTTTCTGACAATATCCCTCAGTTCTGTTCTATTTCAAGAATTCATGAAACAAAATGGTATCAAACACACTCTCGTTCCACCATATCATCCAGCTTCAAAAGGAGCAGCCGAAAGGTCAGTCAGAATAGCAAGTGTTGTAGGGTTGTTCAGGACTCAGCAAGAAGCAACATTTGACAAATTTCTTACTGAAGTACAGAACTACTCCACATACTACAACTGGATATACCCCAAATACTCTTGATAAAGAGGAGATTGAGAACACAATTGAGTCTTGTTCAACTGAATTTGGCCTGAAGAGTTGAACAGAAACTGTTAAAACAAAAATGTTATTACGACACCAATCAGAAAGAACGCAAAACAAGTGTGTGCGTGTTCTCAGTCCCCCTGGAAAGTCAAGTTCACACAAGTAGGATGTAGGAACCATAGTAGAGGTTGGTGGAACCCAGAGATATTTGGTTGAAATTGGTGACAACATCCGAAGTGTTCTTGTAGATCAAATGATCTCTGCGAGAGATGAACCAAGATGTGATTTGAACCATTTGATTATGAACACATGCATGAATTTGACTCCATTCAGACTTCAGTAACTTTAGGTTCAACCAAGTCAGAGATAAAAACAGGATCATTTTTGAGTTTGGAACCAACACAAAACAGCCTGAAAATTGGTTCAACACCAAAACGTTTTGTAAGGAGATCAGGAAGGCTCCATAAACCTGTTATTAAAGTGAGTTTGTAGTTCGTTTTTTTAAAAAGCCAGGAGTTTTTGTCATGCGGTACATGTAATGCTGGGAAAGGTAGGACCATTGATTTGTTGTATTTGAGAGGGATATACATATATTTTTTTCAATGGGGAAAGCAGTATAATGTATAATCACATGGTTTGTAAGACAGTTGAGTATGAGCATGCTCAGTTCACTCTGGCCTAATAAAACAAGCACATAAACTAGCAATTCATCATGCCTCTGTCTTTCATTTGTGAATTTATAATGGGGAACAAAGAAATGGCAGACCAGTTGAACAAATACTTTGGTTCTGTCTTCACGAAGGAAGACCCGAATAACCTTCTGAAAATACTAGGGGACCGAGGGTCTAGCGAGAAGGGGGAACTGAGGGAAATTCTTATTAGTCAGGAAATGGTGTTAGGGAAATTGAAAGGACTGAAGGCCGATAATTCCCCAGGGCCTGATAGTCTGCATCCCAGAGTACTTAAGGAAGTGGCCCTAGAAATAGTGGATGCATTGGTGATCATTTTCCAACAGTCTATTGACTCTGGATCAGTTCCTATGGACTGGAGGGTAGCTAATGTAACACCACTTTTAAAAAAAGGAGGGAGAGAGAAAACGGGAAATTATAGACCGGTTAGCCTGACATCGGTAGTGGGGAAAATGTTGGAATCAATTATTAAAGATGTAATAGCAGCGCATTTGGAAAGCAGTGACAGGATCGGTCCAAGTCAGCATGGATTTATGAAAGCAAAATCATGCTTGATAAATCTTCTGGAATATTTTGAGGATGTAACAAGTGGAGTGGACAAGGGAGAACCAGTGGATGTGGTGTATTTGGACATTCAAAAGGGTTTTGACAAGGTCCCACACAAGAGATTGGTGTGCAAAATTAAAGCACATGGTATTGGGGGTAATGTATTGACATGGATAGAGAATTGGTTGGCAGACAGGAAGCAGAGAATTGGGATAAACAGGTCCTTTTCAGAACGGCAGGCAGTGCCTAATGGGGTGCCACAGGGCTCAGTGCTGGGACCCTAGCTCTTTACAATATACATCAATGATTTAGATGAAGGAATTGAGTGTAATTTCTCCAAGTTTGCAGATGACACTAAGCTGGGTGGCAGTGTGAGCTGTGAGGAGGATGCTAAGAGGCTGCTGGGTGATTTGGAAAGTTAGGTGAGTGGGCAAATGCATGGCAGATGCAGTATAATGTGGATAAATGTGAGGTTATCCACTTTGGTGGCAAAAAGAGAAAGGCAGAATATTATCTGAATGGCGACAGATTAGGAGAAGGGGAGGTGCAGTGACACTGGGGTGTCATGGTACATCAGTCATTGAAAGTTGACATGCAGGTACAGCAGATGGTGAAGAAGGCAAATGGTATGTTGGCCTTCACAGCAAGGGGATTTAAGTATAGGAGCAGGGAGGTCTTACTGCAGTTGTACAGGGCCTTAGTGAGGCCTCACCTGCAATATTGTGTTCAGTTTTGGTCTCCTAATCTGAGGAAGGACGTTCTTGCTATTGAGGGAGTGCAGCGAAGGTTCACCAGACTGATTCCCGGGATGGCAGGACTGGCATACGAGGGGAGACTGGATCAACTGGGCCTGTATTCACTGGAAGTTAGAAGTATGAGAGGGGATCTCACAGAAACATATAAAATTCTGACAGGCCTGGACAGGTTAGATGCAGGAAAAATGTTCCCGATGTTGGTGAAGTCCAGAACCAGGGGTCACAGTCTAAGGATAAGGGGTAAGCCATTTAGGACCGAGATGTTCATTCAGAGAGTTGTTAACCTGTGGAATTCTCTACCGCAGAGAGTTGTTGATGCCAGTTCGTTAGATGTATTCAAGAGGGAGTTAGAATGGCCCTTACAGCTAAAGGGATCAGGGAGTATGGAGAGAAAGCAGGAAAGGGGTACTGAGGTGAATGATTAGCCATGATCTTATTGAATGGTGGTGCAGCCTCGAAAGGCCGAATGGCCTACTCCTGCACCTATTTTCTATGTTTCTATGTTTCTATGTTCTACCCACATATATTACAGTACACATATATGACATCAGCTAGTGGAGAGTTTTCCCCTGATTCCCAATGTCTTCAGTTTTATTTAGGCTCCTTGATGTCACACTCGGTCAAATGCTGCCTTGATGTCAAGGGCATTCACTCTCACCGCACCTCTGGACTTCAGCTCTTTTGTCCATGTTTGGACTGAGACTGTAATGAGGTCTGGAGCCGAGTGGTTCTGGTGGAACCCAAACTGAGCATCAGTGAGCAATTTATTGGTGAGTAAATGCCGCTTGTTAGCACTGTCAACTATACCTTCTGTCATGTATGTAACCTTCATGTAACTGTAACTTTCATAACAACACTGCATACTGTATACACCAAAGAAATGCACACCTTGACCACAGGGGGTGAACTTGTGGGAGACACTCCTCATCTGGTCATCCAGGTATAAAAAGAGAGATCCCACGCAGGGTCATCACTTCTTGATCCTGTGAATAAAGGTTCAGGTCACAGAGTGACCTTGTCTGCAGAATGTGCCTCTGTTAAGTCCTGAATCTAATGTACTGACTTACACGAGACACATGCTGAAGTCAAGGTCACTCAGGACCTGCACCTTTAATTCACAGCTCTCCAGTACCGCACTTGCCTGAGACGTCCCTTTATATACCTCAGTGGGACAGGTATGGAGTGTCTCCTGCAAGTGCACCCCTGGTGGTAAGGTATGTTTATTGTTACAGGTCATATCCAGTTACAGTCATGAAAAGCATGGTAAGATACAGTTATATACAGTAATGTGAGATACATGACAGCCTCGTGTGAATTTATAGTAGTGTGTAATGACATTACATTTGGCAACGAGAAACGGGAATCAACGACTCACAAAAATGGCCACCGGTAGTAAAGAGGAACGGTACTGTGTTGGTGAGGACTGGGATGATTTCGTTGAGAGGCTCCAGCAGAGCTTTGTCATGAAGGACTGGCTGGGAGATGCAGCGGCTGACAAGCGAAGGGCGCATCTACTGACCAGCTGTGGACCTAAGACGTACGTGCTTATGAAAGAGCTGCTCGCACCCGAGAAGCCGGCGGACAAAACCTTTGAAGAGCTCAGCAAACTGATCGGTGAGCACCTCAAACCAGCGAGCAGTATACACATGGCACGGCACCGATTCTATACACACCAACGGTGGGACGGACAGAGCATACCGGACTTCGTTGCGGACCTTCGGCGCTTGGCCAGCCTCTGTAAGTTCACAGACGCCTGCAGGAGGGAGATGTTAAGGGATTTCTTTATTGACGGCATTGGTCATGCCGGGATTTTCAGAAAGCTAATTGAGACCAAGGACTTGACCTTGGAAGCGGTGGCATTGATGGCTCAGATCTTCATGGCGGGGGAGGAGGAAACCAAGATAATATACGCGCGCAACTCTGCTTCCAACGTGGCGATGGATCAGGGAGTTAACATGGTAAACACGACTCAGAACCCCGCAGGTAGGCAAGGGCAATTCAACACCACCCAGGCAGTAACAGGCTCTAGAGTGGGTCCTCAACAGAGACAATGGCAGGTTGAACGGACATTTACACCATCACGGTGAACAATGCGTCCCGGGATGGGGTCATTGACACCCATTAACAGAGTGCTCAAGAGAAATCAAAGAGACAATCAGAGAGGAATGCCTGGTAATGGCCCTTTTGTTCACAATAATCTCAGCTCATGCTGGAGGTGCAGGGGCAGACATGCTGCAAAAACCTGTAGGTTTCAACAATTTAGCTGCAGAAATTGTAACTTCAGTGGACATTTAGCCAGAATGTGCAGGAAGCCTGCAGCGAGGCTAATTTACGAGGCAGATGAACCAGAAGAGGGGTCTGTAAGGCAGGATGATGCTTGGGACAAAGCAATGGATGCTGAAATTCAGCGGATTCATGTGGCAAAGATCCATAGCTCATATACTAAAACACCACCTATGATGATGAAAGTCCTATTAAACGGCATTCCGTTACGCATGGAGCTGGACACAGGGGCCAGCCAGTCACTTATGAATGTCCAACAATTCGAGAAACTATGGCCACTCAGAGCTAGCAGACCCAAACTAGAATGCATTGACACGCAACTACGGACGTACACCAAAGAGATCATCCCAGTGCTCGGCAGTGCAATGTTGGTGGTCACACATAATGGAACAGAGAACAGGCTGCTACTCTGGATTGTCCCGGGAAATGGTCCCGCGCTTTTGGGGAGGAGCTGGCTAGCCGAGATGAACTGGAAATTGGGGGATGTGCACGCCATTTCATCTGTAGAGCGAAGTTCATGCTCACAGGTCCTACAGAAATTTGAGTCACTATTTCAACCTGGTGTCGGGACTTTCAAAGGTACCAAAGTAATGATACGCATCACCCCGGATGCCAGACCAGTGCACCACAAAGCCAGAGCTGTGCCGTATGTGATGCAGGAGAAAATTGAGAGTGAGTTGGACAGGTTACTAAGAGAGGGCATAATTTCACCCGTTGAATTCAGCGACTGGGCAAGCTCCATTGTCCCTGTCCTAAAAACGGATGGCTCGGTCAGGATCTGTGCCGACTACAAGGCCGCTATCAATCGAGTGTCATTACAAGACCAATACCCGCTTCCGAGAGCGGAGGATCTCTTTGCCACGCTGGCAGGTGTCAAGCTGTTCACCAAGTTGGATCTCACTTCAGCCTACATGACCCAGGAACTGGCCGAAGAATCCAAGCTACTGACCACCATCACCACGCACAAGGAGCTGTTTGTCTACAACTGGTGTCCATTTGGCATTCGATCAGCGGCCACTATCTTTCAAAGGAACATGGAAAGCCTGCTCAAATCCATCTCTGGAACAATCATATTTCAAGACAACATCCTTATCACGGGTCGAGACACCGAGGAACACCTCCACAACCTGGAGGAGGTGCTACGCCGACTGGACCGGGTAGGCCTGAGACTAAAGAAGTCTCAGTGTCTGTTTTTGGCCCCACATGTCGAGTTTTTGGGCAGGAGGGTTGCCGCAGACGGGATCTGGCCTACCGAATCCAAAACGGAGGCGATTCGTTGTGTGCCCAGGCCCGGCAACACATCGGAATTGCGTTCATTTCTGGGACTCTTGAACTATTTCGGGAACTTAAGCACATTGTTGGAGCCGCTACACATGCTCCTGCGTAAGGGTTGCGATTGGTTTTGGGGGACTGTCAGGAACGGGCTTTCAATCAGGCATGGAACCTGCTTTGTTCTAATAAGCTGTTGACTCTGTACAACCCCTGTAAGAAATTGGTTTTGACATATGATGCATCATCCTATGGGGTTGATGAATGTTGCAGCAGAATAATGATGAGGGCCAACTCCAACCTGTGGCTTATGCCTCCAGGTCGCTCTCCCAAGCAGAACGGGGATATGGGATGGTTGAAAAGGAAGCACTCGCATGTGGCCACGGGGTGAAAACGATGCACAGTACCTTTTTGGCCGAAGGTTCGAGTTAGAAATGGACCACAAGCCGTTAACATCCCTGTTGTCAGACAGCAAAGCTGTCAATGCCAATGCGTCAGCTCGCATACAGCGATGGACTCTCACGCTGGCTGCGTATGACTACACCATACGGCACCGGCCAGGCACCGAAAATTGCGCTGACACGCTCAGCAGGCTTCCACTGGCCACCACTGAGGGGGCAGTGGAGCAAAGTGCTGAGATGGTCATGGCCGTTGAAGCCTTTGACAGCGCAGGCTCCCCCATCACAGCCCGCCAGATCAAAATCTGGACCAACAGAAATCCCCATCTATCCTTGATTAAGAAATGTGTCCTGACTGGGGATTGGGCGCCCGCACACGGACCATGCACCGAGGAGGTCAGATTGTTTCACAGATGGATGGATGAGCTCTCCATCCAAGCCGACTGCCTACTATGGGGCAGCCGGGTAGTTATGCCCCAGAAGGGAAGGGAAGCATTCATCAAGGAACTCCACAGCGAGCACCCAGGCATCGTGCTAATGAAGGCCATTGCCTGGTCACATGTATGGTGGCCGGGAATTGACTCAGACCTGGAACACTGTGTTCGTAGGTGCACGACATGTGCCCAGCTGGGCAATGCCCCCAGGGACGCCCCACTCAGCCCGTGGCCCTGGCCCACCAGGTCATGGTCACGTATTCACGTAGACTACGCGGGCCCATTCATGGGAAAAATGTTCCTCATTGTTGTTGATGAGTACTTGAAATGGATCGAGTGCATCATTTTGAGTTCGTACACGACATCCACCACTGTGGAGAGTCTGTGTGCGGTCTTGGCGACCCACGGCTTGACGGGCATCCTGGTTAGCTACAACGGCCCGTGTTTCACTAGCTATGAATTCCGGGAGTTCATGTCGGGTAATGACATCAAACATGTCAGGACAGCACCGTTCAAGCCGGCTTCCAATGGCCAGGCAGACCGTGCAGTCCAAATCATAAAACAGGGCATGCTCCGGATTCAAGGACCCTCCCTTCAATGCCGCCTATCGCGCCTCCTGCTGGCCTATAGGTCCCGACCGCATTCGCTCACGGGAGTCCCGCCCGCGGAACTACTCATGAAACGTACATTTAAAACTCGGCTGTCCTTCATTCATCCAGTCCTGTCAGACATTGTTGAGGGCAAGCGCTAGTCCCAAAATGGGTGCCATGACTGTAACTCAAAGAGGAGATGTATAGAAATCGATGACCCTGTATTTGTTCTTAATCACACTTTGACGCCCAAGTGGCTTGAGGGTAATTGGCAAAGAGGGGAATACGGTCATAGTGGTCAGACTTAACAATGGACAGATATGCCGCAAGCATCTGGACCAAGTAAAAAAAAGGTTCAGCATGGACACTGAAGAACCTGAGGAAGATCATGAGATGTTGCCCACACCACCGCCAGTGAACGAGCAACAAGAACATTCAGCAGCATGCAGAGTCCCTACGGCCAGCCCGGACAGGCCGGAATCACCACAGGTGACAGAGACGCATGCCAAGGCTCAACAACCAGAGCCCCAACTGCAGCGCTCCACGAGAGAGTGTTGACCACCTGAAAGACTTAATCTTTGACCTCATAAGACATTGGGGGGGAGGTGATGTCATGTATGTAACCTTCATGGAGATGAGGAAAAGTGGAGGGCAGAGAAACCCAAGGCAAAGAACAAAAAGGGCCACTGTACAGCAAAATTCTAAAAGGACAAAGGGTGTTAAAAAAACAAGCCTGAAAGCTTTGTGTCTTAATGCAAGGAGTATCCGCAATAAGGTGGATGAATTAACTGTGCAAATAGATGTTAACAAATATGATGTGATTGGGATTACGGAGACGTGGCTCCAGGATGATCAGGGCTGGGAACTCAACATCCAGGGGTATTCAACATTCAGGAAAGATAGAATAAAAGGAAAAGGAGGTGGGGTAGCATTGCTGGTTGAGGAGCAAATTAAGGCAATAGTTCGGAAGGACATTAGCTTGGATGATGTGGAATCTATCTGGGTAGAGCTGCAGAATACCAAAGGGCAAAAAACGTTAGTGGGAGTTGTGTACAGACCTCCAAACAGTAGTAGTGATGTTGGGGAGGGCATCAAACATGAAATTAGGGGTGCGTGCAATAAAGGTGCAGCAGTTATAATGGGTGACTTTAATATGCACATAGATTGGGTTAGCCAAACTGGAAGCAATACGGTGGAGGAGGATTTCCTGGAGTGCATAAGGGATGGTTTTTTAGACCAATATGTCGAGGAACCAACGAGCGGGGAGGCCATCTTAGACTGGGTGTTGTGTAATGAGAGAGGATTAATTAGCAATCTCGTTGTGCGAGGCCCCTTGGGGAAGAGTGACCATAATATGGTGGAATTCTGCATTAGGATGGAGAATGAAACAGTTAATTCAGAGACCATGGTCCAGAACTTAAAGAAGGGTAACTTTGAAGGTATGAGGCGTGAATTGGCTAGGATAGATTGGCGAATGATACTGAAGGGGTTGACTGTGGATGGGCAGTGGCAGACATTTAGAGACCGCATGGATGAACTACAACAATTGTACATTCCTGTCTGGCGTAAAAATAAAAAAGGGAAGGTGGCTCAACCGTGGCTATCAAGGGAAATCAGGGATAGCATTAAAGCCAAGGAAGTGGCATACAAATTGGCCAGAAATAGCAGCGAACCCGGGGACTGGGAGAAATTTAGAACTCAGCAGAGGAGGACAAAGGGTTTGATTAGGGCAGGGAAAATGGAGTATGAGAAGAAGCTTGCAGGGAACATTAAGATGGATTTCAAAAGTTTCTATAGATATGTAAAGAGAAAAAGGTTAGTAAAGACAAACGTAGGTCCCCTGCAGTCAGAATCAGGGGAAGTCATAACGGGGAACAAAGAAATGGCGGACCAATTGAACAAGTACTTTGGTTCGGTATTCACTGAGGAGGACACAAACAACCTTCCGGATATAAAAGGGGTTGGAGGGTCTAGTAAGGAGGAGGAACTGAGGGAAATCCTTATTAGTCGGGAAATTGTGTTGGGGAAATTGATGGGATTGAAGGCCGATAAATCCCCAGGGCCTGATGGGCTGCATCCCAGAGTACTTAAGGAGGTGGCCTTGGAAATAGTGGATGCATTGACAGTCATTTTCCAACATTCCATTGACTCTGGATCAGTTCCTATGGAGTGGAGGGTAGCCAATGTAACCCCACTTTTTAAAAAAGGAGGGAGAGAGAAAACAGGGAATTATAGACCGGTCAGCCTGACATCGGTAGTGGGTAAAATGATGGAATCAATTATTAAGGATGTCATAGCAGTGCATTTGGAAAGAGGTAATATTTTAGGTCCAAGTCAGCATGGATTTGTGAAAGGGAAATCATGCTTGACAAATCTTCTGGAATTTTTTGAGGATGTTTCCAGTAGAGTGGACAAGGGAGAACCAGTTGATGTGGTATATTTGGACTTTCAGAAGGCTTTCGACAAGGTCTCACACAAGAGATTAATGTGCAAAGTTAAAGCACATGGGATTGGGGGTAGTGTGCTGACATGGATTGAGAACTGGTTGTCAGACAGGAAGCAAAGAGTAGGAGTAAATGGGTACTTTTCGGAATGGCAGGCAGTGACTAGTGGGGTACCGCAAGGTTCTGTGCTGGGGCCCCAGCTGTTTACACTGTACATTAATGATTTAGACGAGGGGATTAAATGTAGTATCTCCAAATTTGCGGATGACACTAAGTTGGGTGGCAGTGTGAGCTGCGAGGAGGATGCTATGAGGCTGCAGAGCGACTTGGATAGGTTAGGTGAGTGGGCAAATGCATGGCAGATGACGTATAATGTGGATAAATGTGAGGTTATCCACTTTGGTGGTAAAAACAGAGAGACAGACTATTATCTGAATGGTGACAGATTAGGAAAAGGGGAGGTGCAAAGAGACCTGGGTGTCATGGTACATCAGTCATTGAAGGTTGGCATGCAGGTACAGCAGGCGGTTAAGAAAGCAAATGGCATGTTGGCCTTCATAGCGAGGGGATTTGAGTACAGGGGCAGGGAGGTGTTGCTACAATTGTACAGGGCCTTGGTGAGGCCACACCTGGAGTATTATGTACAGTTTTGGTCTCCTAACCTGAGGAAGTGCAGCGAAGGTTCACCAGACTGATTCCTGGGATGGCGGGACTGACCTATCAAGAAAGACTGGATCAACTGGGCTTGTATTCACTGGAGTTCAGAAGAATGAGAGGGGACCTCATAGAAACGTTTAAAATTCTGACGGGGTTAGACAGGTTAAATGCAGGAAGAATGTTCCCAATGTTGGGGAAGTCCAGAACCAGGGGACACAGTTTAAGGATAAGGAGGAAGCCATTTAGGACTGAGATGAGGAGGAATTTCTTCACCCAGAGAGTGGTGAACCTGTGGAATTCTCTACCACAGAAAGTTGTTGAGGCCAATTCACTAAATATATTCAAAAAGGATTTAGATGAAGTCCTTACTACTAGGGGAATCAAGGGGTATGGTGAGAAAGCAGGAATGGGGTACTGAAGTTGCATGTTCAGCCATGAACTCATTGAATGGCGGTGCAGGCTAGAAGGGCCGAATGGCCTACTCCTGCACCTAGTTTCTATGTTTCTATGTTTCTATGTTTCATGTAACTGTAACTTTCATAACAACACTGCATACTGTATACACCTAAGAAATGCACACCTTGACCAGAGGGGGTGAACTTGTGGGAGACACTCCTCACCTGGTCATCCAGGTATATATAGGGAGGTCCCACGCAGGGTCATCACTTCTTGGTCCTGTGAATAAAGGTTCAGGTCACAGAGTGACCTTGTCTGCAGAATGTGCCTCGTGTGAATTTATAATAGTTTGTAAGGACATTACACCTTCCATCACTTTGCTGATGATTGAGAGTAGACTGATGGGGCGGTAATTGGCCGGATTGGATTTGTCCTGTTTTTTGTGAACAGGACATACCTGGGCAATTTTGTAGCTGTACTGGAACAGCTTGGCTAGAGGCATGGCTCGTTCTGGAGCACATGTCTTCAGTATGACAGGAGGGATATTGTGGGGTCCATAGCCTTTGCTGTATCCAGTGCACTCAGCCATTTCTTGATGTCACGTGGAGTGAATCGAATTGGCTGAAGACTGGCTTCTGTGATTGTGGGGACCTCAGGAGGAGTGGAGATGGATCATCAGTTCGGCACTTGTAGCTTCAGCCTTGTCTTTTGCACTTGCATTCTGGGCTTTACCGTCATTGAGGATGGGGATGATCATGCAACCTCCTCCTCCCGTCCGCTGTTCAATGGTCCTCCAACATTCACGACTGGATATGACAGGACTGCAGAGCTTTGATCTCATCCGTTGGTTGTGGGATCGCTTAGCTGTGTCTATAGCATGCGGCTTCCATTGTTTAGGATGCATGTAGTCCTGTGTTGCAGATTCCCCAGGTTGGCACCTCATCTTTAAGTACACCTGATGCTGCTCCTGGCATGTTCTTCTGCACACCTCATTGAACCAGGATTGGCCGCCTGATATTAATGGTAGAGTGAGGGATACGCGGGCAGGGTCAGCACAACCATTTGGCAAACTAGGCGGTTGCCCAGGGCACCAAAATTTGGGGCAGCTCCAAAAAATTGAATTCAACGAATCTCTCCAAGGGACGCGCTGGGAAATGGGTTCAAATCCAGCGGGAATTCTCCCAACTAGAGCCCTTAATAATGAACCTGCCTTGAGTATTTTGAATATTTTGTAAATAGAGAGCGAACGTCGGTGCATTTAGTGTTATATAGAACACCGAGATCCCTCAGAACTAAAAGGGAACAGGTTGGGCGAGGGAGGGCGGGAGGAAATAAAGGTGCCCAAGTGATATCGCCCTCTTTCTTCCTGACTCGTTAATCTGACGCTGCCCTGCGCTGTTCTTTCATTTAAACACCTTGACATGTTTGAAGATCAGGGCAAAGTGGGAAGATTTGGAACCGGAGAAAAGATGTAGCCAGGCGCTGCTGATTGCTGAGCAACGGGAGAGCATCAAAGTTAGCAGTGGGTCCCAGTTTTCCTTTTTATTTAATTTTCATTTGATTTTCTTCACTTGTGGAGAGTGAGGTTTTTGTTTTATTGTTCACACGGCGCATCATGTGAGACGCCGAACTGTCTGTTTGCCCCACCCCCTCCCTGGTGTAGCCCAGCCGGCCTCCTACGGTGAAACTGACAGTGGGAGGCGGCAGACACACTCCCGCCATCCTATGCAGATCAGCTCAGATCAGATGAGACAACCATCCAGTCCCACGCATTAAAAGGACAAGCACTGTATGAACAGTGGGTGAAAACATCCTTTAAATGGAGACAGCTCTCGCACAGAGTTTGGCCGCTGCTTCTGATTTATCGTTTAAAAATCTTTATTGTCTTCCGAATGACTCCCCATTACAGATACTAATCTTGAAAATGTCCTACGCTCTCCTATCTTTATCACACTGCTCTTTCCCCAGTAAATCATCAACTCTCTGGCAACTGTGGTGCTGTATTTTTTTTTAGCATCGGCTGGTCAAAAAAAATGAATGAAATGCCATTTTATATAATCTACTTTAAAATACAACAGTATTGTCCTCTGCAGAGTGAAACATATCTGGGTCATGATACATGGATGGTCACAGGATACTCGCCAATACAGATTGAGTTGTATATACTGGTGTATAGTACTACTGGTGTATGGTACTATAGGTGTGCAGTTAACATACACAGAAGTATACTTATAAAACTTATAATATGTAAATGTATATTATATGTGCACTGTAAGTATTATTGAATAACCTGCTTATGCAACAAGTTGAATATATTTTATCACAATAGTGCCGATTGCAGCTTTTGATCTCAAGGTTTTACTATGTTAGCAGCGATCAGCTATCGCCCTATCTCCAGTGTTTGGAGCTTTCAAGGAATATAAATCAGCAGGCTGTAAGTCGTATACTTACAATATATCCCAGCATGCTGTGAGCACACAAAATAATCACTGCTTATTTCAATTTTCCCAATTTATGACCAAACAATCTTCACCATGGCAAGGACTTCACAAAAAGCATATGGAAAAAATGAAACTCTTCTCCCAGTTTGTGGAACATCTGCTGGACAGTGTTTGGTCATAAATTGGGAAAATTGAAATAAGTAGTGATTATCATTAATAATTTTACTTTGGATATGATAATAAACCAGTACATGTAAGCCACCTTGCAATGTTTTTTTCCTTTATATTGGAATTTGTTGAGGTGGAGGGGATTGGTGGGGCGCCAGGTGAACAGTTTTCCAATTACCCTTGCGCAGCCCTGATGCTGGGCCATGAGGTTACAGATTGTGGTGGAATAAAATTCTGCTGTTGCTGATGGTCCACAACATATCATGGATGACCAGTTTTGAGCTGCTAAATCTATCCCATTGAGCACAGTGGTAGTGCCACACAACACGATAGAGGGTGCCCTCAGTGTGGAGACGGGACTTTGTCTCCACAAGGATGTGTTGTGGTCACTGCTACCAATACTGTCATGAACAGATACATCTGCAACAGGTAGATTGGTGAGGGCGAGGTGAAATAGGTTTTTCCCTCGGTTCTCTCACCACCTGCTGCAGGCTCAGTCTGGCAGCTATGTCCTTTAGGACTCAGCCAGCTCAGTCAGTAGTGTTGCTACCGAGCCACTCTTGGTGATGGATATTGAAGTCCCCCATCCAGAGTACATTCTGTGCCCTTGCTACCCTCAATGCTTCTTCCAAGTGGTGTTCAACATGGAGGAGTACTGAGTCATCAGCTGAGGGAGGGCGGTAGGTGGTAATCAGCAGGAGGTTTGCTTGCCCATATTTGACCTGACACCATGAGACTTCATGGGATCCAGAGTCAATGTTAGGAACTCCCAGGGCCACTCCTTCCCGACTGTATACAACTGTGCCATCACAGTGTGCCAACTGTGGGTCTATCCTGCCGGTGGGACAGGATCTACCCAGGGATGGTGATGGAGGAATCTGGGACATTGGCTGAAAGGTATGTTTCTGTGACTATGACTAGTCTGTGCGACAGCTCTCCCAATTTTGGCACAAGTCCCCAGATTTTGGTGAGGAGGACTTTGCAGGGTCGGCTGGACTAGATGTGCCATTGTTGTGTCCGAAGCTGGTGCCAAGGTTGATGCCAGGTGATCCGTCCGATTTTATTCCTATTATTATTTCTTGTAGTAGTTTGTTACAACTGAGTGACTTGCTAGGCCATTTCAGAAGGCAGTTAAGAGTCAACCACAATGTTGTGGGTCTGGAGTCGCATATCGGCCAGACCAAGTAAGGGTGGTAGATTTTCTTCCCTGAAGTACATTAATGAATCAGATGGGTTTTTATCACAATACCATAGTTTTATGGGGCTAAAATTTCCCCTGGGATCGGCCAGTTACCGCCCAGTTACCGCCCGTTTTTGCCAAAAAGGCAAATTACTGCCCTGTACTGCCCATTTGATGCCCGTTTTACTCCCGATTATCGCTCTCTTAAAGGAGGCCTACAACCACTACAACTAAAGGGACGGTTCCACACAATTAAGCAATGTAACAAGTATTGTAAGTTAGAGAGTAAAAGTGCAACGGATCATGTAAAATGCGTAAATGATGATCGGAATTGAAATGCCGCACTATCCTGCTGACCAGTTGTGGGCCCAACGTCGATGGCCTCATCAGGGACGTGCTGGCTATATCAATCAGTAAAATTCTTTTGCTTCAAAATATTTCCCCCGAATTTGCAGGGGTTTGGCTGACTAAATTTTATTCCATTTTTAAAATCTGCCTCCAATAAAAATGAGTTACTACCATGCACTCTCCTCCCACCAGCCCCCCTCCCTCCCCTACTCCCCACTCTCTTTTATGTTCTGAAAATGTTGAATCTTGCTGGAGTTTGACCCCTGTGAGTACAGTGAACCATTTACTGCCTCAGCCAAGAGGACATTCTGATGTGTAAGTCTAGATAGTCAGTGTTGACAGGCTATTTGAGCAGTGGTGGGTGGGGGGAGTTATGAGACTTGAGTTGAAACTTTGACAAATTGTTAAATCATTGCAGATTTAACAAATGACAATCTGCAGATGATTAGAAGAAAATACTTATGAAAGAAAAAAAGATTTTTTTAACTTATTTTTCAGTTTTTAGTTTCAGTGAAGGGGACACATCCAAAGCACAATAAACGATATTTTCTCGTTGCAAATTTTCACTGACTATTGCATTTTTCTGTTGTATTTTGGATTGTTTTCCCCCACTGCTGGGTTTGTTTCTAATAGATGCATTAAAAACTTAAGATGTGGCAAACAGTAAAACCTAAACAGTACAGTTACCAGGGATACCGCCAATCACACATTTAAAGTTGTGTTTCCTAAAAGTTGTCATATGGGACATATTTTCCCTTCCCAGAAGTGAACAAGACACAGTGCAAGAATGGTTTAGTTGAATAATTTCTTTTAATTGAAGTTGTAATTTCTATTAAACTTTAACAATGTAATAAAATAATATAATTCTTCTGAATGAAAATTTTACAAAACAAAACATTATCAACAACAACCAGCAACAACAACAATAACAACAGTATAAACAACACTCAAACCACCCCTGCACCCTCCCACAATTTTACCTGTGGCCACCTTTCCCAATGCCTTTCCTCCCCAATCCATCCTCGGTCCTTGGCCCTGACCCCCTCCCGCTATCAATACCCCTGGCCCTGCCCACGTTGGGACCAGTATGTCGTGCAGTAGCAGAGCACCTCGAGCATGACTGCTGCAGCGGGGTGGGGGGGGGGGGGCGACAATAGCAGTGCTATGTGTGGGGTCTGGAGAACTGGGGGTGCTGAGGACCCATCTTCAAAGTCGGAAGGAACTAGTTCCTCCCGACAATCAGGTGCTGTCACCATTGGTTCCCACGACTGTCGATTGCCGCATAGCATTGGCATTGGTAGTCTGCGTGTTCTCCCTCACCGTGGCAATCAGCTCCGCCATGTCCTCCGATTGACGGGTTGCTAAAGCCGCGATGTTTGTGGACAACCCAGCAATGGCCAGGCTCGCATCTGCCTGTCTCTCAGTGTTCCCACCTTTCCGGATCAGCCGCCACGGATTCAGCATGGGGGTCGGTGTGCGTCACTGCATGTCGCCTGGTCCCGCTTCCTCGGATCAGAATCCAGGAAAATAGGATTCCGACGAGGAACCGGTGGCCGCAGGTAGAAAGGACCATTCAAGTCCTGCCACCCCTCCCTCCTCCTGCGCCACCACCATGACAAAGTTTTGAGGAGTATTCTCTTCCTGCTCCTGCAGCACCATCTCTTCCACCACCATCTCTTCATTCCTCATTCCCTCCAATGATTCCTCTCTGGGAGGGGCAGGTGGCTTCTCCTGTGCAACTGTAAATACATAACATTAATGGTTGGCGACAGGGGAGGGGAGGGGTCAGAGGTAACATGAGAGCTATTCACCTTGTGCAGGCTTATGTGGAGAACAAACATATATTACCGAGTGTCATTACATGAAACTATCATAAGCAAATTAGACAGAAACTACATGATATAACAAAACTTGAGTCCCAAACAGTTTGCTTTCCAAGTGGCAGAGTGTGATCAACCAAAAAATCATGTCAGAACTAACAACATTTCGTGCTCCCAGCATTACATTACATTCTACATTATATTGAATTACATGACCACAGCACAACCCAGGGCTTATGCAAAGTTACCCTCCGGGAGAACTGATTTGGCACCAACTTATGTGGCGGTGTGATCATACGCCCCCCGTCAGGGCTGCAGCACGTTCCTCGAGGTCCGTCAGAGGAATAGTCTTCGGCGGACCTCTGCCTGTTTTGCAGAACTCCGCCCTATTGCCAGCTAATTTGTTCTGCAAAGGTGACAAAAAATATGTCAACTAATTTCACAGCTACTAATATGGAACAGACACATACATACACAAATATAACTAAATAGGTACACATCCCCAATTAACGATCCCCAGTCATTTCATCAATGAGTGCACCATTTAAGTTCTGTTAGCATGCAAGTGTTGCGTGATGAACACGTGAAAATACAAAGGATTAACACAATGAGATCGATGATGGGTAATAAAAAATGACATCAAGCTTTACAACATAATAAAACGTGGCACTACTTAACAGTAATTAGTCAGTGCATGATAAAAGTTAGTACTTACTCTCGCCGACCCAACAATATCTTTCCAACGTTTGTGGCACTAGTTCGGCCCCCACATCACGGGTGTGACGGAGGACACCACCTCAGTGATCTCTCACCATAACCACTGATGAAGGTTTTCCTCGCCCACCCCATGTTAGTTGATCCCAGCAGGCCTCCACTTCATGGACCAATGATTTCTGGGCTTCTTCGGAGAAATGAACGGCCCTCCACCTCCCACCTACCACCCTCTCCACTTCCATGACTTGATTTTCCTTCTTATTTATACCGATTTATATATTTAAAATTAAATAATTATTTATTATTTATTATTATTAGTATTATTTATTATGATATACTATTATTACCATTAGCATTAAAAGTTATATTATATTATCAATTAATAGTGAATATACTGCTCAAAATCATTTTATACACAAATCTTATTCAACAGCTCTTCTCTCTCTCAGATTAACTCATCTCTGCACTTTCAAAATGTCCAGCACTCTCTCAATGTTCTCTGCGCATGCACAGGGTCACCTTTGACCCCGAAATCGAGGGAGAATGCTCGTGCATGCGCAGGGAAGGAAAAGCATGTGTTTTCCCAAGGTGTTGCTTGACTTCAGTAAGGCAAGCAGATCGCCAATTTTTAGGCCCTTCGCCACCGCCCGGCTATAACAATGTGTTGCCATCGCCACCATCGAGACTCAACCACCAAAAATCACGGGAGCACGCAGCAGCGGTAGTTCAAAAGACCGCCAGAATACCGCTAAGAATCCAGCGGCAGCGATCCTAGGGGAAAGTCTAGCCCATAGTCACCATTACTGACATTAGCTTTTTATTCCAGATTTATTTAATTAACTGAATTTAAATTTCCTACCATAGTGGGATTTGAACTCATATCTCCAGATCATTAGTCCAGACCTCTGGATTACTAGTCCAGTAACAAAACCACTATGCTACTGGATTTGTGGTCCAGAAGGGAATTCGGCTTTTAGAGCTGAAGGCTCACATTTGGGACTTCTTTTTAATGTTAATTTTTTATTTAAAGGCAGTAAGGACTGCAAATTGCATTTTTTTCATTTCATTTTTATTTTTATTAGTTCAGAAGGCATTGAATTTTAATGCATTGCTCTTTTAATTTCCTACAATGCCTTGCAAACTCTTGCCTTGCATCCAGTGGCTGTTGGAAGTTGGAACACCGCTCCTGGATGAGAACTTCAACTCCCATGCCTGCACTAGCGCCACCAGGAGGACGTTGCATCTTTCGCCCCATGAGAATTTTTCTCAGATACCACTTTGTCCATTTTCAGCGGCCATTAACCCGAGGCTCCGGTGACATCGGCAACTCTCGTGGTGGCCTCAAATTTTTAGACTAAAATACTTGCCTACTCTTCTATTTAGTATTATATACCATCCAGCAGTTCTGGAACTAGCTTGTCCTTATACACCGGGTACCGATCCCCAGTATGTATCGATAATGTATCTCACCAGTCGAATGTACTTGCCTCACAACTGAACTACAAATGTAATGCAAACTTTTTTTTTCTGGACTTGAATGTATATGAATGTAATGAGCCTCCGGCATAATCTATATGTGGCGGGGGGAGAGAATGGAGTGGTCATGGACACACACAAACAGTAACCACCAGCACTCTACTGCCAACCGAAACACTAACCACTCAATCAAGATAGAAACGACCTGCCAAGGATCAACCAGATAGAGCTAAGCCCAGAGCACAGTCAATGCAGAGGCGATTTGCACTAAAGGCTTGGGGGAGAGTGATGTCATGTATTCTACATGGTTACTGCTTGCACTATTACAAGGTGTGCCACCAGAGGGCACCGCAGTGGGAGTCTTGCAGGTTACCTGTACAGGTGTGCCTGGCCTAGTATAAAAGGCAGGCCACCAGGTGTGACCCTCACTGTGGAATTATCAATAAAGGACAATAAAGGTCACTACAGTCCAAGTACAACTCATTGCCTCATGGAGTCATTATCAGAGTATCTAAAGACATAACAGTCCAGACCGGGGTCAAACAGGGCTGCGTCATCGCCCCAGCCTTCTTCCCAATGTTGGGGAAGTCCAGAACCAGAGGTTACAGTCTAAGGATAAGGGGTAAGCCATTTAGGACCGAGATGAGGAGAAACTTCTTCACCCAGAGAGTGGTGAACCTGTGGAATTCTCTACCACAGGAAGATGTTGAGGCCAATTCACTAAATATATTCAAAAAGGAGTCAGATGTAGTCCTTACTATTAGGGGGATCAAGGGGTATGGCGAGAAAGCAGGAATGGGGTACTGAAGTTGCATGTTCAGCCATGAACTCATTGAATGGCGATGCAGACTCGAAGGGTCGAATGGCCTACTCCTGCATCTATTTTATATGTTTCTATGTTTCTATGTTTCTCAATCTTCCTCGCCGCCATGCTCCACCTCACAGTCAACGAGCTCCCCGCTGGAGTGGAACTAAACTACAGAACCAGTGGGAACCTGTTCAACCTGCGCCGTCTCCAGGCCAGATCCAAGGCCACCCCAACCTCTGTCGTCAAGCTATAGTATGCAGACGACGCCTGCCTCTGCGCACATACAGAGGCTGAACTCCAAGACATAGCCAACGTATTTACTGAGGTGTACGAAAGCATGGGCCTTACGCTAAACATCCGTAAGACAAAGGTCCTCCACCAGCCTGTCCTCACTGCACAGCACTGCTCCCCAGTCATCAAGATCCACGGCGCGGTCCTGGACACCGTGGACCACTTCCCATATCTCGGGAGTCTCCTATCAACAAGAGCAGGCGACGACGACGAGATCCAACAACGCCTCCAGTGTGCCAGTGCAGCCTTCGGCCGCCTTAGGAAAAGAGTGTTTGAAGACCAGGCCCTCAAAACTGCCACCAAGCTCATGGTCTATGGGCTGTAGTGATACCCGCCCTCCTGTATGGCTCAGGGACATGGACCATGTACAATATCACCAATGATGTCTCCGCAAGATCCTACAAATCCTCTGGGAGGACTGGCGCACCAACATCAGCATCCTCATTCAGGCCAACATCCCCAGCATTGAAGCACTGACCACACTGGATCAGCTCCGCTGGGCAGGTCACATAGTTCGCATGCCAGACACGAGACTCCCAAAGCAAGTGCGCTACTCGGAGCTCCTTCACGGCAAATGAGCCAAAGGTGGGCAGCGGAAACGCTACAAGGACACCCTCAAAGCCTCCCTGATAAAGTGCGACATGCCCACTGACACCTGGGAGTCCCTAGCCCAAGACCACCCTTAGTGGAGGAAGTGCATCTGAGAGGGCACTGAGCACCTCAAATCTCAACGCCGAGAGCATGCAGAAATCAAGCGCAGACAGAGGAAAGAGCGTGCGGCAAACCAGTCCCACCCACCCCTTCCCTCAACGACTCTCTGTCCCACCTGTAACAGAGTCTGTGGCTCTCGTATTGGACTGTTCAGCCACCAAAAAACTCACTTCAGGAGTGGAAGCAAGTCTTCCTCGATTCCGAGGGACTGCCTATGATGATGACTCCTTGTATGGAGTTTAGTTAAAATTATAGTACTTAATGCTTTTGTGAGTTTAGAAAAGTCTCATAGCAGTGAAATATTTGCTGCCTGTTGTTTTGTAGCAATACAGAGAAATTAGGGAAAGAAATTGAGACTCTGCTGAATTAGAATTACAACCATTTGCATAGGGCTGGATTTTACCAACCTTGGCAGGTCCGGGCCGGGCAACGGCCTTGGCGAGTCTCGACCCTGCAGCTGTTTCGATCCTGGCCTCCGATTGGGGCTTGTAATGCCCGCCCTGCGAGGTTCCTGACAATTCAAAGAAAGCAGGTCTGATGACATCATCTGATGACATGTCATCAGCTGGTTTCCTAAAGGGACCATGTCCACATTGATTTTGACAGTGAGGTGCTGCAAAAAACTGACAAACACTGCACAAAGGTGCACGGCTGCACCCAAGCTCTCACAGCACGCAGGGAGGTTTTCTTCCCTTCCAATGGTGGAAGAGGCCTCCCCAGGACACCAATGCAGCCTGGTTGCACATTGCACAAGAGGGCATAAGCAGGGATGTCGTGAGAAGGACCTGGCTGCAGTGGCACAAACCTTTCAATGATCTCAGTAGATCATGAAATATTGCTGCAAAGCCACACTCAACCTCATCCTGCTGTGCCACTCAACACAATCACCCTGCCTTCCCTAACCTACTCCAGCACATTCTTCTTTTTAATTCGTTCTGGGATATGGACATCATTGGCATGTCCAGCATTTATTGCCCATCCCTAATTGCCTTTGAAAAGGTGGTGGTGAGCCGTCTTCTTGAACCGCTGCAGTCCTTGTGGAGAAGGTACTCCCACAGTGCTGTTAGGGAGGGAGTTCCAGGATTTTGACCCAGCGACGATGAAGGAATGGAGATATATTTCAAAGTCAGGATGATGTGTAACTTGGAGGAGACTTGCCGGTGATGGTGTTCCCATGAGCCTGCTGCCCTTGTCCTTCTAGGTGGTAGAGGTCGTGGGTTTGGGAGGTGCTGTCGAAGAAGCTGTGGCGAGTTGCTGCAGTGCATCTTGTAGATGGTGCTCACTGCAGCCACGGTGTGCTGGTGGTGGGGGTGCCAATCAAGGGGGCTGCTCTGTCCTGCATGGTGTCGAGCTTCTTGAGTGTTGTTGGAGCTGCACTCATCCAGGCAAGTGGAGAGTATTCCATCGCACTCCTGACTTGTGCCTTGTAGATGGTAGAAAGGCTTTGCGGAGTCAGGAGGTGAGACACTCGCCGCAGAATACCCAGCCTCTGACCTGCTCTTGCTGCCAGGACATCAAGATCCACGGCGCAGCCCTGGACACCGTGGACCACTTCCCTTATCTCGGGAGCCTCCTATCAACAAGAGCAGGCATTGACGACGAGATCCAACACCGCCTCCAGTGCGCCAGTGCAGCCTTTGGTCGCCTGAGGAGGACAGTGTTTGAAGACCAGGCCCTCAAAACTGTCACCAAGCTCATGGTCCACAGGGCCTTATCCGCCCTCCTGTATGGCTCAGAGACGTGTACCATGTACAGTAGACACCTCAAGTCGCTGGAGGGATACCACCCACCCTTCCCCTCAACCATTGTCTGTCCCACCTGTGACAGGGACTGTGGTTCTAGTATTGAACTGTACTGCCACCTAAGAACTCATGCTAAGAGTGGAAGCAAATCTTCCTCGATTCCGAGGGACTGCCTATGATAATGATTTATGTGGCTAGTGCAGTTAAGTTTTTGGACAATGGTGACCCCCAGGATGTTCATGGTGGGAGATTTGGCGATGGTAATACCATTGAATATCAAGGTGAGATGATTAGACTCTCGCTTGTTGGAGATGGTCATTGCCTGGCACTTAAGTAGCACGAATGTTACTTGCCACATCAGCCCAAGCCTGAATGTCGTCCAGGTCTTGCTCCATGCGAACATGGAGTGCTTCATTTTTTGAGGAGTTGCAAATGGAACTGAACACTGTGCAGTCATCAGCAAACATCCCCACTTCTAATTTATGATGCAGGGAAGGATGAAGCAGCTGAAGATGATTGGGCCAAGGACACTACCCTGAGGAGCTCCTGCAGCAATGTCCTGGGGCTGGGATGATTGACCTCCAACAACCAAAACCATCTTCCTTTGTGCTAGGTGTGGTGTCCTTACACCTTACTATAGAATCACATGAGGCATGTATTGCAGACAAAGTCACTACGTGGCCTGAACCTTTAATCCCAGGACCAAGAAGTGCTGACCCTGCATGGAACCTTCCTTTATATACCTGGATGACCAGGTGAGGAGTGTCTCCCACAAGTTCACCCCCTGTGGTCAAGGTGTGCATTACTCGGATGTATACAGTGTACAGTGTTGTTACATAAAGGTTACAGTTATGTGAAGGTTACAAACATGACATCACCTCCCCCCAACGTCTTTGGGTCAAAGATTGAGTCATTCAGGCGGTCGACGCTCTCTCGTGGAGCGCAGCAGTTGGGGCTCTGGTGGTTAGGCCTTGGCATGCGTCTCTGTCGCCTGAGGTGATTCTGGCCTGTCCGGGCTGGCCGCAGGGACTGTGCATGCAGGTGAATGTCCTTGTTGCTCGTTCTCTGGCAGTGGTGTGGGTGACATCTCATGATCTTCCTCAGGTTCCTCAGTGTCCATGCTGAATCTTTTCTTTACTTGGTCCAGATGTTTGCGGCATATCTGCCCATTGTTAAGTCTGACCACTATGACCGTATTCCCCTCTTTTCCAATTGCAGTACCCTCAAGCCACTTGGGTCCCAAAGCATGATTGAGAACGAATACAGGGTCATCGATTTCTATGCATCTCCCCACTGAGTTGTGATCATGGCACTCAATTTGGGACTGGCGCTTGCCCTCAACAATGTCTGACAGGGCTGGATGAATGAGGGACAGCCGCGTTTTAAGTGTGCGTTTCATGAGTAGTTCCGTGGGCGGGATTCCCGTGAGCGAATGCGGGCGGGACCTATAGGCCAGCAGGAGGCGCGATACACGGTACTGAAGGGAGGGTCCTTGAATCCGGAGCATGCCCTGTTTTATGATTTGAACCGCACGTTCCGCCTGGCCATTGGAAGCGGCTTGAACGGTGCTGTCCTGACGTGTTTGATACCATTACCCGACATAAACTCCTGGAATTCATAGCTAGTGAAACACGGGCCGTTGTCGCTAACCAGGATGTCTGGCAAGCCATGGGTCGCTAAGACCATACGCAGACTCTCCACGGTGGTGGATGTCATGCACAAATTCAACATGCATCGACAACAATCATGAACATTTTTCCCATGAACGGGCCCGCGTAGTCTACATGAATACGTGACCATGGCCTGGTGGGCCAGGGCCACGGGCTGAGTGGGGCCTCCCTGGGGGTATTTCCCATCTGAGCACACGTCGAGCACCTGCGAACCAAGTGTTCCAGGTCTGAGCCAATTCCCGGCCACCATACATGTGACCGGGCAATGGCCTTCATTAGCACGATGCCTAGTTGTCGCTGTGGAGTTCCCTGATGAATGCTTCCCTTCCTTTCAGGGGCATGACTACCCGGCTGCCCCATAGCAGGCAGTCGGCTTGGATGGAGAGTTCATCCATCTGTTTGTGAAATGGCCTGAACTCCTCGGGGCACGCTCCGTGTGCGGGCGCCCAATCTCCGGTCAGAACACATTTCTTTATCAGGGACAGGAGGGGATCTCTGTTGGTCCAGATTTTGATCTGGCGGGCTGTGATGGGGGAGCCTGCGGTGTCGAAAGCCTCAACGGCCATGACCATCTCAGCGCTTTGCTCCGAAGCCCCCTCGGTGGTCGACAGTGGGAGCCTGCTGAGCGCGTCAGCGCAATTGTCGGTGCCTGGCCGGTGCCGTATTGTGTAGTCACACGCAGCCAGCTTGAGGGCCCACCGCTGTATGCGAGCTGACGCACTGACATTGACAGCCTTGCTGTCAGACAACAGGGATGTTAACGGTTTGTGGTCCATTTCTAACTCGAACCTTCGGCCGAAAAGATACTGGTGCATCTTTTTCACCACGTAGACACATGCGAGTGCTTTCTTTTCAACAATTCCATATCCCCGTTCTGCCTGGGAGAGCGACCTAGAGGCATAAGCCACAGATTGGAGTTGGCCCTCATCATTACTCGGCTGCAACACGTACCCAACTCCATAGGATGATGCATCACACGTTAAAACCAGTTTCTTACAGGGGTTGTACAGAGTCAACAGCTTGTTAGAACAAAGCAGATTCCGTGCCCGATTGAAAGCCCGTTCTGGACAGTCCCCCGAAATCATTTACAACCCTTACGCAGGAGCACGTGCAGCAGCTCCAACAATGTGCTTAAGTTCGGCAGAAAGTTCCCGAAGTAGTTCAATAGTCCCAGAAATAACCTAAACTCTGATGTGTTGCCGGGCCTGGGCCCACGACGGATCGCCTCCGTTTTGGATTCGGTAGGCCGGATCCCTTCTGCGGCAATCCTCCTGCCCAAAAACTCGACCTCTGGGGCCAAAAACACACACTTGGACTTCTTTCGTCGCAAGCCTACCCGGTCCAGTCGGCGTAGCACCTCCTCCAGGTTGTGGAGGTGTTCCTCGGTGTCTCGACCCATGATTAGGATGTCATCTTGGAATACGATTGTTCCAGGGATGGATTTAAGCAAGCTTTCCATATTCTTCTGGAAGATAGCGGCCGCTGAACGAATGCCAAACGGACACCTGTTATAAACGAATAGCCCCTTGTGCGTAGTGATGGTGGTCAGAAGCTTGGATTCTTCAGCCAGTTCCTGAGTCATGTAGGCTGAAGTGAGCAGCTTGGTGAACAGCTTACCACCTACCAACGTGGCAAAAAGATCCTCCACTCTCGGAAGCGGGTATTAGTCCTGCAGTGTCACTCAGTTGATAGTGGCCTTGTAGTCGCCGCAAATCCTGACCAAGTCATCCGCTTTAAGGACAGGAACGATGGGGCTTGCCCAGTCGCTGAATTCAACAGGGGAAATTATGCCCTCTCTTAGCAGCCTGTCCAACTCACTCTCAATTCTCTCACGCATCACATACGGCACGGCTCTGGCTTTGTAGTGCACTGGTCTGGTGTCCGGGGTGATGCGTATCACTACTTTGGTGCCCTTAAAAGTCCCAACACCTGGTTGAAAAAGTGGCTCGAATTTCTGTAGGGTAGGACCTGTGAGCATGAACTTCGCTCCACAGATGAAATGGTGTGCACATCCCCCCCATTTTCAGTTCATCTTGGCTAACCAGCTCCTCCCCAAGAGCGTGGGACCATTCCCCGGGACAATCCAGAGTGGCAGCCGGTTCTCCGATCCATTGTGTGTGACCACCAAGTTTGCACTGCCTAGTACTGGGATGATCTCTCTGGTGTACATCCGTAACTGTGTGTCAATGCGTTCCAGTTTGGGCCAGTTAGCTTTGAGTGGCCATAGTTTTTCAAATTGTTGGGCACTCATAAGTGACTGGCTGGCTCCTGTGTCCAGCTTCATGCGTACCGGGATGGCATTCAATAGAACTTTCATCATCATAGGTGGCGTTTTGGTATACGAGCTGTGGACATCTGCCACATGAACCCGCTGGACTTCAGTGTCCATAGCTTTGCCCCAAGCATCACCCTGCCTTGCAGACCCCTCGTCTGGTTCCTCTGCCTCGTAAACTAGCCTCGCTATGGGCTTTCTGCACATTCTGGCCAGATGTCCACTGAAGTTACAGTTTCTGCAGATATATTGCTGAAACCTACAGGTTTTCGCAGTATGTCTGCCACCGCACCTCCAGCATGAGCTGAGATTGTTGTGAACAAAGGAACTGTTAACAGGCATTCCTCTCTGATTGTCTCTTTGATTACTCCTGAGCGCTCTGTTGCTGAGTGTCAATGGTCCCATCCCGGGACGCATTGTCCCTTGTGATGGCATGAATTGCCGATCCCCCTGCCATTGTCTCTGTTGCTGGCCCACCCCAGAGTCTGTTGCTGCCTGGGTGATGTCGAATTGCCCTTGCCTGCCTGTGGGGTTCTGAATCTCGTTTACAATGTTAACTCCCTGGTCCATCGCCACGTTGGAACCAGGGCTCCGCGCGTAAATTATCTTGGTCCCCTCTTCCCCTGCCATGAAGGTCTGAGCTAGCAACATTGCCCTTTCCAAAGTCAAGTCATTGGTCTCAATAAGCTTCCTGAAAATCCCGGCATGACCACTGCCCTCAATGAAGAAATCCCTTAACATCTCCCCCCTCTGCAGGTATCTGTGAACTTACAGAGGCTGGCCAAATGCCGCAGGTCCGCAACGAAGTCCGATATGCTTTGTCACTCCCGACGCCGGTGTGTGTAGAACCGGTGCCGGGCCATGTGTATACTGCTCGCCGGTTTGAGGTGCTCACTGATCAGAGTGCTGAGCTCTTCAAAAGACTTGTCCGCTGGCTTCTCGGATGCGAGCAGGTCTTTCATCAGCGCGTACGTCTTGGGTCCACAGCTGGTCAGTAGATGCGCCCTCCACTTGCCAGCCGCTTCCTCTCCCAGCCTGTCCTTCGTGACAAAGCTCTGCTGGAGCCTCTCAACGAAATCGTCCCAGTCCTCACCAACACAGTACCGTTCATCTGTGCTACCGGTGGCCATCCTCGTGGGTCATTGATTTCCGTTTCTCGTCGCCAAATGTGGTGTCCTTACACCTTACTATAGAATCACACGAGGCATGTACTGCAGACAAAGTCACGACGTGACCTGAACCTTTATTCCCAGGACTCCTTTTTCAGCTGTCAGTGGAGAGTAATTGAGAACTCGACACACTTACCTGATGTGATCCTCGAGGGACGTGAAGCTCGTGAAAAAGTTGGAAAAAATCATTAGGACCTGGTAAAATGCTGCTTAAATACCTTTAAGCAGCTTCTATTGGAGGTCAATCTTCAACATGGCCGATTTTTGGCGCAGTTGTAGAGGTACGTCGATTTTGTAGTGGCCGACTACGCCAAAAAAGAAAGTTTTGCCGGAATAAACTTTCATTTTGGAGCGGTGCAGATTGTCCTTAAGCTCTGTGAATGGAGCTTAAGGTCTGCTCCGAAAAACGGAGATTGCCAGGGTAAGAAGGGACACACTAATTACACTACATTCATTTAAATTAAAGTTATTAATGTCTTAAAAAAAATAATTTCCTGATTTTTTAAAAAGTTTTTAAAAATAAACTTACCATTGTGGGGAGGGTTTTTAATGATAAAATATGTTTTAAAAACTTTATTTTTATATGCTTTTGTGTTTTTTAAAACACTTGCGCCTGTAAAAGTAGGCTATGTGCCTGCTTTTTCAGGTGCAAGA
Organism: Pristiophorus japonicus; assembly: GCF_044704955.1. Taxonomy (NCBI): domain Eukaryota; kingdom Metazoa; phylum Chordata; class Chondrichthyes; family Pristiophoridae; genus Pristiophorus; species Pristiophorus japonicus. The sequence goes on from NC_091987.1 coordinate 103,057,911, forward strand.
TTTTTGAGGACATTTGTAAGTGTAAATATCGGAAATTTCCACTTACAAATGTCCTCACTCCCGAGATGCGGCCATGTGTCAAACCAGATACTTGACAGATCGGAAATGTCGGTTTCCTGCGCATGCGCATTGCGCGCTGGAAACCGGCATTTCCAATGCCTTCCCGGGTCCGTAGGGACTCCGTATGGACCCGGGGAGACCGGAATTGTTGGCCCAAGATGAACAAAGCAAGGCATGAGAAAAAAGTTTTTAGAAGGAAGGTTAAGTGTAAAGTCAGAACACATTGAGGTAGGTAATGCTGTATGGAGATCTGCAGTTTCTGAAACTCTGTCTAGTGGTAGAAGTGTGCAAGCTGCAGGCGTGAGAGGAGGCTGCCAAAAACAGGAACGTTTAAAAATAAGTAATCATGTTCAAAAGATATCCAGAGGGCGCAGGAAGTGCCAGATGGTGGGAAACATGGGATAGTGGGGGAGGTGGCTGGAACAACCTGCAGAATTGATCTCTCACAGAGAAAAAGCCCACAGAGAATTATCACTTATCACAAATCACTTATTTAAACACAGAAAGCAGGGAAACTGAAGCAAGGACATGAAACAAAACGATGAGTAGTTATTCCAAACTTAACTGTTACTCAGGAAGAAAGTTAGGAATGATGGCAGTATCCTGGAGATGTGAGACTATCCGAACAGTGCAGTGGTCACTGTCGTAACAGGTATCTGGAGATAATGAAGCTTCTTCTAGTGGTAGAAGTGTGTAGCTTCTGGAGTGACTGTGGTGATGCCCAAATAAGGAGTGTGTGATATATATAGAACCAGAGCCATTTTCCCCACCGCCCCATTGCCCCCCACCTGAGGTAGGTGATGCAAATACCACAGGAGTCTGTCACAATTATGTCAATGAGCTCATGTTCTTATGTTCTTGATCCCAGAAGATCTGCTGGGGCTCAGCACTACAAAGCTCACCCCGAAACTCATCCAGCAGGAATCCTAGTGGATCAGGAAAATTCATTATATGTTGCCTCAAAGTGAGGTGCGGAAGAAATAATGAACTAACTTTGAAAGGAAGGGACTTGGAGACAACCTCATGGAGCTATGCAAGATAGTAAATAGTGCAGGTAAACTCAGAATACCGCTTTAAACTAACCTGTTATTGTATGACAAAGGGGCAAGGGTTTAAATTAGTGAAAGGCAAATGTTAGGACAAGTGTCACAGAAGTTTTTCCACACAAAAAGCCATCATTACATGACATGGCGTTCCACGTAGAGTACTGGATGGAAAAACCCTGGAATCATTGAAGAAACTGATTGATGCTGTGATGAGACTGTCGGGTCTTCCTGGATAGATAAGCTGATGGGCTGAAAGGCCTCACTCCTCATATGTAGTCAATGCTCTTGTTAGAAACCAAATACAATTTCTTTCACATTTAGTTCATTGTTTTTTTTATATCATCCAGCTGACTTCTCTTGATCCTTAACTCAAAAAGTAGCAGCTGACTTGGTTCTTGGATGCTCCAATGTTTTTGTGGCACAGAGAAGTGAAATATAAATATTACTATGTTCGTAAAGTATTCTTATCAATTATTAAATGAGACCTTTCACAAAAAATGAGCTTGGCTCAATTTCTGAATGACTCACTCAGACAGAAACTATTCACAAAAGCAAGCTAAGAAATCGGCGTATGGCCTGTTAAATGGTGCCGCACAAAATTAACACCCCGGGGCAACACATTCCTTTTGATACCATTCCAGTTTTATAGAAAATTAGATTTTTAAAAAGTATCCTTCAAACCTGATTTTTCAACCAAACACCAAAGGCGTAATTGGCATATCGTGCACAATTTTACACAGAACTTACTTTTAAGTTAATAAAATATACATAGATTCTGAAGCCTTTTAAGTTAATAATTAAACACATATTACACTTGTTTTAGTTTCCAGGAACTCTGTTATAGCAAAGTAGCATGTTTCCCAGTAATCTGGCACAAATATGACTTCATTACCTATAACCAAAGATCCATTGTGGGCACTTGTACGCAAAGACCAGGTTAGATTACATACCAAATGTCGCCATTGAACTCAATGCCAGTAATTTACAGTTGTACAGTGTAGTCATGGCTATACAGTAGAATCAATGAAAACATGCTACTCTTACGAAACTCACTGCCAAACGAAGTGATTTGGTTCTTCAGCTAAACTAGAACCCTCCTGTACTGTTTCTTCATGAAGTGCGGAACAAATACAAAGTAAAATACGTTACTTGTTGGAGCTTTGAAATGAAAGTTTCAATTCTAGAGCCGGTTTTATAAAAACAAAGGAGAGTTTGAATTCAAGTCTGTCTTTGCTATACTCACACATAGTCATGTAAACGGTAACCACTATGTGAGGCTGATGTTTGTGAAGTTGGGTGGTTGCTCTTATAAACAGCTGGTAGTCTATATTGAGGTGCAGGCTGTACGAATGAAGGCTGTGGTTGGTCGGGGCCATCATTCCTATGCTGAGGACAAGACAGACAGAGGAGTGCCCCACCAACGAGAGTCATGCCCGTTGACACAAAGCCAATGTACAAAGCCTCTCCCATTTCGTATTTGGTTCCGGGTGGAAGCATTGGGTTGTAGAAGTCTCGTATTAGGTCATTTGTTGACCAAGACACTGGAATGAGACACAGGATGCCAGCGAGGATGTAGCAGACTCCTCCTGAGATGGCAATGTGATTCTTGGATGAAGATTCCTTGAAGCACACAGTGCACTTCATACCCATGACAGAAATGCAAGTGGCCAGCGTGGAAAGCAAGCAGGAAATTACCATCATAGCACGAGCCGCCTGGAGGTCGGGGGGTAATGCCAGCTGCGAACGATGGACTTGACATTGATAGATGCCAGTACTTTGCCAGACACATTCCATCCAAAGTCCTTTCATGAACTCCATGGCCGTGATGATATCGGCGCCCACATGTGCCGTTCTGCGCCAGTGTGGTAAGACAGTGGCAACCAATGTTCCAAATAGGCCAAAGAGGCCGAGAAAAAAGCCAATGATCTGAATTCCCATGTTAGCCATTTTGGTGTAAACTTTGCCTCGTCTTCTTCCTTCTTGACTGTAGTTATTGGCTGCAGCAGCAACACCAGCTTTCCTGAGAATGTGCTGTTTCCCCTGTGTGTAAAGCTGATGCCAACCTATTAACAATAAGTGGAATAATAAAAGTTAAACATTTACCAAATGCGGCCTCAGAATTGGTGCAAGTGCATACTGCTTAATAATTAGCATATTTGCTTAAGTGCTTAATAATTAGCACAGTTGCTTATGAATTGCTTTCTATTTATTTAAATAGCAAGGTAGCATCACACCTGAAACCATACTTAATGTTTTGAGAAAAATCTCTTAACAGTGGATGTGTGAACATCAGTAAATTGGAGCTAAAACGTTACTGGTTTTTAAAGTAATGTATGCTTTCTAATTGTCCATGAAGCTCAGCAAATATCTAAGCAAAAAAATTAGGAAAACAAAATGACACAGAAACACAGCAGAATATAGCAACCAAGAAGTTGGCCTGTCAGAGAGATTCTTGTTAATTTTAAATAAGGTATTCTGATCACAGAGAAGTAAATGAAAAAAACAGTTAGATTTAAGGTTTTACTTTCTCATCGCACTTATCTCAAACAATGCACTGATCATCCTTGCCCTCTCTGTGCCTAAGACAACTTTGCCCGCTCCATCCTCCTGCAGGTTATTCTTCTAGGGTATGTGATATATTCTTATGACATCACTGAGAAGCACACTACACAAGATGGCTCTCACACAGAAACCTGTCATCATGTGACTTTGCCACATGATCCTTTGTTATTTACATCAGTAGTTTCAGTACATCAGTAGTCCACTAGTTGGAGCAGTAATCCACTAGGGGGAGCTCAATTACAGGGTACATATTTTCCCTGACTGCATTCTTATTCGACTCAAAGTAGACCCCACATTGCTGCCAATGGCTTCTTCACCTCTGCTTGGGCAGGAACCTCCCATTTACTGCACGGGCTCATTGTTGACACTCTCATCTTCACTCTCTACAAGCAACTCCTCAGTGACATTATCCAGAAAGCAGGGGTCAGCTTCCCTGTGCTTACTGATGATGTGCGGCTGTAACTTGCTACCTGCTCCATTGACTCAAAGGTTGCAGAGACACTCGCCTGCCAGCTTTCAAAGCTTTCCTGTTTGGCCATGCCTTCAGTTCCGCATCCTTGGTGTCCAATGCGTTCCTTTCCTCCTTATTAGAAAGAGACAGCTTCCTGCTGTATAATGTAAGTTGCTGCTTTTGTTATCGACTTTTTATTTCCACATGTAATTCCTGCCCATTGGAAAGTCTCGAGTTGTATGTCGTTAGGAAAATGCCCTCCTAATGATTTTGAGGAATTCAGCTGTGCTGTTACATAGTGGCACAACAGGTCACTAGAGGGAGGGCTACCGCAAGCTGATCTGTCACATCTCTGAGCAACCTCTGAAAGAGCAAGATTGGCGGTGCATATTACATAAGGCTTCTTGAACAGCACCTCGCTAACCCGCGTCCTCTACCACCTAGTATTACAAGAGCAGCAGGCGCTTGGGAGCACCATCACCTGTAGGTTCCCCTTCAAGTCACACACCATCCTGACTTGGACATATATCGCTGTTCCTTCGCTGGGTCTAAATCCTCCATCCCCAACAGCACCGTGGGTGTACCTTCACCACACGGACTGCAGCAGTTCAAGAAGGTGCCTTCTCAAGGACAATTAGGGATGGGCAATAAATGCTGGCCTAGACAGCAACACCCACATTCCAGGAAGGAATAATTATAAAAAACATGCCTGCCCTTTAAATTGAATATGGCACAAGCAGATAATACAGAGAGAGAAGGAGGGAAAATAATAACTGTTTAGAGAATGCTATGAATAATAAGAAATGAATGACATGTACAACTACTGAGAGAGGAGATATCCTCTTTTCATTAATTGTCGCTAAATCAAATAGGAGAACAAGTTTACAATTTCACTATAATCTTCCCTGTGTCTTTGAAATGTATTTGGCCAATTTTTCCCAATAATCTGCAATTCAATAGTATATTTCTGTTATTCAAATATCCCGCTGCTTTCATGAGATGGGGAAAGAGCTTTACTAAGCAGTTTGAAAAAGTTACACTGACATAAAGTAATAACACACAGGAGAAAAATGAACAAATGTTTTTTTTAATCCTCAGATGTCACAGACAGCCACCTCTGCGCTCACCCCTTGCAGACCACTAATGCATTGCCCAGGCTCCGAGACGGTGGCATCACCGCCCGAAGCTTAGTTCTGTTCAAAGCATCTATTGAAACATTGGTATCCGCCACTCCAGAAGCCACCAAAGTCCTTAAACGTTCTTCCTGGTGTCCTGACACTGCAGCAATCTCCTGTCACAGTCTCCAGGGTGTTCTGTAGACTGTGAGAAACTTACTGCGGTGTGTTGCAGGTGTGTGGACCTTTTCCACTTGTTCATCATCTCAACCGTACATGTGGAAACCAACTCCACTTCCTGCCCATGAGATGTATGTCCCCGAAGCATTATTCTTTTGAAGACCAGTTGAAGACCAGGCTCCTGAGATCTGAGTCCCCAACTGAGGATGCTTGTTCCTCCCTCCCCCCCGTCCCCACTCCATGGCGGAACAGCACTCTCCTTCTCTTCCAGTCCTGGGTTGTCATTCGCATTAGTGCTGAGTGACTTACCCAGTAACAACCCTCCTGGCTGTCTAACTAATTCCTCACAAATGGATGTCTCGGTATTGGTGCCTGCGCAGATAAGATACCCAGAGCAGAATTGGTGAGAATGTGGCATCAGCTGTTGAACAGGAAGTGCCCGAGTGGTTATTGGAGTGGTTGCCTCTTCCTTCAAGTCACTCTCTATGATTTGAAAGACAAAAGAGCTTGTTTAGCTGTGCACACAGTAATATTTGTCCTTGAAGAAATAGCAAGTGAGTGTTAGGGCCTTGCAATACTTTACGAAAAAACAAGAAGCTGAAACTACAGATAATGAGCCTTATCCAGCCTTTACCAACGTTCTTTTGCCAGTTCACCACCAACCTTATCCTCTCCTACAGGTTATGTTGTCAGTCTACCTATTAAATCTGCATGAGAACACCAGCAGCAGGTCGGGGCCATAAAAGGAGCGGAGGTGCGGCGCCTGGGAGCAGCGTGGAGGCATGCCACTTCAGAGAGCAGCACGAGCTGCGACGGCAGCGAAAAGTGACATCATCAAGGTCCAGGTAGGTGATTGGAGCGTGGGCAGACACAGCAGGAGCGGCGAAGGAGCGGCGAAAGATTGCAGAGAGACGTGATCGGGGCCCAGAAGAGGGGTGAGTTCGGGACCAGGGGCAGCACGGGCCAGCCCACACTGCGATATGTGTGTGCACTAGGTCCGTGCAGCAGAGCAGGTCTCCAATCATCTTGCATAACCCTTGCCACTGGACCAAGACCTAGCTCTGTCAAGCCCGTCTGGTGGCTGGTGTGCAACGGTCACCACACGTTAAAAAGATCCACGCACAGGCATCTTCCACCCTTCAGGATGTAGTTTGGGATCTGGAATATTAGGTCCTTTGTTGAAACACCTATGAATTCATCGTTTTTTGGCATGGAAACAAGTCATTCTTGTTTCGAGGGACTGCCTATGATGATGATGAAGTCTTACATCTCCTCATCGAGCAGACTCAGGGTTGTCAGTGATGGTGGTCCATCCTCAGTTGTCCTTCTGTGGCACTGGTTGTATGTCCTTTCGTCTCTTTACGGGGAGAGAAGACAATGGTACAGGGCATTGAGTGCCACGGAGACATGCCTCATTTGAGAAACATAGAAAATAGGTGCAGGAGTAGGCCATTTGGCCCTTCGAGCCTGCACCGCCATTCAACAAGATCATGCCTGATCACCCACCCCAGCACCTCCCCCCCCACGCCCCCACCACACCCCCCGACCCCTCCAGCCGCAAGGACCACATCCAACTCCCTCCCGAACACTTCCAATGAACTGGCATCAACAACTCTCCGCGGCAGGGAACCCCACAGGCCAACAACTCCCCGAGTGAAGAAGTCTCTCCCAATCCCAGTCCCAAACAGCCCACCCCCCATCCCAAGAGCGTGCCCCCCACCGGCTCCAGACCCACCCAACACCGGGAACACTGCCCCGCACCCAACCCGCCCCGTCCTGTCAGAATCCTTCCCAAAAGCCAAACACCCCCCGGATGTCGAGCCCCCAGCCCCGGCCACCCCGGAGCCACGCCCCCGCAACACCAACCACACCACATCCACCAACTGCCATCTGCGCAGTCAACCCGTCCACCCCACTCTGAACACTCCCCGCACCGAGGCACAGAGCCCCCAGGCCCGCCCCTCCAACACACTTCGTCCCCCCAGACCTTCGCTGCAATGTGGCCCCTCCTGTCCCCCGCCCTGGGTTTCTCCGCCCCCCCACCTCCACCACTCTCCCCTCCATCCCCCGTCCCCGTCTCCTCTCAACTTCCCTCTGCCTCCCCGCACAGGCTCCCATCTTGGGGGCGGTAACCTTCTGGGGCAGGGAATTTTAGCCCCCAGCGTGGAAGTCCTGCTCCCGCCGCAGAATTGGCCTTACCACCACTCAATGGAAGCGGAGTGCAATTTCCCACACTCCACTTCCTTTAGGGGCAGTTACTGGGGCACGACTGGATGCTTCTGTGACAGTTTGAACTGGTGCTCTCCACTCTTCCGTCCTGTGACAGTTGGAACTGGTGCTCTCCACTCTCTGTACTGTGACAGTTGGAACTGGTGCTCTCCACTCTCCCATCCTGTGACAGTTGGAACTGGTGCTCTCCACTCTCCCGTCCTGTGACAGTTGGAACTGGTGCTCTCCACTCTCTCGTCCTGTGTCAGTTTGAACTGGTGCTCTCCACTCTCCCGTCCTGTGATAGTTGGAACTGGTGCTCTCCACTCTCCCGTCCTGTGACAGTTGGAACTGGTGCTCTCCACTCTCTCGTCCTGTGTCAGTTTGAACTGGTGCTCTCCACTCTCCCGTCCTGTGACAGTTTGAACTGGTGCTCTCCACTCTCTCGTCCTGTGTCAGTTTGAACTGGTGCTCTCCACTCTCCCGTCCTGCGACAGTTTGAACTGGTGTTCTCCACTCTCTGTCCTGTGACAGTTGGAATTGGTGCTCTCCACTCTCTGTCTTGTGACAGTTGGAACTGGTGCTCTCCACTCTCTGTCCTGTGACAGTTGGAACTGGTGCTCTCCACTCTCTCGTCCTGTGACAGTTGGAACTGGTGCTCTCCACTCTCTGTCTTGTGACAGTTGGAACTGGTGCTCTCCACTCTCTGTCCTGTGACAGTTGGAACTGGTGCTCTCCACTCTCTCGTCCTGCGACAGTTGGAACTGGTGCTCTCCACTCTCCCATCCTGTGACAGTTGGAACTGGTGCTCTCCACTCTCTGTCTTGTGACAGTTGGAACTGGTGCTCTCCACTCTCTGTCCTGTGACAGTTGGAACTGGTGCTCTCCACTCTCTCGTCCTGTGACAGTTGGAACTGGTGCTCTCCACTCTCTGTCTTGTGACAGTTGGAACTGGTGCTCTCCACTCTCTGTCCTGTGACAGTTGGAACTGGTGCTCTCCACTCTCTCGTCCTGCGACAGTTGGAACTGGTGCTCTCCACTCTCCCATCCTGTGACAGTTGGAATGAGGCATGCCATAATGATGAGAGGTGAAGGTGCCTCATTCTTTCAAATGAAGTTTCCTTGAAAAGCCCTGTGACAGGCTGATTGAGTTGAGAGAGCGGCTTTGAGTAATGAAGATGCTTAACTGCTTGGAGAGGTTATCCTTTGCAGAAGTGAGTTTCCCTGACACTCATGTGCTGGGCAAAGAAAGTGGTTGATGCCACATATTAGCACTAAGGCCTTGGCTTGATGTGGCCACCCTTGTGAGCTCATTGGACCTCTCTCTATATTGTGTGGCAGTTCTTGGCATGGTAGATGTCACTTCTGCCACCAGCACCTCTACGATGGATTGGAAAATCTGGGGGTCCTTACAGCTGCTGCTCCTTCTTCCATCTTACTGAGAAGAAATGTTGTTGCCCTTTAACTGGCTGCAGACCTTTAAAGGCTTTTTTGTGAGAGACAGTTCCACATTTCTAACACCCTTTGCGAGAAGAAGTATTTCCTAACTTCTCTCCTGGAGGGTGATTTTAAGGTTATGTCCCCTTGTCTTAGACTCTCCCGTCACAAAGGGCTAACGAGGGTTCTGCGAGGAAACTACGGCTAGTTAGCAGGGGTTTCACATTGGCGGCGTAAGGACTGATCTACCACAAATCTGCTAGTGGGAGACAAGTCTAGCCATTGTGTGTAGGGATCACAGCAAGGTCGTAATTTAGGGTTAAATACAGATCAAAGCAAAAAACAAAAGTGTATAAAAACATACCTTAGTCGCAGCACATTACCCATAAGAACTGAACTTAGCTGTGTTATTGAGCCTAGGAGCTTCTTAATGTGTGTTATTGCTCTTTGCAATTTATTTTTAGATGGGAATACACTTGCTATTTATAGATTTCTGAGCAATTTAAAACCAGCGCTTAGAAGGTAATGGTCTCAATTGATTTCTGTACTCTTGACGTTTTGCATGCTTCGTTCAGAGTTTTCGTCAGTTACTACTGCCTCTGACGGTTAATAAGTAACTTTTACAGCTTTGCATTTTCCACATCATTATTTTCATTCAAAATAAAAATTAAAAAAGCCGGATATGCCAGAACTGACCGCTTCTGATGATGGATCCCACCTGAAACATTAATCTAGCCTCTTTCAGATTCTAATTGATCTGGTGTGCATTTCTGATATTTTCTGCTCTTATGTCAGATTTGCACCACTTGGAGGAATATAGAGGTTTTAATTTTAATTTTAATTAGTAATTTGAATGATAAAGGTGAAGAAATGACTGGAGTTGACATGTCAGTGACGGTGACCTTGGAGGAACCTTGTGTGTCTCATCTTAATACCTGTGCCCTGTTTACAGTAAGAATTTTATTGCCAGAATATCAGGATTTGAATCATTTACTGTACTGATCAGTGAAAACCAACTATAAAGGACTGTCACGATGCAACCCAATGTATTGATGTCTTTTTTTCTTAAGATACATAGGTGGAGAATGGAAGCCCATAGAACAGACACCAGCACGATTAGAAAAAGGGAAAGAAGATGAGGTTGATAAAGGAGTGATTAGGTACGAATAAAAAGAAAAATTGCAAATAGTGGAAAACTGAAATAAAAGTAGAAAATGCTGGAAACACACAGTGCATCTGTCAGAAAAGACAGGTTAATGTTTTTGGTACAACCATTCATCAGAACAGATTTGATGAATAGTCTACAATTGAAACATTAATCTGCCTTTGTTCTTTACAGCATCTTCTGTTTATATTGTAGTAGTATTGATAAACTCATGTTTTACAAACCTGTAGATTGCAGAAGGAAGACCGAAGAAAGTAAAGACATGGCATTACGTGAATAGGCAAGGACCACCTCTCAAGTTGTTACAGTACTTAATTTGGTAACTTGCACACATGGCAAAAGAATCTTCAACAGATGAGGCCTTACAATATTAAAGATGATTGACAAGACACACATATTTCCCACCTGCTATGTTCCTGATCTTTGATAATGCCATCAAGAGAATAATAGGCCCTTCTTCACAGGAAGAATGGGAAGATTAATGGACAAGCCACCCTTTTCCTGCCCCAGGCCTCACCCCCATGCTGTTGTTGTGTACCTCTGAGAAATAGGCTTCTAACCAGTGCTGGTAGATGCCTGGTAACTGTTGTGTATCTGTAAAGCATGCACTCCCATGTTCCGCCACCAGGGAGCGCATCCCCTGAAGTCCCAAGGGATCCTAGCATCCCTTGGGAGCACTGTACATAAGCCGGCCCCTCAGGCCTGTTCCTCACTATGGAGTGTCTTAATAAAGACTGAGGTCACTGTTACTTTAACCTTCCTATGTGCAGTTTCATCTGTGTTAGGAACACAATAACTGGTGACGAGTATACGAATCCAATGCAAAGATACAGCAAACTGTGGGCATCCTGGAGAAGTTCTCGGAGGGTGAGGACTGGAAAACCTATGTCGAATGGCTAGACCAGTGCTTTGTAGCCAATGAGCTGGATAGAGAAGGAAGCGCTGCAAAAAGGAGAGCGGTCCTCCTCACGGTCTGCGGGGCACCGACCTACAGCCTCATCAAGAATCTTCTGGCTCCAGTGAAACCCACAGATAAGTCGTATGAGGAGCTGTGTACACTGGTTCAGGAGCATCTTAACCCGAGGGAGAGCATGCTGATGGCAAGGTATCGGTTCTACACGTGCCAGCGATCTGAAGGTCAGGAAGTGGCGAGCTACGTCGCCGAGCTAAGGCGACTTTCAGGACAATATGAGTTGGATGGCTACCTGGAGCAGATGCTCAGAGACTTTTTTGTACTGGGCATTGGTCACGAGACCATCCTACGAAAACTTTTGACTGTAGAGACACCGACCCTCAGATAGCACAGGCGTTTATGTCCATCAGTGATAACACCAAACAAATCTCTCAGCACACAAGTGCTAGCAATGTTCATAAATTAACTGGAACTGTGTTTGCGAGCAGAAATGTACAGGGCAGAAACCACGAGTCTGCAACTGCCAGCAAGCCTCAGGTGACCCAGATGACTCAGAGTCTGCAACAAATGATAAATGCAAGGCAATTCACACCTTGTTGGTATTGTGGAGGCTTCTATTCAGCCTATTCATGCCGCTTCAAAGGGTATGTTTGCAAGAGCTGTGGAACAATGGGGCACCTCCAACGAGCTTGCAGACGAGCTGCAAGCTCTGCAAAACCTGCTAACCACTACGTGGCAGAGGAAGATCGGTCCATGGTGGATCAAAGCAATTTCGAGCCTCAGAGAGAGAAGGCAGATGCTGAAGTACATGGGGTGCACACATTTTTGACAAAATGTCCACCTATAATGCTAAATGTAAAATTGAATGGCTTACCCGTAGCCATGGAACTGGATACTGGTGCTAGCCAATCCATCATGAGTAAAAAGATGTTTGAGAGACTGTTGTGCAACAAGGCACTCAGACCAGCCCTGAGCCCCATCCACACGAAACTGAGAATGTACACCAAAGAGCTTATCAGTGTCCTGGGCAGCGCCATGGCCAAGGTCACCTGTGAGGGCACGGTGCATGAACTGCCACTCTGGATTGTCCCGGGCGATGGCCCCACACTGCTTGGAAGGAGCTGGCTGAGCAAAATCTGCTGGAACTGGCATGACATCCGAGCGCGATCACATGTCGATGAGGCATCATGTACCCAGGCTCTTAACAAATTTCCTTCCCTTTTTGAGCCAGGCATGACAAAATTTCCGGGGTCAAGGTGCGGATCCACTTGGTCCCAGAGGCACGACCCATTCACCACAAGGCGCGAGCGGTACCTCACATGATGAAAGAGAGAGTGGAAATCAAGCTGGACAGGCTGCAACACGAGGGTGTCATCTCCCCAGTAAAATTCAGCAAGTGGGCCAGCCTGATTGTTCCAGTACTCAAAAGTGATAGCACGGTCAGGATTTGCGGCGATTATAAAGTAACTATTAATCGTTTCTCGCTACAGGACCAATACCCGCTACCTAAGGCAGACGACCCATTTGCGACGCTGGCAGGAGGCAAGACGTTCACCAAGCTCAACCTGACTTCGGCTTACATGATGCAGGAGCTGGAGGAGTCTTTGAAGGGCCTCACCTGCATCAACATGCACAAGAGACTGTTCATCTACAACAGATGTCCGTTTGGAATTCGGTCGGCTGCAACGATCTTCCAGAGAAACATGGAGAGCCTACTCAAGTCGGTACCACGCATGGTGGTTTTTCAGGACAACATATTGGTTATGGGTCGGGACACTGCCGAGTAGCTACAAAACCTGGAGGAGGTCCTCCAGCGACTGGATCGGGTAGGGCTGCAGCTGAAGAGGTCAAAATGCATTTCATGGCAACAGAAGTGGAGTTTTTGGGGAGAAAGATAGTGGCGAATGGCATTCGGCCCACAGATGCCAAGACAGAGGCTATCTGGAATGCGCCCAGGCCACAGAATGTCACGGAGCTGCAGTCGTTCCTGGGACTTCCCAACTATTTTGGTAACTTCCTACCGGGGTTAATCACCCTCTTAGAGTCCCTACATGTGTTATTGCGTAAAGGTGAGAACTGGGTATGGGGAAAAAAACAAGTAATTGCTTTTGAGAAAGCCAGAAACATTTTATGCTCTAACAAACTGCTTGTATTGTATAACCCGTGTAAAAGACTTGTGCTAGCATGTGACGCATCATCGTATGGAATCGGGTGTGTATTCCAAGCTAACGTTGCGGGCAATTTGCAACCTGTCGCCTATGCCTCCAGGAGCTTGTCTAAGGCCGAGAAAGCCTACAGCATGATTGAGAAAGAGGCATTAGCGTGCGTGTTCAGGGTAAAGAAAATACATCAGTACCTGTTTGGCTTCAAATTTGAGCTGGAAAGCGATGACAAACCCCTCATATCCCTGTTCGCTGAAAACAAGGGGATAAATACTAATACCTCAGCCCGCATACAAAGGTGGGCACTTGTGCTATCAGCATATAACGATACCATCCGCCACAGGCCAGGCACCGAGAACTGTGCAGATGCTCTCAGTCGGCTACCATTGCCCACCACGGGGGTGGAAATGGCGCAGCCTGCAAACTTGATGGTGGCGCAGCCCGCAGACTTGTTGATGGTCATGGAAGCGTTTGAAAATGATAAGTCACCTGTCACAGCCCGCTAGATTAGGACTTGGACCAGCCAAGATCCTCTGCTGTCCCTAGTAAAAAACTGTGTACTGCATGGGAGCTGGGCCAGCATCCCCGTTGAAATGCAAGAGCTAATCAAGCCATTCCAGCGGCGAAAGGACGAGCTGTCCATTCAGGCAGACTGGCTGTTGTGGGGTAACCGCATAGTGCTACCAAAAAAGGGCAGGGAGACGTTCATCTCGTATCTCCACAGCACACACCCGGGTATAGTAATGATGAAAGCGATAGCCAGATCCCATGTGTGGTGGCCCGGTATCGACTCTGACTGAGAGTCCTGTGTACAGCAATGCAGTGTGTGTGCTCAGTTGAGCAACGTGCCCAGAGAGGCGTCACTAAGTTTGTGGTCCTGGCCCTCCAGACCATGGTCGTGGATCCATGTCGACTATGCGGGCCTGTTTCTCGGTAAAATGCTCCTGGTGGTGGTGGATGCTTTTTCAAAATGGATTGAATGTGAAATAATGTCGGGAAGCACTGCCACCGCCACCACTGAAAGCCTGAGGGCCATGTTTGCCACCCACGGCCTGCCTGACATACTGGTCAGTGACAACAGGCCATGTTTCACCAGTGCCGAATTTAAAGAATTCATGACCCGCAATGGGATCAAACATGTCATTTCTGCCCCGTTTAAACCGGCCTCCAATGGACAGACAGAGCGGGCAGTACAAACAACCAAACAGAGCCTTAAACGAGTCACAGAAGGCTCAATCCAAACCTGCCTGTCCTGAGTACTGCTCAGCTACCGCACGAGACCCCACTCGCTCACAGGGGTGCCCCCGGCTGAGCTACTCATGAAAAGGACACTTAAAACCAGACTCTCGCTGGTTCATCCCAAGCTGCATGATCAGGTAGAGAGCAGGTGGCAGCAACAAAATGTCGCGCCACTGTGTCACAGGAAATTGATCTGAATGACCCTGTGTATGTGCTAAAATATGGACATGGTCCCAAGTGGATCGCGGGCACGGTGATAGCTAAAGAAGGGAGTAGGGTGTTTGTAGTCAAACTAGACAATGGACAAATTTGCAGAAAGCACCTGGACCAAACGAGGCTGCAGTTCACAGACTGCCCTGAACAACCCACAACAGACACCACCTTTTTCGAGCCCAGAACACACACCAAAAGGATCAATGACACCACCCCGGACCAGGAAATCAAACCCATCACGTTAAACAGTCCAGCAAGGCCAGGCTCACCCAGCAGCCCTGCAGGGCCAACAACATGCCAGCCCAGCGAGGGCACAGCCAACACACCAGAACAGACATTTGTACCGAGGCGGTCCACCACCTCACCTTGTAAATAGTTTTCACTTTGACTTTGGGGGGGGCAGTGATGTTGTGTATCTGTAAAGCATGCACTCCCATGTTCTGCCGCCAGGGAGCGCATCCACTGAAGTCCCAAGGGATCCCAGCATCCCTTGGGAGCACTGTATATATGTTGGCCCTTAAGGCCTGTTTCTCACTCTGGAGTGTCTTAATAAAGACTGAGATCACTGTTACTTTAACCTCCCTGTGTACAGTCTCATCTGTGTTAGTAACACAATAGTAACAGTGTGAAATGAAGCTCTCATTAAATAGGTGCAAGTTCTAAGGGTCTGTTTGTACTTGTTCAGCATTGCTCTGATTATTTCTCCCTCTCTGTGCTATATTCTTTATGACCTCACAACACACACAGACTCCAAGATGGCTCTTAACACAGGAATTTGTCAGGTGACCTGACCTTTTTATTCTTGTAAACAGCAATGACTGCATTACCACAGTAGTTCATTAGGTGGAACTATATTACACTTCTCCCTCCTTAATGAAGAAATAATTATAACAAACAATCATCATACATAACTTTCATGGTTATACATAACAAAAGAAATGGTTTATTTTTCCATCTTTACAAATCAAACTTAACCACTTGTTTTCTGTTTCGAAGAGGATACCTTCACTCTCAAACAGAACTTCCCAAACATGGTGTTGAACTTAGACTCATTCTAGGCTGAGCCTGAGGAAAGTTTTCCTCCAAGGGATGCCCTTGATCTACATTTGAACTCTTTTCAATTTCAGACTGTTTCTCTGCCTGACTCGGACTCAGACTTAAATTCAGACTTTCTCGTGGACTTGTTTCTAGTACATTTGATGTAGGATATGCGACTGGTACTGTACTTGTAATAAGACTATCTGATGAGTCAGAAATAATCGAAGCATTCCAACTTTCAACTCCTTCCACGTCTGCAAGTAAAATATGATCAATGTGAACAAACCTAGTCCATGATCAAACATCTTGTGCTCTGTGCTTCTCTAGCTGTTTGAGCACTTCATTCAAAACATTATTATGGATTTGCCTGTTTGGTGTGAAATACTACCCCTTTCAATGCCTTGCAAAATCTGGTTTATCATCCATTGGAATATGGCAGGGTGGAAGACACTCCAAATGGTAGCCTATTAAATTGATGTAGGCATAGATGAGTATTTATAATTAAGCATAACTTGGACTCCTCATCTAGTTCAAGTTGTAAGTAAGCATTTGTAGGACCAACTTTGAGAAGATCTGACCATCTGTCAGCATTGTCAATAAATCTTCTACATTTGGTAATGTATTGGAGAGATTACCCTCTAGAACTTGGTTTACGGTTACTTTATAATCACATAACCTTACCTTACCATCTGACTTAGGTACAATAATGGATGTAGCCCAATTACATAGATCTATCTTAGAGATAATGTTCTCAGTCTAGTCTTTTGAGTTCTTGCTCAACTCTCTCCTTGAGTGCATATGGTACGGGTCGTGGCTTGCAGTAAACTGGTCTAACATCCTTCTGTACCATGACTCTCGCCTTAAAGCCTTGGATCGGACTGACTGTTTCACAGAACACCTTCGGATAATTCTTGATTACATCATCCTTCGATGCAAATCTTGTTTCAACACGAAAAATCTCATTCCAATCCAGCTTCAGTGATCCCAATCAATTTCTACCGAGTAAGGCAGGCTTGTCTCCTGCAACTATTAACAGAGGCAAGCTCTGAAATTGATCCTTGTATTTCACCGGTACAGTGATACGACCTACCACAGGAATTTGCTCTCCTGAGTAGCCTCGCAGCTCTACCTTGGATTTCTCCAATGGGAAATCATGCAATTTGTCGAGATATAGCGATTCCGGTACTACACTCATGGATGCACAAGTGTCGATTTCCATGGGTATCTTGGTTCCTGCAACATCTACTTGGATAATGATAATTTTTGAATCGCTGTTGGATACCCTCGTGCTCCTGATGACGTGTATCTCCTCATCCTGTTGCTTTTCTTCCATGCTATGTAGTCTCTGTGAATTTCTACTTATGGCCTTGAAAGTTGATTGACTCTTCAGTCGGCATTCCTTTCCAAGATGCTCGGTTTTCCTGCAGAAGAAACACTCTGCCTTCACATGTGGACAACTTTGAGCAATGTGTTGTCCCAGGCACCGATAACATGACTTCAATGCTCTATTACCATTGCCAATTGCTGAAGCCTTGGGGCCCAACTGCCTTTTTCTTTTAATCTGCAGATGATTCACCTCGGTTGTCTGACATCCCTGTGTGGCATAAGAATAAAAAAGGGAAGGGGGCTCAACTGTGGCTAACAAGGTAAATTAAGGAAAGTGTTAAATCCAAGGAATAGGCATATAAATTGGCCAGAAAAAGCAGCAAACCTGAGGACTGGGAGAAATTTAGAATTCAGCAGAGGAGGACTAAGGGTTTAATTAGGAGGGGGAAAATAGAAATTGAGAGTAAGCTTGCAGGGAACATAAAACTGACTGCAAAAGCTTCTATAGATATGTGAAGAGGAAAAGATTACTGAAGACTAATGTAGGTCCCTTGCAGTCACAATCAGGTGAATTCATAATGGGGAACAAGGAAATGGCAGACTAATTGAACAAATACTTTAGTTCTGTCTTCACTAAGGAAGACCCGAATAACCTTCCGAAAATACTAGGGGACCGAGGGTCTAGCGAGAAGGGGGAACTGAGGGAAATCCTTATTAGTTAGGAAATGGTATTAGGGAAATTGAAAGGACTGAAGGCCGATAATTCCCCAGGGCCTGATAGTCTGCATCCCAGAGTACTTAAGGAACTGGCCCTAGAAATAGTGGATGGCAGATTATTATCTGAATGGTGACAGATTAGTGAAAGGGGAGGTGCAACGAGACCTGGGTGTCATGGTACATCAGTTACTGAAGGTAGGCATGCAGGTACAGCAGGCGGTTAAGAAAGCAAATAGCATGCTGGCCTTCATAACGAGGGGATTTGAGTATAGGAGCAGGGAAGTTTTATTGCAGTTGTACAGGGTCTTGGTGAGACTACACCTTGAGTATTGTGTGCAGTTTTGGTCTCCTAATCTGAGGAAGGACATTTTTGGTATTGAGGGAGTGCAGCGAAGGTTCACCAGACTGATTCCAGGGATGGCAGGATTGACATATGAAGAAAGACTGGATCGACTAGGCTTATATTCTCTGGAATTTAGAAGAATGAGAGGGGATCTCATAGAAACATATAACATTCTGACGGGATTAGACAGGTTAGATGCAGGAAGAATGTTCCCAATGTTGAGGAAGTCCAGAACTAGGGGTCAGAGTCTAAGGATAAGGGGTAAGCCATTTAGGACCGAGATGAGGAGAAACTTCTTCACTCAGAGAATTGTGAACATGTGGAGTTCTGTACCACAGAAAGTTGTTGAGGCCAGTTCGTTAGATATATTCAAAAGGGAGTTAGATGTGGCCCTTACAGCTAAAGGGATCAAGGGGTATTGAGAGAAAGTAGGAATGGGGTACTGAAGTTGCATGATCAGCTGTGATCATATTGAGTGGTGGTGCAGGCTCAAAGGGCAGAATGGCCTACTCCTGCACCTATTTTCTATGTTTCTATGTTTCTATGATTGGAAATGGTACGAAATTCTCGGGAATATTGGTCAGCCATATCCATTCACATATCTGTCTGACAAGCTAAATCAAAAGTCAAGTTAGGAGTTGTCAACAACTTTCTTCTGATTGCTCCATTTTTCATCCCACAAACAAAGCAGTCACGTAATGCTCGGTCCTAAAAGTTTCTGAAATGACAGTGAATGGATAACTTCTTTAATGCCACAATGTATTCACTGATCGTTTCGTCAATGAATTGATCTCGTGTTCCAAAGCAATAACTTTCAGCAATTTCTAGGGGCTCAGACTGTAGAGCTCTAACTTAGTTAGAATCTGCTTAAGTGATGTGACCTTTGGTTTGACAGGAACAGGGATATTTTTCAGGGTTTCCCTCGGGGCCTGCTTCAGACAGAAAATTAGCCTGTTTTCTTTCCTACACCACCCGGTTACGGTTTTCATCATTGGGACTTCGATGATACTATTCGTGGTGAAAAACATTTCTAGCCGCTGCACATATGATCCGAAAGTCTCTCAGTCCTGCTGAAATGCACCCAAGCACCCTATTATTCCCATAGGCGCAGCCATCTGGACTCTTCAGTTCAGCCAAGTGTGCTTGCAATTTACCTTGGATTTTTAGCTGTTCTGCAACACAATGGACCTCTCTAGTCTCTCTGTTGTTTGGTTAGAATCATCAACCATCAAAAATTTCAGCTAGGGAATCCGATTATCCCATCCTTCATCGCCAAATGTGATATATTCTTTACAACCTCACAATACACACAGAATCCAAGATGGCTCTTAACGCAGGAATTTGTCAGGTGACCTGACCTTTTTATTTTGTAAACAGCAATGGCTGCATTACCACAGTAGTCCGCTAGGTGGAGCAGTAGTCCACTAGGTGGAACTATATTACACTCTCCAAAAATGGATTACTTAAATATTAGCAAAACGGTAGGGAACATGTTGTTTCATGCAAGTTATGACCTTGTTAAAAGCTAACCATGGGAAACATGTGGACAATTAACACCATCGCTAAGAAGCAGGCATTTAATTCCAGAGCAAACCTAGTATTAGTAACAAAGGGGAAGATTTGAAAATATGATATGGAGAAACAGAGCTCTTGTTGAAGTGAGACTATTCTCTTGGTGTTTAAACGTTAAATTTCTGCTAAAATTCTTGCTAAAATCCTTGTTAATTTACATCTAGTTTATCAACCGCTATTGATTCAAATTAATATGTTACACAGGCATGAAATATTATTGCTCAATGCAAAAATTAAAGTGACACTTTAAATAGGTACCAAGGCCATTGGGATTTGTAGCAGTTTGCTCAAATCAGACCCATATGGCTGAAAGTGTGAAAGTACTCAGCAATGCTGGCGACGCTGACAGCATCTCCAGCTGAAAAAGTCGTGCTCCCAAAGAGAGAGGTGGGGATCAGACAATTCATCAAAAGGAACTGAAAATCTTAACAAAACAACAGAGTTTCCTAACAATGGCTGGGGAGGGGGGAGGGAAGGGGGAATTCGCCTCTTCAGGTTGAAATTCCGGTGGGCTGGGACTTCAGTCCTCTCCCCCTGTAACCACTCTAGTCACCACCCATTTTCTTGGGTTGTGACTCATTAAGTATGTGTGGGATACTCCCAGCGGATTCCCGCTATCAGGAAGGATACCATCAATTCAAAGGAGGAATCTCTGGTGGAGCTGCAGCGGGGAACCAGAAGATCTAACGAGGGACCTCAAATGGGCAGAAAGCCCCCGAAGATCTGAAATGAAGACACACTGAAAGCCCTGGCTCAACAGGTAAGTCACTGGGGGACACAATGGAGGGATGGATTATAAAAGCAGAGAAGTCCTGCTACAACTGTACAGGGTATTGGAGAGGTCACACCTAGAGTACTGCGTACAGTTTTGGTCTCCTTATTTAAGGAGGGATATACTTGCATTGGAGGCAGTTCAGAGAAGGTTCACTAGATTGATTCCTAAGATGAAGGGGTTGACTTATGTGGAAAGGTTGAGTAGATTGGGCCTATACGCATTGGAGTTCAAAAGAATGAGAGGTGATCTTATTGAAACATATAATATTTTCAGGGGGCTCAACAAGGTGGTTGCAGAGAGGATGTTTCCCCTCATGGGAGAATCTAGAACTATGGGACATAGTTTCAGAATAAGGGGTCACCCATTTAAAACTGAGATGAGGAGGAATTTCTTCTCTCAGAAGGTTGTAAATCTGTGAAATTCTTTGCCCCAGAGAACTGTGGAGGCTGGGTCATTGAATATATTTGAGGTGGAGATAGACAGATTTTTGAGCGATAAGGGAATAAAGGGTTATAGGGAGCAGGCAGGGAAGTGGAGCTGAGCCCAAGATCAGATCAGCCATGATCTTATTGAATGGCAGAGCAGGCTCGAGGGACCAAATGGTCTACTCCCGCTGCTATATCTTATGTTCTTGTGAGAGGAAGCCACTCCCAGTCTCTCTCTCTGCGGTTACCTGGCGCCCACTGCCACATTCTCCATTTTGGCCTCAAAAAGGAGTGAGACTTGGTACGGTAAGATCACCTCTGGGATCACCATGGATCTATTCTCAGCCTCCTCCTATTCCTTATCTGCATGCATGGGATGATCTTTCACATATATGCTAAGAAAGCAATAAAGAAAGGAAAGATAGATTACGAAGGTAAACTTGCGCAAAACATAAAAACAGATAGTAAAAGCTTTTACAGATATATAAAACGGAAAAGAGTGACTAAAGTAAATGTTGGTCCCTTAGAAGATGAGAAGGGGGATTTAATAATGGGAAATGTGGAAATGGCTCAGACCTTAAACAATTATTTTGCTTCGGTCTTCACAGTGGAAGACACAGAAACCATGCCAGAAATTGCTGGTCACAGGAATGTGGGAAGGGAGGACCTTGAGACAATCACTATCACTAGGGGGGTAGTGCTGGACAGGCTAATGGGACTCAAGGTAGACAAGTCCCCTCGTCCTGATGAAATGCATCCCAGGGTATTAAAAGAGACGGCGGAAGTTATAGCAGATGCATTTGTTATAATCTACCAAAATTCTCTGGACTCTGGGGAGGTACCAGCGGATTGGAAAGCAGCTAATGTAACGCCTCTGTTTAAAAAAGGGGGCAGACAAAAGGCAGGTAACTATAGGCCGGTTAGTTTAACATCTGTAGTGGGGAAAATGCTTGAAACTATCATTAAGGAAGAAATAGCGGGACATCTAGATAGGAATAGTGCAATCAAGCAGACGCAGCATGGATTCATGAAGGGGAAATCATGTTTAACTAATTTACTCGAATTTTTTGAGGATATAATGAGCATGGTGGATAGAGGTGTACCGATGGATGTGGTGTATTTAGATTTTCAAAAGGCATTCGCTAAGGTGCCACACAAACGGTACTGCAGAAGATAAAGGTACGCGGAGTCAGTGGAAATGTATTAGCATGGATAGAGAATTGGCTGGCTAACAGAAAGCAGAGAGTCGGGATAAATGGGTCCTTTTCGGGTTGGAAATCGGTGGTTAGTGGTGTGCCACATGGAACGGTGCTGGGACCACAACTGTTTACAATATACATAGATGACCTAGAAGAGGGGACAGAGTGTAGTGCAACAAAATTTGCAGATGACACAAAGATTAGTGGGAAAGCGGGTTGTGTAGAGGACTCAGAAAGGCTGCAAAGAGATTTAGATAGGTTAAGCGAATGGGCTAAGGTTTGGCAGATGGAATACAATGTCGGAAAGTGTGAGGTCATCCACCTTGGGAAAAAAAACAGTAAAAGCGAATATTATTTGAATGGGGAGAAATTACAACATGTTGCAGTGTAGAGGGATCTGGGGGTCCTTGTGCATGAATCCCAAAAAGTTAGTTTGCAGGTGCAACAGGTAATCAGGAAGGCGAATGGAATGTTGGCCTTCATTGTGAGAGGGATGGAGTACAAAAGCAGGGAGGTCCTTCTGCAACTGTATAGGGTATTGGTGAGGCTGCACCTGGAGTACTGTGTGCAGTTTTGGTCACCTTACTTAAGGAAGGATATACTAGCTTTGGAGGGGGTACAGAGACGATTCACTAGGCTGATTCCGGAGATGAGGGGGTTACCTTATGATGATAGATTGAGTAGACTGGGTCTTTACTCGTTGGAGTTTAGAAGGATGAGGGGTGATCTTATAGAAACATTTAAAATCATGAAAGGGATAGACAAGATAGAGGCAGAGAGGTTGTTTCCACTGGTCGGGCAGACTAGAACTAGGGGGCACAGCCTCAAAATACGGGGGAGCCAATTTAAAACCGAGTTGAGAAAGAATTTCTTCTCCCAGAGGGTTGTGAATCTGTGGAATTCTCTGCCCAAGGAAGCAGTTGAGGCTAGCTCATTGAATGTATTCAAGTCAAAGATAGATAGATTTTTAACCAATAAGGGAATTAAGGGTTATGGGGAGCGGGCTGGCAAGTGGAGCTGAGTCCACGGCCAGATCAGCCATGATCTTGTTGAATGGCGGAGCAGGCACGAGGGGCTAGATGGCCTATTCCTGTTCCTAATTCTTATGTTCTTATTATGTTCTTATGCTGAAGATACCCACCTCACCTATCCACTGTTTCTCCATTACTTGTTGGACACCAAGTCTTGGATGAGAGTCACAGCTTTCTCCAGCTCAACGTCAGGAAGATTGAAACCATCATGTTCGGCTCTGCCACATAATCTGTATCCTTACCACTGATTCAAAACCTCTTCTCAACCACTCAGGTTGAATGAGACCATTCAAAATATTGTCATCCTGTTCTTCCACAAACTGAGCTTAAAACCCTTCATCCAATCATCAACAGGCCACTTACTTCCATCTCCGCAATGCTGCTTGCCTCTGCCCTCCTTATACGAGCCTTTGTCACCTCTGGACAACTACTCTAACTCTCTGCTTGCTGGCCTTCCATTATCTACCCTCAATAAACGCCAACTATCAAAACCTCTGCTGCATGTATTTTGTCCTGCTCTATATCCACTTGTCACCCCTGTCCTTGCTGACTTACATTGGAGTCCTATTCTGTAATGCAGTCATTTCAGAACCCTTGGCCTTGTCTATAAATCCCTCCATGGTCTTGCACCATCCCGTCTCTGCAATCTCTTCCAGCTCTATATCCTCTCCCAAATGCTCCAATCCTTTGACTCTGGCTATCAGCGCATCTTCCCCTCCCTTCAGCCCATCATTGGTGGCAGACACTTCAACCACCTCAGTACTACATTTTGGAACTGTTCCCGAAAACTCTCTGCCTCAATATCCATCTATTTGACCAATTTCCTTGCCCAGCTCCAGTTTCCTTATGCCTTTTAATGAAGCACCATGAGACTTTTCTCTGTGGGTAGAATTTTAACTTGCCAGCTGACGTGGATTAGCCGGCTGTAATATAAGCCAATCGATGTTTATTTCCACTAAAATGAACGCAAATTAAAATCTGGCAGTTTCTCTAATGGGCAGCCGATCTGCAATGCCAGTTCTACGCCCGCTGGCAACTTGAAACTCCATCCTGTTAAAGGCACCACACAACTAGTTGGACAGAGCAAAATGCTTTCAGAATAAAAATTGTACAATTATACCAATACAGGTAAGTTGTGAGATCTATTGGCAAAGATGACTGAGAAGGCATGGGGGCAGGAGATATTTTAAAATGTTGCAATGAGAAATTGTATTCATATATACTGTGCAGGCAAATTAAAATATAAAATAGCAGATTCTTATGTCATTAGAACTTGAAGTGCACAATTCTCAGATTAGATCAATGTAATGACAAAAACTAACAATAAGGCAAACTGTCCCAACACACAGGTTTACTGTTAGTGAACTAGCATTATCAGCCCTTTACTGATGTTGATATAACTGCAATATCATATGCTTCTGAATCTTATTTCTAAAATTACATAGAACGTCTACAGAAGATGCTCTACACTTGAGAGCCATTTAGGTAATTATAAGGTATGAGCAGATGGGTCTAACATGATGGGAAACCGAATAACTCAAATAGATTGAGAAATATTGAAGAGGCCATTAACAGTATTCATGGAGACATTGTCTCCCCAGCTGATGGTGAGAAGGCACAGCAATGGGGTGGGAAAATGCAACTCGGATGTTGGGGAATGCAGCAAAGAGCAAGGGTATGCTATGCAGCAAGGAAAGTGAATTTTCAGGAAAGGAAATGGGAAGATGTGACAAGAAGGCAAGATTATGTCAAACCCAAGAGAAGATACTGAGGGAGACAGGAAGTAGCCCATTGATGTTCATAAAGATTCAGCAAAACAAAACTCGATGTAGAACACAAATACAGTATAGCTGTTTCATATGAAAGACACTGTTATAGAAAATCACTTACCGATGCCTCAGATTCTTTAAAAATGCTGACGTGCTAGTACCTGACCATCACGAGGACTGTCTCAACCCATATACTAAATGGAAAGTCAATGTATCGGAATAAACTACCAGGTACTACTGATGGTAAAGTAGAACATTATGTTCTGTTTCGGGCAAACATGTGCAACTGACAGAAAGAGCTGTCTCTTGATTTGAAAGAAAAATCTGCTGGCAGAGTTCAGCTTAACCAATAGTAACTGGCAGCTGCTAAATTGTGGACAACATTAAACCAGCATAAAGAAGTCCCTTTGTAACTTGGGATGAGTCTGTTTATTGTCCTACTGATTTCATAATATTGCTAAAAATATGAACCAATTAGTTACAATAAATACCCAATTTAATTTTATTTCTTCTCGTGACGTTTTGTTGTGAATTAAAACCAAATCCCTACTTCTGTGGTTCATTGCTGCAAGTCAGAGCATGTTGAAGCAAAATGGCGACTGCTCAATTCTGACCAGAACAAAGAGGCAACTCATATCATCTATTGACCAGTTTTAAGTACTTCCCATGTTTGTAATTGTCATCATTACAGGTAGAAAAATATAATTGAAAACATTTGTTTTCAAGGCTACTGGTTTACAGCGAATGTTATGTATGTAACCCTTGGCAACCTGTATCACACCATCACCAGAGGGCCTACCTGTTGGATGCTGGGATCCCTTGGGAACACTGTATATAAGCAGGCATCCCATGCTGTACCTGCACTCTGGAGACTAATTAAAGGAGCTAAGGTCACACTTATTCATTGCATACAGTACTCAGTTTCATCCGTTATTATGAGCATAATAATTGGCGATGAGGTAACGAACAACCGCGCAAAAATGTAAAGAACTTTTGGTATCCTGGAGAAGTTCTCAGAAGGGGACAATTGGGAGACCTTCATGGAGAGACTCGGCCAATACTTCGTGGCCAACGAGCTGGAAGGGGACAAGACCGCTGCCAAACGAAGGGCGATCCTCCTTACCGTCTGCGGGGCAACAACCTATGGCCTCAAGAAGAATCTTCTAGCTCCGGTAAAACTAATAACCAAATCCTATGAAGAATTGTGTACACTGGTCCGGGAGCACTTAAATCCTAAGGAAAGCGTTTTACTGGCGAGGTATCGGTT
This sequence comes from Pristiophorus japonicus, assembly GCF_044704955.1. Classification (NCBI taxonomy): domain Eukaryota; kingdom Metazoa; phylum Chordata; class Chondrichthyes; family Pristiophoridae; genus Pristiophorus; species Pristiophorus japonicus. The sequence continues at coordinate 103,084,124 of NC_091987.1, forward strand.
CTACATGTGTTAACGGTCGGAGGGCCAGGAAGTGGCGAGCTTCGTCGCCGAACCAGGGCGCCTTGCAGGACATTGCGAATTTGATGGATTCCTTGAACAAATGCTAAGAGACTTTTTTGTGCTTGGCATTGGCCATGAGGTAATCCTTCCTAAACTATTGACTGTTGAAACACCAAATCTGAGCAAAGCCATAACGATAGCCCAGGCATTTATGTCTACCAGCGATAACACCAAACAAATCTCGCAGCATAAAGAGGTTTCGGCTAGGGTTTTGGCTAGTACTGTGCACAAAGTAACGTCGTTTTCGGGCAGGAATATACATGGCAGAACGTACACGCCAGCTGCTGCATGACCTCAGATGACCCAGAGTCCACCATCAATCATTAATGCGAGGCAGTTAACACCTTGCTGGTGTTGTGGATGTGATCAATGGGCCCATCAATGCCGCTTCAAGCACTATGCATGTAACGGCTGCAGAACAATAGGACACCTCCAGCGAATGTGCAGGCGAGCTGAAAACCTCGCAAACCACCACGTTGCAGAGGAAGATCGATCCATGGTGGATCAGGCTGAACTAGAGACTCGAACCGAGGAGGCAGAAGTATATGGGGTACACACCTTCACCACGAAATGTCCACCAATAATGTTAAAAGTTGAACTGAATGGAATTCCATTATCCATGGAACTGGACACAGGTGCGAGTCAGTCCATAATGAGCAAAAAGTCCTTCGACAGGCTGTGGTGCAACAAGACACACAGATCCAAGCTCAGCCCCATTCACACCAAGCTAAGAACTTACGCCAAAGAATTGATCCCTGTAATTGGCAGCGCAGAAGTCAAAGTCTCCTATGATGGAGCAGTGCACGAAATCCCACTATGGATCGTGCCAGGGGATAGCCCCACACTGTTCGGCAGAAGCTGGCTGGGAAAAATCTGCTGGAACTGGAACGATATCCGAACGCTTTCGTCCGTCGATGACGCCTCATGTGCCCATGTTCTGAGCAGATTTCCATCGTTGTTCAAGCCAAGCATTGGAAGTTTCTCGGGGGCGAAAGTGCAGATCCACTTGGTCCCCGGTATATGACCCATCGACCACAAGGCACGGGCGGTCCCGTATATGATGCGAGAGAAAGTGGAAATTGAGCTGGACAGGCTGCAGCGAGAAGGCATCATTGCGGCGTTGGAATTGAACGAGTGGGCCAGGCCAATTGTCCCGGTACTCAAAAGTGATGGCACGGTCAGAATTTGTGGGGACTATAAAGTAACGATTAACCGTTTTTCGTTAGAGGACCAGTACCTGTTACCCAAGGCAGATGACCTATTTGTGACCCTGGCTGGAGGAAAGGCGTTCACCAAGTTGGACCTGACCTCGGCCTACATGACGCAGGAACTGGAGGAATCTTCGAAAGGCCTCATATGCATCAACACGCATAAAGATCTGTTCATCTATAACAAATGCCCGCTCAGGATTCGTTCGGCCGTGACAACTTTCCAACAGAACATATAGAGCCTGATAAAGTCGGTTCCACACACCATGGTTTTCCAGGACGACATACTGGTCACAGGTCGAGACACCATCGAACACTTGAAGAATCTGGAAGATGGTCTAAGTCGGCTAGATTGTGTGGGTTTCAGGTTGAAATGTTCGAAGTGTGTTTTCCTGGCACCAGAGGTCGAGTTCTTGGGAAGAAGAATCGCAGCAGACGGCATCAGACCCACTAACGCCAAGACAGAGGCCATCAAGAACGCACCGAGACCACAGAACGTGACGGAGCTACGGTCGTTCCTGGGATTTCTCAATTATTTTGGTAATTTCCTACCCGGGTTAAGCACCTTGCTAGAACCCCTACATGTGCTACTGTGCAAGGGAGATGACTGTCCATAGGGGAATTCACAAGAGGCTGCCTTTGAGAAAGCCATAAATCTGTTATGTTCAAACAAACTGCTTGTCCTGTATAACCCATGTAAACGATTAGTGCTAGCTTGCGATGCTTCGTCATACAGGGTCGGGTATGTATTACAACAGGCTAACGAATCAGGAATTTTGCAATCGGTCGCTTATGCGTCCAGGAGTCTGTCCAAGGCCGAAAGGGCCTACAGCATGATTGAAAAAGAAGCTCTGGCGTGCGTTTACGGGGTGAAAAAAATGCACCAGTATTTGTTTGGTCTCAAGTTTGAGCTTGAAACTGACCATAAGCCGCTCATATCGCTATTCTCAGAGAGCAAAGGGATTAACACCAAAGCCTCTGCCCGCATCCAAAGATGGCCACTCACGCTGTCGGCATATAATCCGCCACAGACTGGGCACAGAGAACTGCGCTGATGCCCTCAGTCGGCTATCAATGCCCACCACTAGGGTGGAAATGGCACAGCCTGCAGACATGCTCATGGTGATGTATTACCATGAGCATGGTGATGGATGCATTCGAGAACAAAAAGTCACCCATTACGGTCCGTCAGATTAGGACCTGGACCAGCCAGGATACTTTACTGTCCCTGGTAAAGTACCCCAGCGGAGATGCAGGAAGAGATTAAACCGTTCCACAGGCACAAAGACGAAATGTCCTTAAAGGCGGACTGTCTTTTGTGGGGTAATCGCGTGGTCTTGCCCAAGAAAGGCAGAGAACCGTTCATATGTAACCAACACAGCACCCATCCAGGCATTGTAATGATGAATACCATAGCCAGATCCCATGTGTGGTGGCCTGGCATCGACTCAGATTTAGAGTCATGCGTATGCCAGTGCAACACTTGCTCTCAACTGAGCAATGCACCCAGAGAAGCACCGCTAAGTTTGTGGTCGTGGCCCTCCAAACCATGGTCTAGGATCCACGTTGACTATGCGGGCCCATTTTTAGGCAAAATGTTCTTGGTTTTGTGGGTACTTATTTAAAATGGGTTGAATGTGTAATGTTTGTAAGCACGTCCAACACCACCATCGAAAGCCTATGAGCCATGTTTGCCGCATACGACCTGCCTGATGTCCTAGTCAGCAACAATGGGCCATGTTTCACCAGTGCTGAATTCAAAGAATTCATGACTCACAATGGGATCAAGCACGTCACATCTGCCCCATTCAAGCCCGCATCCAACGGTCAGGCAGAACGGGCAGTTCAAACCATCAAGCAAAGCTTGAAATGCGTGTCAGAAGGCTCCCTGCAGACCCAACTGTCCCGAGTTCTGCTCAGCTACCGCACCAGACCCCACTCGCTCACCGCTCATGAAAAGAGCGCTCAAAACAAAGCTCTCTCTTGTCCACCCTGACCTCCTTGATCACGTCAAGGACAGGCGGCATCAATAAAGCATGTACCATGATCATGCAAACTTGTCACGCGATATTGAAGTCAATGACCCTGTGTTTGTAATCAATTATGGACATGGTCCCAAATGGCTCGCTGGCACGGTCATAGCCAAAGAAGGGAGTAGGGTGTTTCAGGTCAAACTGGTCAATGGACTAACGTGCAGAAAGCATTTCGACCAAACCAAATTGTGGTTCACCAACAGCTACGAGCAACCCGAAGAGGACACCATCAACTTTGATCCTCCAACACACACACAAGTGGCAACCGACATCATGGTTGACCACGAAGCCGAACTCACCATCCCCAGCAGCCCGGCAAGGCCAGCTGTCCAGCAGCCCAGTGAAGAACCAACCAACTCACCCTCACCTGCATTTGTACTGAGATGATCGACAAGGGAGCGAAAAGCCCCAGATTGTCTCACCCTGTAAATAAGTATACTATTGACTTTATGAGGGAGTGATGGTATATATTTAACCCTTGGCAACCTGTCTCACACCACCACCAGAGGGCCTATCTATTGGAGTCCCAAGGGATCCCAGCATCCCTTGGGAGCACTGCATATAAGCAGGTCTCCCATGCTGTACCTGCACTCTGGAGTCTAATTAAAGGAGCTAAAGTCATACTTATTCATTGCATACAGTACTCAGTTTCATGCTTTATTATGAGCATAATAATGAATAAATCACTTTTTATAAGAACATAAAAATATAAGAACATAAGAAATAGGAGGAGGAGTAGGCCATACTGTCTCTCAAGCCTGCTCCGCCATTCAATAAGATCATGGCTGATGTTTGACCTCAACATTACTTTCCCGCCCGATCCCATAATCCCTTGATTCCCTCAGAGTCCAAAAATCTATTGATCTCAGCCTTGAATATACTCAACGACTGAATCTCCACAGCCCTCTAGGGTAGTGAACTCCGAAGACTCACAACCTTCTGAGTGAAGAAATCTCTTCTCACCTCAGTCCTAAATGGCCGACCCATTCTGAGACTGGGAAACCCGGTTCTGTAAGCATCGAATCTCCAAGGATTTGTTGGACAGTATCTGGACATTGTGTTTTAAGCCCCAAGGATTTGTTGGACATATTTTTCTCACCACAGAAAAAGCTGGAATTTGTGGGAGGAGCCCAGGTACTTCTCCATGTTGGACTTAGAATGATGGGCAGAGGGTCTGGGAAGACAATGGCCAAGATAAGACACTTCATCGCAGGTGATGGGCAATGTGAACTTGTCAAAGGTAGATCAGGTGAAATGATCAGTGATCGAGCCATTACCTGGATGAGATACTAGAACAATAGAAAGCCATTAAGCCCAGACCGTTCGGAAGCGAAAACCCATCCAAAACAGGAAGCCTCGAAAGCAAGGAAAAAACTATATTGGGCCAAAAGAAGGCAGACCCACAGGAAGCCTCGAAACAACAACAAACTTTACTAGGCCTGAAAGGGCGGATGGTAAGGGGGTAGAAACGAGGCCGTGTGGCCACAGCTCGCTCTCTTGCTCCTGCTGCTTCGCTTCTAAAGGAACCGAACCCTCCATGTGGGACGGAGAGAAGAAACCAGAAGAGACACAATTTCATCAGGAGAAGCAGCGAGTAAGCCAACAAATCAGTGAGCATCATCTCTGCGCATACATCTTTTAAAATCACAGCCACGGTGTGAGGGAGTATGGTGGGTTCTCCCAACCAAATCTTAAGGGTTTTCAGGGGAGGTTTTAGATGTGGGTACTTTACGTTAGGGGCCTGTTTAGATGGGCCAGAGTGTGTTGGACTGTATTTGTTTGTTTTACACACCAGGGTGTGTGGTTTTTACTGGCTGCAGGTGTGTGTTTTAACTTTAATAAAAGCATTGCCGGTAATCACTCCCAGGTCTAGAACTATTGTAAAGTGGGGGTGCGTCGAAAATAACTAAAGGATACCACTTACAAAATCTGGTGACCGCGGCAGGAGCTGGGTGTACTGAACAAAGAGTTATGGAAGATATTAAGGCCAAGAGATCGGCAATGAGGGCTAGGATTTCTTCATATATCTTTGGGAAAGTTAACGTAACATAACAGTGGGTACTAGACCTTTTGCGGGCTGAAAGTCCAGAGGCTAAAGCTGCTGAGTGGACGGGTAGTAAGGAGCATAGAAAGACAAAAGAAGAGGCCACCTGGCTCCTGTGTCTGCAGAAGCAAGTCCAACTGCTTAGGGAGCAGGTTGGTAGGCTTAAGGCAGAGCTCAAAGAGTCTGAGGAGCAGTCAGCTGCAAGGGCCATGGTAGGTACGAGGCTTTTAGATGAGTTGCGCGAAGAAAAGCAGGAGAGGCATACTCAGGAGGAAACTTCCCATAACAAAAGGGAGTACCTGCAGTGTCAGGTAACAGAGGCCGAGCTCAATGAGCAGATTGCATGGAAGGAGACCGCTCGTCTAGCGAGTGAAGTAAACGGGCTGGAGGGGCAACTGAAGGATATTAAGACAGCTTATAAGGTAGCCACTAGTAAGGGTTTTGAGAGTGGGAATCACGTGCCCTGCCAAGAGAAAATCCAAAGCTTGAACCATACTCTATCCAAGGCCAAAGGAATGGTCTGCCTAATGGCCCTGGGGGGAGCCCGGGTGAACTGGAAGAGGAAGGGGAATACAGTGAGGATTGGGAGCCGGACAGGGATGCACGACCTCCGCCAGAGGCGCCGGGACCCATGTATCCCATACGGCAGCGGAAATACGGTACGCCCGTAGACAGCCAAGGTCAGAGGGCGCTGCAAAGCGATTTTGTAGTCCCATTCACAACCCCACAGCTACAAAATATGATTTCAGGGGTGCCCAAGCTTACCAACGAAGGAGACCCATCGGACCACTTCACGGCGGTGGAACAGATAGGAGGGATTAATGGGTGTAACGAAGCGGAGGTTCACAAGCTACTATTATTTTCCCTGGAGGGGAAGATGTATCAGGCCCTATCTGCCGAAAGCAAGAGGGGGCAGGGAACCATAGAGGGCTTAAAGGAGGAAATCCTAAGAGCCATGGGTCACACCAAAGGTAGACCATTCTCCAGGGTAGAGAGGATGCTGCAACTGGCTGGAGAAGCACCTCAGGCTTTTGCGGACCGGCTCTGGCCGGTCTATAATAAAGCCTGTCATGGAGTGCTGGACTGAGCGCAATTGCAGGGGGAGCCAAGGAACCATTGGCTCAGGACCCTAGTGTCAAAGAGTCTGCCCCGGATTAGGGTAAAGTCCAAGAACTGGTTTGACCCTGAGAATCTCCAGAACACGGAGGCCGATGTGCTCAGTCACATGAGTCTGACATTTAAGGCTGGCGTGGAGGAGGGGGTCAAATCAGTTAAAGGGAAGGATCACGAAATGAAGCCCAATGAGGGTAGTAAAAGGGAATGGCGCCAGGAAGGAGGTAGCTCAGAGAAGCCAGGCCACTGGAGGAAAGACTGTCCAGCCCTGAGGAAAGGGCAAGGCAAAGGGGATCTTCCAGTGCCTAAGACAAAACCTGTCGAGGCGAAGGGACCGATCGCAGAACAATTTGATGTTCTGGTGGCAGCCCTTCGGGCAGCTTTTGTGCAGAGCAGGGAAGGGTAGACGCTGCCGTGAGCAGGGAAATCTCGACCACTCCGGTAATCCCACCACCCTGACTAGCGCGCACCCAGCCTGAGTACCTGTGTTCGCTCATGTAGATGAGTGGAGTAGACCATGCGTGAGGATGGGGGTGGAGAAGGTAGAGGGGAAGTACTTGGTGGACACCGGGGCTTCCAGCATGGTGATCGATGCGAGTAACTCGACCGATTCACCCTGGTCCAGCAAGGTTCCATTCAGTCTCGTGGGGTTCACGGGGAATGAGCAGGTGGGGGCGATGTCCAGGCCGTTAGCCATAGATTTAGGATCCCTCCACATCAGGTGGAAATGTGTCCAAATAAAGTGGGAACAGCCAGGGTCAGGAGTCCTAGGGGCCGACTTTATGTTAGCCCACAGAATCATAAAAAATTTGAGGAATCACTACCTTTGGGGAGCAGTGGGTTCCGATAAGGAGGAAGAAGTTGTAGTGATCCCAAGGAAGGGGGAGGGTAAAGGCACAGTGTGTACGATGAAGCCAAAGGGTAGTTATGACCTAGAGCAATTGGTTAATACTACCCCGGCCGAGTACCAGGCTTACGTGTGGAACAATCTCGCATCGTTCGCCACACACAAACACGACTATGTTAGAGTGACGGGGGTAGAAGTCAGGGTACAAGGAGACCCGATGTCCCGGCCACAGAAACAGTATAATTTCCCCAGGGAGGCAGGGGCTGACTTAGATACGGCACAGGTGTAAAATCCTGTCCCCTCAGTACAGATTCACACGAGGCATGTAGTGAAGTCAAGTTCACTCTGGACCTGCACCTTTATTTCACAGCTCTGGAATGCTGCACTTGCCTGAGACCTGTCCTTATATACCTGTCTCTTGCAAGTGCACCCCTGGTGGTAAGGTATGCTGGTGGTTACAGGTCATATCTTATTACAGTCATGTATAGCATGTTAGGATACAGTTATATATAATAATGTAAGATACATGAGATCACCCTCCCCCAAGATCTTATTGTCTTTATAGATTCAGTCTCTCAGGTGGTCTACGCTCTCGCGTGGAGCGTCTGACTTGTGGATCAGTTGTTTGCCTTGGTGTCTTTTTTTCTTTGGGTGTGGTTGCTGGTATCTCGCCTGGGCTGTCTGTTTCGATTGGTGTGATTGTTGTTGACTCGCCTGGGCTGTCTGTTGGGATTGCCCTTTCCTCAGGTTGTTCCCTCTGTCTGTCCACCAGGTGTGGTGCGAGTTCCACATTGTAGTCTGCCTCTGGTTCTGCAGTGTTGTTGGTAAATCTGCTTTTGACTTGGTCTACATGCCTCCGACAGGTTTTGCCATTGTCCATTTGTACAACCAGTAGCCTGTTTCCTTCCTTGCCCGTTACTGTCCCTGCAAGTCATTTCGGACCCCTGCCATAGTTTAGTACAAACACTTTGTCCCCTATCTCATTCCATCTCCCCCTCGAATTTCTGTCATGGTACTCAGTCAGCTTATGGCGCTTTGCCTCAACGATTTCGTGCATGGCTGGGAGGATTAATGAGAGCCTTGTTTTTAAAGTCCTTTTCAACTACAGTTGCGCGGCAGGATCCCAGTCAGTGAGTGCGGACGAGATCTGTATGCCAGCAGCAGTCGCGACAGGAGACCCTGCAGGTGGGACCTTGGATTTTAAGCATGCCTTGTTTAATGATTTTCACTGCTCTCTCCACCTGGCCGTTGGAGGCCGGCTTGAACGGTGCCGTCTTGACGTGATTTATGCCGTGGTCAATTATAAAGTCTTGGGATTCTGCGCTGGTGAAGCACAGACCATTGTCACTGACCAATATGTCGGGGATTCCGTGCGTTACAAACATGGTTGCGAGGCTCTCCACAGTGGTAGAGGTTGTGCTCGAGTTTAAAATGGTGCATTCGATCCACTTTGAAAATGCATCTACAACTACGAGGAACATTTTGCCCATGAATGGGCCCGCATAGTCTACGTGCACTCGCGACCACGGTTTGGTAGGCCAGGGCCAGAGGCATTGCTGAGTTGGGCACAAATGGTGTACCTTCGGAAGCAGAGCTCGAAGTCCGCATCAATACCAGGCCACCAGACGTGGGATCTGGCTATGGCCTTCATGAGAACGATCCCCGGGTGCTCGCGGTGGAGCTCCCGGACAAATGCCTCTCTGCCTCGCAGAGGCATGACTACACAGCTGCCCCACATCAGGCAGTCTGCTTGTAGTGATAGCTCATGCATGCGCCTGTGAAAGGGTTTTAATTCCTCGGGGTAGGCATCGCGAGCCTCTGCCCAGTCACTGGTTAGGACACATCTTTTTACTAAGGATAATGTGGGGTCATTGGCCGTCCAGGCTCTGATTTGGCGAGCCATCATGGGCAAACCTGTGGACTCAAAGGCATTGATTGCCATGAATATCTCACAGTCCTGTTCGTCAGACCCTTCCGTGGTTGCCATGGGTAGTCTGCTGAGCGCATCGGCACAGTTGTCTGAGCCTGGTCTGTGCCTTATGGTATAGTCGTAGGACGCCAGCATGAGTGCCCACCATTGAATTCGCACCGAGGCGTTGGCGTTTATTGCCTTGCTCTCGGATAGGAGGGACATGAGGGGCTTGTGATCGGTTTCTAACACGAACTTGGCCCCGAAAAGGTATTGGTGCATCTTTTTGACACCGTACACGCACACGAGCACCTCTTTCTCCAACATTCCGTACCCGCGCTCCGCCTGCGAAAGTGACCTGGAGGCATAAGCTATGGGTTGTAATTTGCCCGCACTATTGACGTGTTGCAAAACGCACCCGACCCCATACGCTGACGCATCGCATGTGAGAACTAGTTTTTTACCTGGGTCAAAGAAAGTCAAAACACTGTTGGAACACAGAAGGTTGCGTGCCTTATTGAAGGCGCATTCCTGGGCGTCCCCCCAAAACCAATCGCACCCTTTCCTGAGTAGCACGTGGTGAGGCTCCAGCAGCGTGCTTAAGTTCTGCATAAAGTTCCCAAAATAATTGAGTAGCCTGAGAAAGGCGCGCAGTTCTGAGACATTCCGGGGCCTGGGTGCCAGACGAATTGCTTCTGTTTTGGACTCTGTTGGGTGGATTCCATCAGCGGCAATCTTTCTGCCCAAAAATTCAACCTCGGGTGCGAGAAACAGGCACTTGGATTTCTTAACTCGTAGGCCTACCCGATCCAACCGCTTTAGTACTTCCTCCAAATTACGGAGATGGGAGTTGGTGTCCCTGCCCGTGATAATTATATCGTCTTGAAATACAACCGTCCCCGGGATGGACTTGAGCAGACTCTCCAGGTTGCGCTGGAATATGGCAGCTGCCGACCTGATGCCGAATGGGCATCTATTGTACATGAAAAGGCCTCGATGTGTGTTGATGGTGCTGAGTAGCTTGGATTCCTCGGTCAATTCTTGTGTCATATACGCAGATGTGAGGTCTAATTTTGAGAAAAGTTTACCTCCAGCCAATGTGGCAAATAAGTCCTCCGCTCTGGGCAGCGGGTACTGGTCCTGTAGGGAGACTCTGTTTATGGTAGATTTGTAGTCCCCACAGATTCGTACAGATCCATCAGGCTTCATGACTGGGACGATGGGACTTGCCCAGTCGCTGAATTCCCACAGAAGCCTGTCTAGTTCGTGTTCAATCTTTTCCCTCATCACATAGGGTACAACTCTGGCCTTGTGATGGACCGGTCTAGCATCCTGTGTTATGTAGATTTTGACTTTGGCCCCTTTGAAAGTGCCCACCTGGCTGAAAGAGATGTTCAAATCGCTTTATAACTGTTGAGCAGGAGGTCCGTTCCTCTCATGACATGGCATGGACATCATCCCATTTCCAGTTTAGTTTTGCCAGCTAGCTTCTCCCCAGCAGTGCTGGGAGGTCTCCGGGGACAATCCACAGGGGAAGTCGGTTCACTGTCCCTTTGTGTGTGACAGAGAGCATGGCACTGCCGAGGACTGGTACGATTTCTTTGGTATAGTTTCCAAGTGTGGTGTCGACCCTTGTGAATTTTGGTCTGTCTCTTTTATGCGCCACAGTTGTGCAAATTGTTGAGCGCCCATGAGAGATTGACTCGCTCCCGTATCCAGCTCCATGTTGACAGATATCCCGTTGAGTAGGACCTTCATCATTATAGGAGGCGTCCTGTTGTAGGAGCAGCGGCCATTGATCATGTTGACCCGCTGTACATCGGTGTCCCGGGTACTGTCCCCACCATCTTCTGGTCCGCTTTCCGACCCATCTGATTCGTAAACCAGCTGAGCTGCCGTTGTTTTGCACATGCGGGCCAAATGCCCTGTAAATTCACAATTTCTGCAAACAGCCTGCTGAAATCGACATCCCCTTGACGAGTACCCACCCCCACACCTCCAGCACAGACCTGTTCCATTGTTCAAAGAGTTCCCAAAGAATGAGCTGCGTCTGGCTGATCTCTCTTGAGCTTCTCTCAGTTTGTAGTTGATTGCTCGCATTGTGGATTGATGAGGTGTGAAGGGCCGTTCCTGTGGCCCTTGATGGCTTCTGCCTGCTGTTGAGAGTCTGTTCTCCTGGTTTTGTCTGTGTGTGGGGGTAGCAGCTTGTTTAGTGCTGTGAACTTCTTCTTCCGATATTTCGTTAGTTGTCGTACCTGCATTGTAAATCAACCTCGTTTCTTCTTCCCCTACCAAGAATGTCTGTGCAACCAGTGCTGCTGCCTCTAAGGTCAGGTTCTTGGTCTCTATGAGCTTTCGGAATATGCCTGCGTGGCCTATTCCTTCAATGAAAAAGTCTCTCAGCATTTCTCTCCTCAGTTCATCGGAGAACTCACATAAACCATCCAACCTCCGAAGTTCCGCCATGAAGTCGGGTATGCTCTGGCCCACACAGCGTCTGTAGTTGTAGAACCTGTGTCTGGCCATGTGTAGGCTGCTCGCTGGCTTCAGGTGGTCTCTTACCAGTGTGCTCAATTCTTCAAACGACTTGCTTGCTGGGTGCCAACAGATCCTTCATTAAAGCGTATGTTTTCGAACCACAGCTGGTCAAGAGATGGGCTCTTCTCTTGTCTGCCTTATCATCGCCTAACCAGTCTTTGGTTACAAAGCTTTGCTGGAGCCTTTCTATAAAATCCTCCCAATTGTCTCCCGCATTGTACTTTTCATCTGATCCGTTGTTCGCCATTCTGTGGATTCTGTAATCCCGTAACCCGTCGCCACTGTAAAGTCCTGTCCCCTCAGTACAGATTCACACAAGGCATGTAGTGAAGTCAAGGTCACTCTGGACCTGCACCTTTATTTCACAGCTCTGGAATGCTGCACTTGCCTGAGACCTGTCCTTATAAACCTGTCTCTTGCAAGTGCACCCCTGGTGGTAAGGTATACTGGTGGTTACAGGTCATATCTTATTACAGTCATGTATAGCATGTTAGATAACAGTTATATATAATAATGTAAGATACATGGCAACTGGGGTCCCTGGTAGCCCAGGAGGTGTTGAGGCCCATAGCCACACACGTGAACTCTCCACTTTAGCCGGTTTGGAAAGCAGACGAGTCGTGGAAGGCCACCGTGGACTATCGGGTGCTCAACAAGAACATCCCAGCTTGCACGCCCACTGTTGCGGCCATAGCCGACCTGATAGGGAGCATTCCAGCATCCGCGACCACATTCACGGTGCTGGACATATCGAACAGATTCTGGTTAATTCCCCTCAAAAGAGAGGACCAGTACAAGTTCGCATTCACATTTAAAAGGCAACAATATACCTGGACGTGCCCTCCCCAGGGCTTCCACAACAGCCCCTCCAATTTTCACCCATGTATGGCCAATAGTTTAAAGGGTTTCAGCAGTTGGTGCAATATGTGGACGATTTACTTTTGTTCTCCGACGAGGGGGAGGAGCATGGTCCGCTGCTGGCCGAGCTGCTGGAGCTGTTGAAGGACACCGGGTTCAAGATCAATCCCAAGAAAGCTCAGATCAGTTAGAGGGAGGTCAAATTCCTCGGGCTGACCGTAAGTGCTGGGGAAAGGGCTATAGACGAGTCCAAACAGAAGGCCGGACAGGAGTTACCAGCCCCCACGACCGTGATGGGGGTGAGATCCTTCCTGGGACTCACAGGGTACTGCAGGGACTTTATTGAAGATTACCACAGCTCCTCTGCAAGGGATGGGAGTGGCATGAGGACTACACGGCCGCATTCAATCATCTCAAGGGAGGCCTGCAGACAGCACCCGCACTTGGGCCGTTCAATGATGGGGAGGACATCCTTTTAGAAGTAGCAGCCAGCAGGAACAGTTTGAGCGCGGTGCTGCTCCAGGAGCAGCACGGCAAGCTGAGACCCGTGGCTTACTCCTCAAGAGTGCTCACAGATGTAGAACGGGGATACTCCAATTGCGAGAGGCAGCTCCTTGCCATGCATTGGGTTGTGAAGCACTCCCAGCTCTTCACAGGGTTATCCCAGATCATTCTACTAACCCACCATACCCCCACTCAGATGTTATTAGATGGCAGGATAAAGGATGGCACAATGAACAGTGCTCGCATTGCTCGCTGGACTTTATTGCTCTCACAGATGAATCTGAGAGTGCAAGATCTGCGTGAGCCCAAGCTGGCAGCTAACATGATCTATGCAGGGGCGGCCCATAAGTGTTCGGTAGAGGGAGTATGGGATTTCGGGCCGGGTTACACTCCACGGGCCGCGAAATATATGTCGACGGATCCAGTTCGGTGGTAGCAGGGGAGTGTTTCACCAGATGTGGGATTCATGACCTGACGGCAGGCATTGCAAGGGCCATTAAACTCCCGAGCACCCTGAGCATTCAGCACGCTAAACTGTCAGCGGTGGTGTATTTCGTTACCCACGCTGACGAGTTCCTGACCCCATAAGAACATAAGAACATAAAAATTAGGCACAGGAGTAGGCCATCTAGCCCCTCGAGCCTGCTCCGCCATTCAACAAGATCATGACTGATCTGGCCATGGACTCAGCTCCACTTACCCACCCGCTCCCGTAACCCTTAATTCCCTTATTGGTTAAAAATTTATCTATCTGTGACTTGAATACATTCAATGAGCTAGCCTCAACTGCTTCCTTGGGCAGAGAATTCCACAGATTCACAACCCTCTGGGAGAAGAAATTCCTTCTCAACTCGGTTTTAAATTGGCTCCCCCGTATTTTGAGACTGTGCCCCCTAGTTCTAGTCTCCCCGACCAGTGGAAACAACCTCTCTGCCTCTATCTTGTCTATCCCTTTCATGATTTTAAATGTTTCTATAAGATCACCCCTCATCCTTCTGAACTCCAATGAGTAAAGACCCAGGACTCAATCTACTCAATCTATCATCATAAGGTAACCCCCTCATCTCCGGAATCAGCCTAGTGAATCGTCTCTGTACCCCTTCCAAAGCTAGTATATCCTTCCTTAAGTAAGGTGACCAAAACTGCATGCAATACTCCAGGTGCGGCCTCACCAATACCCTCTACAGTTGCAGCAGGACCTCCCTGCTTTTGTACTCCATCCCTCTCGCAATGAAGGCCAACATTCCATTCGCCTTCCTGATTACCTGCTGCACCTGCAAACGAACTTTTTGGATTTTTCATGCACAAGGACCCCCAGGCCCCTCTGTACCGCAGCATGTTGTAATTTCTCCCCATTCAAATAATATTCCCTTTTACTGTTTTTTTTCCAAGGTGGATGACCTCATACTTTCCAACATTGTATTCCATCTGCCAAACCTTAGCCCATTCGCTTAACCTATCTAAATCTCTTTGCAGCCTCTCTGTGTCCTCTACACAACCCGCTTTCCCACTAATCTTTGTGTCATCTGCAAATTTTGTTACACTACACTCTGTCCCCTCTTCCAGGTCATCTATGTATATTGTAAACAGTTGTGGTCCCAGCACCGATCCATGTGGCACACCACTAACCACCGATTTCTAACCAGAAAAGGACCCATATATCCTGACTCTCTGCTTTCTGTTAGCCAGCCAATTCTCTATCCATGCTAATACATTTCCTCTGACTCCGCGTACCTTTATCTTCTGCAGTAACCTTTTGTGTGGCACCTTATCGAATGCCTTTTGGAAATCTAAATACACCACATCCATCGGTACACCTCTATCCACCATGCTCGTTATATCCTCAAAGAATTCCAGTAAATTAGTTAAACATGATTTCCCCTTCATGAATCCATTTTGCGTCTGCTTGATTGCACTATTCCTATCTAGATGTCCCGCTATTTCTTCCTTAATGATAGTTTCAAGCATTTTCCCCACTACAGATGTTAAACTAACCGGCCTTTAGTTACCTGCCTTTTGTCTGCCCCCTTTTTTAATTAGAGGCGTTACATTAGCTACTTTCCAATCTGCTGGTACCTCCCCAGAGTCCAGAGAATTTTGGTAGATTATAACGAATGCATCTGTGATAACTTCCGCCATCTCTTTTAATACCCTGGGATGCATTTCATCAGGGCCAGGGGACTTGTCTATCTTGAGTCCCATTAGCCTGTCCAGCACTACCCCCCTAGTGATAGTAATTGTCTCAAGGTCCTCCCTTCCTACATTCCTGTGACCAGCAATTTTTGGCATGGTTTTTGTGTCTTCCACTGTGAAGACCGAAGCAAAATAATTATTTAAGGTCTCAGCCATTTCCACACTTCCCATTATTAAATCCCCCTTCTCATCTTCTAAGGGACCAACATTTACTTTTGTCACTCTTTTCCGTTTTATATATCTGTAAAAGCTTTTACAATCTGTTTTTATGTTTTGCACAAGTTTACCTTCGTAATCTATCTTTCCTTTCTTTATTGCTTTCTTTGTCATTCTTTGCTGTCGTTTAAAATTTTCCCAATCTTCTAGTTTCCCACTAACCTTGGCCACCTTATACGCATTGGTTTTTAATTTGATACTCTCCTTTATTTCCTTGGTTATCCATGGCTGGTTATCCCTTCTCTTACCGCCCTTCTTTTTCACTGGAATATATTTTTGTTGCGCACTATGAAAGAGCTCCTTAAAAGTCCTCCACTGTTCCTCAATTGTGCCACCGTTTAGTCTGTGTTTCCAGTCTATTTTAGCCAACTTTGCCCTCATCCCACTGTAGTCCCCTTTGTTTAAGCATAGTATGCTTGTTTGAGACACTACTTCCTCACCCTCAATCTGTATTACAAATTCAACCATACTGTGATCACTCATTCCGAGAGGATCTTTTACTAGGAGATCGTTTATTATTCCTGTCTCATTACACAGGACCAGATCTAAGATAGCTTTCTCCCTTGTAGGTTCTGCAACATACTGTTCTAAGAAACAATCCCGTATGCATTCTATGAATTTCTCCTCAAGGCTACCCCGTGCGATTTGATTTGACCAATCGATATGTAGGTTAAAATACCCCATGGTTACTGCCGTTCCTTTTTCACATGCCTCCATTATTCCCTTGATTATTGCCCGCCCCACCGTGAAGTTATTATTTGGGGGCCTATAAACTACGCCCACCAGTGACTTTTTCCCCTCACTATCTCTAATCTCCACCCACAATGATTCAACATTTTGTTCATTAGAGCCAATATCGTCTCTCACAACTGCCCTGATATCATCCTTTATTAACAGAGCTACCCCACCTCCTTTCCCTTCTTGTCTAACTTTCCGAATTGTCAGATACCCCTGTATGTTTAGTTCCCAGTCTTGGCCACCCTGCAACCACGTTTCTGTAATGGCCACCAAATCATACCCATTTGTAATGATTTGTGCCGTCAACTCATTTACTTTATTTCGAATGCTGCGTGCCTTTCGGTAGAGTGTTTTAATACTAGTTTTTAAACCATGATTTTTAGTTTTGACCCCTCCTGCAGCCCCTATATATTCAGTGGCCCTTTTTGTTTTTTGCCTTGGGTTTCTCTGCCCTCCACTTTTACTCATATCCTTTCTGTCTTTTGCTTTTGTCTCCTTTTTGTTTCCCTCTGTCTCCCTGCATTGGTTCCCATCCCCCTGCCATATTAGTTTAACTCCTCCACAACAGCACTAGCAAACACTCCCGCAGGACATTGGTTCCGGTCCTGCCTAGGTGCAGACCGTCCGGTTTGTACTGGTCCCACCTCCCCCAGAACCGGTTCCAATGCCCCAGGAATTTGAATCCCTCCCTGCTGCACCACTGCTCAAGCCATGTATTCATCTGAGCTATCCTGCGATTCCTACTCTGACTAGCATGTGGCACTGGTAGCAATCCCGAAATTACTACTTTTGAGGTCCTATGTTTTAATTTAGCTCCTAGCTCCTTAAATTCGTCTCGTAGGACCTCATCCCTTTTTTTACCTATATCATTGGTACCAATGTGCACCACGACAACTGGCTGTTCACCCTCCCTTTTCAGAATGTCCTGCACCCGCTCTGAGACATCCTTGACCCTTGCACCAGGGAGGCAACATACCATCCTGGAGTCTCGGTTGTGGCCGCAGAAATGCCTATCTATCCCCTTACAATCGAATCCCCTGTCACTATAGCTCTCCCACTTTTTTTCCTGTCCTCCTGTGCAACAGAGACAGCCACGGTGCCATGAACTTGGCTGCTGCTGCCCTCCCCTGATGAGTCATCCCCTCAACAATACTCAAAAAGGTGTATCTGTTTTGCAGGGGGATGACCGCAGGGGACCCCTGCACTACCTTCCTTGCACTGCTCTTCCTGCTGGTCTTCCATTCCCTAGCTGGCTGTGGACCTTTCTCCTGCGGTAAGACCAACTCACTACACGTGCTACTCACGTCATTCTCAGCATCGTGGATGCTCCAGAGTGAATCCACCCTCAGCTCCAATTCCGCAACGCGGTCTGTCAGGAGCTGGAGGCGGATACACTTCCCGCACACGTAGTCGTCAGGGACACCGGAAGTGTCCCTGAGTTCCCACATGGTACAGGAGGAGCATATCACGTGACTGAGCTCTCCTGCCATGACTTAACCCTTAGATACACTTAAATTAGCAACAACAATGCTAAAGTTTACTCATTGTTATAGAAGAGAAAAAAGAAAAACTACTCACCAATCACCAGCCAATCACTTACCCCCTTAGCTGTGACGTCACCTTCCTATTTCTTTCTGCTCCTTTTTTGCCTTCTCCCTGTAGCTGCACAAGCCTCTCCACGCACCGCCTCGACGCTGCTCCCGACTCAGCGACGCACCGTCCGACCTCGCAGCCTTTTATAGGCCTCTCCACGTACCTCCTCGACGCTGCTTCCGACCCCATACACCATCTGTTCGAATTCCATGTTCACATGCAATTCGTGCACCAAATACTTGGCCATCTGGTCTCGTTGCGGTTTCATATCCGCAGACGGGAAGCCCTTAGCAACCAAACCACTGTTGCAAAGGATCTTAGAGGTCACTGGAACCCAGGGAAGCCATTACATACATAAAGTAAAGGCCCATTCCAAGACAGCGGCCAGAGGTGAAGGCAACCAAAAAGCTGATGAGTTAGCCAAGGAGGGAGCCAAACAAGAGAGTTTTGGGACCCATACAGGTCCAGCCTAGTAGCAGCGATCCGGGACAAAGGGGAACATAAGGGAGTGTAGGGGTAGCATTGGCCCTGAACTTGAAGAAAGTCCGGGCACAGGATCCCGTCCTCAAGGTTGTCCTGGAGCAGCTGGCTAGAGGAGAAAAGGTAGAAGGCCCGTTCGGTTTAGCGGGCATGACTTTTGATACGTCCTTACTATACAGTAAAAATGCACACGAGGCCCATGCTTGAGAGAAGGTCAGTCTGTGACCTGTCCTTTATTTCATAGCACTCAAGTGATGGAAGTGGGTAGAGCGTCCCCTTTTATATCTGAAGGTCTAGGTTAGGAGTGTCTCCCACAAGTTCACCACCTAGTGGTCAGTGTTCTCACAGCGTACAACTTAGGTCAGATTATACATGGGTTACAATGCTGGTTGAATACATGACAACTTTAAAGGAGGGAATGCTTTTCAGGGAAGATCAGTGAGTGGTTCCAGAACAGCACCAGAGGATATTTCTCCAGATAGCCCACGGGGGCCCAGGAGCGGGGGTCCCAGGGCCGGAGACTACCTGGCAGAGGATACAACAGGCAGGGTGGTAGCCGCAACTGAGGGAGGATGTCCGCGATTTTTGCGCAGTCTGGTGTGCGCAACGAACAACCCCGATCCCCAGAAAAGAAAGGTTCCCATGGGACACATGAGAAGGGTAGAGGGACCATGGCAGTCGGTGCAGGTCGATTACGTCGGGCCATTGCCCACCACAAAGTGGGGTTACAAGTACTGTTTGGTCCTAGTGGACGTTTTCTTGCAGTGGATTGAAGCCTTCCCTTGCCGATCAGCCACAGCGTTGGCGACGGCAAGGATCTTGGTGAGGGAAATGTTCTCTAGGTGGGTACTGCCGCAGATCGTGGAGTCCGACCAGGGGAGCCACTTCACGGGGCAGGTCATGCAGGCTACCTTGAAGGTGCTAGGGATAGAAGGGAAATGGCATGTGGCTCACAACCCACAGTCATTGGGGGCTGTGGAGCGACTTAATCGGACCATCAAAGAAAGGCTGCGGAAGGAAACAGGACAGTCCCCTGAAAAAATGGGTTGAGGTCCTGCCGTTTGTCCTGATGGGGGTCCGAGCCAGCCTCTCTAGAAACACAGGGTATTCCCCGCATGAGCTCATGACTGGTAGGGTCATGCGCACGCCCACCCATGTTCTCACAGCGGGGCAGGTGAGAGAAGTAAATCGGCACCAGTTTTGTCAAGAATCTGTTCGAGCACTTGAAACAGATTCATTGGCAAGCTGCCAGCAACATGGGGAAGCAGTACCGTAGCAATCCGTTGCTGCTCGAGCCCCGGAGAACCCATGAGTGGAAGGTAGGGGATCAGGTCATGGTCCGCAATTACGCTTGGGTGGGCACGTTTGAGCTTTTGTACATGGGACCCTACAGCATCGTAGATAAAGCCAGTCCCATGGTGTACGTGGTTAAGCTTCCGAAGCGCACAAAGTGGTTCCATGTGAACCAGTGCGTTTGTTTAACCCAGGGGAAAGGGCGAGAAACAGAAAGAAGCACCAAGGCGCTGTAAGCAGCATGGTGGACGTGGGTTGTCCTCCCATAGTTTGGGACAGTGAGGAGCCCGTGGTGGTGGTGGTTAGGAGGAATGGCAGGATCCCACGGCCGAGAACGCTGTGGTCATCTCCTTACACACCGCCGAGGAGCTGTAAAAGGCCCAGGGTCGTAGAGACCTAGCGTGGCCACCCAGAGACGGGTGGAGGTGTATATAGTTTCCTTCTCAGTTTTGTGTTTTTACAGGGTGTGTTTTGATGAAGCCAGACCTGTGGAGGTATAGCCTCTCACAGAAAGGTTGTTGTTTCTTTGTATCTTTACAGGGAGCCGAGAGAGAGATGGAGACAACCCTGGTAATTGTTCTTTGGAGCTTGGCCAGAACAGGGTACAGCAGGAGGGGGGACACCAAGTTGTCCTTCCTCTATGGATGTACTGGGGGGAACGGATCCACCATGACACACAGGGGTAGGACAGCGGACATGGACGGGATGACAGCCTACTTCCACGAGGGAAGGTGGCCAGGGTGGCTGGGGTCAAATTCGATGAAATACTCCAGCCACGCCGGGTTCACATACGGGGAGGCTTCCATACCGTGTCCCAGACTGACGGTCACAGCCACACGGGTTGGGGTGAAGGAGGGCAAGCGCGTATGCTTGAAGTGCAAGGGACACATTCCCCTGGGACAGTGGTGGTGGCTCAGGAAATTGAGTCAGGACACGGGGAACCAGACAGCGGACTGGGAACGACTGGGGAACGATACGTACTGACAGATCACGGGGTCAAAAAGGGGAGTGGAAGAGTGCTGGGACAAGTGATGGAAGGAGGAACAGGGAATTTATGTGTGTATGTGGGGGTCGGAGCAGATCTGCCCAGCAGGTGTGTCGATTGCCTTTTCGAGGCAATGGCAGGACGCCGGGGTTGGGATCAGATGGGATCGGAGTATGGGCTCCTGCGTGATCCCAGACCCTCCCAACACAATAAATGCCACTGAATTTGTAGCACACAAGAGGAAGCCCCTGCCCACAGCCTCACCGGTACAGTTGACAGAAGTTAGGTGTCCAGCCACCACACCAGGCCCAGGGAATGGTTTTAGTCCCGACTGGAAAGGTTTTATTCCACGGGGTACATCTGCCCGAGTGGTATCCAAAAGGAACTGAGCAGCTGTATGAGGCGCTCATTAAAGAAATGTTCTGCCAGTTCTTTGAACTCAGTTACGGGGATGTGAGACGGGAAAGATTGTACGATATGGGAGTGTTAGTCTGGGGGAGACAGAGGCGAGGGGTGCTCAATGATGTCGCTACGGCGTTTAGCGCGGGTACATCTCTCGTCAATAATATGGACGACGTGCAGCTGCAGATGCAGATCAGTGGCTTAAAGAACCAGCTGCGGAAAATCCTGGGGGAAGGGTCGGAGTTAGAGGAGGACCAGGCAATGACTGTCCATTTAAAGGAGGTTATCAAGGAGCTGGAAACACATGCAAAGACTGTAAATGTATTAATACGGGAGGACAGGAATGCCTCGGTGCAGGCAGCACGAAACAATGTGTACATGTTGTACGGTGCCTGGTTGCTGAGTGAGGAGCGCAGTAATTTAGAGGACATCCAGCAAGGTCGTGTCCCATCATGGATCAGCAACCGGCACCTCGCAGTGATCAGCCCATATAGTAATCCGATGAGCCCGTGTCAGCTCCGTCTAGCCTCCGTAGCCTACCCAGTCCCAGTGGATTGCAGTCGGTTCAACCACACAATCATGGGGATAGTGTTACGTATGCTGGTAATGGGCGGGACATCACAACCAGCACCGGTATACAGCGTGGAGAACATTGGGGTCATACAGGAAGGGGTGCACGTGCGGTATCATGCGGTCCCACCATTTGTTATAAAGTGGGAGCACGCCATGACCAGCACTGACCTCAAGGGGTGCCAGAGCAGGGGTGCACACATCATATTTTGTCCCCAGCATTTGAACGCGTTCGATTGGCCAGAGTGCAGATTTGAATCTGAGAGTCAAGAGCCCATCAATTGCACCATGGAGATGAGGGCCCAGAGCCACGTTCCACCTCAGGTAGCATATGGGGGCAACGGGACATACTGCATAACCCCGAGTGCGGACCGGTATCGAGTGCACCAGGGCACTTGGTGTCCGGTCACCAACAGCACTTTCTGCTTCAAACTCCACGCTGAAGTTCAAGTGGCACAGGAACGTATTATTCCGATCCCAGAACCATCCGAGGTACACAGTACGGTAAATGACACGATCCCGAACCTGCAACATTATCCAATTCGGGTATCAGATTCCTTTTCTGCCTGAATACCTAACAACGTTATTAAAGGCCATCGAGCTATCCCAAAAACATTATTTCACACTGCAACAGACGAACCGGGACACAGGGATAAATTCCTTGCCCTGGTGGGACCTTGGTATAAGTGTGGAGGTTTCTCCGTGGATCCGGATATACTCACATGCTCTCGTCATTGTACAGCTTTTGATTGTGATATACTGTTGTGTGTTTCTTGTAAAAAGAGAAGTCAGGCACTCCTGAGTCGATGGGAAGCTGGAGTTAACGAATCCTGAATGTAACTTCCTGTATATATATGGTAACAGCCTCTCAGCATCTACGCTGTCAAGTCCTCTCAAAATCTTACATGTTTCAATGAGATTATCTTTAATTTTTCTGAACTCCAGAGAGTATAAGCCCAATCTACTCACTCTCTCCTGAGAGGACATCCCTCTCATCCCAGGAATCAATCTAGTGAACCTTTGTTGCACCAACTATAAGGCAAGTATACCCTTTCTTAGGTACAGAGATCAACGGCTGGATTTTCCAGTCCTTTGCGCTCCGGGTTTTGCCCTGGAACAGCGTGAAATGGGGCGACGAGGTCTCCTGCGTCTGGTCGCAATCCTCAGGTCAGGTTTTACGGCGGCGCTGAGCAGCACCGTCGGGAAGAGCTGCACTGGGTGTGCAACGCCTCTCGTTTGTGACACCATCCGAGTCTTGACTCGATCCCGACCCCGTACGCCTGGAATCATGCCTCGCAATGACCGCCTGGGAAACCAGAGCGGTCCAGTCATGCCGGTGATGGCGAAGAAGTTCAAGCATTACAAATGTAAGTGCGAGTGTTTGTTCTTTTAATTTCTTTTAGCGATTTGTATTGTGGTGGTGTGGGCAATGTTTTGGGAATGGTTTTGGTTTTTTTTAAGGATCCCCCGCCCCCCCCCCCCCCACCCCAGGGCTGGCTCCTTATTTTGTGAGTTTCCCATTTTTGCGCCTCGAACGTTGTACAATGCCTCCCTTAGCGCTGCGCACCGTGGCCCAGGGCCCAGATGCCCAAACTTCCTCAGATTTTCAAAAGGCACGCTATTAGGTGCCAGACTAAAGAATGGGGGCGCAACCTATTCCCAGCCGGTAACTTTCCCACTCTGCCTCCGTTTTCGTCCCGAAAACAGAAAAGCTTAAAATGCACCCCAACAACTGTACAAAGTACTCCAGGTGTGGTCTCACCAAAGCCTGTACAATTGTAGCTCAAAGTCTTGTACTCAACCCCCCTTGCAATAATAGCCAATTTACCATTTGCCTTCCTAACTGCTTGCTGCACCTTGCATGTTAACTTTGTGTGTTTTATGTGCAAGGACACCCAAGTCCCTCTGAACACCAACATGTAATAGTTTCTCACATTTAAAAAATGTTCCATTTTTCTATTCTTCCTACCAAAGTGAATAACCTCACATTTCCCCTCACTATACGCCATCTGCCACCTTCTTACCCACTTACTTAACCGGTCTATATCCTTTGCAGGCTCTTTGTGCCTTCCTCACTGCTTACTGTCCCACCTAGCTTTGTGTCAACAGCAAACTTGAATTCCTTACACTCTGTTCCTTTGTCTAAATCATTAATATGGATTCTAAATAGCTGAAATCCCAGCACAGATCCTTGCGGCACCATACTAGTTACAGCCTGCCAACCTGAAAATGACCTGTTTATTCCTACACTCTGTTATTTGTCCTTTAACCAATCCTCTATCCATGTTAATATATCACCCTCAACCCCACAAGCCCTTATCTTGTGTAACAGTGGCCCAGAAATTGCGGCCTCGCCGGGTATGTACGAAATGCACACACACCCGACAAGGCCAAGCAAAATTTCTCCATACATATCTTACGCATCCCCGGGAGAAGAACACCCGTGTGGGAGAGTTTGCCCAACTCTTGCCCAGCGGATGTCCTTCAAATTTTTATGCCTGGTAAAAGCAAGCGTATAGCCTACTTTTACCAGCGTAACACTTTTAAAAGATATAAAAATTAAATGTAAACATTCATTTTTATATTAAAAATTAAAAGAAATTCCCCCCCAAAATTTATTTAACTAAAATATTTAATTACATTTCATTTCAATTAATTTTAAATATGTGAGGTGTTTTATTTATTTATTATGCTGTGTTTTGGTGTTTTAGAAGGGTTTTCTCATTGATAATAATGGGAACTCTTACAAACAGAGCTCCTCTCACTTTTATCAATGAGAATACTGCATAGTGATTGGTGGCCCAGGCCCACGTGACTCCAGCTTATACGGCGAATCGAGGCCTCCGACCGGAATCCTATCTTTCTCCAGGACCACCAGGTACTTTTGTAGATTTGTTTCAGGTCGGAGACGTTCGTACGAAGAAAGCCCCCGACCGCAATTTTGCCTCCATTCTTTCGTGTGGCACCTTATAGAGTGCCTTTTGAAAATCCAAATATAATTCATGGGATTTTGGAACTTTGCTAGTGTTTTTGGAGATTATACTCCACTATGTATCTCTTCATAATTAGGTCCACTAGCTTATGGTGACTGAATAGGAGTAAGCTGCCAAAATTACACTGCGAGCAGTGAACCTTACCCACTGGGAGCAGGTCGGGAAACAGGCTTGTGCACAAATTCCAAAACATGTTGCCCCGATGGGACAGACTCCATGCTCAGATTACACACTTGTCAAGTTCTATTTTTGTCACTTCAGATTCTGTGATTTTTACTGGAGTTTTAGAGATCGCATTCCACAACGATACTTATGTTTTTTTAATGAAACCTGCAAACCAAGGCCTTAATTATGCAATACTCAGAGTGGAGCATAACTACTTGATGCACTTCTGAGGCGGACCTGAAAATCAAAGCCCAGTTTACCTCCACGGAGTTTTCAGGTATATCTCACTGACAGAATATTAAACTCTTTTCCACAGTTACTTGTTGAGTATCACCTACACAGTTACAGCAGCCACAGCCTAAGAAACTTGAGTTAATACACATTGAAGCAATTGACCTGTTAGTCATATTTTAAAATGCTGGAGGAATTAAAACCCCAAATTGAAAACATTTTAAAATATGAACTTTGACTACCCATTTCACGCTGGCACAATATTAACAGAAACTTTGCCTGTCTTACATACACCTAATTATGACAGACCATTGAAAGCAGCAATCTCTACTTACCTGCTCTTTTAACAGTTTACTTGGTCTGATAATTAGCTAGTTCCCTGCAGCAGATCGCTGTTTCGAAAATATGGACTTAGCTGACTATGGAAAGCCTGCTTTGTCAACAGCAGCAGTTACGCACACTTTTTAGCTGCTGCCTTGCCTACCCTGAAGGCAGAAAGGTCAATTGAAATGAATAAAAGTACGTACAATAGCAATATTTATTCTGCTCTACTTGCTCTGAAACACAAATGCCAACCAGCCATTGTGCTACAATCTGATTTACAATACTCTCCTGTCACACAGTAGCTGGGGGTTGGCTGAGCTACACTGTCATTCTGCACATTGTGCATTATATAGGGATCAGTGCACAATGTACAGGGAATTGTGCACTGCTATCTGCAATTTAAATAGATGATGGAGTTAGGAGAAAGTGCTACTCCATATTATCGGAGCCATTAGAAAAGGGCAGGATTGTTAAACCAAATAGTCCTTTCAAGTTCCTAAATACTCTTGTATATTCCAGGGGCTGAAAATTTGTTTGCTTAACACCACCCGTTAGCGCCCAAGAGGGGTGTTATCGGGTCACTAAGTGCTTACCGCCCAAGCACCACGTTGTTGGTGCCTGCCATAAACTAATTGGTGGTTTAGCAGCGGCGCTATCAGTTAGCGCTGCGCACTCTAACACCACCCACTTGGTGACGTCATGAGTGTGCAACACCACATTAGCACTGCAATCCGGAACTTCACCCCTTTCGCCTGCCGTAGCGCCTGGCGCTGTCATCGACGGAGAGCAGGCGTGCTGTGCGAGCTCCCGGGGCGATATTGTAAAGCGGGAGGAGTTGGGTGTTCAGTGGAAAATCTTTTAACATTTCTGTGATTCTGTGAGGTCTGACATACTCCTGCTGATGTTTCCAATGCTTCCTTCAACTTTCTCTCACTTTTTGGTTGGTCCAGCTGACCTCCCCGTTAGGTGCACGGTTGCCGGTTTCCTAGCGCCAGAACTTCAATATCCCTGCAGCGCCCTAAGAGTAATGTGGAACACCGAAATAAAAAGTGCTTCACTCCCATCTTGCAGCGCTAATAGTGAATATCCCGGTTGGAGGCGGTAAACATCACCCGGCGATAAAATTAGCGCACAGGCAGTGTAACCGGGCTATAACAAATTTTTAGCCTTTTTCTGCATACAGTTGGTGAAATTGGTTATTAGCTTTTCTGGGCAGAATACAAGGGACTTTTTATTTTGTACCAATTAGATATGTACAATAAAGCAAAACACATGTTAAAATCATGCGAGCAGAAAAAAACTGGTTCAAACAGGTGTTGCTCATATATTTTTTATTCATTCTCGGGATGTGGGCGTCACTGGCAAGGCCGGCATTTATTGCTCACCTCGAGTTGCATTGAGAAGGTGGTGGTGGACTTTCTCCTTATACCTTTATACATCTAATGGTTGTGCAATACAGTGCTTTTCAAAGTAGCTTTCAGTTCGGCATATGATATTTTCCAAAATATACTCCGCTATCTATCTCTTTATAATTAGGTCCAATAGTTTATGATGACTGAATGAGAGTAACATCACAAAATTACACAGTGCGGGATACAATATAGCCAACGGCTCACAGCAACGCACATCCATTGTTTTGTTACACTTGGAGCTGTTCATTAACTATTTTGGCATGACGCAGGTTGAACAGACACAGTAATTATGCTCCATTCTAGGAGTGCATAATCCATGCTGAGAAAGTGTTGGAGGTTCCATCTTTCAACTGAGACATTGGTCGGAATTTTCTGGGGTCCATGTGGGCGAGCTAATTCAGATCATTATCTGGTACTTGTCAGACTCTTAAGAATCTTTTTTAAGCTAAGCTTTCAAATTTCCCTGGACGAGCATGGGAATCACGCAGTCCAGGAACTACGTCTGTGAACCTGAGGCAGAAGTTGAGTGCTGATTAGAGCACAGCATGGAAAGTGCAATAAAAACCCCCACCTTATAGCTGATCACTTTCCTCAGGCAGAAGCTGTGGCTGACTACATTGCCAGCACAGATATTACTTGCTGCAGGCTGCAAGTGTTTCCAACAAAGTCAGGATCCAATGGCACCCCATTGGTAGACTCTATCTCACCATTGACAGATTGCTTCTATCATCTCTACTTGACCTGCCATCAATTCCATCGGCTCGGGTGCCATTTATACTGTCTCACCTTGGTCCTCAGAATCATACCACGATGAGCCCCAACTCCAGCAGCATCAGGCACACCTGCAGCACCAACAACTCAACCACCAACCTTCTCCTCAACCACCTGCTGCTGCACAGGACAGAGGGCATCAGTGCAGGGCTGCATCACACTGGAGGCGATACCCCCAACACAGGGTATACGGGCAGAGGATGAGTTTCCTCAACATGACTGAGCAGCAGTGCCAAAGGAGGCTCAGACTATCATGCTAGTTTGTCACAGGCATTTGCACATTGCTGGTGAAAGACCTGCAGCCCAGAGGAACGGCTGGACATGCCTTACCAGTGGCTGTCAAATTCACCAGCACTCTCAACTTCTTTGCCTCAGGTTCCTTCCAGGCATCTGCAGCAGACATTTGTGGCACCTTCCTGTTAGCCACCCACAGATGCATCACACAGGTCACTGATGCTCTGTTTGACAATGTAACCAATTATGTGAACTTTGCCACTGATGAAGCCAATGTTACTGAGCGGGCGCTGGCCTTTGCCGCCTGGCCTGGCTTCCCACAGGTGCAGGGCGTGATCGACTGCACACATGTGGCCATCAGGATACTCCATCATCACCCAGGAGTCTTTGTCAACTGCAAGGGTTTGCAGACCCTCAATGTGCAGCTTGTCTGCAACCATAGGAAGATCATCATGCATGTGTGTATCAAATTCTCTGGCAGCTGCCATGACTCGTCCTGCGCCAGTCCATCCTCCCTCAGCTCTTCGCTCCTCCAAACAGACTTTCCAGCTGGCTACTTGGGGGCAAGGGCTATCCACTGAAGACGTGGCTCATGACACCCTTGAGGAGGCCAAGTACTGAGGCCGAGGAGAGATATATTCACCAGATGTGTCGAAGAGCAGACAATAGGCATGTTCAAAATGTGCTTCAGATGCCTTGACAGATCTGGAGGAGCCCTTCAGTACGCACCAGCCAGGGTCTCTAGGATCGTTGTTGGTCTGCAGCGCCCTGCACAGCATAGCACTGCATGAGGAGCAAGGCGCTGAGCGCACAGCCTCTTCAGAGGAGGAGGAGGAGGAACATCAGCTGGAAGACGAGGAGGAGCAGGAGCTGGAGGAACATGTGGCTCAGATCCCACCTGAGCATATTGTTGCCAGGGATGGGCTCATCATGGTCAGATTTACTTAATTTCAGGCATTACACCTATGTGGCTGTCACATGCTGCGCCAGATTGGCACCTCCCCACAGCAATACCATAAAGCATCCCTACTGTTATGTCTTGGATAAAGAGTCAGACTAGATGCTGCAAGCTCAAAGTAAGTGTGACCATAGTCCTTTATTAAAGATCTCAGAGTGCCTCTCCAGCCTCTGAGGCCTCCTTATATACAGGTGCTTCCAAGGGATTGTGGGATCCCTTGGGACTCCAGGGGATTAACCCCCCTGGTGGTTAGACATGGTAATTACAGGTTTACATACATAACAAAACTCCCCCCCCCAAAGTCAATAGTTTAACTATTTACAATGTGATTCAATCTGGGGCCTTCCTTTCCCTGTTGATCGTCTCGGTGCAAATGCCGGTGTTGGTGAGTTGTTTGTTAGGCCTTCGCTGGGCTGCTGTGCAGCTGGCCTTGCTGGACTGCTGGGGGTGGTGAGCCTTGCTGGGCTGCTGTGGGTGATGGGTTCTACTTTGTGGTCAACCGCTAGGTCGGTTGCCACTTTTATGTGTATTGGAGGGTCAAAAAAGGTAGAGTATATTGTGGGTTGTTCTAGTGGATAGTCTGTAAGTCTGAGTTTGGTTTGGTCCAAGTGTTTTCTGCAGGTGAGTCCATTTGCGAGTTTGACCACAAACACACTATTCCCCTCATTGGCCAAAACAGTGCCAGCAATCCACTTGGGATCTTGTCCATAGTTCAACACAAATACAGGATGATTTACTTCAATTTCGAGCGACACATTTGCGCGATCATGATATGCATTCTGTTGAAGTTGCCTGCTCTCTACCTGTTCGTGTTGATCAGGGTGGACTAACGAGAGCCTTGTCTTGAGTGCCCTTTTCATGAGCAGTTCAACGGGAGGGACCCCGGTGAGCGAGTGGGATCTTGTGCGGTAACTAAGCAGGACTCGGGATAAGCAAGTCTGCAGTGAGCCTTCAGTTACCCTTTTCAAACTCTGCTTGATAGTTTGAACTGCTCATTCTGCCTGACTGTTGGACGCTGGCTTAAACGGGGCAGACGTGACATGTTTGACCCCATTGCGGGTCATGAATTCCTTGAATTCGGCATTGGTAAAGCACGGCCCTTTGTCACTTACAAGGACATCAGGCAGGCCGTGCGTGGCAAACATGGCCCATAGGCTTTCAATGATGGCAGCGGATGTGCTTGCCGACATTACCACGCATTCAATCCATTTGAAATACGCATCTACAACCACTAAAAACATTTTTCCCAAGAATGGGCCTGCATAGTCGACATGAACCCTAGACCACGGTTTGGAGGGCCAAGACCATAAACTTAGTGGCGCCTCTGTGGCTGCATTGCTTAACTGGGAACATGTATTACATTTGTGCACACAGGACTCTAAGTCTGCGTCGATACCGGGCCACCACATGTTATCGCTTTCATCATTACAATGCCTGGGTGGGTATTGAGGAGATCACTAATGAAAATGTCCCTGCCCTTTGTTGGCACAACTAGCCGGTTGCCCCATAGGAAGCAGTCTGCTTGTACAGACATTTCATCTTTGCGCCGCTGGTTTCTTCCTGCATCTCTAACGGGACACTAGACCAACTCCTTTGGAGCACACAGAGTTTTTTTACTGAAGACAGTAAGGGGTCCTGGCTTGTCCAGGTTCTTATCTGTCTGGCGGTAACAGTGATTGCTCACTCTCGAATGCTTCCATTACCATAACTAAATCTGCAGGCTATGCCATCTCTACCCCTATGGTGGGCAATGGTAGCGTACTGAGAACATAGGCACAGTTTTCTGTGCCTGGCCTGTGGTGGATGGTGTAGTTGTATGCGGACAACGTGAGCGCCCATCTCTGGATGTGGGCCGATGCATTCGTATTTATCCCCTTATTTTCAGAAAAGAGGGATATAAGCGGTTTATGGTCGGTTTCCAATTCAAATTTGAGCCCGAACAGATATTAATGCATTTTCTTTACCCCGTAAACATAAGCTAATGCTTCTTTTTCGATCATACTGTAGGCCCACTCGGCCTTAGACAGACTTCTGGATGCATAAACAACCGGTTGCAATTTCCCAGATTCATTAGCTTGTTGCAATACACACCCGACCCCGTAGACGACGCGTCACATGTTAGTACCAAATGTTTACATGGATCGTACAACACAAGCAATTTGTTTGAACATAACAGCTTCCTAGCTTTTACAAAGGTATTTTCTTGGCTTTTACCCCATACCCATTCATCTCCCTTACGCTGTAAAGAGTGCAAGGGTTGTAACAATGTGCTAAGACCGGGTAAGAAGTTACCAAAGTAGTTCAGGAGTCCAAGAAACGACTGCAGCTCCGTCACATTCTGTGGTCTCGGTGCGTTCTTGATTGCCTCCGTCTTCGAATCGGAGGGCCTGATGCCGTCCATCGTGATTATTCTCCCCAGGAATTCCACTTCAGGTGCCAGGAAAACGCAGTTCGAGCGTTTTAGCCTGAGTCCCACACAATTAAGCCGACTAAGAACCTCCTCCAGTTTCTGCAGGTGCTCAATGGTGTCCCGACCTATCACCAAGATGTCGTCCTGGCAGACCACGGTGCACGGGACCGACTTCAGCAAGCTTTCCATGTTCCTCTGGAATATTGCCGCGTCCGATCGAATCCCAAACGGGCATCTGTTGTAAATGAAGAGACCTTTGTGCGTGTTGATGCAGGTGAGGCCCTTCGAAGATTCCTTCAGCTGCTTCGTCATGTAGTCTGAGGTCAAGTCCAGCTTCGTGAACGTTTTCCCTCCCGCCAGCGTCGCAAATAGGTCATCTGCCTTTGGTAGCGGGTATTGATCCTGCAGCAAGAAACGATTGATAATTACTTTGTAATCACCACAGATTCTGATGGTGCCATCTCCCTTGAGGACTGGAACAATCGGACTGGCCCACTCATTGAATTCCATCGGCGAAATGATGTCCTCTCGTTGTAGCCTGTCCAGCTCGCTCTCCACCCTCTCTCTCATCATGTAAGGTACCGCTCTCGCCTTGTGATGGATGGGTCGCGCCCCCGAAAACAAATGGATCAGCACTTTTGCTCCTTGGAACTTCCCGATGCCTGGTTCGAACAGTGAGGGGAACATGCTTAGGACCTGGGCACATGAGGTGTCGTCGACGGACAAAAGCGCTCGGACGTTGTCCCAGTTCCATGTATCTTTCCCAGCCAGCTCCTGCCGAACAGCATGGGGGCATCGCCCGGTACCACCCAGAGTGGTAACTCATGCACCAATCCATCGTAGGAGACCTTTACAGTAGCATTGCCAATTACGGAAATCAGTTCCTTTGTGTACATTCTGAGTTTGGTGCGAATGGGAGTCAGGACTGGCCTTGAAGCCTTGTTGCACCACAACTTATCGAAAGTCTTTTTACTCATTATGGACTGGTTTGCGCCCATGTTCAGCTCCATGGACACCGGGAGTCCATTTAATTCAACCTTTAGCATTATGGGGGGACATTTTGTGGTAAATGTGTGCACCCCATATACCTCTGCCTCCTCGGTCTAAGGCTCTGGTTCATCATGATCCACCGTGGATCTGTTCTCCTCTGCTACATGGTGGTTTGCAGGATTAGCAGGGTTTGCAGCTCGCCTGCACATGTGTTGGAGGTGTCCCATTGTTTCACAGCCCTTGCAAACATATCCTTTGAAGCGGCATGAATGGAATCGATGATCACCCCTGCAGCACCAACAAGGTGTTAATTGCCGTATTCACCACCCTTGATGGTGAACTCTGAGTCATCTGCGGATGTGCAGCTACAGGCGTGTAAGTCCTGCCTTGTACATTTTGATTCAAAAACAACGTTACTTTGTTCACAGTACTTGTAGCAGCACTAGTGTGTTGGGAAATTTGTTTGGTATTGTAACTGGTGGAGATAAACACCTGGGCTATCGCTATGGCTTTACTCAAGGTTGTGGTCTCTACAGTCAAAAGTTTGCGACGTATTACTTCATGGCCAATGCCAAGTACAATGAAGTCCCTGAGCACATGCTCCAAGTGTCCTTCAAATTCGCAATGTCCTGCAAGGTGCCTTAGCTCGACGACGTAGCTCGCCACTTCCTGGCCTTCAGACCACTTGTACATGTAGAACCGATACCTCGCCATCAGAACACTTTTCTTCAGGTTTAGATGCTCCAAGACCATTGTGCACAACTCATCGTATGACTTGTCTGTGGGTTTTGCTGGAGCGAGCAGGTTTTTCATGAGGCCATACGTTGATGCCCCACAAACGGTGAGGAGGATTGCCCTTCGTTTGGCAGCATTTGCTTCTCCTTCCAGCTCGTTGGCCACGAAGTATTGGTCAAGTCGCTCCACGAAGCTTTCCAAATCATCTCCCTCCGAAAATTTCTCCAGGATGCCCACAGTTCTCTGCATTGTTGTGTTGGGGTTCGTTATCTGTATCTCGTCGCCAGTTGTTATGTCTTGTATAAAGAGTCAGACTAGATGCTGCAAGCTCAAAGTAAGTGTGACCATAGTCGTTTATTGCAGATCTCAGAGTGCCTCTTCAGCCTGTGAGGTCTCCTTATGTACAGGTGCTCCCAAGGGTTGTGGGATCCCTTGGGACTCCAGAGGATAAGCCCTCTGGTGGTTAGACATGGTACTTACAGGTTTACATACATAACACCTACAATAATGAAGCCATTGCTTTCACACTGAACACCATTGCTGGAGGTACCATTAGGTTTCACCATTCACTCCAACTGACTAAGCCAGCTCCAAAGACGCACACAAATTTGTCCCTGTTAAAAATAAATATTTTTTATCTGTGACGTCACAGTAACAGAAACTTTACACAAACATTTAATAAAACACCCAAGTGGCTACCCTTGTGCATCTACTTGTGTTTCATCTTTCTCTTACATGTGCTTCTATGAGGTGCTACCCCTGTGGCTTCAGCAGAGGTAGAGGCAGCTGGCTCACTTCCCTGCTGCGACTGCAAAGACACTTTTGGCAGACGTCCTCTAGGTTTGCTCCCTCTCCTTCTTATTGTGGGCTCTCTTTTCCTGCAAGGAGGGAAAGAAGAAAAGTTTGATTGAGAGTGATGGAATGAACGTAAGGAATAGATGGGGTACATCTTTAGAGTGAAACTATCCTGGAATGGGGTGGCATTGCCAAATGACCTCCTTGTATATTGTTAGGATGAGGGTGAGTGTGAGGGGTAATTAGTCAGGTGGGGATGTGATAATGTAGATAGAGAGGACGTGCAAGGTATGTTGGTTGAGTAAGGATGGGCAGCAGCAGGGTTGCGAATGCCGAGTGATGGGGATGTGATGAGAGACGCAGCAGGATGCAGTTGAGTGTGGCTTTATATTAACTTTTCTTGATCTAATGAGATTATTGAAACGTTTGCGGCATTGCACTCAGGTCCTCCTGACCCCATCCCTGTTGTTGACCTCCTCTGCTAATTGGAGTCAGGCTCCTTTAGTCTTCTGGGGAGGTCTCTTATGCTCATCAGAAGGGAAGAGGACCTTCCTGCCTGCTCTGACTCCCTCCATAAGCATATGCAGGGAGTCATCGGAGAACCTGGGTGCAGCCCTTTGTCTCAGTGCAGTTATGTTTGGCACTCCTTACAACAGTCCAGTGGTGCAGTGTACTGCCTGCACACCGCTAGATAAACCTACAGTGTGGCCATGCCTCCTTTAAATATCCAGGCTGAAAACGCGTCATTGATGATGTCATCAGACCCACACCATTTACTTTGGCTGAGTAACACGCAGGGCGGGCTTAATAGGCCCCATTAATGGAAAGTTGATCTCAGATGCGGGATGGAATGAGGAGCGGGATCTTGACCCACCACGGCAACCGCCCGCACCCGATCCGCCCAGGGTACTGAGTGTACTGTAGCCAAATTTGCTGAGGATACAAAGTTAGGTGGGAAAGCAAGTTGTGAGGAGGACACCAAGAATCTGTAAAGGGATATAGATAGGCTAAGTGAGTGGGCAGATTTGACAGATGAAGTAAAATCTGGGAACATGTGAAGTTATCCACTCTGGTAGGAAGATTAAAAAAGGAAATTATTATTTAAATGGAAAGAGACTACAAAATGCTGCAGTACAGCGGGATCTGAGGGTCCTTGTACATGAAACACAAAAGGTTAGCATACAGGTACAGCAAGTAATCAGGAAGGCAAATGGAATGTTGGCCTTTATTGCAAAGGAGATGGAGTATAAAAGTAGGGAAGTCCTGCTACAACTGTACAGGGCATTGGTGAGGCCACAGGTGGAGTACTGCGTACAGTTTTGGTCTCCGTATTTAAGGAGGGATATACTTGCATTGGAGACAGTTCAGAGAAGGTTCACAAGGTTGATTCCCGAGATGAAGGGGTTGTCTTATGAAGAAAGGTTGAGCAGGTTGGGCCTATACTCATTGGAGTTTAGAAGAATGAGAGGTGATCTTATTGAGACATATAACATTCGATGTAGAGAGGATGCTTCCTCTCGTGAAGGAATCTAGAACTAGGGGTCATAGTTTCAGAATAAGGGGTCGCCCATTTAAAACGGAGATGAGCAGGAATTTATTCTCTCAGAGATTCGTGAATCTTTGGAATTCTCTACCCCGGAGAGCTGTGGAGGCTGGATCATTAAGTATATTTAAGGTGGAGATAAACATATTTTTGAACTATAGGGGAGTCAAGGGTTATGGGGAGCAGGCAAGAAAGTGGAGTTCAGACCAAGATCAGATCAGCCATGATCGTATTTAATGGCGGAGCAGGCTCGAGAGACCAAATGGTCAATTTCTTCTGTTCTCATGTACAGAAAATTCCGGCCATTAAAACTGAGATTCTTCCTGTCTGTCCCGATGATGCAGATGATGTTAAAAGATCCCACGGCACTGCTCTTTCAAAGAAGAGTACGGAGTTCTCCCACTATCCTGCACAACTTCTTCCCTCAACCATTATAAGCAGTAATTGGCCATACATCTCACTGTTGTTTAGGGGATCTGTTGTGTAGAATGGCTGCTATGTTTGCTACATGACAGCAGTGCTTTTACTTCAAAGTAATTCATAGGGGTAAATTTTTGTCTTCACCACCTTGGTGGGAATCTAGCAACTTGGATCTCCTGCCTCTTACAGAACCCATTCATTTTTATTCCATTGAACTCAGACATGTTCTTACTTGTTAATCTCTCTGCCTCTCACCCAGGAGGCAACTAAATGAATGACAGCATTACCTCCCTTTACTAGCGATATATGTCATAATGTAATACTTTAAAAGGACATCTTTATGTCATGACTCCAGTGGTTAAAATGACACTTTCTCTTGCAATGGTCATGCTCATCATGATCTGGACATAAACCTTTTAAGAACAAAACGGGGTGGAAATTTGGTTATCTAGCGCCTCAGTTAGCGGCCCGGAGGGGCCTAATAGCTGGCTGACCGAGTGTGTAGCTTGCAGCCCTCACTGGTAAATTTAACTGAGTCTTACTGGCGGCACCAAACGCTAACGCCTGGCTGCTGACTTTCAGTCTGATCATGACGTCAGTCCTGGTGCAACAACTCACTTGCGCCCCACTCGCCAAATTTTCGACCGCCACTAACCATGTCTGAAAAAATAGTCGGTACAACCTTCCATAGGCGTGAACTGGTGGCTACTTAAAGGGATGAGGAAGTGCTTCCCTCGGAGGTCATAGTTAGTGCAACACTTACACAGAGCACGGTGCATGGGCCTCCGAGTTTGCAGCAGCAGACAGACCTAACAGTACAGCTGGTTAACAAGTGAAGTTGAAAACTTTAATGGGTGCATTACTATGCCGCCAGCATCGCATTCTACAAGCTCTAATAAGTCAGCACCAAGATAGAAGGGCTGTTGGACATGTCGGCGGCAGAAGGATGAGAACCGCTAGACATCTTGGCAGGAGGCCTTACTCCCCGTGGCTTTACCAGCACCAACACTCATACCTGGACCTGTCCGAGGAGCAGTGTGTCAGAAGGCTGTGCGTTCTGCAGGCAGACCTGTAGCCTCACATTGGCACCAGGACTGCGCTGCCCATCGCAGTGAAGCTCACGGTGGCACTCACCTTCTATGCCTTTGGCTCCTTCCAGGCTGCATCAGGGGACATATGCAGCATCTGACAATTCGCAGCACATCGCTGCATCCACGACGTCACACAGGCTCTCTACACATGCAGAATGGACTTCATTACCTTCCCGATGACCATGGAGAAACAGAATGTGGGTTTGCCAGGATAGCGGTCTTCCCGAGGGTCCAAGGAGCAATTGACTGCATGCACATGGCCTTGCGAGCACCATCCCAGAATGCCGAGGTCTTCAGGAGCAGAAAGGGATACCACTCCCTAAATATGCAGCTGGTGTGCGACCACACGCAGAGCATCCTAGCAGTGAATGCTTGCTATCCTGGAAGCACACGTGATGTGTTTATCCTGTGGGAGAGCACTGTGCCATGATTGTTTTAGCCACCATGGGAAGGCCAAGGATGGCTGCTTGGGGACAAGGAATATGGCCTGGCCACCTAGCTGATGACACCCCTCTGCAATCCCACCACAGAACCGGAGGAACGTTACAATGAGAGCAATGCTGCCACCCGCTACATCATAGACCAGACAATAGGGCTGTTAAAGCAGTAAATCCAATGCTTGTACCGCTCTGGCGGCAGCCTTCAATATTCCACTCACCAGGTCTCGCTATTCATTGTCGTGTGCTGCATGCTGCACAATTTGGCATGAACTTGACCAGGCCGTATCCTTTGTACCCGAGCAGCCAGCCTCAGCCTTCCCATGGTGGCTAAAACAGTTGTGGCACGGTGCTCTCCCGCAGGATAATGTTGGCAGATGGAGTATAATGTTGGAAAGTGTGAGTTCATGCACTTTGGCAGAAAAAAATTAAAGAGCAAGTTATTATTTAAATGGAGAAAGATTGAAAAGTGCTGCAGTACAGCGGGACCTGGGGGTACTTGTGCATGAAACACAAAAGGATAGAATGCAGGTACAGCAAGTGATCAGGAAGACCAATGGAATCTTGGCCTTTATTGCAAAGGGGATGGAGTATAAGAGCAGTGAAGTCTTGCTACAGTTATACAGGGTATTGGTGAGGCCACACCTGGAATATTGCGTGCAGTTTTGCTTTCCATATTTACAAAAGGATATACTTGCTTTGGAGGCAGTTCAGAGAAGGTTCACTAGGTTGATTCTGGGAATGAGAGGGTTGACTTATGAGGAAAGGTTGAGTAGGTTGGGCCTCTACTCATTGGAATTCAGAAGAATGAGAGGCGATATTATCGAAACGAATAAGGGTATGAGGGGGCTTGACAAGGTGAATGCAGAGAGGATGTTTCCACTGATGGGGGAGACTAGAACTAGAGGGCATAATCTTAGAAATAGGGGCCGCCCATTTAAAACAGAGATGAGGAGAAATTTCTTCTCTCAGATGTTTGTAAATCTGTGGAATTCGTTGCCTCAGAGAACTGTGGAAGCTAGGACATTGAATAAAGTTAAATCAGAAATAAAGAGTTTCTTAAATGATAAGGGGATAAGGGATTATGGGGAACGGGCAGGGAAGTGGAACTGAGTCCATGATCAGGTCAGCCATGATCTTATTGAATGGCGGAGCAGGCTCAAGAGGCCATATGGCCTACTCCTGTTTCTATTTCTTATGTTCTAAGAAATAAGAGCAGGAGAAGGCCATTTATCCGCCCGAGTCTGCTCCGCCATTCAATAAGATCACGGCTGATCTGACCCTGGCTTCAACTCTGTTCTGTATATGTGAACTGTAAATACCTTGTTTAACAACCAGAGGGCTCATCCCCTGGAGTCCAAAGGGATCCCACAATCTCTTGGGAGCATCTGTACATAAGGAGGCCTCACAGGCTGGAGAGGCACTCTGCAGACCTGTAATAAAGGACTATGGTCACACCTTACTTTGAGCTTACAGTATTGGGTCAGATTCTTTATTCCATACATAACCACTGGCGACGAGATACAGATGACAAACCCCAGTGCAATGATGCAGAGAACAGTGGGCATCCTGGACAAATTTTCGGAGGGAGATGATTGGGAAACCTTCATGAAGCGACTCAACCAATACTTCGTGGCGGACTGGAAGGAGAAGCGAACGCTGCCAAACGAAGGGTGATCCTCCTCACCGTTTGCAGGGCACCAACATATAGCCACATGAAAAATCTGCTTGCTCCAGCGAAACCCACAGAGAAGTCATATGATGATTTGTGCACACTGGTCCAGGAGCATCTAAACCCAAAGGGAAGCTTCCTAATGGCGAGGTACAGGTTCTACACGTACAAGAGGTCTGAAGGCCAGGAAGTGGCGAGGTACGTTGCCGAGCTAAGGCACCTTGCAGGACATTGTGAATTTGAAGGACACTTGGAGCACATGCTCAGGGATTTCTTTGTACTTGGCATTGGCCATGAAGTAATATTTTGCAAACTTTTGAATGTAGAGACCCCAACCTTGAGTAAAGCCATAGCGATAGCCCAGGCGTCTATCGCCACCAGTGACAATATCAAACAAATCTCTCAGCACAAAAGTGCTGCTGCAAGTATTGTGAACAAAGTAATGCTGTTTTTGAATCATAATGTACAGGGCAGGCCTCACATGCCTGTAGCTGCATGTCCGCAGATGTCTCAGAGTCCACCATCAAGAGTGGTGAATGTAAGGGCATTAATACCTTGTTGGCGCTGTGGGCGTGATCATCGTTTCCATTCATGCTGTTTCAAAGGATACATTTGCAAGGGCTGTGGAACAATGAGACACCTCCAACGTATGTGCAGGCGAGCTGCAAAC
The DNA here is from genome assembly GCF_044704955.1 of Pristiophorus japonicus. Classification (NCBI taxonomy): domain Eukaryota; kingdom Metazoa; phylum Chordata; class Chondrichthyes; family Pristiophoridae; genus Pristiophorus; species Pristiophorus japonicus. The sequence continues at coordinate 103,123,559 of NC_091987.1, forward strand.
CCTGCTAATCCTGCAAACCGCCATGTTGCAGAGGAGGACAGATCCACGTTGGATCACGATGAACCAGAGCCTCAGAATGAGGAGGCAGAGGTATATGGGGTGCACACATTTACCACAAAGTGTCCCCCGATAATGCTGAAGGCTGAATTAAATGGACTCCTAGTGTCAATGGAGCTCGACAGGGCTGCGAGCCAGTCCATAATGAGCAAAAAGACTTTTGATAAATTGTGGTGCAGCAAGGCCAGTCCTGACTCCCATTCGAACTAAACTGAGAACATGCACAAAGGAACTGATTCCCGTAATTGGCAGTGCTACTGTAAAGGTCTCCTACGGTGGAGCGTTGCACAATCTACCACTCTAGGTGGTACCGGGTGATGGTCCCATGCTGTTCGGCAGGAAATGACTGGGAAAGATACACTGGAACTGGGACGACGTCTGAGCGCTCTCATCCGTCGACGACACTTCATGTGCCCAGGTCCTGAACAAGTTCCTCTCGCTGTTCGAACCAGGCATCGGGAAGTTCCAAGGAGCAAAAGTGCAGATCCGCCTGATTCCAGGGGCACGACCCATCCATCACAAGGCGAGAGCGGTTCCGTACATGATGAGAGAGAGAGTGGAGATCGAGCTGGACCGGCTGCAACGAGAGGGCATCATTTCGGCAATCGAATTCAACGAGTGGGCCAGTCCGATTGTTCCAGTCCTCAAAGAAGACAGCACCGTTAGAATCTATGGTGATTACAAAGTAACTATCATTCGTTTCTCACTGCAGGATCAATACCCGCTACCAAAGGCAGGCGACCTATTTGCGATGCTGGCGGGAGGTAAAACGCTCACGAAGCTGGATCTGACCTCGGCCTACATGACGAAGCAGCTGAAGGAATCTTCGAAGGGCCTCATCTGCATCAACACGCACAAAGGTCTCTTCATTTACAATAGATGCCCGTTTGGGATTCGATCAGCCGCGATGACAGTGCTACTGATTTCCGCTGCTGATTTCACACAGTGTTACTGATTTCAAATGGTGCTACTGATTTCACACAGTGTTGCTGATTTCACACTGTGTTCCTCATTTTACACAGTGCTACTGATTTCACACAGTGCTATTGATTTCACAAAGTGCTATTGATTTCACACAGTGTTTCTGATTTCACACAGTGGTGCTGATTTCACACAGTGCTATTGATTTCACACAGTGTTGCTTATTTCACACAGTGTTGCTGATTTCACACGGTGCTGCTGATTTCACACAGTGCTACTGATTTCACACAGTGTTACTGATTTCACATGGTGCTACTGATTTCTTACAGTGCTATTGATTTCCCACAGTGCTACTGATTTCAGCTGCTGATTTCACACAGTGTTACTGATTTCAAATGGTGCTACTGACTTCACACAGTGTTCCAGAGGAACATGGAAAGCTAACTGAAGTCGGTCCCGTGCACCGTGGTCTTCCAGGACGACATCTTGGTTACAGGTCGGGACATCGTCAAGCACCTGCAGAACCTGGAGGAGGTTCTTAGTCGGTTTAATCGCGTGGGGCTCAGGTTAAAACACTCGAAGTGTGTTTTCCTGGCGCTTGAAGTGGAGTTCCTGGGGAGAAGAATCACTGCGGATGGCATCAGGCCCACCGATTCGAAGACAGAGGCAATCGAGAACGCACCAAGTCCACAGAACATGACGGAGCTGCGGTCGTTTCTAGGACTTCTGAACTACTTTGGTAACTTCTTACTGGCTCTTAGCACACTGTTAGAACCACTGCACTCTTTACTGCGTAAAGGAGATGAATGGGTATGGGGTAAAAGCCAAGAAAATGCCTTTGTAAAAGCTAGAAAACTGTTATGCTCAAACAAATTGCTTGTGTTGTATGATCCAATTAAGCGTTTGGTACTAGCATGTGATGTATCGTCATACGGTGTCGGGTGTGTATTGCAACAAGCTAATGAATCTGGGAAATTGTAACCAGTTGCTTATGCATCCAGAAGTCTGTCTAAGCATGATCGAAAAAGAAGCATTAGTGTGTGTTTATGGGGTAAAGAAAATGCATCAATATCTGTTTGGGCTCAAATTTGAATTGGAAACCGACCATAAGCCACTGATATCTCTCTTTTCTGAAAGTAAGCGGATAAATACGAATGCATCGACCCGCATCCAGAGATGGGCGCTCACGTTGTCCGCATACAACTGCGCCATCCGTCACAGGCCAGGCACAGAAAACTGTGCCAATGCTCTCAGTAGGCTGCCATTGCCCACCACAGGGGTGGAGATGGCACAGCCCACAGATTTAGTTATGGTAATGGAGCATTCGAAAGCGAGCAATCACCTGTTACCGCCCGACAGATTAGAACCTGGATCAGCCAGGACCCCTTACTGTCCTTAATAAAAAACTGTTTGCTCCATGGGAGTTGGTCTAGTGTTCCATTAGAAATGCAGGAAGAAATAAAGCCGTACGAGCAGCGCAGAGATGAAATGTCTATACAGGCAGACTACCTCCTATGGGGTAATCGGGTAGTGTTACCAAAAAAGGGCAGGGACACTTTCATTAGTGATCTCCACAGTGCCCACCCAGACATTGTAATGATGAAAGCGATAGCCAGATCCCACGTGGGATTGGGGGACAAAGAGATATGAGTAAGTATGAGGTTGAAAGCCAATGACCGCATATGATGAGTAACAAGGTGTTGGTAGGTGTCCTCAGGCTGATTCGGGAGCTAGAAGTTGAGAGACGCTTGGATGAGCGAGGCATGTCTGGTGAGGTGATAGAGAGTTTTTAGGTTGTCTCCAGCAATGAGGAGCATGGCCTGGTACACATAGAGAAGGGGTGGGCAGTGTAAAGCCTTTACATTGTGTAAGGCAGTGAGGCTCACATGAATGCATTGCAAGGTGAATGGAAAGGGTACTCACCTTGACGATCCTAGTGAGGTCATTGAACTTGTTGCGTCATTGTGTCGCTATTTTGGCCATTGTATCGTGGGCAGAGACGTTCTGGGCCGCCTCCCTCCATGGCCTTCTGAACACCCTTGGCGATGGCCTTTACCCTCTCCAGGCTGTAGCACATGGTTGTGCTTCTCCACTGCTTCAAGGGCCATGGCCAAGAAGCAGTATGCTCGCTGCCGTCCTCCCTGCTCCTCCATTTTCCCACTCTGAAGACACCGAGGAGATGTTGCTGCGCATGCACTTACTCACCTTGCCGAACTTTTCCCGGGATGTGAATCGGACTTCGGAGAATGCGGAATGGGTTCCAAAAATTAGCACGAAGATTTTCGATAGCGCCCCCCCTCCCCCCAGGCCAGGTGTGTAACAGCTGATTTAGCATGTCCTTCAGCTCTTGGTCTGATTCAACCAAATTCCTTGGCATGAGGCACAAACTCTTTTAAAGATGCTAAACTTAATGCTCCGCCTGGATTAACACCTCAAAATGACCGCTACCAAATTTCCACCCCAAGAAATATGAGCAGGAGTAGGCCATACAGCCCCTCGAGCCTGCTCTGCCATTCAATGAGATCATGGCTTTACTAGATGCTCTCAGAAGAATTCAATGTGGTTCTAGTTTGACAATGGAGTCAACTGTGGTAAATTAGCAATTATACAGTAGCGTAGCAAGGGCATTGAAAATAAGTTGCCAACATATCTGCATGTTATGCGGTTCACCATAGCAACATAGCAATGTACAGGTCTGAGAAAGACTATTGTGGTCCATCCTGCTGGTCTAGGAAATATATCCCATGATACCTATCACGTCACTCTATGGGCCCAAGTTTCCCCAACCCCTTTTTCCGGTGCACTAACACGAGATGCGCCGACTTTGTGCGCTCAAAACGGCGCCAAAAAACTTACTGTGTATTCTGGCAGCTCTTCTGTGTGTCCCGGGTCCTGGCACGGTGTTTCTGTTTGAATGGTGGATGGAGCTATAGCCCTGCGCTGAAAACAGTGCCGGCAGCTGTGCTCATGCGCAGTGGAGTCTGCGCGCATGCGCAGTAACACCTCATCCTCCCTATGCGTCCCGATGCTCGCTGCCCTTATCCCGGGCCGAGTGGCCTGCCACACAGGCTGGCCACTGCTTTCCTTCACTTGCACTCCCATTGCCTGCATCCTCTGCTGCCAAGCTACAAATTGCTCTGCACTGTGAGGTAAAGTAGAAAGGTTTGCAATGAAAAATATTCCCTCTAAATATTTGTTTAGCTCAGAGGTGTATGATGGGCTCAGTAGGTCAGTGGACAGTACTGTTGGTACCTGTACTGAGTCATACAGATTAAAAAGCTGCCAGCTTAAATTGTCAATCTGTGCTGTGTTAATTGATCTCGGTTACTAAGAGCACCATGCAAGTCTTCCGTATCCTTGGGCTAGAATAGGAGAAAATTAGAGCTCCTACTCCTGATTATTACGGACTGATCCTTGTTGGAAAAATACAGGTGTCAATTGAGGACTGGATTGGGTTCTGCTGTGGAGCCTAACGTCTTTGAACAGCGTGCTGACACTGTTTGGTCTCCTGCATGAGTAATGGCCTCTCCTGCTGCTTGTTGCGAGCCTTCCACCCCTAGCCCTGATCAAAGGGCTTGCCACTGCAGTGTGTCATGCCCTGGAGGGCTCTCCTGCTGCTTGTTGTGAGCATCCCGCCCCTAGCCCTGGCCGAAGGGCTTGCTGGTGTGTGCTGAAGTCAGCAAGGTAGGACTTTTTATTTTTAAGAATTGATTTATTTTTCATTTATTATTGATGATGGTTTTTATGCTTCTTTAATGTTGTTGTAAAGGTGTCTCGTGCTTTGCAAAATCCTCTCACTTCCCTTCCCCCCTCCCCCCCATCTCTGGCTACCTGCGCTGATTTCTTAATTCACCGCAAGGTTTTTCTGAGCGGACACAAGTGGCCACATACACTGGCCTAAGTTAGTTTGGAGTAACTTTTAGCTGTCTAAACTTACTTAAATGGCCAAAACAGGCATAAGTGGCTGGTAACGCCCCATTTTGAAAAAAAAACGAAACTAAAAAAAACCCTAACTAACTCACTTACACTGGAGCAAATTAACTGGGGAGAATTGCGATTTTTAAGTAACTCCAAAAAAATCTAGTTGCTCCAAAAAAAACGGAGCAACTCCTGGGGAAACTTGGGCCCATGTATGAACTTATCTAACTCTTCCCCCTGAATTTGCTGACACAATCAGCCCCCATGGCAGTCCATTCCATTTTATTCACCACCATTTGCATAAAATACTTCAATTTAAGTTGTCTTTGCACCCTCCCTCTTAAGTTTAAGGCTATGTCCTCTTATTGTAGGATCTGGGTGGTTTGTATTAACTAAAACTGATGTTTATCTTGTCCATGCCTTGTAGGGTGTTAAACACTTCTATAAGATCACTCCTGAGCCTTCTCCTCTTGAGTGTAAACGTCCCCATCTTGCAAAACCTCTCTTCATAACTCAAGTGCCTAATCGTAGCTATAAAATGATGGCCTAGAAATTCATCTTGTCCGGTGGTGCAAAACGGTCAATATCAGATCGACTGCCCATTATACGCAACACCTGATATTAAGTTCCACTGCAGTCAATGGACAGGCAGCTGACCAATAACGGGTAGCCGAGCTGATACCGCCCATTTCTCCGCCACCTCCCGAGACGAATTTCTCGAAAAGGCCCACAGTGCAGTCTGAGTGCCAGTAAAAAGCTATCATTTGTAAGAGTACTTATACTCTCACTTGCTTGATTCAGTACAGTTCGAGTAATAGCAGCATTATGATGACAGAAAGCACAGCCTGGTCCCAAGTGAACTAACTATGCCGGTATTTGCTTGGCTCTTTGTGATCAATGCTAACCTCTAGTAAACTCTGTTGAAAGTAGATTTTCCATACAGCCACTGTGTATATGCAGTGTGAAGAAAAATGTTACCTTTGGCGGAATAATAGTTATCCATTCCATAATTACAATTTTTTTCTCCTCCTCATGACTGACTACTATTTTAGAAGGGATGTGTTGTATTTGTATAGAGTAAGGTGTAATATTTTACCTCTTAATTTGTAATTTAAAGAATGTCTCCTGGTACTTGAGGGAGAAATCCAATAGCTATTTAATTTATGCGGGCTGGCTGCCAAAGATTCATTGTTACCCTTTTGCACTTTTACAAATGAAGCTGAAAGTTTATCTCTTAATTACATTTTGCAGGACTCAGTACAAATGTCTCATAATAAAAACAGAAAATGCTGGCAATCTCAGCAGGTCAGGCAGCATCTATGGAGAGAGAAACCGAGTTAACATTTCAGGTCGATGACCCTTTGTCAGAACTGGCGAATGTTCGAAATGAACAAATTCTTAAGGAGCACTGAAAGGGGGAGGGGAGGAAAGAACAAAAGGGAAGGTCTGTGATAGGGTGGAAGACAGGAGAGATTAGAGAGACATAAGGAATGATAGGCTGACTTGGGATGGTAATAGCAGAAGTTAGAAAAAGATTAGTTTGGATAGGGTGTGAATGGCAGGATAATTACCAGCTGCCATGGGAAACAAAGAGAGAGAAAAAATACATCAGAGCAAAAAATGGGATGAGGTGCTGTTCCTCGAGCTTGCACTGAGCTTCATTGGAATAGTGCAGGAGCCTGAGGATGGAGATACCAGAGTGCTCCTTGATGCCACACTTGGGTTAAATGCCGCCTTGATATCAAGGGCAGTCACTCTCACCTCACCTCTGGAATTCAGCTCTTTTGTCCATGTTTGGACCAAGGCTGTAATGAGGTCTAGAGCCGAGTGGTCCTGGTGGAACCCAAACTGGGCATCGGTGAGCAGGTTAGTGGTGAGTGCTACTTGATAGCTGTCGACGACACCTTCCATCACTTTGCTGATGATTGAGAGTAGACTGATGGGCCAGTAATTTGCCGGATTGGATTTGTCTTGTTTTTTGTGGACAGGACATACCTGGGCAGTTTTTCCATATTGTCAGTTAGATGCCTGTGTTGTAGCTGGGCTGGAACAGCGTGGCTAGAGGTGCAGCTAGTTCTGGAGCTAAAGTCTTCAGCACAAAGAATATGGCAAACACTGGCATTATAATCTGAATATATTTTCTATGCCATACTCGCCCTGGCCCAGCAGCAAAATTAACACCCATTCAGGAAATGATTAAAAAATGAAATATTAAGAAATTAAGAAATAAGAGCAGGAGTAGGTCAATTGGCCGCTCCCAACATATACACGTACTTTTTCACAAGAAATTAATTAAAATAATACTATCAAGGCACCTTCTTGTTCCATACTCAGTGTTCAGTTGCTCTCCTGGGTACGAACTGTAAAATGGGGAGCAGGTTAGAAGGTGGATTTGCATTTGACCTCGGTACAATAAGCATTTTTAACAAATGAAATCTCATCTATAATGTTGTGTACAGCCAAAAAAGCTTGAGTGACAATTTTATAAAGTTACTTATTATATTCTTTCACTTACATTAGTTCTCATCCTCACTCTAACAGTACTGGTCGTACAGCTGTTGCTACTCACAGATATTTTCCAAATCCACCCAAAAGTGAAATGGATAAACTTCTTTGGTCATGTTCTGTGAAGATCCAGCCCATTGTCAATACACACTCAGCCCTTGTACCAAACATCATCATCATAGGCAGTCTCTCGGATTCGAGGAAGACTTGCTTCCACTCTTAAAATGAGTCCTTAGGTGGCTGAACAGTCCAATATGAGAGCCACAATCACTGTCACAGGTGGGACAGATGAGGGAAAGGGTGGGTGGGACAGGTTTGCCGTACGCTCTTTCCGTTGCCTGTGCTTGATTTCTGCATGCTCTCGGCGATGAGACTCAAGGTGCTCAGCGCCCTCCCGGATGCACTTCCTCCACTCAGGGCGATCTTTGGCCAGGGACTCCCAGGAGTCGATGGGGATATTGCACTGTCTCAGGGAGGCTTTGAGGGTGTCCCTGTAACATTTCCTCTGCCCACCTTTGGCTCGTTTGCCGTGAAGGAGCTCTGAGTAGAGCGCTTGCTTTGGGAGTCTCGTGTCTGGCATGCAAACGATGTGGCCTGCCTAGCGGAGCTGATCGAGTGTGATCAGTGCTTCAATGCTGGGGATGTTGGCCTGGTTGAGGTCGTGATCCTTACCAACAGATCCACTACAGACTGGGGTCAAATAGCACTGCATCATCGCCCCAACCCTCTCTCAATCTTCTTCACTGCTATGCTCCACCTCACAATCAACAAGCTTCCCACTGGAGTGGAACTAAACTACAGGACCAGTGGGAACCTGTTCAACCTTCACCATCTCCAGGCCAGGTCCAAGATCACCCCAACCGTTGTCGTCGAGCTACAGTACGCGGACGACGTCTGTGTCTGTGCACATACAGAGGCTGAATGGCAGGACATAATCGATGTATTTACTAAGACGTATGAAAGCATGGGCCTTATGCTAAACATCCAAAAGACAAAGGTCCTCCACCAGCCTGTCCTCACCGCACAGCACTGCACCTCAGTCATCAAGATCCACGGCACGGCCCTGGACACCGTGGACCATTTCCCATACCTTGGGAGCCTCTTATCAACAAGAGCAGACATTGATGACGAGATTCAACACCGCCTCCAGTGCAGCAGTGTAGCCTTCGGCCGCCTGAGAAAAACAGCCACCAAGCTCATGGTCTACAGGGCTGTAGTAATACCCGCCCTCCTGTGTGGCTCAGAGACATGGATCATGTACAGTAGACACAAACAGCCCTCAAGTGTTGAATCTCACTTACAGCAGAGACCAGTTAGAACAAAAGAACATAAAAAATAAGAGCAGGAGTAAGCCATTCGGCCCCTTGAGCCTACTCCACCATTCAATAAGATCATGACTGATCTTCGACCTCAATTCTACTTTCCCGCACTATCCCCATATCCATTGATTCCCTTAATATCCAAAAATCAATTGATCTCTGTCTTAAGTATCATAGGCAGTCCCTTAAAATCGAAGAAGGCTTGCTTCCACTCTAAAAGTGAGATCTCAGGTGACTATACAGTCCAATACGGGGATTACAGTCTCTGTCACAGGTGGGACAGACAGTGGTTGAAGGAAAGGGTGTGTGGGGAGTCTGGTTTGCCGCACGCTCCTTCCGCTACCTGCGCTTGTTTTCTGAATGCTCTCGGCGATGAGACTCGGGGTGCTCAGCGCCCTCCCAGATGCTCTTCCTCCACTTAGGGTGGTCTTTGTCCAGGGACTCCCAGGTGTCGGTGGGGATGTGGCACTTTATCAAGAAGGCTTTGAGGAGAAATATACTCAACGACTGAGTCTCCACAGCCCTCTTGGGTAGAGAATTCCAAAGAAATTTCTCCTCACCTCAGTCCTAAATGGCTGACCACTTTTTCTGAGACTATGACTCCTAGTTCTAGACTCCCCAGCCAGGGAAAACATCCTTCCTGCATCTACCCTGTCAAGCCCTGTAAGAATTTTGTATGTTTCAATGAGATTACCTCTCATTATTCTAAACTCCAGGGAATATAGACCCAATCTACTCAATCTCTCCTCATAGGACAACCCTCTCACCACAGGGATCAATCTAGTGAACCTTCATTGCACCGCCTCTAAGGCATATATATCCTTTCTCAGAAAAGGAGACCAAAACTGTAAACATTACTCCAGCTGTGGTCTCACCAAAGCCCTGTACAATTGTAGTAAGACTTCCTTACTCTTGTACTCCAACCCCCTTGCAATAAAGGAAAGAAAGATAGAAAGGTGAAGAGGTTTGGGGAGCGAATTCCAGAGCTTAGGGCTTAAGCTGCTGAAGGCACAGCTGCCAATGGGTGAACGATTAAAATCAGGGATGCTCAAGAGGACAGAATTAGAGAAGCGCAGATATCTTGGGGCGGGGTGTCGGGTTGTGGGGCTGGAGGAGATTACAGAGATAGGGAGGGGTGAGGCCATGGAGAGATTTGAAAACATGGAAACATAGAAAGTAGGTGCAGGATTAGGCCATTCGGCCCTTCGAGCCTGCACCACCATTCAATATGATCATGGCTGAACATGCAACTTCAGTACCCCATTCCTGCTTTCTCTCCATACCCCTTGATCCCTTTAGCCGTAAGGGCCACATCCAACTCCCTTTTGAATATATCTAACGAATTGGCATCAACAACTTTCTGTGGTAGAGAATTCCACAGGTTCACAATTCTCTGAGTGAAGAAGTTTCTCCTCATCGCAGTCCTAAATGGCTTACCCTTTATCCTTAGACTGTGACCCCTGGTTCTGGACTTCCCCAACATCGGGAACATTCTTCCTGCATCTAACCGGTCCAATCCCGTCAGAATTTTATATGTTTCTATGAGATCCCCTCTCATTCTTCTAAATTCCAGTGAAAATAAGCCTAGTTGATCCAGTCTTTCTTCATATGTCAGTCCTGCCATCCCAGGAATCAGTCTGGTGAACCTTCGCTGCACTCCCTCTATAGCAAAAATGTCCTTCCTCAGATTAGGAGACCAAAACTGCACACAATATTCAAGGTGTGTTTCACCAAGGGCCTGTATAATTGCAGTAAAACTTCCCTGCTCCTCTACTCAAATCCCCTCGCTATGAAGACCAGCATGCCATTTGCCTTCTTTACTGCCTGCTGTACCTGCATGCCTACCTTCAATGACTGATGTACCATGACACACAGGTCTCGTTGCACCTTCCCTTTTACTAATCTGTCACCATTCAGATAATAATCTTCCTGTTTTTGCAACCAAAGTTGATAACCTCACACTTATCCACATTATACTGCATCTGCCATGCATTTGCCCATTCACCTAACCTGTCCAAGTCCCCTTGCAGCCTCCTAGCATCCTCCTCGCAGCTCACACTGCCATCCAGCTTAGTGTCATCTGCAAACTTGGCGATATTACATTCAATTCCTTCATCTAAATCATTAATGTATATTGTAAATAGCTGGGGTCCCAGCACTGAACCCTACGGTACCCCACTAGTCACTGCCTGCCATTCTGAAAAGGACCCGTTTATTGCCACTCTTTGCTTCCGGTCTACCAACCAGTTCTCTATCCATGTCAGTACAATACCCCCAATACCATGCGCTTTAATTTTGCACACTAATCTCTTGTATGGGACTTTGTCAAAAGCCTTTTGAAAGTCCAAATACACCACATCCACTGGTTCTCCCTTGTCCACTCTACTAGTTACATCCTCAAAAAATTCTTGAAGATTTGTTAAGCATGATTTCCCTTTCATAAATCCATGCTGACTTGGACCAATCCTGTCACTGCTTTCCAAATGCGCTGCTATTATATCTTTAATAATTGATTTCAACATTTTCCCCACTACCGATGTCAGGCTAACCGGTCTATAATTCCCTGTTTTCTCTCCCTCCTTTCTTAAAAAGTGGGGTTACATTAGCTACCCCCCAAACCATAGGTTGGAAATTTTAAAAACAAAGTTTCTCCTCATCTCAGTCCTAAAGGGCCGACCCCTTATTCTGAGACTGTGACCCCTGGTTCTGGACTCCTCAGCCAGAGGAAACATCCTCGCTGCATCTACCCTGTCAATTCCTGTAAGAGTATTGTATGTTTCAATGAGATCAGCTCTTAGTCTTCTAAACTCTAGAGAATATAGGCCTAGTCTACTCAATCTCTCCTCATCGGACAATACTCCCCATCCCAGGAATCAGTCAGGTGACCATTCATTGCACTCCCTCTATGGCAATTATATCCTTCTTTAGGTAAGGTGACCAAAACTGTACACAGTACTCCAGGTCTGGTCAAAGCAGGGCCCTATATAATTGCAGTAAGACGTCTTTACTCATACTTAAACCCTCTTGTAATAAAAGCCAACGTACCAATTGCTTTCCTAATTGCTTGCTGTACCCAGATGTTAACTTTCAGTGATTCGTGAACAAGGACACCCAGGTCCCTCTGAACACCAACATTTCCCAATCTTTCACCGTTTAAAAAATACTCTGCTTTTCTATTTTTCCTACCAAAGTGGATAACTGCACATTTGTCCACATTATATTCCATTTGCCATGTTCTTGCCCACTCACTTAGCCTGTCTATATCCCCTTGAAGCCTCTTTGCATCCTCCTCACAACTAACATTCCCACCTAGCGATATATCATCAGCAAACTTGTATATATTACAATAGATCCCCTCATCCAAATCATTGAAATAGATTGTGAATAGCTGGGGCCCAAGCACTGATCCTTATGATACCCCATTAGCCTGCCAACCTGAAAATGACCCGTGTATTCCTAATCTCTGTTTTCTGTTCTTTAACCAATCCTCAATCCATGCTGGTATATTACCCACTATTAGAGCCAGGGGAAGCTTAAACAGTAGGTGGGGTGGTGGGGGCGGGGGGGGGGGGAGATTGGGGGAGAAAGAGTGAAGGATGGCAACCGATGGCCAGGGGTAAATTTGTTCAGGGAGAGCTTCCTAGGGAGCTGCCATTCTGAAGGCCATCTTGGCGAGCAAGATGGACAGATGCACCAACGTCAGTGTTCTTGCTCAGGCCAACATCCCCAGCATTGAAGCATTGAACACGCTCCATCATTTCCATTGGGCGGGCCACATCGTCTGCATGCCCAACACGAGACTCCCAAAGCAATCGCTCTATGCAGAGCTTCGACATGGCAAGCGAGCCTAAGGTGGGCAGAGGAAACGCTTCAAGGACATCCTCAAAGCCTCCTTGGAAAAATGCAACAACCTCACTGACTCCTGGGAATTTCTGGCCCAAGACCACCCAAAGCCAAGAACAAGCAGAAACCATAGCAGAAACCAAACATAGACAGCAGAAGGAGCATGTGTCAACCCAGGCTCCCCGACCACGCTTTCCTTCAACTACTGTCTGCCCCACTTGTGACAGAGACTGTAGGCCCCGCATTGGACTCCTGTCACCTGAGAACTCACTTTTAGAGTAGAAGCAAGTCATCCTCGGCTCCGAGGGACTGCCTGTGATGATGATGATGACTGTGTTTGGAGTGCTGACCTCAAGTGTGCCTTTAAAGATGAAGAAGAAAAGCTGATTGGGATTCTGCCTATTGAGTCTTCATGTATTGTTAGATTGAAGAAAAGCAAAAGTAAACCCTACCCAGATCAAACCACACTTGCACGACACAAATTCAGCCTCAGTGTCACTGATCAAAGCTGGACGAACTACGACAAACAGGATATTATATTCTTGAGCTTTTGGACTTCTATAAGTTAACAGTAACTAAATGAATACAAACTGCAAATCATCTGATACTGTCTTAGCAGGATTTCAAAAAAACTAGGAACAGGCAAATGTCTGTTGGCCTAATAAAACCATCCCTTTTTGACAGATCACCCTTAGTTGCCCACCAAGGCACCTCCTCACTTTCATCTCTCCAGAAACATACCGAAAAGCCCATTGAGCCCATTTTACCAGCACCTCAAAAATATTAAAACTTATGAGAAATGCTGGTTACTGAGACTCACCTCAGATAAATTCTGGGAGGATTTGTCCCCCTTTCATTTCCATTCTATTGTTTTTTGGAGAGGCCGCATACAATGGATTCCCTTGTTCGCTCTTCCAATTTCATCTTCTCCTCTCACTGCCACTAAACGCTGCCAATTATGGCCAGTTTGTTTTATATCATGCAAAAGGGAAAAAAAATTGGATCCAAGATTTTCAAATGAGGCAAGGGGAGATTTTATTGGAAAATAAAATGAGGTCTTCTCACATGACAGGAACAGAATGTTTTATTGAAAATAATACCCTCGCTTTCAGTGGGTTATAATAATTTTGCATATAATATGTCATTGTATATTTTTCACTGAACGAATTGCATTTTTATTCTTTGCAGTAAAAATAACATGGAGTAAATCAGAGTTAAAGAGGAAACTTATTAGTTTATCGATTTTCTTTTTTCTGGAAGGATATGAAAAGAATAAATGAAATTCCACAGAACATTGGTAAGTAGTAACTAAATGAATACCAACTGCAAAATAAAGATTTTAAAATTCTATCTCCTTTCATTGAAGCAATTTTATCTGACTTTACTGTTAAAATTTCCTACATAAATAGACCCACTTTACCAGAATCTGAGCTCAAATCATTCCCAGTCACACTCTTCATAATGACCCAGTGTAATACCAGTGCAAGTCATTTCTGATGTTCAGCCAAAACACAGTAAATCAGATTTAGGTAGCAGCATAAAGTTACATGATTAATCTCTGTATTGAAGTTGCACAAATGCTAGACAGCCATCCTGCTGTAAGATTGATTCCTTATTACTTCAATGTGAATTTGCTGCCAACCAAACAATTATGTCAAGGATATAAAACAGGGTTAATGACAGGGTGTTTAGTCAACTTTGGGGAAATGAACATTACAACCTGGAGCGGGTTTTTTTTACTGTGTGGATATTTTTACACTTGGAATGCCACGTAAAGATCAATTTGTTTAACTGTGTGACTATAAATAGAATATGACATGGCCAGGGGTGAAAAGTGATTCATATCTCCACTCCTGAGGGTGACTATAATTCACTCATGATTTTATCTCATTACAGGAGAAGTTTGTTATGTTTCACTGTCAACCATAACATATCCTCAGTGTAGTAGCAACCGACTTCTGCTTGTGTCTAACAGCTAAGAATGTAATTCTTTCATCTGAATGTGCAGAGACAGATCACAAAAACCCACAAAGAGTAGGAAGAATTATGGCTGACAGATGCAAATGAGATCTATCGCATATCCAGGAAGTTTCTTATGAGATTAAAAAGAGAGAACGTGCTTTGCCTCTTTTGGGCAAAGGGGGAAATTTAATTTCCATTTTTAGAAAGTTGTTGTATTTCCACTTTTGTGAAGTCAGTATAAATAAAAATGGGGAAGAGATGTAAAACAGGCATCCAGTTCGCTACTGCCATTTTATATTATCGCAACAAGTCAAAGTTACCCTCCAGGTCTCTAACTACAGCCTTAAATGATGATTCACGACTAACCTTCATAGAGATTCTTAACCATTTTGGTCTCTGAGTGGTTTCAGAAGCCCTTGAGCACAAAAATCGAGGAAGTGCTGCACTGTCGGAGGTGCTGTCTTTCAGATGAAATGTTAAACTAAGGCCCCGTCTGCTCTCTCAGATGAACGTAAAAGATCCCATGGCACTATTTTGAAGAATAGCAAGGCGCCCTAGCCAATATTTATCCCTCAATCAACATCACTAAAAGCACAGATTATCTGGTCATTATCACATTGCTGTTTTTAGGAGCTGGATGCCGCTTTTCCTACATTACAACACTGACTACACTTCACAAGTACTTCATTGGCTGTAAAGCGCTTTGAGACATCCTGAGGTTGTGAACGGTGCTATAGAAATGCAAGTCTTTCTTTTCTTCGATCTTCTGAGATGCACTTTCAAAATCCTTTGAAGGAAATTAAAAATGTATCTCTCAGACTCAGACAGAACTGTCCTTCAAACATAATTTAAAAGATAAGATACTTATATTCAAATTGAATGGTTTGACCTTTTCTTAGGAACAAATTAATAATGGGACTAAAGGTGGACAAGTCCCCTGGACCTGATGGCTTACATCCCAGGGTCTTAAAAGAAGTGACTGCAGAGATAGTGGATGCATTGGTAGTAATCTACCAAAATTCCCTGGATTCTGGGGAGGTCCCCGTGGATTGGAAAACCGCAAATGTAACACCCCTATTTAAAAAAGGAGGCAGACAGAAAACAAGAAACTATAGACCAGTTAGGCTAACATCTGTCATTGGGAAAATGCTGGAGTCTATTATTAAGGAAGCAGTAGCAGGACATTTAGAAAAGCATAATTTAGTCAAGCAGAGTCAGCATGGTTTTATGAAAGGGAAATCATGTTTGACAAATTTGCTGGAGTTCTTTGAGGATGTAATGAGGAGGGTGGATAAGGGGGAACCAGTGGATGTGGTGTATTTGGATTTCCAGAAGGCATTCGATAAGATGCCACATAAAAGGTTACTGCACACGATGAAAGTTCACAGTTTTGGGGGTAATATATTAGCATGGATAGAGGATTGGCTAACTAACAGAAAACAGAGAATCGGGATAAATGGGTGATTTTCCGGTTGGCAAACAGTAACCAGTGGGGTGCAACAGGGATCGGTGCTGGGGCCTGAACTATTTACAATCTGTGTTAATGATTTGAATGAAGGGACCGAGTGTAATGTAGCCAAGTTTGCTGATGATACAAAGATGGGTGGGAAAGCAAGTTGTGAGGAGGACACAAAAAATCTGCAAATGGATATAGACAGGCTAAGTGAGTGGGCAAAAATTTGGCAGATGGAGTATAATAGAAACATAGAAACATAGAAAAATAGGTGCAGGAGTTGGCCATTCGGCCCTTCGAGCCTGCACCGCCATTCAATAAGGTCATGGCTGATCATTCCCTCAGTACCCCTTTCCTGCTTTCTCTCCATACCCCTTGATCCTCTTAACCGTAAGAGCCATATCTAACTCCCTCTTGAATATATCCAGTAACTGGCATCAACAACTCTCTGCGGCAGGGAATTCCACAGGTTAACAACTCTCTGAGTGAAGAAGTTTCTCCTCATCTCAGTCCTAAATGGCCTACCCCTTATCCTAAGATTGTGTCTCCTGGTTCTGGACTGCCCCAACATCGAGAACATTCTTCCCGCATCTAACCTGTCCAGTCCTGTCAGAATCTTATATGTTTCGATGAGATCCCCTCTCATCCTTCCAAACTCCAGTGAATAAAGGCCCAGTTGATCCAGTCTCTCCTCATATGACAGTCCAGCCATCCCTGGAATCAGTATGGTGAACCTTCGCTGAACTCCCTCAATAGCAAGAACGTCCTTCCTCAGACTAGGAGACCAAAACTGAACACAATATTCCAGGTGAGGCCTCACTAAGGCCCTGTACAACTGCAGTAAGACCTCCCTGCTCCTATACTCAAATCCCCTAGCTATGAAGGCCAACATACCATTTGCCTTCTTCACCGCCTGCTGTACCTGTGTGCCCACTTTCAGTGACTGATGAACCATGACACCCAGGTCTCGTTGCACCTCCCCTTTTCCTAGTCTTCCGCCATTCAGATAATATTCTGCCTTCGTGTTTTTGCCCCCAAAATGGATAACCTCACATTTATCCACATTATACTGCATCTGTCATGCATTTGCCCACTCACCTAAACTGTCCAAGTCACCCTGCAGCCTCTTAGCGTCCTCCTCACAGCTCACACCGCCACCCAGTTTCGTGTCATCTGCAAACTTGGAGATATTACACTCTATTCCTTCATCCAAATCGTTAATGTATATTGTAAAGAGCTGGGGTCCCAGCACTGAGCCCTAAGGCACTCCACTAGTCACTGCTTGCCATTCTGAAAAGGAACCGTTTATCCCGACTCTTTGCTTCCTATCTGCCAACCAGTTCCCTATCCACGTCAGTACATTATCCCCAATACCATGTGCTTTGACTTTGCACAACAATCTCTGGTGCGGGACCTTGTCAAAAGCCTTCTGAAAGTCCACATATACCACATCCACTGGTTCTCCCTTGTCCACTCTGCTAGTTACATCCTCAAAAAATTCCAGATGATTCGTCAAGCATGATTTCCCTTTCATAAATCCATGCTGACTTGATCCGATCCTGTCACCGCTTTCCAAATGCGCTGCTATTTCATCCTTCATGATCGACTCCAACATTATCCCCACTACTGATGTCAAGCTAACCGGTCTATACTTACCCGTTTTCTCTCTCCCTCCTTTTTTAAAAAGTGCTGTTACATTAGCTACCCTCCAGTCCATGGGAACTGATCCAGAGTCGATAGACTGTTGGAAAATGATCACCAATGCATCCACTATTTCTAGGGCCACTTCCTTGAGCACTCTGGGATGCAGACTATCAGGCCCCAGGGATTTATCGGCCTTCAATCCCATCAATTTCCTGAACACAATTTCCCGCCGAATAAGGATATCCTTCAGTTCCTCCTTCTCACGAGACTCACTGTCCCCTAGTACCTTCAGAAGGTTATTTGTATAATGTGGGAAAGTGTGAGATTATCCATTTTGGAAGAAAAAGTAAAATAGCAACTTATTATTTAAATGAAGAAAAATTACAAAATGTTGCAGTACAGTGGGATCTGGGGGTCCTTGTGCATGAAACACAAAAAGTTAGTATGGAGGTACAGCAAGTAATCAGGAAGGCAAATGGAATGTTAGCCTTTATTGCAAGGGGGATGGAGTATAAAAGCAAAGAAGTCCTGCTATAATTGTACAGATATTGGTGAGGCCACACCTAGAGTACTGCGTACACTTTTGGTCTCCTTATTTAAGGAGGGATATACTTGCACTGGGGGCAGTTCAGAGAAGATTCACTCGGTTGATTCCTGAGATGAAGGAGTTGACTTATGAAGAAAGGTTGAGCAGGTTGGGCCTATACTCATTGGAGTTCAGAAGAATGAGAGGCGATCTTATTGAAACATATAAGATAATGAGGGGGCTCAACAAGATAAATGCAGAGAGGATGTTTCCACTCATGGGGAATTTAGAACTAGGGGGCATAGTTTTAGAATAAGGTGTTGTCCATTTAAAACTGTGAGGAAGAATTTCTTCTCTCAGAGGGTCGTGAATCTTTGGAATTCTCTACCCCAGAGAGCTGTGTAGGCTGGGTCATTGAATATATTTAAGGCGGAGATAGAGAGATTTTTGAGCAATAAGGGAGTAAAGGGTTATGGGGAGTGGGCAGGGAAGTGGAGCTGAGTCCATGATCAGATCAGCCATGATCTTATTAAATGGCAGAGCAGGCGCGAGGGACCAAATGGCCTACTCCTGCTCCTATTTCTTTTGTTCTTATGTTCTGCCCCAAAACACTTTGGAAAAAGTGGAAGGCATTCCTTCAACTAAGAACAATGGTAGCAGTAAGCATTCACATATCAACATCTTTGACGTAGCCTATTGCATAACAGACTATATTATGTATTCTCTGCTGCCCGAGGAAGCAGCTAGCAGTAACTAACATTTAAAGCCTCCTATAGACTCGCTTATTATTTGAAATATGACTGAAATGGGATCCTGGGCTTCATAAATAGAGGCATAGAGTACAAAAGCAAGGAAGTTATAATGAACCTGTATAAAACACTGGTTCGGCCTCAACTGAAGTATTGTGTCTAATTCTGGGCACTGCACTTTAGGAAGGATGTGAAAGCCTCAGAGAGGGTGCAGAAAAGATTTACAAGAATGGTTCCGGGGATGAAGGACTTCAGTTACATGGATAGACTGGAGAAGCTGGGGTTGTTCTCCTTAGAGCGGAGAAGGTTGAGAGGAGATTTGATAGAGGTGTTCAAAATTATAAGGGGTCTGGAACCACCGTTAGTGGAAGGGTCGAGAACCAGAGGACATAGATTTAAGGTGATTGGCAGAAGAACCAAAGGCGACATGAGGAAAACCTTTTTTACACAGCGAGTGGTCTGACACCTGGGGGACCCTGGCCGAAGACTGCCCGAGGTTGAGAAAGTGCATCAGGGAGGGCGTTGAGCTCTTCGAGTCTCAACGCCAGGAGCATGAAGAGGTCACGTGCACGAAAGCGGAAGGAGCGCGCGGCAAACCAGCCCCACCCACCCCTTCTCTCGACGAATGTCTGTCCCACCTGTGACAGAATCTGTGGATCTCGTGTTGGACTGTTCAGCCACCAAAGAATTCACTTTGGGAGTGGAAGCAAGTCTTCCTCGATTCTGAGGGACTGCCTATGATGATGGTTATGATCTGGAATGCACTGCTTGAAAGGGTGGTGGAGGCAAATTCAATCATGGCTTTCAAAATGGAATTGGATAAGTACCTGAAGGAAAAACAATTGCAGGGCTGTGTCGAAAGGCGCAAAGTGGGACTAGCTGAAGTGCTCTTGCAGAGAGCCGGCACGGGCTCGATGGGCCGAATGGCCTCCTCCTGTGCTTTAACCATTCTCTGATTCTATGATAAACTCCCTCTTGTACTTGGAGAGTACAGGTGTCCAAGATATATTTGCAGTTCCTTGCCTAATTATAGATCCTTGCAGATGTAGATGCTGAGGTGTTCGAGTAGTCACTAGGATGATATGGTCATGTTGTTCCATCTGTCCAGATTGGAAGTGGGGTGGGTGGGGGGGGGGGGCGGGACGGGATGTTGTACAGATCAGTGATTTTGGAGTTACCTCTAAGTATTGAAGCCAAATCCTGACATTTCAATAAGGTAGATCACATTAATATGTTGAAGGATGTTCTGTGCGAGAGATATTTCCCCAGTTTTGAAGAAATTAAGCTAGTATACTTAAAATTGGCCAAAGTTCTTGATCTTTTGGAAGATCTTGAGGGATGAAACTGAGGGGTTAGTTACATAAAGTATCAGCATACAGTAATATTTTGCTTTCGGCTTCTCTAGCCACTGCACCATGGATGACCGAGCGCCTCCTGATGGTTTCTGACAGGCGTTCTACGATTAGGGCAAGAACGAGGTGGGATAAGGGATGTCCTTATCCTGTTCCTCAGTGGAGGGTGATTGCAGGAGATTCGAGGCCACTGGTACAATAATTCGTGCTTTTCTACAAGTAACCAGTAAGCTTGTGTGGTATCTGGCTGCTCTCATGTAGACCACTAGATGGCACTTTTACTATTCTATTGCCAAATTTGGATACGACCTTCAGTTCATAGGTCATCACTGTATTGTAAAATAAATCATTATAGCACACGAGTATTTTTGTTCTCCATAGAACAGAATAATGCAGACTTTAGCTCGTTCCTGGATTAAGGAGGGTTTTAGAAAAAACATTTTAAATATTATTTCTTAAATATGGCAAAACTGGAACCAGGAAGAGGCAGAGAGTGAGAGAGCTGGTTGGATAATGTATCAGAGGGTAAGGGAAGTTGTGTGGAAAGCTAATGTAAACCTACTGCTCAGGGGGTGGAGATAATTTTGCTTACAAGAAAAACTCGATGGAGACAAAATTTTGATAGTTTGTGTTATTGCAACTTTGAAAGTTAGAATAAATTTTAAATTGAGTCAAGGGTTATGGGGACTAGGCAGGAAAGTGGAGCTGAGTCCAAGACGGATCAGCCATGATTTTATTGAATGGCGGAGCAGGCTCGAAGGGTCATATGGCCTACTCCTGCTCCTATTTCTTATGTTCTTATGAATTAGGAGCTTATTCTGTCTATTCCCTTAGTCCTGCAGTGCATTTCCAGCATGTTCTGATCTAATTTTTTATTAGGTATGATTGCAAAAATGTAACCTTGAGAAAAATTATTATTGAAAAATCTTACTGAGTTAAATTATATATATTATACAAAAATGTATAGCGCGACGTTACTGTGTCCATATCATGATTATACTGTGGTACCAAATCAGTGTGCGCTGCAAATTACTGCCACTAGGGGTCAGTGCAGTAAAGCACTTTATAGCCACGTTGAGCACCAGCACTGTCTCCACTGTTCAATGTCTCCTGGGGAAAATGAATGGAATTGCAGAGTGTGATTGGCAGTTCTTATTTTTCAATATGCCACTCGCATTTGAGTTTTGTTAGGAGCAGGAATGGAGGCTCCTGTCATTTACGCTAAGATAGAAAGCCACTAAGAATCTACTCAGCTCCTGCTCTGCCGATGATTGTACTGGTATTACCCCTTACTCTGTGAATGCACTGGTATTACCCCATGCTCTGTGATTGTACTGGTATTACCCCTTGCTCTGTGAATGCACTGGTATTACCCCTTGCTCTGTGAATGTAGAGATATTACCACTTGCTCTGTGAATGTACTGGCATCGCCTCTAGCTCAGTGAATGTACTGGTATTACCCCTCGATCTGTGAATGTACTGGTATTGCCCCTTGCTCTGTGAATGTACTGGTATTACCCCTTACTCTCTGAATGTACTGGTATTACCCCTTACTCTCTGAATGTACTGGTATTACCCCTTGCTCTGTGAATGTACTGGTATTACCCCTTGCTCTGTGAATGTACTGGTATTACCCCTTGCTCTGTGAATGTACTGGTTGTTATATATGTAGACTTGTATTTACTCTGTACAGCCACCAGAGGGCTCATCCCCTGAAGTCCCAAGGGATCCTATAATCCCTTGGGAGCACAGGTAGTTAAGGAGGCTTCACAGGTTGGAGAGGCACCCTGGAGATCTGCAATAAAAGACTACGGTCACACTTTACTTTGAGCTCACAGTGTTCAGTCTGACTCTTTCTCCATAGACATAGACTAGACATAGAAAATAGGTGCAGGAGTAGGCCATTCGGCCCTTCTAGCCTGCACCGCCATTCAATGAGTTCATGGCTGAACATGCAACTTCAGTACCCCATTCCTGCTTTCTCACCATACCCCTTGATTCCTCTAGTAGTAAGGACTTCATCTAACTCCTTTTTGAATATATTTAGTGAATTGGCCTCAACAACTTTCTGTGGTAGAGAATTCCACAGGTTCACCACTCTCTGGGTGAAGAAATTTCTCCTCATCTCGGTCCTATTTGGCTTCCCCCTTATCCTTAGACTGTGTCCCCTGGTTCTGGACTTCCCCAACATTGGGAACATTCTTCCTGCATCTAACCTGTCTAGCCCCGTCAGAATTTTAAACGTTTCTATGAGGTCCCCTCTCATTCTTCTGAACTCCAGTGAATACAAGCCCAGTTGATCCAGTCTTTCTTGATAGGTCAGTCCCGCCATCCCGGGAATCAGTCTGGTGAACCTTCGCTGCACTCCCTCAATAGCAAGAATGTCCTTCCTCAGGTTAGGAGACCAAAACTGTACACAATACTCCAGGTGTGGCCTCACCAAGGCCCTGTACAATTGTAGCAACACCTCCCTGCCCCTGTACTCAAATCCCCTCGCTATGAAGGCCAACATGCCATTTGCTTTCTTAACCGCCTGCTGTACCTGCATGCCAACCTTCAATGACTGATGTACCATGACACCCAGGTCTCTTTGCACCTCCCCTTTTCCTAATCTGTCACCATTCAGATAATAGTCTGTCTCTCTGTTTTTACCACCAAAGTGGATAACCTCACATTTATCCACATTATACTTCATCTGCCATGCATTTGCCCACTCACCTAACCTATCCAAGTCGCTCTGCAGCCTCATAGCATCCTCCTCGCAGCTCACACTGCCACCCATGCTCAACAACTGGCGATAAGATACAGATAGCAAACCCAAAAATGCAGAGAACAGTGGGCATCCTGGAGAAATTCTTGGAGGGAAATGATTGGGAAACTTTTGTGGAGCGAATCAACCAATACTTTGTGGCCAACGAGCTCGATGGGGAAGAGAGCGCTGCCAAACGAAGGGCGATCCTCCTCACCGCCTGTGGGGCACCAAAGTATGGTCTCATGAAGAATCTGCTCTCTCCAGCGAAACCCACGGAGAAATCGTACGACAATTTGTGCACACTGGTCTGAGAGTATTTGAACCCGAACGAAAGCGTTCTGATGGCGAGGTACCGGTTGTGCACCTACAAAAGGTCTGAAGGCCAGGAAGTGGTGAGTTATGTCGCCGAGCTAGGATGCCTTGCAGGACATTGCGAATTTGAAGGACATTTGGAGCACATGCTCAGAGACTTTTTTGTACTTGGCATTGGCCACAAAACCATACTTCGCAAACTTTTGACTGTAGAGCCCCCAATCTTGAGTAAGGCCATAGCGATAGCCCAGGCGTTCATTGCCACCAGTGACAATACGAAGCAAATCTCTCAGCACACAAGTGCTGCTACAAGTACTGTGAACAAAGTGATGTTGTTTTCGAATAATAATGTACAGGGCAGGTCACACGTACCTGCAGCTGCACGTCTGCAGATGACTCAGAGTCCACCATCAAGGGTGATGACTGCAAGGCCATTAACACCTTGTTGGCGCTGCGGGGGTGATCATCGTTTCCATTCATGCCGATTCAAAGAGTACGTGGAAGGGCTGTGGAACAATGGGACACCTCCAACAACTGTGCAGGCAGGCTGCAAAGCTTGTTAAACCTGCAAACCACTATGTTGCAGAGGAGGACAGACCCATGGAGGATCACGATGAACCAGAGCCTCTGACCGAGGAGGCAGAGGTACACGGGGTGCACACATTCACCATAAATTGTCCCCCGATAAAGCTGAATGTTGAACTAAATGGACTCCCGGTGTCAATGGAGCTGGACACAGGACAAAAAGACTTTCGAAAGGTTGTGTGCAACAAGACCTCAAGGCCAGTCTTAACTCCAGTTCGCACGAAACTAAGAACTTACACGAAAGAACTAATTTCTGTAATCAGCAGTGCTACCGTAAAGATCTCCTACGATGGAACGGTGTACAAGTTACCACTCTGGGTGGTACCGAGCGATGGTCCCACGCTGCTCGGCAGGAGCTGGCTGGGGAAGATACGCTGGTACTGGGAAGACATCCGAGCGCTATCGCCCGCTGAGAACACTTCGTGTGCCCAGGTCTTAAACAAATTTCCTTCGATGTTCGAACCAGGCATTGGGAAATTCCAAGGAGCAAAAGTGCAGTTCCACCTAATTCCGGGGGCGCGACCCATCTATCACAAGGTGAGAGCAGTACCGCACATGATGAGAGAAAGGGTAGAGATCGAGCTAGACCGGCTGCAACGAGAGGGCATCATTTCCCTAATCGAGTTCAGCGAGTGGGCCAGTCCTATTGTCCCAGTCCTCAAGGGAGACGGCACCACCAGAATCTGTGGCGATTACAAAGTAACTGTCAATCGTTTCTCCCTGCAGGACCAATGCCCACTACCAAAAGCGAATGACCTCTTTGCAATGCTGGCGGGAGGAAAGATGTTCACGAAGCTGGATCTGACTTCAGCCTGCATGACGCAGGAACTGGAGGAATCATCGAAGGACCTCACCTGCATCAACACACACAAAGGTCTCTTTGTTTATAACAGATGCCCATTTGGAATCCGATCAGCGGCGGCAATATTCTAGAGAAACATGGAAAGTTTACTGAAGTCGGTCCCGCACACCGTGGTCTTCCAGGATGACATCTTGGTTACAGGTTGGAACACAGTCGGGCACCTGCAGAACTTGGAGGAGGTTCTTAGTCGACTCAACAGCGTGGGGTTCAGGTTAAAATGCTCGAAGTGTGTTTTCTTGGCACCTGAAGTGGAGTTCCTGGGAAGGAGGATTGCGGCGGACGACATCAGGCCCACCAACGCAAAGACGGAGGCAATCGAGAACGCACCAAGGCCATAGAACATGACAGAGCTGTGGTCGTTTCTGGGACTCTTGAACTACTTTGATAACTTCTTACTGGGTCTCAACACCCGGCTAGAACCACTACATGTCTTACTATGAAATGGGGCGCATGGGTTTGGGGCAAAAGCCAAGAAAATGCCTTTGACAAAGCGAGAAAATTGTTATGCTCAAACAAATTGCTTGTGTTGTATGATTCATGTAAGTGTTTGGTACTAGCATGTGAGGCGTCGTCATATGGCGTCGGGTGTGTATTGCAACAAGCTAATGATTTTGGGAAATTGCAACCGGTTGCTTATGCATCCAGGAGTCTGTCTAAGGCTGATAGAGCCTACAGCATGATTGAAAAAGAAGCGTTAGCGTGTGTCTATGGGGTAAAGAAAATGCATCAATACCTGTTTGGGCTAAAATTCGAATTGGAAACGGACCATAAGCCACTTATATCCCTGTTTTCCAAGAGTAAAGGGATAAATACCAACACATCAGCCCGCATCCAGAGATGGGCGCTCACATTGTCTGCATACAACTACACCATCCGCCACAGGCCAGGCTCAGAAAACTGTGCCAATGGTCTCAGTAGGCTGCCATTGTCCACCACGGGGGTGGAAATGGCGCAGCCCACAGATCTAGCCATGGTTTTGGAAGCATTTGAGAGTGAGCAATCACCCGTCACTGCCCGACAGATCAAAACCTGGATAAGCCAGGACCCCTTATTATCTCTAGCTTCACGGGAGCTGGTCCAGTGTCCCAGTGGAAATGCAGCAAGAGATAAAGCCGTTCCAGCGGCTCAAAGATGAAATGTCTATACAGACAGACTGCCTTCTGTGGGGCAATCGAGTAGTGGTCCCCAAGAAGGGCAGAGACACCTTCATCAATGACCTCCACAATACCCACCCAGGCATCGCAATGATGAAAGCGATAGCAATATCCCACGTGTGGTGGACCGGTATCGATGTGGACTTAGAGTCCTGCATTCGCAGATGTAATACATGCTCACAGTTAAGCAATGTACCCAGGGAGGCGCCGCTAAGTTTATGGTCTTGGCTCTCCAAACCGTGGTCTAGGGTACATGTCGACTATGCAGGCCCATTCTTGGGTAAAATGTTCCTTGTGGTTGTAGACGAGTACTCCAAGTGGATTGAATGTGAGATAATGTCGGCTAGCACGTCCACTGCCACTACTGAAAGCCTGCAGGCCACGTTTGCCACACACAGCCTACCCGATGTCCTGGTGAGCGACAACAGGCCATGTTTTACCAGTGCTGAGTTCAAAGAATTCATGACCTGTAACGGGATCAAACATGTCACATCTACCCCGTTTAAACCAGCGTCCAATGATCAGGCAGAGAGAGTAATGCAAACCATCAAGCAAGGCTTGAAGAGGGTAACTGATGGCTCACTGCAGACTCGCCTATCCCAAGACCTGCTTAGCTACTGCACGAGACCCCACTCACTCACTGGGATCCCACCTGCTGAACTGCTCATTGTAATGTCTGTAAGCTTGTAATGCTTGTAGCTCCACACTGTGGATATGGATGTATTGTGTACTGCAATTGCAGAGTTAATCATTAAACAGAACCAGGCAATTCGGAAGACTTCCGAGAGAGCTGCCTGCCATGTTAGGAAGCTGTGTGTGCTGTGCTCTGTAAAGATATCACACTCATGAAAAGAGCACTTAAGACAAGGCTTTCGTTAGTTCACCCTGATCGACATGAACAGGTAGAGAGCAGGCGGCTGCAACAAAGTGCATATCATGATAGCGCAAATGTGTCACGCGAAATTGAAAACAGTGATCCTGTATTTATATTAAATTATGAACAACGTTCCAAATGGCTTCCCGGCACTGTCGTGGCCAAAGAGAGGTGCAGGGTGTTTTGTGTCAAACTTTCAAATGGACTAATTCACCGGAACAATTGGACCAAATCAAACTCAGATTCACTGACTATCCTGAACAACCCACCTTGGACCCTACCTTTTTTGATCCCCCAACATACACACCGGTGGCAACCGGCACCACGGTTGACCACGAAGCAGAACCCATCATCCACAGCAGCCCTGCAGGGCCCAACACACCAGGCAGCCCAGCAAGGCCAGCTGCACAGCAGCCCAGCGATGGCCCAACAAATGATTCAACAACACCAGCTTTCACACCGAGACGATCAACCAGGGCAAGGAGGGCCCCAGATCGACTGTATATAGTTACACTATTGACTTGGGGGTGAGTGTTGTTATATATGTGGACTTGTATTTACTCTGTACAGCCATCAGAGGGCGTATCCCCTAAAGTCCCAAGGAATCCGATAATCCCTTGGAAGCACAGGAATTTAAGGAGGCTTCACAGGTTGGAGAGGCACTCTGGAGACCTGCAATAAAAGACCAAGGTCACACTTTACTTTGAGCTCACAGTGTTCAGTCTGACTCTTTCTCCACACACAACATTGGTAATCACTCCTTGCTCTGTGAATGTACTGGTATTGCCCCTTGCTCTGTGAATGTAAAGATATTGCCCCTTGCTCTGTGAATGTACTGGTATTACCCCTAGCTCTGTGAACGTACTGGTATTACCCCTAGCTCTATGAATGTACTAGTATTACCCCTTGCTCTGTGAATGTACTGGTATTGCTCCTTGCTCTGTGAACATACTGGTATTACCCCTTGATCTGTGAATATACTGGTATTACCCCTAGCTCTGTGAATGTACTGGTATTACCCCTAGCTCTGTGAATATACTGGTATTACCCCTAGCTCTGTGAATATACTGGTATTACCCCTAGCTCTGTGAATGTACTGGTATTACCCCTTGCTCTGTGAATGTACTGATATTACCCCTAGCTCTATGAATGTACTGGTATTACTCCTTGCTCTGTGAATGTACTGGTATTGCCCCTTGCTCTGTGAATGTACTGGTATTACCCCTAGCTCTGTGAATGTACTGGTATTACCCCTAGCTCTGTGAATGTACTGGTATTACTCCTTGCTCTGTGAATGTACTGGTATTACTCCTTGCTCTGTGAATATACTGGTATTACCCCTAGCTCTGTGAATGTACTGGTATTACCCCTTGCTCTGTGAATGTACTGATATTGCTCCTGCACTGTTTCTGCTGCACATAATCCTAGAAATTTGAAAGTTTGAATCATTGAAGTAATTGTTGGGTCTGTCGACTTTTTCTTTAATATCAGTAACATCACCTCTGCATATATCATTTTACCTGAAGAATAGTCTCACTTATCTCCTTCAAAGTCTCCGCATTTTCTTAATAATTTTTGTTCAAATAAATCCACATATGAACCTTTTTTCCCCCCTTTTCTGTGGTTTGTCAAATGGCATAGATATTATGAGGCGGGGCCCGGCACACAAGGTTCATTTTACTTTTATTTATATGAAATAGCACAAGAAATTCTCTGGAGAATGAAAAATCAATCCCAACATGCCAAGCAACACCTTCTTAAATGACAGCTGTATATAATACTGGCTAAGATTTAGGAAATATGGACTGTGGACCAAAGCGCCTGTGTTTACACGGTCAGCTTTGCCTGAATAGACGGTATTGTAATGTGCTGAATAGCAAACCTCCACTTCCAGTGGACACAATTGCCATTTTTCATCACAAATTCATTCTACCCAAGCAAATGTGCTGCAACCTCTCCACACGAAAACCGCTGCCATATGAAATGCTGAGGTGGAATTTATGATATCCGTGATTTTACAAATCGGGCCTCCACAGTTTAAGGGATTAACGGATTAAATTCGGACACAGCGTGATCCTGTTTGTCTAGTGGCAATATCAAGATTCTCTAGCAATTATATTAATCACCCCCAAAAAAGGTATTAACTGCATAGTTTTCATGTTATCATTATAGATTGGGCAGCGGGAGGTTGGTGGAGGAGTGTAGAGGGCTTGGTATTGGGGTTTGGTGTTATGTGGCACAGCACGTGCTACCATGCCAGTGCTATTGGGATGGCATGGCTCTGGTCCGGCACCATTAATCACACCACCAAATTTACAACACAATATAAAAATGAGATTTACAAGGTTGTTGCCAAGACTGGAGAATTTTAGCTTTGAGGAAAGATTGGATAGGCAAAGGTTGTTTTCTTTGGAACAGAGCAAGCTGAGGGGAGACTTGATTGAGATGTATAAAATTATGAGGAGACTCGATAAAGTGGATAGGAAGGACCTATTTCTCTTAGCAGAAAGGTCAAGAACCAGGGGGCATAGATTTAAAGTAATTGGTAGAAGAATTTGAGCAGAGAACTTTTTTCACCCAGAGGGTGGTGAGGGTCTGGAACTCGCTGCCTGAATAGGCGGTCGAGGCAGAAACCTTCATCGCACTTAAAAAGTACTTGGATATGCACTACAAGGCTATGGACCAAGAGATGGAAAGTGGGATTAGGCTGGATAGCTCTTTTTCAGCCAGCACAGACATGATGGGCCGAATGGCGACCTTCTGTGCCATAAATCTCTATTCTCTCTCTCTACGAACTGTATCATCATGTGTTCACATTTCTTGTAGTCTGAGCCTATTATTTTGCATAAACTAATAAAATGGGCAGACAGGGAGGAAATGGCTTTGCTGAACTTCTAGTTTCTGTCTCAGTAATTATCTCCCTCCACTATTTAATGAACTTCATGCCACTAAATTGAGGTTAATACTGAACAGGTGGGCAAATAAACCAAAATCTAGTTAGTGCTGTAACCTGAATCAGTGAATTACTATAAAACGGGAGAAGAACAATATATTTCAGGGAACCTGATGGTTCCCGTGCCACCTTTGAGGTAGCTATGAAAAGCAGCCAGCCGGGATCGAACAGTAATATTCTGAGGAAATTCTGCAGGGGGTAGATCTTGAGCTTGTGCGATAGGGTAAAACGGGTGATAACGAGTCGGCAGCCTGATTTACAAATCTCCCCTGGGAACCCACTCGCTATCATCTATCATGTATGTAACCACAATGTAGCACCATTGTATTACTGTATACACACAACCTAGATGCACACCTTGACCACAAGGGGTGAACTTGTGGGAGACACTCCTTATCTGATCTCCCAGGTATATAAAGGGAGGTCCCACGCAGGGTCATCACTTGTGGAGTGCTGTGAATAAAGAGTTGAGGTTACAGAGTGACCTTGTCCCCAGAATGTGCCTCGTGTTGTTTCATGCTGTAGAGTAAGGACTTTACATTGACAACGAGAAATGGGAATTCACGACCCACGAGAATGGCCACTGGTAGCACAGAGGAACGGTACTGTGTTGGGGAAGACTGGGACAATTTTGTCAAGAGGCTTCAGCAAAGCTTCATTACGAAAGAATGGCTGGGGGATGCAGCGGCCGACAAGCGAAGGGCTCATCTTTTGACCAGCTGCGGACCAAAGACTTACGCGCTCATGAAAGACTTATTAGCACCCGAAAAGCCGTCGGACAAAACCTTTGAAGAACTAAGCAAACTAATCAGGGAGCACCTCAAACCGGCGAGTAGCATACATATGGCCCGACACAGATTCTACACCCACCGGCGTCATGAAGGACAGAGCATACCGGACTTCGTAGTGGACCTCCGGCGTTTGGCTAGTCTCTGTAAGTTCACAGGAGGGAGATGCTAAGGGACTTTTTTATCGAGGGCATAGATCATGCGGGAATTTTCCGCAAATTAATTGAGACCAAGGATTTGACCTTGGAAGCGGCGGCGTTGTTAGCTCAAACTTTCATGGCGGGGGAGGAAGAGACGAAAATAATATACGCGCGCAATTCTGCCTCTAACGCAGTGATGGGTCAGGGATTCAACATCATCAATGCAACTCAGAGCCCCGCAGGCAGGCAGGGGCAGTCCGACATTACCCAGGCAGCAATAGACTCCAGAGTAGGACTCCAACAGAGACAATGGCAGGCTGAACGGACATTCACGCCATCACAGCGGACAATGCGGCCCGGGATGGGGCCATTGACACCCACTAATAGGATACTTAAGAGCAGTCAAAGGGACAGCCAGCGCGGAATGCCTGGCCATAGTCTCTTTGTCCCCAAGAATGGAATCTTTAACTCATGCTGGAGGTGTGGGGGAAAACACTCAGTCAGATCTTGCAGATTTCAACAGTTTGTCTGCAGAAACTGAAATCTCAGTGGCCATTTAGCTCAAATGTGCAGGAAGCCTGCAACCAGACTATTATATGAGGCGGATGGACCAGAAGAGGGTCCCTTGAGGCAGGATGACTTTTGGGGCAAATCGATGGACGCCGAGGTTCAGTGGGTCCATGCGGCAAACAGTTCATACACCAAAACGCCACCAATGATAAGGGTTTTATTAAACGGCATCCCAGTATGCATGGAGCTGGACACTGGGGCCAGCCAGTCACTCATGGGCGCTCAACAATTTGAGAATCTATGGCCACTTAAAGCCAGTAGACCCAAATTAGCATGTATTGAGACACAATTACGGACTTACACTAAATAAATCATTCCGGTGCTAGGCAGTGAAATGTTGGCTGTCACACACAACGGGTTAGTGAATCGGCTGCCACTCTGGATTGCCCCAGGTAATGGTCCCGCACTGTTGGGGAGGAGCTGGTTAGTCGAGATGAACTGGAAATGGGGGGATGTTCACGCAATGTCATCTGTGGAGCGAAGTTCGTGCTCACAAGTCCTGCAACAATTCGATTCACTATTCCAACCTGGCGTCGGGACTTTCAAAGGCACCAAAGTAGTATTACACATCACCCCGGATGCCAGGCCAGTGCACCACAAAGCCAGAGCAGTGCCGTATGTGATACGGGAAAAAAATCGAGAGCGAATTGGACCGGCTGTTGAGAGAGGGCATCATCTCGCTTGTTGAATTCAGCAACTGGGCGAGCCCCATCGTTCCTGTCCTAAAAGCGGATGGCTCTGTCAGGATCTGTGGCGACTACAAGGCCACCATCAATCGGGTGTCCCTTCAAGATCAATACCCGCTCCCGAGAGCGGAGGACATTTTCGCCACCCTGGCAGGCGGCAAGCTGCTCACCAAGTTGGACCTCACCTCAGCCTATATGACCCAGGAACTGGCTGACAAATCTAAACTACTGACCACCATCACTACTCACAAGGGACTGTTCGCTTATAACAGGTGCCCGTTTGGCATTCGATCAGCGGCCGCGATTTTTCAATGAAACATGGAAAGCCTGCTTAAATCCATTCCTGGAACGATCGTATTCCAAGACGACATCCTTATCACGGGTCGAAACACTGAGGAACACCTCCACAAACTGGAGGAGGTGCTACGCCGACTGGACCGGTTAGGCCTGTGACTCAAGAAGTCTAAATGTGTGTTCTTAGCTCCTGAGGTTGCGTTTCTGGGCAGGAGGGTTGCTGCAGATGGGATTCGGCCCACCGAATCCAAAACAGAGGCGATTCGACGAGCACCCAGGCCCTGCAACACATTGGAGTTGCGTTCTTCTGCAACTGTTGAACTATTTCGGGAACTTTCTGCCGAACTTGAGCACGTTGTTGGAGCCGCTACACGTGCTCTTGCGTAAAGGTTGCGATTGGTTTTGGGCGACTGTCAGGAACGGGCTTTTGATTGGACGCGAAACCTACTTTGTTCAAACAAGTTGTTGACCCTGTACGACTCCTGTAAAAAATTGGTTCTGACATGTGGTGCATCGTCCTATGGGGTTGGGTGCGTGTTGCAGCAGGGCAAAGCTGAGGGTCAAGTACAACCTGTGGCTTATGCCTCTAGGTCGCTCTCTCAAGCAGAACGGGGATATGGGATGGTCGAGAAAGAAGCGCTCGCATGTGTCTATGGTGCAAAAAAATGCATCATTACTTCTTTGGTAGGAAGTTTGAATTAGAGACGGACCACAAGCCATTAACATCCCTGTTGTCAGACAGCAAGGCTGTCAATGCCAACGCATCAATCCGCATACAGCGATGGACTCTCATGCTGGCTGCTTATGACTACTCCATCCGGCACCGGCCCGGCACTGAAAATTGCGCTGACGCGCTCAGCAGGCTTCCACTGGCCACCACTGAGGGGGCAGCGGAGCAAAGCGCTGAGATGGTCATGGCTGTCGATGCCTTTGACAGTGCAGGCTCCCCCATCACAGCCCGCCAGATCAAAATCTGGACAAACAGAGATCCCCTCCTATCCCTGATTAAGAAATATGTCCTGACTGGGGATTGGGCACCCGCACACGGAGCATGCCCTGAGAAGGTCAGACCGTTCCACAGACGGATGGATGAGCTCTCCATCCAAGCCGACTTCCTACTATGGGGCAGCCGGGTAGTTATGCCCCAGAAGGGCAGGGAGGCATTCATCAGGGAACTCCACAGCGAGCACCCAGGCATTGTGCTGATGAAGGCCATTGCCCGGTCACACGTTTGGTGGCCTGGAATTGATTCAGACCTGGAACACTGTGTTCGCAGGTGCATGACATGTGCCCAGCTGGGTAATGCCCCCAGGGAGGCCCCGCTCAGCCAGTGGCCCTGGCCCACCAGGCCATGGTCATGAATTCATGTTGACTACGCGGGCCTGTTCATGGGAAAGATGTTCCTTATTGTGGTAGATGCGTACTCGAAATGGATCGAGTGCATCATTCTGAATTCATGCACGTCATCCACCACCGTGGAAAGCCTACATGTGATCTTTGCAACCCATGGCTTGCCGGACATCCTGGTTAGTGATAATGGCCCGTGCTTCGCAAGCTACGAATTCCGGGAGTTTATATCGGGCAATGGCATCAAACACATCAGGACTGCGCCGTTCAAGCCGGCCTCCAATGGCCAAGCAGAACGTGCGGTCCAAATCATTAAGCAAGGTATGCTCAGGATTCAAGGACCATCCCTACAATGCCGCCTATCGCGCCTCCTGCTGGCCTATAGATCCCGACCGCACTCGCTCACGGGAGTCCCACCCACAGAGCTACTAATGAAACGGACACTCAAAACCCAGTTGTCCCTCATTCACCCAGTCCTGACCGACATAGTTGAGGGCAAGCGCAAGTCACAAAACGAGTACCATGATTGTAATTCGAGGGGGAGATGTATAGAAATAAATTATCCTGTATTTGTCCTCAATCACGTCATGGGGCCCAAATGGCTTGAGGGTACTGTAATTGACAAAGAGGAGAAAAGGTTCCTCGTGGTAAAACTCAACAATGGTCAGATATGCCGTAAGCATCTGGACCAAGTAAAAAAAAAGTTCAGCATCGACACGGAGGAACCTGAAGAAGACCATGAGATGGAGCTCACACTACTGCCAGTGAGCGTGCAACAAGAGCAATCAGAAGAATGCACAGTCCCTGCGGTCAGCCCGGACAGGCCGGAATCACCACAGGTGACAGACACGTCAGTGTCCAACAACCAGAGCCCCAACTGCGACGCTCCACGAGGGAGCGTAGACCACCTGAAAGACTAAACTATGATCCTAAGAAGACTTTGGCGGGGGGGAAGGTGATGTCATGTATGTAACCACAATGTAACACCACTATATTACTGTATGCACACAACCTGGATGTACACCTTGACCACAAGTGGCGAACTTGTGGGAGACACTCCTTACCTGATCTCCCAGGTATATAAAGGGAGGTCCCACGCAGGGTCATCACTTGTGGAGTGCTGTGAATAAAGAGTTGAGGTCACAGAGTGACCTTGTCCCCAGAATGTGCCTCGTGTGGTTTCATGCTGTAGAGTAAGGACTTTACATCATCCATTTCAGACTATCGCACAAAGTCAAGATAGTGTTAAATCCAAGGAAGAGGCATACAAATTAGCCAGAAAAGTAGCAAGCCGGAGGACTGGGAGAAATTTAGAATATAGCAGTGGAGGACAAAGGGTTTAATTAAGAGAGGGAAAATAGAATATGAGAGGAAGCTTTCCGGAAACATAAAAAATGACTGCAAAAGCTTCTTTAGGTATGTGAAGAGAAAAAGATCAGTGAAGGCAAACGTTGGTCCCTTGCAGCCGGATTTGGGTGAATTTATAATGGGGACCAAAGAAATGGCAGACCAATTAAACAAGTACTTTGATTCTGTCTTCACAAAGTAAGACACAAATAACCTTCCCGATGTACTAGGGGTCCGAAGGTCTAGTGAAAAGGATATCCTTATTAGGTGGGAAATTGTGTTAGGGAAATTGACGGGTTTGAAGGCCGATAAATCCCCAGGGCCGGATAGTCTACATCCCAGATGTCATGTATCTCACATTACTGTACATAACTGTATCTTACCATGCTATACATGACTGTAACTAGATATGACCTGTAACCACAAGCATACCTTACCACCAGGGGTGCACTTGCAGGAGACACTGCATACCTGTTCCACACAGGTATATAAAGACAAGTCTCAGGCAAGTGTGGCATTCGAGAGCTGTGAAATAAATGTGCAGGTCCTGAGTGACCTTGACCTCAGCATGTGCCTCATGTGAGTCTGTACTGCAGGGACAGGACTTTACAGTGGCGACGCGTTACGGGATTACAGAATCCACAGAATGGTGACCAACAGCTCAGATAAAAAGTACAATGCTGGAGATAATTGGGAGGATTTTATAGAAAGGCTCCAGCAAAGCTTTGTAACCAAAGACTGGTTAGGCGACGATAATGCAGACAAGAGAAGAGCCCATCTCTTGACCAGCTGCAGCTCGAAAACATACGCCTTAATGAAGGACCTGCTGGCACTCGAGAAACCAGCAAGCAAGTCGTTTGAGGAGTTGAGCACATTAGTGAGAGATCACCTGAAGCCAGCGAGCAGCCTACACATGGCCAGACACAGGTTCTACAACTACAGACGCTGTGTGGGCCAGAGCATACCCAACTTTGTGGCGGAACTTCGGAGGCTGGCTAGTTTATGTGAGTTCTCCGATGAACTAAGGAGAGAAGTACTGAGAGACTTTTTTATTGAAGGAATAGGCCACGCAGGCATATTCCAAAAGCTCATAGAGACCAAGAAACTGACCCTAGAGGCAGCAGCACTGGTTGCACAGACATTCTTGGCAGGAGAAGAAGAAACGAGATTGATCTACACTGCGGGTACGACAACTAACGAAACATCGGCACAAGGGGTTCACAGCGTGAAACGAGCCGCTACCCCCATACACAGACAAAGACAGGAGAGCAGGCCCTCAACAGCAGGCAGTGGCACCAGAAGCCATCAAGGGTCACATGAATGGCCGTTCACACCTCATCAACCAACAATGCGAGCAATCAACTACAAACTGAGAGAAGCTCAAGAGAGATCAGCCAGACGCAGCTCATCCTTCAGAAACAATGGAAGCGGTCTGTGCTGGAGATGTGGGGGAAGGCACTCATCAAGGGGGTGTCGATTTCAGCATACCGTTTGCAGAAACTGCAACTATACAGGGCATCTGGCCCGCATGTGCAGAAAAACGGCAGATCAGCTGGTATACGAATAGGAAGGGTCGGAAAGCGGACCAGAAGATGGTGGGGACAGTACCTGGGACACCGAGGTACAGCGGGTCAACACAATCAATGGCCGCTGCTCCTACAACAGGATGCCTCCAATAATGATGAGGGTCCTACTCAATGGGATACCCGTCAACATGGAGCTGGATACGGGAGCGAGTCAATCTCTCATGAGCACTCAACAATTTGAACAGCTGTGGCCGCACAAAAGCAACAGGTCAAAACTCACAAGGGTCGACACCAAACTAAGGTCTATACCAAAGAAATCGTCCCAGTCCTTGACAGCGCCATGCTCTCAGTCACACACAAAGGGACAGTGAACCGACTTCCCCTGTGGATTGTCCCCGGAGATCTCCCAGCACTGCTGGGGAGAAGCTGGCTGGCAAAACTAAATTGGAAATGGGATGATGTTCAAGGCATATTGTCAGAGGAACGGACCTCCTGCTCAACAGTTCTAAGTCAATTTGAACATCTCTTTCAGCCAGGTGTGGGCACCTTCAAAGGGGCTGAAGTCAAAATCTACATCACACAGGATGCTAGACCGGTCCATCACAAGGCTAGAGCTGTGCCCTATGTGATGAGGGAAAAGATTGAACATGAACTGGATAGGCTTCTGCGGGAAGGCATTATCTCACCCGTGGAATTTAGCGACTGGGCAAGTCCCATCGTCCCAGTCATGAAGCCTGATAGATCCGTACGAATCTGTGGGGATTACAAATCTACCATAAACAGAATCTCCTTACATGACCAATACCCGCTGCCCAGAGAGAGGACCTATTTGCCACATTGGCTGGAGGAAAACTTTTCTCAAAACTAGATCTCACATCTGCGTATATGATGCAAGAACTGACCGAAGAGTCTAAGCTACTCACC
Organism: Pristiophorus japonicus; assembly: GCF_044704955.1. Classification (NCBI taxonomy): domain Eukaryota; kingdom Metazoa; phylum Chordata; class Chondrichthyes; family Pristiophoridae; genus Pristiophorus; species Pristiophorus japonicus. Next base: position 103,160,922 of record NC_091987.1, read on the forward strand.
ACCATCAACACACATCGATGCCTTTTCATGTACAATCGATGCCCATTCGGCATCAGGTCGGCAGCTGCTATATTCCAGCGCAACATGGAGAGTCTGCTCAAGTCCATCCCGGGGACGGTTGTATTTCAAGACGACATACTTATCACGGGCAGGGACACCAACTCCCATCTCCGCAATTTGGAGGAAGCACTAAAGCGGTTGGATCCGGTAGGACTAAGAGTTAAGAAATCCAAGTGCCTGTTTCTCGCAACCGAGGTTGAATTTTTGGGCAGAAGGATTGCCACTGATGGAATCCGCCCAACAGAGTCCAAAACCGAAGCAATTCGCCTGGCAACCAGGCCCCTGAATGCCTCGGAACTGCGCGCCTTTCTCGGGCTACTCAATTACTTTGGGAACTTTATGCAGAACTTAAGCATGCTGCTGGAGCCTCTCCACGTGCTACAAAGAAAGGGGTGTGATTGGTTTTGGGGGGACGGCCATGAATGCGCCTTCAATAAGGCACGCAACCTTCTATGTTCCAATGGTGTTTTGGCTTTTATTGATCCAAGTAAAAAGCTAGTTCTTACATGTGATGCGTCAGCGTACGGGGTCGGGTGCGTTTTCCAACATGTCAATGGTGCGGGCAAATTACAACCCATAGCTTATGCCTCTAGGTCACTTTCGCGGGATGAGCGCAGATACGGAATGGTGGAGAAGGAGGCGCTCGCGTGCGTGTACGGTGTCAAAAAGATGCATCAATACCTTTTCGGGGCCAAGTTCGCGTTAGAAACCGACCACAAGCCCCTCACGTCCGTACTATCCAAGAGCAAGGCAATAAATGCCAACGCCTCGGCGCGCATTCAACGGTGGGCACTCATGCTGGCGTCTTACGACTACACCAGAAGGCACAGACCAGGCACAGACCAGGCACAGACAACTGTGCCGACGCGCTTAGCAGGCTACCCCTGGCGACCACAGAAGGGTCTGATGAACAGGACTGTGAGATGGTCATGGCAATCAATGCCTTTGAGTCCACTGGTTCGCCCATGACGGCTCGCCAAATCAGAGCCTGGACGACCAGCGACCCCACGTTATCCTTAGTAAAAAGATGTGTCTTAACTGGTGACTGAGCAGAGACTCGCGATGCCTTCCCCAAGGAGATCAAACCTTTCCATAGGCGCATGCATGAGCTGTCACTACAAGCAGACTGCCTGATGTGGGGCAGCCGAGTAGTTATGCCTCTGCGAGGCAGAGAGGCATTTGTCCGGGAGCTCCACCGCGAGCACCCGGGGATCATTCTCATGAAGGCCATAGCCAGATCCCATGTCTGGTGGCCTGGCATTAACGCGGACTTGGAGCTCTGCGTCCGCTGGTGCACCATTTGTGCCCAACTCAGTAATGCCCCAAGGGAGGCCCCCCTGAGCCCCTGGCCCTGGCCTACCAACCGTGGTCGCAGGTGCACGTAGGCTATGTGGGCCCAGTCATGGGCAAAATGTTCCTCGTAGTTGTAGATGCATTTTCAAAGTGGATCGAATGCACCATTTTAAACTTGAGCACCACCTCCAGCACTGTGGAGAGCCTCAGAACTATGTTTGCAATGCATGGAATTCCTGACATATTGGTCAGTGATAATGGTCCGTGCTTCACCAGCGCAGAATTCCAAGATTTCATAGTTGACCACGGCATGAATCATGTTAAGATGGCACCATTCAAGCCAGCCTCCAACGGCCAGGCGGAGCGAGCAGTGCAAATCATTAAATAAGGCATGCTCAAAATCCAAGGTCCCACGCTGCAGGGTCGCCTGTCGCGACTGCTGCTGGCATACAGATTTCGTCCGCACTCATTGACTGGAGTTCCCCCCGCGCAACTGTTGATGAAACGGACCTTAAAGACAAGGCTCTCATTAATCCTCCCAGACATGCATGAAATTGTTGAGGCAAAGCGCCGTAAGCTAACTGAGTACCATGACTGAAATTCGAGGGGGAGATGTAATGAGATAGGGGACAAAGTGTTTGTGCTAAACTATGGCAGGGGTCCCAAATGGCTTGCAGGGACAGTAACAGGCAAGGAAGGAAAAAGGCTACTGGTGGTACAAATGGACAATGGCCAAACTTGCCGGAGGCATGTAGACCAAGTCAAAAGTAGATTCACCAACAACACTGCTGAACCAGAGGCAGACGACAATGTGGAACTCACACCACACCTGGTGGACAGACAGAGGGAACAACCTGAGGAAAGGGCAATCCCAACAGACAGCCCAGGCGAGATACCAGCAATCACACCGAAAGAAAAACAGGCACCAAGGCAAACAACTGAACCACAACTAAGACGCTCCACGCGAGAGTGTAGACCACCTGAGAGACTGAACCTATAAAGACAATAAGACATCGGATGAGGGTGATGTCATGTATCTCACACTACTGTACATAACTGTATCTTACCAATCTATACATGATTGTAACTAAATATGACCTGTAACCACAAGCATACCTTACCACCAGGGGTGCACTTGCAGGAGACACTGGATACCTGTTCTACACAGGCATATAAAGACAGGTCTCAGGCAATTGTGGCATTCGAGAGCTGTGTAATAAAGGTGCAGGTCCTGAGTGGCCTTGACTTCAGCATGTGCCTCGTGTGCGTCTGTACTGCAGGGACAGGACTTTACAACACTAAACATGATACCAGTGTGAGCTTTGAGGAGGACACTAAGAGGCTGCAGGGTGACTTGGACAGGTTAGGCGAGTGGGCTAATACATGGCAGATGCAGTATAATGTGGATAAGTGTGAGGTTATCCACTTTGGGGGCAAAAACACGAAGGCAGAATATTATCTGAATGGTGGCAGATTAGGAAAAGGGGAGGTGCAGCGAGACCTGGGTATCATGGTTCATCAGTCATTGAAAGTTGGCATGCAGGTACAGCAGGCGGCGAAGAAGGCAAATGGTATGTTGGCCTTCATAGCTAGGGGATTTGAGTATAGGAGCAGAGAAGTCTTGCTGCAGTTGTACAGGGCCTTAGTGAGGCCTCACCTGGAATACTGTGTTCAGTTTTGGTCTCCTAATCTGAGGAAGGACGTTCTGGCTATTGAGGGAGTGCAGCGAAGGTTCACCAGACTGATTCCAGGGATGGCTGGACTGACATATGAGGAGAGACTGGATCAACTAGGTCTTTATTCACTGGAGTTTAGAAGAATGAGAGGGGATCTCATAGAAACATATAAGATTCTGACTGGACTGGACAGGTTAGATGCGGGAAGTATGTTTCCGATGTTGGGGAAGTCCAGAACCAGGGGACACAGTCTTAAGATAAGGGGCAGGCCGTTTAGGACTGAGATGAGGATAAACTTCTTCACTCAGAGAGTTGTTAATCTGTGGAATTCCCTGCCGCAGAGAGTTGTTGATGCCAGTTCATTGGATATATTCTAGAGGGAGCTAGATATGGCTCTTAAGGTTAAGGGGATGAAGGGGTATGCAGAGAAAGCAGGAAAGGGGTACTGAGGGAATTATCAGCCATGATCTTATTGAATGGCAGTGCAGGCTCGAAGGGCCGAATGGCCTTCTCCTGCACCTATTTTTCTACGTTTCTATGTTTCTACCCCATGGTGTTTTACTTCTGGGGAGCCACAAAACATTTGTAGCTGAAATAAATTGGGTGGAAGCTCTAAGTTGGCAGGTTGTGCACAGCTTGAAGAGGAAGTGGGCTCAATGGAGTGAACAGACTTTGCTTGTTCCCTCTTTTTCATACATTCTTAAGGCATATCACATGCCATACACAGGAGGAAGGTCCCGATTGGGCAGCAATAGAGGAGCTGCTATTGGCACTCTCATCTTTGATTCCAACGATCTTGGATTCAAACCCCACTCAAGGACAGCAGCACGCAATCTACGCTGATGTGTGTAATCTATTTCCTTCATGGGTTCTTTGCTTAATAATTCATAGCAACACATTGCCATTAATAAGAACATAAGAAATAGGAACAGGATTAGGCCATATGGCCACTCGAGCCTGCTCCGACATTCAATAAGATCATGGCTGATCTGATCATGGACTCAGCTGTGCCAAGGGCCGCATTCAGCTGCTGTTCTCAGGGGTTGGATCTCAGAGGATCTGCCTGCAAACAGTATTTGATTGTTCAACAGGAACATTCATTCAGTCATTTGATACTGTGCCATGCAGCCTGTACAGTTTGGGGGCATCTATGGAGGAGTGCTGCATGACTGCCCAACTGAGCTCTAGAGCATCGTGGAGAATGTAACCACACCTGGGCCCTCTGCAGTGGATCAAACCTTGGCAATTGTTTTAAGCTCAAACCTAGTTTCCCTCAGGAATAAGAACATAAGAACATAAGAAATAGGAGCAGTAGTAGGCCATACGGCCCCTCAAGCCTGCTCCGCCATTCAATAAGATCATGGCTGATCCGATCATGGACTCAGCTCCACTTCCCCGCCCACTCCCCATAACCCCTTATCCCCTTATCGTTTAAGAAACTGTCTATTTCTGTCTTAAATTTATTCAATGTCCCAGCTTCCACAGCTCACTGAGGCAGCGAACTCCACAGATGTACAACCCTCTGAGAGAAGAAATTCCTCCTCATCTCTGTTTTAAATGGGCGGCCTCTTATGCTAAGATCATGCCCTCTAGTTTTAATTGCCCCCATCAGTGGATACATTCTGTCTGCATCCACCTTGTCAAGTCCCCTCATAATCTTATACGTTTCGATAAGATCACCTCTCATTCGTCTGAATTCCAATGAGTAGAGGCCCAATCTACTTAACCTTTTCTCATAAGTCAACCGCCTCATCCCCAGAATCAACCTAGTGAATCTTCTCTGAACTGCCTCCACAGCAAGTATATCCTTTCCTATATATGGAAAGCAAAACTGCATGCAGTATTCCAGGTGTGGCCTCACCAATAAATACAGCAAGACTTCCCTGTTTTTATACTCCATCCCCTTTGCAATAAAGGCCAAGAAGCCATTGACTTTGCTGATCACTTGCTGTACCTGCATTTTATCCTTTTGTGTTTCATGCACAAGTACCCCCAGGTCCCGCTGTACTGCAGCACTTTGCAATCTTCCTCCATTTAAATAATAACTTACTCTTTGATTTTTTTCTGCCAAAGTATATGACCTCACACTTTCCAACATTATACTCCATCTGCCAAATTTTTGCCCACCCACTTAGCCTGTCTATTTCCTTTTTCAGATTTTTTGTGTCCTCCTCACACATTGCTTTTCCTCCCATCTTTGTATTGTCAGCAAACTTGGCTACGTTACACACAGTCCCCTCTTCCAAGTCATTAATATAGATGGTAAATAGTTGGGGTCCCAGCACAGATCCCTGCGGCACCCCACTAGTTACTGGTTGCCAACTAGAGAATGATCCATTTATCCCGACTCTCTGTTCTCTGTTAGTTAGTCAATCCTCTATCCATGCTAATATATTACCCCCAACCCTGTGAACTTTTATCTTGTGCAATAAAATTTTATGTGGCATCTTGTCAAATGCCTTCTGGAAGTCCAAATATACCACATCCACTGGTTCCCCTTTATCCACCCTGTTTGTTACATCCTCAAAGAATTCCAGCAAATTTATCAAACATGACTTCCCCTTCATAAATCCATGCTGACTCTGCCTGTCCGAATTTTGCTTTTCCAAATGTCCAGATACTGCTTCTTTAATAATGGACTGCCACATTTTCCCAACCACAGATGTTAGGCAAACTGGTCTATAATTTCCTGCTTTTTGTCTGCCTCCTAAGGCTTGTCCCATGGTTCCGCTCTACAGAGTCTGTCTCCAGTGGATTGACCATGTTGGGGAATCTAATTGAGACAGCTATGATGCAGACTTTTTACTAGCTCCTAGCTGGACCAATAGATTGTTGGGCATGCTGAGGAGCGCAGAGCAGCAGGGAACAAAAGTTGGGACATATGACAGAGTTGCCTCTCAGGACGATACTGCATCCCAACCTCCATGTCACTTCGCTCAAATAACAACAGGAGATAGTAGCCATGGCACCATCACCTGACCAAGCAGAAGGAGGAACTGCCCCTCTAGGATATGTTGCATAATGATTATGTTATTGGATGAGTAATCCAGAGACCTGGACTAATGATCTGGAGACACAAGTTCAAAGCCCACCATGGCAGCTGGAGAATTTGAATTTAAATCATTAAATAAATCTGGAATTTAAAAAAAGCTAGGGCTCCAATTTCTCCATCATTGGGCGCTGTTTTTTTCGCATCCACTGATTTTTTTGGAGCAATTATAATTTTCTAATTTTCCTCAAAGTTTGTACGCCGGCAGCGAGTGTCAGTGTCGATATTTTGTATGCAAGATTTTTTTGGCGCAGGTCGAGGTGAAAACCAATTTCCGCCCCGTTTTGGCCATTTAACCAATGTTCGCCAGGAATGGTTTTTTTCAGAGTGGTGCACAGTGGCCTTAAGTACCGATCAGAAAAACCCTACGGTAACTTAAGGAAATCGACACTGAGTATATTTCTGAGTTTTTGGAGCGAGGGAAGAAGACAATTTAAAACACAAATTCATGATGATTTTTGCAGAGGGAACTTGGAAAATAACTCGGAAAGTTCATTTTTCCCACAGAATGTTTTTGAGAATGGGCAAATTGCGATTCCACCCCACCACACCACAGAATCTCTGCTCACGGGGCTCCAGGCACAAGTCCGAGGAATGCCGGCCGGCCGAAGGATTGCGCCCTCGGCCGGATGCAAGCGCAGGAGCTCGGAGCATGGATTCCACCTCCCTCCCCTCTACCACCCCGGGATCAGCTTGTAAAGAAGCACGGGGGGAACGGGTGGAATCCAACGCCGAGCTCATGTGCTTGTGTCCGGCCAAGGGAACAATCCTGCCGGCATGCACTCCGAACTGTGCACCGGAGATGGCATAACGCATCATCAAACATAGGCATTTCGGTACAAGCTATAATTAAAATGCCATAAATGCATTATGTCTCCATAGAAGGCACGCAGACCAGGGTGTGGTCCGTTCTGCTAGGGCGTCACCCAGCAAAGGTGTGAGTTCTGTGCTTCAGTAAGTCTCACAATAACAAGAATAACAAAGTTAAGAATAATAATTATGGGTGCACATTGTACTATGCCTCATGTAGTAAGGTTGGTTTACATACATGGCATATGGAGGCGACAGATAGTACTACGACACCGTCGTCACACAAACCAGATCGCTTGGGCAATAATTGGGAGGAGGCCATACCTTGATTGAATCTACAGGGACAGGCGATCATACCTACACCTGAGTGAGGCAGACTGCATTCGCAGGGTGCGATTTAGAAAGGAGGTCATCACCGAGATCTGCTAGCTAGTCAGGTCAGTCATCAGCCATGAAGTGGCAGGAGGACTGCCCTACCTGTGGAAGTGAAAGTCACTGCAGCAGTTGCCTTCTATGCTTCTGGCTCATTTTAAGCAGCAACTGGGGACATGTGCTGCATCTCGCAGCATGACACACATTGCTGCATTTGATAGATGACTGCTGCACTCAATGCCAAAAGGGACCAGTTCATCAATTTCCCTAAGACCACGCAGTCAATGTGGGACAGGATTGTGGTCTTCTCTAGAATTGCTGGCTTCCCAAAGGTACATGGTACGATCGACTGTACCTACATCGCATTGAACATAAGAAAATAAGAACATAAGAAATAGGAGCAGGAGTAGGCCATACGGCCCCTCGAGCCTGTTCCACCATTCAATAAGATCATGGCTGAGCTGATCATGGACTCAGCTCCACTTCCCCGCCTGCTCCCCATAACCCTTTATCCCCTTATCGTTTCGGAAACTGTCTATTTCTGTCTTAAATGTATTCAATGTCTCAGGTTCCATAGCTCTCTGAGGCAGCAAATTCCACAGATTTACAACCCTCTGAGAGAAGAAATTCCTCCACATCTCTGTTTTAAATGGGCGGCCCCTTATTCTAAGATCATGCCCTCTAGTTCGAGTCTTCCCATCAGTGGAAACATCCTCTCTGTATGCACCCTGTCAAGCCCTCTCATAATCTTATATGTTTCGATATGATCACCTCTCATTCTTCTGAATTCAAATGAGTAGAGGCCCAACCTACTCAACCTTTCCTCATAAGTCAACCGCCTCATCCCCGGAATGAACCTAGTGAACCTTCTCTGAACTGCCTCCAAAGCAAGTATATCCTTCTGTAAATATGGAAACTAAAACTGCCGCAGTATTCCAGGTGTGGCCTCACCAATACCTTATAGAAACATAGAAACATAGAAAATAATTGCAGGAGTAGGCCATTCAGCCCTTCGAGCCTGCACCACCATTCAATAAGATCATGGCTGATCATTCACCTCAGTACTCCTTTCCTGCTTTCTCTCCATATCCCTTGATCCCTTTAGCCGTAAGGCCTTATCTAACTCCCTCTTGAATATATCCAATGAACTGGCATCAACAACTCTCTACGGTAGGGAATTCAACAGATTAACAACTCTCTGAGTGAAGAAGTTTCTCCTCATCTCAGTCCAAAATGGCTTACCCCTTATCCTTAGACTGTGTGCCCTGGTTCTGGACTTTCCCAACATCGGAAACATTCTTCTTGCATCTAACCTGTCCAGTCCTGTCAGAATTTTATATGTTTCTATGAGATCCCCTCTCATTCTTCTAAACTCCAGTGAATAAAGGCCCAGTCGATCCAGTTTCTCTTCATATGTCAGTCCAGACATCCCGGGAATCAGTCTGGTGAACCTTCGCTGCACTCCCTCAATAGCAAGAACATCCTTCCTCAGATTAGGAGACCAAAACTGAACACAATATTCCAGGTGAGGCCTCACCAAGGCCCTGTATGATTGCAGTAAGACCTCCCTGCTCCTATACTCAAAACCACTAGCTATGAAGGCCAACATACCATTTGCCTTCTCCACCGCCTGCTTTACCTGCATGTCAACTTTCAATGACTGATGTACCATGACACCTAGGTCTCATTGCACCTCCCCTTTTCCTAATCTGCCGCCATTCAGATAATATTCTGCCTTTGTGTTTTTGCCCCCAAATTGGATAGCCTCACATTTATCCACATTATACTGCATCTGCCATGCATTTACCCACTCACCTAACCTGTCCAAGTCACCCTGCAGCCTCTTAGTGTCCTTCTCACAGCTCACACCACCACCCAGTTTAGTGTCATCTACAAACTTGGAGATATTGCACTCAATTCCTTCATCCTAATCATTAATGTATATTGTAAAGAGTTGGGGTCCCAGGACTGAGCCCTGCGGCACCCAACTAGTCACTGCCTGCCATTCTGAAAAGGATCCGTTTATCCTGACTCTCTGCTTCCTGTCCGCCAATCAGTTCTCCATCCATGTCAGTACATTACCCATGATACCATGTGCTTTAATTTTGCACACCAATCTCTTGTGTGGGACCTTGTCAAAAGCCTTTTGCAAGTCCAAATACACCACATCCACTGGTTCTCCCTTGTCCAATCTATTAGTTACATCCTCAAAAAATTCCAGAAGATTTGTCAAGCATGATTTCCCTTTCATAAATCCAGGTTGACTTTGATCGCTCCTGTCACTGCTTTCCGACTGCGCTGTTATTTCATCTTTAATAATTGATTCCAACATTTTCCCCACTACTGATGTCAGGCTAACCGGTTTATAATTACCCTTTTCTCTCTCCCTCCTTTTTTAAAAAGTAGTGTTACATTAGCTACACTCCAGTTCATAGGAATTGATTCAGATTCGATAGACTATTGGAAAATGATCACCAATGCATCCACAATTTCTAGGGCCACTTACCTAAGTACTCTGGGATGCAGACTATCAGGCCCCGGGGATTTATCGGCCTTCAATCCCATCAATTTCCCTAACACAATTTCCCGACTCATAAGGATATCCTTCAGTTCCTCCTTCTCACTAGACCCTCAGTCCCCTAGTACTTCCGGAAGGTTATTTATGTCTTCCTTCATGAAGACAGGACCAAATATATGTTCAACTGGCCTGCCATTTCTTTGTTCCCCATTATAAATTCACCTGCATCTGACTGCAAGGGATCTACGTTTGTCTTCACTAATCTTTTTCTCTTTATATATCTATAAAAGCTTTTGCAGTCAGTTTTTATGTTCCCGGCAAGCTTCCTCTCATACTCTATTTCCCCCCTCCTAATTAAACCCTTTGTCCTCCTCTACTGAATTCTAAATTTCTCCCAGTCCTCAGGTTTGTTGCTTTTTCTGGCCAATTTATATGCCTCTTCCTTGGATTTAACATTATCCTTAATTTCCTTTGTTAGCCATGGTTGAGCCACCTTCTCCATTTTATTTTTACTCCAGACAGGGATGTACAATTGTTGAAGTTCATCCATGTGATCTTCAAATGTTTGCCATTGCCTATCCACTGTCAACCCTCTAAGTATCATTTGCCGGTTATTTTCGCCAATTCACATCTCATACCATCGAAGTTACCTTTCCCTAAGTTCAGGACCCTAGTCTCTGAATTAACTGTGTCACTCTCCATCTTAATAAAGAATTCTACCATATTATGATCACTCTTCCCCAAGGGGCCTCGCACAACAATATTGCTAATTAGTCCTTTCTCATTACACATCACCCAGTCTCGAATGGCCAGCCCTTTAGTTGGTTCCTCGACATATTGGTCCAGAAAGCCATCCCTAATACATTCCAGGAAATCCTCCTCCATTGTATTGCTAGCAGTTTGGTTAGCCCAATCTATATGTAGATTAAAGTTGCCCATGATAATTGCTGTACCTTTATTGCACGCATCCCTAATTTCTTGTTTGATGCTGTCTGTAATGTCTGTAAGCTTGTAATGTTTGTAGCTCCACACTGTGGATGTGGTCGTATTGTGTACTGTAACTCCAGGGTGAATAATAAACTGAACCAGGCAGATTCCGGAGGCTTGCGAGAGAGCTGCCTGCCATGTTAGGAGCTGTGTGTGCTGTGCTCTGTGAATATATCACATTTGGCGGCGAGATGGGATTTTACGGATGATTTAAAGCTTAAATTTTGTTGGGAAAGGATTCAACCAGCTGACAGAGAGATTTTGGAAGTTTCTGCCTTTGGAAAAAAGCTACAAAATCCGAGGTAAAATGTAGAACATGATGTGATCAGCTAGAGATTAAAATGGCAGGTGTAATCGGACATTTTGGGGAATATAGACACAACCGGGAATGTTTTAAAGCGTATGTGGATCGGCTAGAAATGTATTTCACTGCAAATAACATAATCGAAGTTCCAGGCAATGCAGTCCAGAACCAGGCTGTGTTGGAACATAAGAAAGCGATCTTCTTATCGGAGGCAGTTCCGGCATTGTAATAAACCCTTGTAAATCTGCTCGTGCCTGACGAGCCAAAGGTCACAACGCTTAAAGAGATTTAAATGAGGCTGGAGCAGCACTATAACCCCAAACCGTTAGAAATTGCTGTAAGCTATCGTTTCAGGATTCGGAATCAAAAGGCTGATGAAAGTATCAGTGATTACATCATAGCATTAAAAAAGCTATCGATGCACTGTAATTTTGGAAACTTTCAAAACCAAGCATTACGGGATCATTTTATTTGTGTGGTGAAAAATGATGCGATCAGAAGGAAGTTATTGACGACGGATGACTTGACTTTTGAGATTGCTTGTCAGATAGCGAAGTCGATGGGCATGGCCGAACAATATTCCCGAGAATTAAATAATGATTAAGGTCATCAGTCAACCGAGGTAAATCATCTGCAGGTTCAAAGTAAAAGAGGGTGGGGGCCCAAAGTCTCAGAAACTAGAAATTCTAACAGAGCGTCGAAGTCGTGCTATAGGTGCCTGAGACAACATATTGCTCAAAGTTGTCCATACGTGAAGGCAGAGTGTTTCGTCTGCAGGAAGACTGGGCATCTGGCGAAGGCATGCCGACTGAAGGGTAAACCAGCTTTTAAAGCTATGAGTCCAACGTTCAAAGCTATGAGTAGAAATCCAAAGAGACGACATATCATGGAAGAACAACAACAGGACGAGGAGATGTTAGAGTTACACATCATCAGCAGCATGAGGTTAACGGACAGCGATTCAGAAAGCATCAAAATCCACATAGATGTTGCGGGATTCAAGATACCAATGGAAATTGACATGGGTGTATCCATGAGTGCAGAAGCGGAATCGCTGTACCTCGACAAATTGCGTGATTTCCAACTGGAGAAATCCAAGATAGAGCTGCGAGGCTACTCGGGAGAGAAAATTCCTGTGGTAGGTCGTATCACCGTACTGCTGAAATATAAAGATCAATTTCAGAACTTGCCTCTAATAGTAGTGAAAGGAGACAAGCTTGCCTTACTAGGAAGAAATTGGTTGAGCTCACTGAAACTGGATTGGAGTAAGATTTTCTGCATGGAAGCGAGATTTTCATCAACGGATGAGGTTATCAAGAAGTATCCGAAGGTGTTCTGCGAAATGGGCAATCCGATCAAGGCTTCAAGGCGAGTGTCAGGGTACAGAAGGACGCTAGATCGGTTTACTACAAGCCATGTTCCGTACCATATGCACTCAAGGAGAAAGTTGAGCAAGAACTCAAAAGACTAGAGACTGAGAACATTATTTGTAAGATAGATCGATGTAATTGGGCTACACCCATTGTTGTTGTACCTAAGTCCGATGGTAAGGTAAGATTGTGTGGTGATTATAAAGTAACCGTAAACCAGGTTCTAGAGGGTAATGTCCCTAATACATTGCCGAATATAGAAGATTTGTTCACAACACTGACAGGTGGTCAGATCTTCTCAAAACTGGATCTTATGAATGTCTACTTACAGCTTGAACGAGATGAGGAGTCCAAGTCATGTTTGACTATAAATACTCATCTCGGCCTATATCAATTTAATAGGCTACCGTATTAATTTAATACGCCCCTGCCATATTCCATGGGGTGATGAACCAGATTTTGCAAGGTATTGAAGGGGAAGTATGTTATTTGGATGACATACTAATTTCAGCACCAAATCGGGAAATTCATAATAACATATTGAATGAAGTCCTCAAACGGCTAGAGAAGCATACCGTACGAGTGTCTGCTTGTAAGTGTGAGTTATTTAAAAACTCAGTGGAGTACTTAGGGTACAGATTAGACAAAGATGGTTTACATCCAACCATGGAAAAATTGGATGCAATTAGAAATGCACCCACTCCCAGGAATGTCACTGAACTTCGTTCATTCTTGGGCCTTTTGAACTATTATGGGAATTTCCCACCAAATCTGGCTACAGTATTACATCCACTGAATGAACTTTTGAAAAAAACAGGTCCATTGGAAGTGGTCAAAAGAAAGCGATACAGCACTCAAGGAGTGTAAAAGCAAATTGGTAGAGAGCACCATGTTAATTCACTATGACATATCTAAGGAGATTAAGCTAGCATGTGATGCCTCTCTGTATGGAGTTGGGGCAGTGATCTCTCATGTATTAAGTAGTGGGGTGGAGAGACCAATTGCTTTTGCTTCACGCACTCAGTGCCAGTGAGAGTAATTATGTGCAAATTGAAAGGGAAGCTTTGGCATTCATTTTTGGGGTCAAGAAGTTTCACAAATACATGCATGGTCGTAAGTTTACCATCGTTACGGACCATAAGCCTCTAACAGCAATCCTCCATCCAAAGACCCCAGTTCCAACATTAGCTGCAGCCCGAATGCAGAGATGGGCTTTGATTTTGTCAGCATATACATATGATATTGAATACAGATGATCAGCTGATCACAGTAATGCTGATGCAATGTCTAGATTGCCTTCCCCATCACAAGTTACATCCGATAGGGAAGAAGTGTTTTATTTTTCATACATTGATGAACTGCCAGTCACAGCTGAAGAGATTGGTAGAGCAACCAAACGTGACCCAGTGATGTCAAAGGTGTATGAGTATATTGCAAATGGATGGCCAAACCAGGTAACAGACAAAGATACACATCCATTCTTCATTCGTAGGAATGAATTATCAGCCGATAAAGATTGTATCATGTGGGGTGCAAGAGTGGTTATATCAAATAAATTCAGGTCCAAATTATTTGGAGACCTCCATGACCAGCACCTGGGAATGTGCTTGACCAAGAGTTTTGCCGCAGTTATTTATGGTAGCCAGGTCTTGATAAAGATATAGTGTACATCGTGAGTCAATGTACGACATGTCAATCGGTAAGCAAACAACCACCATCAGTACCATTACAGCCATGGAAATGGCCTCCCAGGGTGTGGCAAAGGCTACATATTGATTTTGCTGAGTTAGAAGGACAACAATTGTTCATTGTGATTGATAGCCATTCGAAGTGGGTTGAGGTGTTTCCAATGTGGAAAATAACAACAAGTAAAACATTGGGCATTTTACGAAAATTATTTTCTTCATTTGGCCTCCCTGAAGAAATTGTTTCGGATAATGGACCACAATTTCATTCAGAAGAATTTGCACAATTCATGAGAAAAAATGGTGTGAAACATACCAAGGTTCCACCATACCATCCTGCTTCGAATGGTGCAGCAGAGCGCACTTTAAAAATTGTAAAACGTGCCCTCATAAAACAAATGTTAAATCCAAATCCAAGGAAACGACAGTTGTCATTGGATCACTAATTGGCTAATTTTTTTGATTGCATATCGAAATACTCCTCATACAATTACTGGTAGAACATCAGCAGAGTTGTTTCTCAAACAACAGCCACGAACCAGATTCTCGTTGTTAAAACCTAATTTGGCACAGTCTGTAAAAGAGACACAATTAAGACAGAAAGAGAATCATGATAGAGGTAGAGTAAAAGAGAGAAGTGTGAAATTAAACCAGAAGGTGAGAGTGATGAACCATCACCATAAATGTTTAAAGTGGTTACCAGGAAGAGTGGTGAAGATATGTGGTCCTCGCACATATTTGGTAAAGATGTTTGATAATGGACAGGTTAAGTTTGTTCATATTAATCATATTTTACCTACAGACATGGAAGGAATTGAAGGTGGGAATGATTCAATTATTTCTGATTCATCAGACAGTTTTGATATACCAGTATCAAATCCTAAATCCAATGTACTGGAAACAAATCCAGGAAAGAATCAGAATGAAAGTCTGAGTCCGAGTCAGGGAAACAAAGAGCCTGAAGTCAGAGTGAGTTCAAATGAAAATCAAGGAAATTCCGTGGAGGAAAACGTTCCTCAGGATGAGCCTCGAATGAGTTTAGATTCAACACCATGTTTGGAAGGTTCTGTTCGAGAGCAAAGGTATCCTCTTCGAAACAGAAAACAAGTGGTAAAGATAAATTTGTAAATATGAAAAAAAAAATTATATCCTGTGTTATGTATAAACATGAAAGTTATATATGATGTTTGTTATAAAAACTTCTTCATTAAGGAGGGAGAAATGTAATGTCTGTAAGCTTGTAATGTTTGTAGCTCCACACTGTGGATGTGGACGTATTGTTCACTGCAACTGCAGGGTTAATAATAAACAGAACCAGGCAGATTCCGGAGGCTTCCGAGAGAGCTGCCTGCCATGTTAGGAGCTGTGTTTGCTGTGCTGTGTGAAGATATCACACTGTCCACAACCTCACTACTACTGTTTGGTGGTCTGTACATAACTCCCATTAGCATTTTCTGCCCTTTAGAATTCCGCAGCTCCACCCATACAGATTCCACATCATCCAAGCTAATGTCCTTCCTTACTATTGCGTTCATTTCCTCTTTAACCAGCAACGCTACCCCACCTCATTTTCCTTTCTATCTATCCTTCCTGAATATTGAATACCCCTGCATGTTGAGTTCCCAGCCTTGGTCACCCTGGAGCCATGTCTCTGTGATGCCAATTATATCCTATTCATTAATTGCTGCCTGTGCAGTTAATTCGTCCACCTTATTATGAATATTCCTCGCATTGAGGCACAGAGCCTTCAGGCTTGTCTTTTTAAAACACTTTGCCCTTTTAAAATTTTGCTGCAATGTGGCCGTTTTTGATTTTTGCCTTGGGTTTCTCTGCCCTCCACTTTTACTTTTCTTCTTTCTATCTTTTGCTTCTGCCCCTATTTTACTTCCCTCTGTCTCCCTGCATAGGTTCCCATCCCCCTGCTATATTAGTTTAACCCCTCCCCAACAGCACTATAGCTGTAGCTAGACTTCCTGCTTTTATATTCCATCCCCTTTGCAATAAAGGCCAAGATACCATTGGCCTTCCTGATCACTTGCTATACCTGCATACTCTCTGTTATATATGCAAACTTTTATTTACTCTGTACAGCCACCAGAGGGCTCATCCCCTGGAGTCCCAAGGGATCCCACAATCCCTTGGGAGTTCAGGTATTTAAGGAGGTTTCACAGGTTGGAGAGGCACTCTGGAGACCTGCAATAAAAGACTACGGTCCAACTTTACTTTGAGCTCAAAATGTTCAGTCTGACTCTTTCTCCATACACAACAACTGGCGATGAGATACAGATAGCGAACCCAAAGTTGCAGAGAACAGAGGGCATCCTGGAGAAATTCTCGGAGGGAGATGATTGGGAAACTTTTGTGGAGTGACTCGACCAATACTTCATGGCCAACAAGCTAGATGGGGAAGAGAGCGCTGCCAAACGTGGGGCACTAACGTATAGCCTCATGAAGAATCTGCGCACTACAGCGAAACCCACGAAGAAATCATACGACGATTTGTGCACACTGGTCCGAGAGCATTTGAACCCGAAGGAAAGTATTCTGATGGCAAAGTACCGGTTCTACACCTACAAAAGGTCACAAGGCCAAGAAGTGGTGAGTTATGTCGCCGAGCTAAGACGCCCTGCAGGACATTGTGAATTTGAAGGACATTTGGAGCATATGCTCAGAGACTTTTTCATACGTGGCATTGGCCACAAAACCATACTTCGCAAACCTTTGCCTGTAGAGACCCCAACCTTGAGTAAGGCCATCGCGATAGCCCAGGCGTTCATTGCCACCAGTGACAATATTAAGCAAATCTCTCAGCACACAAGTGCTGCTACAAGTACTGTGAACAAAGTGATGTTGTTTTCGAATCGTAACGTACAGGGCAGGTCACATATACCTGCAGCTACACGTCCACAGATGTCTCAGAGTCCACCATCAAGGGTGATGAATGCAAGGCCATTAACACCTTGTTGACGCTGCGGGGGTGATCATCGTTTCCATTCATGCCGATTCAAAGAATACGTTTGCAAGGGCTGTAGAACAATGGGACACCTCCAACGAGTGTGCTGGCGAGGTGCAAAGCCTGTTAAACCTGCAAACCACCACGTTGCAGAGGAGAACAGATGCACGGAGGATCATGACGAACCAGAGCCTCAGATCGAGGAAGTAGAGGTACATGGGATGCACACATTCATCACGAATTGTCCCCCAATAATGCTGAATGTTGAACTGAATGGACTCCCGGTGTCAATGGAGCTGGACACGGGCGCGAGCCAGTCCATCATGGGCAAAAAGACTTTCGAAAGGTTGTGGTGCAACAAGGCCTCAAGACTTAACTCCACTTCGCACGAAACTAAGAACTTACATGAAAGAACTGATACCTGTAA
Organism: Pristiophorus japonicus; assembly: GCF_044704955.1. Lineage (NCBI taxonomy): Eukaryota > Metazoa > Chordata > Chondrichthyes > Pristiophoridae > Pristiophorus > Pristiophorus japonicus. The sequence goes on from NC_091987.1 coordinate 103,178,426, forward strand.
TTTGCATTGCTACCGTAAAGGTCTCCTACGATGGAACGGTGCACAAACTACCACTCTGGGTGGGAAAGATACGCTGGAACTGGAACGACATCCGAGCGCTATCGCCCACTGACGACACAAGTCTTAAAGAAATTTCCTTCGCTGATAAAACCAGGCATCGGGAAAATCCAAGGAGCAAAAGTGCAGATCCACCTAATTCCGGGGGCGCGACCCATCTATCACAAGGCGAGAGAAGTACTGTACATGATGAGAGAAAGGGTAGAGATCGAGCTAGACCGGCTGCAAAGAGAGGGCATCATTTCCCCGATTGAGTTCAACGAGTGGGCCATTCCTATCATCCCAGTCCTCAAGGGAGACGGCACCATCAGAATCTGTCGTGATTACAAAGTAACTATCAATCGTTTCTCCCTGCAGGACCAATACCCACTACCAAAGGCTGACGACCTCTTTGCAATGCTGGCAGGAGGAAATATGTTCATGAAACTAGATCTAACTTCAGCTTACATGAAGCAGGAGCTGGAGGAATCATCGAGGGCCCTCATCTGCATCAACACGCACAAAGGTCTTTTTGTTTATAACAGATGCCCGTCTGGAACACGATCTGCGGCGGCGATATTCCAGGGAACCATGGAAAGCTTACTGACGTCGGTCCCGCACACCGTGGTCTTCCAGGACGACATCTTGGTCACAGGTCGGAACACAGTCAAGCATCTGCAGAACCTGGAGGAGGCTCTGAGTCGACGCAACCACGTGGGGCTCAGGTTAAAACACTCAAAGTGCATTTTTCTGGTGCCTGAAGTGGAGTTCCTGGGAAGGAGGATTGCAGCGGACGGCATCAGGCCCACCAACGCGAAGACAGAAGCAATCGAGAAAACACCGAGGACACAGAACGTGACGGAGCTGCGGTCATTTCTGGGACTCCTGAACTACTTTGGTAACTTCTTAACGGGTCTCAGCACACTGCTAGAACCACTACATGTCTTACTGTGAAAAGGGGGCGAATAGGTTTGGGGCAAAAGCCAAGAAAATGCCTTTGTAAAAATGAGAAACATGTTATGCTCAAACAAATTGCTTGTGTTGTATGATCCATGGAAGCGTTTGGTACTGGCATGTGATGCGTCGTCACATGGCGCCGGGTGTGTATTGCAACAAGTTAATCATTTTGGGAAACTGCAACCGGTTGCCTATGCATCCAGGAGTCTGTCTAAGGCTGAGAGAGCCTACAGCATGATTGAGAAAGAAACGTTAGCGTGTGTTTATGGGGTAAAGAAAATGTATCAAAACCTGTTTGGGCTAAAATTCGAATTGGAAACTGACCATAAGCCACTTATATCCCTGTTCTGTGAGAGTAAATGATAAATACCAACGCATCGGCCCACGTCCAGAGATGGGTGCTGACGTTGTCCGCATACAATTACGCCATCCACCACAGGCTAGACACAGAAAACTGCGCCGATGCTCTCAGTAGGATGCCATTGCCCACCACGGGGGTGGAAATGGCGAAGCCCGCAGGTCTAGCCATGGTTATGGAAGCATTTGAGAGTGAGCAATCACCCGTCACTACCCGGCAGATCAAAACCTGGACAAGCCAGGACCCGCCAGGACCCCTTATTATCTCTAGTCAAAAGCTTTGTGCTTCACGGGAGCTGGTCCAGTGTCCCAGTGGAAACGCAGGAAGAGATAAAGTCGTTCCAGCAGCGCAAAGTTGAAATGTCTGTACAGGCAGACTGCCTTCTGTGGGGCAATCGAGTAGTGGTCCCCAAGAAGGGCAGAGACACCTTCATCAATGACCTCCACAGTACCCACCCAGGCATCATAATGATGAAAGCGATAGCCAGACAGATCCCACGTGTGGTGGCCCAGTATCAATGCGGACTTAGAGTCCTGCGTTCACAGATGTAATACATGCTCATAGTTAAGCAATGTACCCAGGGAGGTGCCACTAAGTTTATGGTCTTGGCCCTCCAAACCGTGGCCTAGGGTACATGTCGACTATGCAGGCCCGTTCTTGGGTAAAATGTTCCTCGTGGTTGTACTCCAAGTGGATTGAACGTGTACATCTGCTGCCACTACTGAAAGCCTGCAGGCCATGTTTGCCACACACGGCCTACCCGATGTCCTGGTGAGCGACAACGAGCCATGTTTTACCAGTGCTGAGTTCAAAGAATTCATGACCCGTAATGGGATCAAACATCTCTCATCTGCCCCGTTTAAACCAGCAACCAATGGTCAAGCAGAGAGAGCAGTGCAAACCATCAACAAGGCTTAAAGAGGGTAACTGAAGGCTCACTGCAGACTCGCCTATCCTGACTCCTGCTTAGCTACCGCATGAGACCCCACTCACTCACCTGCTGAACTGCTCATGAAAAGAGCACTTAAGACAAGGCTCTCGTTAGTTCACCCTGATCTACATGAATAGGTAGAGCGCAGGCGGCTTCAACAAAGTGCATAACATGATAGCGCAAATGTGTCACGCGAGATTGAAATCAATGATCCTGTATTTGTATTAAATTATGGACAAGGTCCCAAGTGGCTTCCCGGCACTGTCGTGGCCAAAGAGGGGAGCAGGGTATTTCGGGTCAAACTTTCAAATGGACTCATTCACCGGAAACACTTGGACCAAATCAAATTCAGATTCACGGACTATCCTGAGCAATCCACCTTGGATCCTACCTTATTTAATCACCCAACAAACACACCAGTGGCAACCGGCACCACAGTTGACCACGAAGCAGAACCCATCATCCACAGCTGCCCAGCAGTGCCCAACACGCTAGGCAGCCCAGCAAGGCCAGCTGCACAGCAGCCCAGCAAAGGCCCAAGAAATGATTCAACAACACCAGCTTTCACACCGAGACAATCAACCAAGGCAAGAAGGGCCCCAGATCGACTCACATTGTAAATAGTTACACTATTTAGTTTGCAGGGGCTGGGGGGGGTGGTGGCGGGGGAGTGTTGTTATACATGTAAAGTTGTATTTACTCTGAACAGCCACCATAGTGTTCATCCCCTGGAGTCCCAAGGCATCCCATAATCTCTTGGGAGCACAGGTATTTAAGGAGGCTTCACAGGTTGGAGAGGCACTCTGGAGACCTGCAACAAAGGACTAAGGTCACACTTTACTTTGAGCTCACAGTGTTCAGTCTGACTCTTTCTCCATACACAACACTATCCTTTGTGTTTCATGCACAAGTACCCCCAGGTCCTGCTGTACTACGGCGCTTTGCAATCTTTCTCCATTTAAATAATAATTTGCTCTTTGATTTTTTTCTGCCAAAGTGCATGACCTCACACTTTCAAACATTATACTCCATCTGCCAAATTTTTGCCCACTCACTTAGCCTGTCTATGTCCTTTTGCAGATTTTTTGTGTCCTCCTCACATATTGCTTTTCCTCCCATCTTTGTATCATCAGAAAACTTGGCTATATTACATTCAGTCCCTTCTTCCACATCGTTGATATAGATTGAAAACAGTTGCGGTCCCAGAACTGATCCCTGCGGCACCCCACTGGTTACTGGTTGCCAACCAGAGAATGAACCATTTATCCCAACTCTCTGTTCTCTGTTAGTTAACCAATCCTCTATCCATGCTAATATATTACCCCAACCCTGGGTACTTTTATCTTGTGCATTAAACTTTTATGTGGTATCTTGTCTAATGCCTTCTGGAAGTCCAAATACACCACATCCACTGGTTCTCTTTTATCCACCCTGTTCGTTACATCCTCAAAGAACTCCAGCAAATTTGTCAAACATGACTTACCCTTCATAAATCCATGCTGACACTGCCTGACCAAATTTTGCTTTTCCATATGTACTGCTCCTTTAATAATGGACTCCAATATTTTCCCAACCACAGATGTTAGGCTAAATGGTCTATAGTTTCCTGCTTTTTGTTTGCCTCCTTTTTTAAATAGAGGTGTTACATTTGCAGTTTTCCAATCTGCTGGGATCTCCCCAGAATCCAGGGAATTTTGGTAAATGCCAACCAATGCATCCACAATCATTGCTGCCATTTCTCTTAAGCCCCTAGGATGCAAGCCATCAGATCCAGGGGATTTATCTGCCTTTAGTCCCATTATCTTACTGAGTACCACCTCCTTAGTGATTGTGATTGTGTTAAGTTCCTCCCCCACTATAGCCCCTAGACTATCCACTGTCAGAATATTGTTAGCGTCCTCTGCCGTAAAGACTGATACAAAATATTTGTTCAGAGTTTCTGCCATCTCCATGTTCCCCATTACTAATTCCCCAGTCCCATCCTTTAAGGGACCAAAATTTACTTTAGCCACCCTTTTCCTTTTTATATACCTATAGAAACTCTTGCTATCTGTTTTTATATTTTGCAGAACTAGTTGGTTTATTAACAAAGGTTTAACAATCACACTACCCATTACCCGTTCATCCACTAGACTCACAACTGCATACCTCATCGTGGATGAACTAGACCCAACTGACTGGGTTTTATTGAGTCTTGTGAAGATCATGTGACTGGCTAAGCCATTCACAATGCAACAGCTCTACAACTATTTTCGTTGAAAACATAAAACATAAACCCTGCTTAAAGAGTGGGGGGCGGGAGGGGGGGGGGGCAGCGGGTGAGCATTAAAACCGACAAAATAAACCAATTAAACTTTGGATGTTTAACTTAAATCAAATTAAAATTTGGTTGCCAAGGGTGATGGTGCACACCAGTCCCTCCGACACACACCTCTCGCGGAAGGCCGCGAGCGTACCGGTGGACACCGCATGCTCCATCTCCAGGGACACACTGGCTCGGATGTAACCGCGGAAGAGAGGCAGGCAGTCGGGCTGAACGACCACCTCGACCGCCCGCTGCCTGGACTGGCTGATGGCTCCCTTGGCCATGCCCAGAAGCAGGCCCACGAGGAGGCCTTCCGACCTGCCCGCTCCCCTCCGCACAAGGTGCCCAAAGATCAGGAGCGTGGGACTGAAGTGCAACCAGAATTTGAGGAGCAGCCCCTTGAAATATTGAAAGAGTGGCTGCAACCTCACACATTGAACATAGACATGAAACACGGACTCCTCCAGACCACAGAAATTGCAGGTGGCCTGGGAGTCTGTGAACCGACTTAAAAATCAATTGCTCGGGACTGCTCCATGCAACACCCTCCAGGCCAAGTCCCCAATAAATAAAGGGATGACTCCCGCATAGTGAGCACTCCATTGGGGCAACAGCTCTACAACTATTTTAGTGAAATACCATAAATCAAGTGTCCCCTTATTAACGGGGGGCACTAAAACCGACAAAATAAACCAATTAAACTTTTGACGTCAATGGATCAAATTAAAATTTGGTTGCCGGGGGTGATGATGCACTCCAGTCCCTCCGGTGCCCACCTCTCGCGGAAGGCCTAGAGCATACTGGTGGACACCGCGTGCTCCATCTCCAGGGACATGATGTACCCGCGGAAGAGAGGCAGGCAGTCGGGCTGAACGACCCCCTCGACCGCCTGCTGCCTGGACCGGCTGATGGCACCCTTGGCCGTGCCCAGGAGCAGTCCTATGAAGTGGCCTTCTGACCTGCCCGATCCCCTCTGCACAGGGTGCCCAAAGATCAGGAGTGTGGGACTGAAGTGCAACCAGAATTTGAGGAGCAACCCCTTCAAATATTCCATAAAAACGTGGAACACGGACTCCTCAAGTCCGCAGAAATTGAACGCCGCCTGGCAGCCCGTGAACCGATTCAGAAACTTATTGCACGGGACTGCTCCGTGCAACACCCTCCAGGCCAAGTCCCCAATAAATAGAGGGAGGACTCCCGCGTAGAGAGCACTCCATTGGGGGCAACAGCTCTACAACTACTTTGTTGTAATCTGTAAAACATAAATCGTTAACTCAAATGCCCCCTGATTAAAGGGGGGCGGCACTAAAACAGAAACTTTCAAACAAGTGCCCCCTTGTTTTTTTTTGAGGGCACCAACACACAAATTATACAAGTGCCCCCTGGCTAAAAGGGGTGGGAGGGGAGCACTAAAACCGACAACATAAACAAATTAAACTTTAGACATTAAATCAAATTAAAATTTGTTTGCCGGGGGTGATGATGCACTCCAGTCCCTCTGGCGCCCACCTCTCGCGGAAGGCCGCGAGTGTACGTTTGGACACCGCGTGCACCACCTCCAGGGATGCCCTGGCTCGGATGTAACCGCAAAAGAGAGGCTGGCAGTCGGGCTGAACGATGCCCTTGACCGCCCGCTGCCTGGACCAGCTGATGGCCCCCTTGGCTATGCCCAGGAGCAGTCCTACGAGGAGACCTTCGGAACTACCCGCTCCCCTCCGCACAAGGTGTCCAAAGATCAGGAGTGTGGGACCTGAAGTGCAACCAGAAATTGAGAATGCCAGAGGGACTGGAGTGCATCATCACCCCTGGCAACCAAATTTTAATTTGATTTAATGTCTAAAGTTTAATTTTTTTATGTTGTCAAATATTGGAAGAGGTGCTGCAACCTAGCGCACTCAGTAAACACATGGAACACGGACTCTTCCAGACCACAGAAAATGCAGGTGGCCTGGGAGCCCTTCAACCAACTTTAAAACTTATTGCACAGGACTGCTCTGTGCAACACCCTCCAGGCCAAGTCCCCAATAAATAGAGGGAGGACTCCCACATAGAGTGCACTCCATTGGGGCAACAGCTCTACAACTATTTTGTTGTGAACAATTAAATCAAGTGCCCCCGGTGGGCGTGGGGGGGAGGGGGGATGTGGGAACACACCAAACACTTTCAAACAAGTGCCCCCTATGTTTTTTTTTGAGGGCACTAAAACACAAATTATACAAGTGCCCAACAACAACTCTACAACTATTTTTGCCGTAAAACAAACCTTGGTATACAAGACTTTAACTTTGGACAAACCTGTGAGCATATTACAATGTGCAATGTACTGAAGGATTGTTACATCTTGATGGCGCCATCTTTTAGATGAAGCATTAAAACTGAGGCACCATTTGCCTATTGCAGTAATTCAGAGGGATGTTAAAGATCCCAGAGTCCAGAATTTCTGGGTGTGGCAAGGAACTGTTAGCATGAATCAAAATATTGTAGTAGGGATTATGAATTAAGTTGCATTTGACTTAAAGGCATATGGAGCCTCACGCCTCCTCCACCCCCAATGACATTCGCCTGATCAGGGGCACATCGAAGTTCTTCCCCTTACAGTCTCGGAAGCAGTAGTGGCCCACGACAAGTGGATTCTTGCCATTTTCCAGTTGGTACTGCTGGTCTCCTGCTGAAGTAGGAAGACCGCCTGACACCCATTGGGTTTTTGGAGTGCTTCACAAGCAAACATTATTTGCAGAATAGCTTGTCCCAATGAACTGGTTTCTCCAGAATGACAATTTCCTGGTGATGCATGAATAACTTGTGCAAACTGACAGCTGCACAATATATTTACAGTGACTGCCAGGACCTCATACATAGCTATTGAAAATACACAGACTTATGATGTGGAATGTGACAGCGCTCCCTATCCATCATACTAAGTACTTGACCTTTTAGCCATGAACACTGATCAGGTTTTTCACAAACAGATGAGGCATAACATGCACGTTTGAGTGCATTATGAAAGAGTTCAGTCAGACAGATTTACACCCTTTTATTACACTAAAGTAACACTAATGTTTACAGATAGACGAATGGTTTTAGACATTGGGTACTTAGAATATACATTGTGGCAAATAACAGAATGACTGGTGGCCATTGTGCTCTTGCATGTTGGGTGCCAGGTCCTTCGATTATCGGGCATGGAGGTCTGAGGCCTACGTCACATGATGCCTCTAGTGTGCCTCAACGCAGCAGGCGTGCACAGTGCACACATGGAACCTATGTACTAAATCTGCACAAAGCTCATTAGAAACATAGAAACATAGAAAATAGGTGCAGGAGGAGGCCATTCGGCCCTTCGAGCCTGCACCACCATTCGATAAGATCATGGCTGATCATTCCCTCAGTACCCCTTTCCTGCTTTCTCTCCATACCCCTTGATCCCTTTACCAATAAGGGCCATATCTAACTCCCTCTTGAATATATCCAATGAACTGGCATCAACAACTTTCTGCGGCAGGGAATTCAACAGGTTAACAACTCTCTGAGTGAAGAAGTTTCTCCACATCTGAGTCCTAAATGGCCTAATCCTTATCCTAAGACTCTGTCCCCTGGTTCTGGACTTTCCCAACGTCAGGAAAAATCTACCCGCATCGAACCTGTCCCATCCGGTCAGAATCTTGTATGTTTCTATGAGATCCCCTCTCATCCTTTTAAACTCGAATGTATAAAGGCTCAGTTGATCCAGTCTCTCCTCATATGTCAATCCAGACATCCCGGGAATCAGTCTGGTGAACCTTCGCTGCACTCCCAGCAAGAACGTCCTTCCTCAGATTGGGAGACCAAAACTGAACACAATATTCCACAATATCCCTTGAGGATGTAACCAGCAGAGTGGACAAGAGAGAACCAGTGGATGTGGTGTATTTGGACTTTCAAAAGGCTTTTGACAAGGTCCCGCACAAGAGATTGATGTGCAAAATCAAAGCACATGGTATTGGGGGTAATGTACTGATGTAGACAGAGAACTGGTTGACAGACAGGAAGCAGAGAGTCGGGATAAACGGGTCCTTTTCGGAATGGCAGGCAGTGAATAGTGGAGTGCCGCAGGGCTCAGTGCTGGGATCCCAGCTCTTTACAATATACATTAACGATTTAGATGAAGGAATTGAGTGTAATATCTCCACGTTTGCAGATGACACTGAACTGGGTGGCAGTGTGAGCTGTGAGGAGGACGCTAAGAGGCTGCAGGGTGACTTGGACAGGTTAGGTGAGTGGGCAAATGCATGGCAGATGCAGTATAATGTGGATAAATGTGAGGTTATCCATTTTGGGGGCAAAAACACAAAGGCAGAATATTATCTGAATGGAGGCAGATTAGGAAAAGGGGAGGTGCAACAAGACCTGGGGGTCATGGTTCATTAGTCATTGAAAGTTGGCATGCTGGTACAGCAGGTGGTGAAGAAGGCAAACGGTATGTTGGCCTTCATTGCTAGGGGATTTGAGTACAGGAGCAGGGAGGTCTTACTGCAGTTGTACAGGGTCTTGATGAGGCCTCACCTGGAGTATTGAGTTCAGTTTTGGTCTCCCAATCTGAGGAAGGACATTCTTGCTATTGAGGGAGTGCAGCGAAGGTTCACCAGACTAATTCCAGGGATGGCTGGACTGACATATGAGGAGATATTGGATCAACTGGGATTTTATTCACTGGAGTTTAGAAGGATGAGAGGGGATCTCATAGAAATGTATAAGATTCTGACAGGATTGGACAGGTTAGATACGGGAAGAATGTTCCCGATGTTGGGGAAGTCCAGAACCAGGGGACATAGTCTTAGGATAAGGAGTAGGCCATTTAGGATTGAGATGAGGAGAAACTTCTTCACTCAGAGAGTTGTTGACCTGTGGAATTACCTGCCACAGAGAGTTGTTGATGCCAGTTATAGAAACATAGAAACATAGAAAATAGGTGCAGGAGTAGGCCATTCGGCCCTTCGAGCCTGCACCGCCATTCAATGAGTTCATGGCTGAACATGCAACTTCAGTACCCCATTCCTGCTTTCTCGCCATACCCCTTGATCCCCCTAGTAGTAAGGACTACATCGAACTCCTTTTTGAATATATTTAGTGAATTGGCCTCAACAACTTTCTGTGGTAGAGAATTCCACAGGTTCACCACTCTCTGGGTGAAGATGTTTCTCCTCATCTCGGTCCTAAATGGCTTACCCCTTATCCTTAGACTGTGACCCCTGGTTCTGGACTTCCCCAACATTGGGAACATTCTTCCTGCATCTAACCTGTCTAAACCTGTCAGAATTTTAAACGTTTCTATGAGATCCCCTCTCATTCTTCTGAACTCCAGTGAATACAAGCCCAGTTGATCCAGTCTTTCTTGATATGTCAGTCCCGCCATCCCGGGAATCAGTCTGGTTTATTCAAGAGGGAATTAGATATGGCCCTTACAGCTAAAGACATCAAGGTGTATGGAGAGAAAGCAGGAAAGGGGTACTGAGGGAATGATCAGCCATGATCTTATTGAATGGCGGAGCAGGCTCAAAGGGCCGAATGACATATACCTGCACCTATTTTCTATGTTATTTATGTTTCTAATAGCAAGAACATCCTTCCTCAGATTAGGAGACCAAAATTGAACACAATATTCCAGGTGAGGCCTCATCAAGGCCCTGTACAACTGCAGTAAGACCTCCCTGCTCCTACACTCAAATCTCCTAGCTATGAAGGCCAACATACCATTTGCCTTCTTTACCGCCTGCTGCACCTGTATTCCAACTTTCAATGACTGATGAACCATGACACCCAGGTTTCATTGCACTTCCCCTTTTCCTAATCTGCCACCATTCAGATAACATTCTGTCATTGCGTTCTTGCCCCCAAAGTGGATAACCTCACATTTATCCACATTATACTGCATCTGCCCATTCACCTAACCTGTCTAAGTCACCCTGCAACTTCTTAGCGTCCCCCTCACAGCTTAGTGTCATCTGCAAACTTAGAGATATTACACTCAATTCCTTCATCCAAATCATTGATGTATATTGTAAAGAGCCGGGTCCCAGCACTGAGCCCTTTGGCACTCCACGAGTCACTGCCTGCTATTCTGAAAAGGACCCATTTATCCCGATTCTCTGCTTCCTGTCTGCCAACCAGTTCTCTATCCACGTCAGTATATTACCCCCAAAAACATGTGCTTTGATTTTGCACACCAATCTCTTGTGTGGGACCTTGTCAAAAGCCTTTTGAACGTCCAAATACACCACATCCATTGGTTCTCCCTTGTCCACTCTACGAGTTACATCCTCAAAAAATTCTAGAAGATTTGTCAAGCATGAATTCCCCTTCATAATATCATGCTGACTTGGACCGATTCTGTCACTGCTTTCCAAATGCGCTGCTATTTCATCGTTAATAATTGATTCCAACATTTTCCCCACTACTGATGTCAGGGTAACTGGTCTATAATTACCCGCTTTCTCTCTCCCTCCCTTTTTAAAAAGTGGTGTTACATTAGCTCCCCTCCAGTGCATAGGAACTGATCCAGAATCGATAGACTGTTGGAAAATGATCATCAATGCATCCACTATTTCTAGGGCCACTTCCTTAAGTACTCTGGGCTGCAGACTATCAGGCCCCGGGCATTTATCAGCCTTCAATCCCATCAATTTCCCTAACACAATTTCCCACCTAATAAGGATATCCTTCAGTTCTTCCTTCTCACTAGACCCTCGGTTCCCTAGTACTTTCGGAAGGTTATTTGTGGTCTTCCTTCGTGAAGACAGAACCAAAGTATTTGTTCAATTGGCCTACATTTCTTTGTTCCCCATTATAAGTTCACCTGAATCCGACTGCAAGAGACCTACGTTTGTAATCACTAATCTTTTTCTCTTCACATATCTGTAGAAGATTTTGCAGTCAGTTTTTATGTACCCGGCAAGCTTCTTCTCGTACTCTATTTTCCCCCTCTTAATGAAACCCTTTGTCCTCTTCTGCTGAATTCTAAATTTCTCCCAGTCCTCAGGTTTACTGCTTTTTCTGGCCAATTTATATGCCTCTTCCTTGGATTTAACACTATCCTTAATTTCCCTTGTCAGCCACAGTTGAGCCACCTTCCCCGTTTTATTTTTACTCCAGACAGGGATGTACAATTGCTGAAGTTCATCCATGTGATCTTGAAATGTTTGCCATTGCCCACCCACCGTCAACCCTTTAAGTATCATTTGCTAGTCTACTCTAGCCAATTCATGCCTCAAACCATCGAAGTTACCTTTCCTTAAGTTCAGAACCCTCGTTGCTGAATTAACTGTGTCACTCTCCATCCTAATAAAGAATTCTACCATGTTATGGTCACTCTTCCCCAAGGGGTCTCGCACAACAAGATTGATAATTCGCCCTTTCTCATTTCACATCACCTAGTCTAGGATGGCCAGCTCCCTGGTTGGTTCCTTGACATATTGGTCCAGAAAACCATCCCTAATACACTCCAGGAAATCCTCCTCCACCGCATTGCTACCAGTTTAGTTAGCCCAATCAATATGTAGATTAAAGTCACCCATGATAAGTGCTGTACCTTTATTGCATGCATCCCTTATTTCTTGTTTGATGCTGTCCCCAACCTCACTACTACTGTTTGGTGGTCTGTATACCACTCCCACTAGTGTTTTCTGCCCCTTGGTATTCCGCAGCTCTACCCATACCGATTCCACATCATCCAAACTAATGTCCTTTCTTACTATTGCATTAATTTCCTCTTTAACCAGCAATGCCACCCCACCTCCTTTTCCTTTCTGTCTATCCTTCCTGAATATTGAATACCCCTGGATGTTGAGCTCCCAGCCTTGGTCACCCTGGAGCCATGTCTCCGTGATGCCAATTACATCATACCTGTTAACTGCTATCTGCGCAGTTAATTCATCCACCTTATTCCGAATACTCCTCGCATTGAGGCACAGAGCCTTCATGCTTGTCTTTCTAACACACTTTTACCCTTTAGAATTTTGCTGTAATGTGGCCCTTTTTGCATTTTGACTTAGGTTTCTCTGCCCTCCACTTTTACTTTTCTTCATTCTATCTTTTGCTTCTGCCCCCATTCTACTTCCCTCTGTCTCCCTGCATAGGTTCCCATCCCCCTGCTGTATTAGTTTAACTCCTCCCCAACAGCACTAGCAAACACTCCCCCTAGGACATTGGTTCCGGTCCTGCCCAGGTGCAGACCGTCCGGTTTGTACTGGTCGCACGTCCCCCAGAACCGGTTCCAATGTCCCAGGAATTTGAATCCTTCCCTGCTGCACCACTCCTCAAGCCACGTATTCATCTGAGCTATCCTACGATTCCTACTCTGACTAGCATGTGGCACTGGTAGTAATCCTGAGATTACTACTTTTGAGGTCCGACTTTTTAATTTAGCTCCAAACTCCTTAAATTCATCTTGTAGGACCTCATCCCTTTTTTTACCTATATCGTTTGTACCTATATGCACCACGACAAATGGCTGTTCAACCTCCCTTTTCAGAATGCCCTGCACCCACTCCGAGACATCCTTGAGCCAGGTAGGCAACATACCATCCTGGTGTCTCGGTTGTGGCCGCAGAAACATCTATCTATTCTCCTTACAATTGAATCCCCTATCACTATAGCTCTCCCACTCTTTTTCCTGCCCTCCTGTGCAGCAGAGCCACCCACGGTGCCATGAACTTGGCTGCTGCTGCCCTCCCCTGGTGAGTCATCTCCCTCAACAGTACCCAAAGCGGTGTATCTATTTTGCAGGGAGATGACCGCAGGGGACCCCTGCACTACCTTCCTTCCACTGCTCCTCCTGTTGGTCATCCATTCCCTATCTGGCTGTGTACCCTTTTCCTGCGGTAAGACCAACTCATTAAATGTGCTATTCACGTCATTCTCAGCATCATGTGTGCTCCAGAGTGAATCCACCCGCAGCTCCAGTGCCGCAATGCAATCCGTCAGGAGCTGCAGCCAGATACACTTCCCACACATGTAGTCGTCAGGGACACCGGAAGCGTCCCTGACTTCTCACATAGTATAGGCGGAGCATAACACGTGTCTGAGCTCTCCTGCCATGACTTAACTCTTAGATAAACTTAATTTGGCAACAACAATGCTAAATGTTACTTACTGATCAAGAAAAAGAAAAACTACTTACCAATCACCAGCCAATCACATAGTCCTCAAATCTATTGAAAAAAGAGGGCCTCCCTACAATGCAATCGGGAAGTGGGAGCAACATCCAATTGGCTAAAGGACTCTTTAACTGAAGCACTGCTAGGAAGGTCTGTTCCCTTTAGTTGGTCCCTTTGTGCTCAAGGGACATTGCCGTTATAGAAACATAGAAACATAGAAAATAGAAGCAGGAGTAGGCCATTCGGCCCTTCGAGCCTGCACCGCCATTCAATGAGTTCATGGCTGAACATGCAACTTCAGTACCCCATTCCTGCTTTCTCGCCATACCCCTTGATTCCCCTAGTAGAAAGGACTACATCTAACTCCTTTTTGAATATATTTAGTGAATTGGCCTCAACAACTTTCTGTGGTAGAGAATTCCACAGGTTCACCAGTCTCTGGGTGAAGAAGTTTCTCCTCATCTCGGTCCTAAATGGCTTACCCCTTATCCTTAGACTGTGACCCCTGGTTCTGGACTTCCCCAACATTGGGAACATTCTTCCTGCATCTAACCTGTCTAAACCCGTCAGAATTTTAAACGTTTCTATGAGGTCCCCTCTCATTCTTCTGAACTCCAGTGAATACAAGCCCAGTTGATCCAGTCTTTCTTGAAAGGTCAGTCCCGCCATCCCGGGAATCAGTCTGATGAACCTTCACTGCACTCCCTCAATAGCAAGAATGTCCTTCCTCAAGTTAGGAGACCAAAACTGTACACAATACTCCAGGTGTGGCCTCACCAAGGCCCTGTACAACTGTAGTAACACCTCCCTGCCCCTGCACTCAAATCTCCTCGCTATGAAGGCCAACATGCCATTTGCTTTCTTAACCGCCTGCTGTACCTGCATGCCAATATTCAATGACTGATGTACCATGACACCCAGGTCTCGTTGCACCTCCCCTCTTCTTAAATCTGTCACCATTCAGATAATAGTCTGTCTCTCTGTTTTTACCACCAAAGTGAATAACCACACATTTATCCACAGTATACTTCATCTGCCATGCATTTGCCCACTCACCTAACCTATCCAAGTCACTCTGCAGCCTCATAGCATCCTCCTCGCAGCTCACACTGCCACCCAACTTAGTGTCATCTGCAAATTTGGAGATACTACAGTTAATCCCCTCGTCTAAATCATTAATGTACAGTGTAAACAGCTGGGGCCCCAGCACAGAACCTTGCGGTACCCTACTAGTCACTGCCTGCCATTCTGAAAAGTACCCATTTACTCCGACTCTTTGCTTCCTGTCTGACAACCAGTTCTCAATCCACGTCAGCACACTACCCTCAATCCCATGTGCTTTAACTTTGCACATTAATCTCTTGTGTGGGACCTTGTTGAAAGCCTTCTGAAAGTCCAAATACACCACATCAACTGGTTCTCCTTTGTCCACTCTACTGGAAACATCCTCAAAAAATTCCAGAAGATTTGTCAAGCATGATTTCCCTTTCACAAATCCATGCTGACTTGGACCTATCATGTCATCTCTTTCCAAATGCGCTGCT
Source organism: Pristiophorus japonicus (assembly GCF_044704955.1). Classification (NCBI taxonomy): domain Eukaryota; kingdom Metazoa; phylum Chordata; class Chondrichthyes; family Pristiophoridae; genus Pristiophorus; species Pristiophorus japonicus. The sequence continues at coordinate 103,193,688 of NC_091987.1, forward strand.
ATGACATCCTTAATAATTGATTCCATCATTTTACCCACTACCGATGTCAGGCTGACCGGTCTATAATTCCCTGTTTTCTCTCTCCCTCCTTTTTTAAAAAGTGGGGTTACATTGGCTACCCTCCACTCCATAGGAACTGATCCAGAGTCTATGGAATGTTGGAAAATGACTGTCAATGCATCCGCAATTTCCAAGGCCACCTCCTTAAGTACTCTGGGATGCAGTCCATCAGGCCCTGGGGATTTATCAACCTTCAATCCCATCAATTTCCCCAACACAATTTCCCGACTAATAAGGATTTCCCTCAGTTCCTCCTTCTTACTAGACCCTCTGACCCCTTTTATATCCGGAAGGTTGTTTGTGTCCTCCTTAGTGAATACCAAACCAAAGTACTTGTTCAATTGGTCTGCCATTTCTTTGCTGCAAATCTGAGCAACTGATTTTTTCTCTCCTGTTTCGGGGCTGCAGCACAAAGGATGTTGGTGAAACTTTTTGGAGTCTTCCTAATAGCTACTTAAAACTATACTGCATCTTTTATCATTAACTGTTTGTACAGCTGCAGTTGTTAGAGGACTCATTTGAGTCTAGCTAAAGGTATTCCTGTGAGCATAACTCTCTATTTGCAAGTTGTGTTAAAGATGAGGAAGGTTGCAACTTAGAGCCTCCATTTGTAAAGAACTTTACGCTGATACTTGTGCACCATGGGCATGTTTCTCACCTGGACTTGTCTGATAAAACTTACCCGCACTGACTTAACATTCCCCTTAATTCATTCTTCCTGCCAATGCATGACAATCCCCTTCCAATGTGCTGGGTCCCTGTGTCAAACAAAGATTTTCCTCCATTGAACCAACTGCACTTTCATGATTGCAGCCTCATTTCTCCCCAACAACCTGATTCAGGGCCGGAAATTGGTGAAGGACCCTGCCTACCCATGTGCCACCCAAAGGACCGCTGATGGCCGCCAAGGTACCTGACGGTACTTTGGGCGGGATATTCATCGTGAAGGTCCTTCAAAGGTCGGCGGATGGCAAATGAGGGATTTACGTTGCCAATCTGGGCAGCAGCCAGCGGGAGCTCACATTCTTGGCGGCAAAGGCGCTTGCCGCCCAAGTGCCGAAGACGATGGAGATGGGCCCACGGAGGGTCGAAGACTTGCAAAAAAAAATCATCAGGAAAAATAAACCCATCAGAAGACCTTCAAGGGATCCCGTTGAGGTATGTCACTGTGGAAAAAAAAGTGTTTACTAACCTTTTTTTCAGGATTTTCAGACTTACCATCAGGGACAGACCAGCCTCCAGTCAGTAAGGTTCTCTAATTCCCAGTTTTCCTTTCTGTGCTGAGTTCACATGGCTTAGATCTTTTCTCCTCATTATTTTCAAAACCCTCCTGCTTGTTTAGACTGTTCGGGACTTTTCTTGATAAACAACGTCCATCAATGGAGAGTGTCTTTTACCTCTTCAAATTCTTTTTTTTTCCAATTAAACTAATATTCTTTTCACAGCCGATATCAACTAGTATGTCTTTTTCCATCGCAAACACCCTTTTTTTTGTCAGCACCTATTTAGTACGTTACGTCTTTTTTTTTCAGATCTCCTTTCTTCAAATTAGGTTTTGTATTTTACACGAAGGGCTGCTTTTCGTTATCTCAAATTCCAGTTTCAAGGTCGTTACAATGTCTCTTCAAAACTGCTAAAGCTTGCTGTTTTCTGCTCAACAAACCTATCCTTTGTGCATTTCCTCGCTCCATAACTTACCGAATAAATCCACACCTGCGTTTCTAACTTAAAATGTCTTAAAACTTCCCACATACATGACAACACTACAAAGGGTTAAAAAACTTTCACTCTGTTTGGAAAACATGAAAAGTTCATTCCGCAGTCAAAAAATCACACAGTGACTCTCACTCAACGACAGACATTCACAAAAGTCTCTCTTCATTCAACAAAGCTTATTAATTGGTTGGCCGGTTCTATTTTTGGATCCATATGTCACTTAAGATAGTCATTATCAGCTTTTTTATGGCCTTACGTAATTACGCAAGTTACAATTAATGATTGGTTTTATTTGCCTTTTTACTAGCCGTGTTACCCATCTTCTTCGGGCTATGAGGGTCTTGGGTACTCCCTTAAATTCGTGTCAGGTATGCAGGACGCTATTTATATGTCTTCCCTTGGCGCCGTGCACTCATACCACTGCACGCTTTGGGTCAATATATCCCGTCACTGCTCAGGGACGTTGTCTCTACTCCCTCTCTCTCTCGTCCCAGCACCGTGCGCTCGTACCGCTTCGGGTCAATAGACCTCCCCCTCCCTCTATATCTTCCCTTGCGTCGTACCCTGATCGCACTGCCATTCTCTCGTCCCAGCACCGTGCGCCCGTACCGCTTCGGGTCAATAGACCTCCCCCTCCCTCTATATCTTCCCTTGTGTCGTACCCTGATCGCACTGCCGTTCTCTCGTCCCAGCACCGTGCGCCCGTACCGCTTCGGGTCAATAGACCTCCCTCTCCCTCTATATCTTCCCTTGTGTCGTACCCTGATCGCACTGCCGTGCTACCTCCACGCGCGCGTTTTAGGATGCACCTTTTGACCCCCTTTTACCCCTAGATCGTCCCTGTCCTCCGTCTCCGTCCCTCCGGGACTCACTACAGATGGTTCTTTTGTACGGATGTCCTTCCCTTGCGGTTTACAATGCCACAGCTCTAACTTGAAGGTGGTAAATTAAAACATACTCACCCCAACAGTTGGGTCATTGTTCCGTTCGGGAAGTCCGTACCCTGCTCGCAGCGCCAAATGTAAGGGGGAGATGGGAAGGCTTCCTTTCCCACGAGCGGGCCCACTGATATAGAGGGTCGACGCTCGCCCCAGCCCACGTAGCAATTCTTGAAGTTAGCAGACAGAGACGGATGGCAAAGTATAACGATCTTTATTACGAACATCCGGGAACACCTCTTATCACAGTCGCCTGTGAGTGGAGATGCTCCCCGAACAGCACAATCATACAACTTTTATACATTTCAAAACCCCTCTGTTCCCGGTCAAGACCTCCCTAGATTTCTAATTGAACTACCTTATCAGTGCTACTTCTCTAATTGGACTACCTTATTAGTGCTACTTTGGATTGACAGGCCAAGACCTTCGTGACCGCTTTAGGCTGTGACTAGAATGACTTCATTAGGTCGGAATTTGTTATACATTTCCTTGGTGCCTGTGAGTCACCTCGAGCCTCTTCGCAAGGTCTTATCAATGTCTGTTTAGGTTCTCACATCGTATCCTGTCGGAATATTATTGAATTGATAACTTCTGGAGCCTTGGTACAAGGCCGAAGAGAGGCCTTTTACCTCCTTATGGGCCATTGCAGGAACCAGCACTTTAACCCTTGTCCCGCTGGTACCCCTAATGCCAAATTTCTCTTACAGAAATTGCGCTCTTTTCTTGTGAAAAATCCTTGGGGCGGTGTTCGGGGTGGCAGAGGCGCAGAAGTGTGTCTAAAGCGGGACGGAAAGCGGTGCACTAAGCACTTATCTATGTTCCTCCTTCACTTAAAGGGGAGGGATGCTGCGAGGCCTACTTGCCGCCCACTGGGCCACCAGAGAGGGCTTCAGCCGGGCCAGCAAACCGGCACCCAAGGGAGGGTGCCTGCCTGCCTGTTGGTGGCCCGGCCGAACCCAGGGCCACCCTTGTCAGGCCGATTGCAGAGTCGGCCGCCAATTAAAATAAAATGGTGGCCTCTACAGTGCGCTCTCCCCTTTAAGGGCGGACACCACACCCAGCCACTGGCAGGTTCCCACCGTGTCAAGCTGTCGGGGGGGCACCGATTTTTTTCAGGACAAAGTCGTTTCCAGGCGGGGACCAGGCAGTGCTCTTAAAAAAGGGGCAATTTCAGCCCCTGTTTCTTTTACTTTCTAACCTCAATGCGGATCATAGTTTTTTTTTTATTCGTTCACGGTATGTGGACATCGCCAGCAAGGCCAGCATTTATTGCCTATCTCTATTTTCCCTCGAGAAGGTGGTGGTGAGCAGTCTTCATGAGTAAGTGCCTTGCTAGGCCACGTCAGAGGGCAGCTCCGAGTCAACTACATTGCTGCAAGGCCTGGAGTCACATATAGGCCAGACCGGGTAGGGACGGCAGATTTCCTTCCCTGAAGGACATTAGTGAAAGGGTTTTTACGACAATCAGGTAGTTTCACGGTCATCATTACTGATACTAGGGGCTCTATTTTCCTCTTTGCCGATTTTTGGCACCCAGGAGAATGTAAGGACGATTTTTTGTGCCTGTTTGCGGCGAAAAAAAAATACAATTTTCACCAAAGTAAAAAGTAATTTTGGCGCTGCGGTACCCGAAGTTAAATCTGGAGGTGGAGCTTCAAGTGTGTGCCCAAAAGCCAGTGAGCATGCGCCGAAAACTGTTCTTTTCCACGTGACGGGTGTGTCCACGCATCCACGGTGAACTTCCTGGTCTGGATCAGCAGCTTGTGAGAACACATTGGGATCGGAGCTGGATCTGGACATTTACATTTTATCTGCAAAAGATGGATCCAGGGGAAGGGGAAGGAGAAGGAGAAGGGCAAGGAGAAGGGGAAGGGTTAGGGGGAAGGGGAAGGGGGAAGGGCCAGGAGATTTCAAGCAGAAGAAGTTGAGCCCGTGTTAGACATCATTAAGAGGAGATGGGATGTGCTCGAGAACAAAGGAAGAATGGGACAAAATAAATTGAAACCCTCTCCTACTAGCAAAACTTTCAGAACAAGTTGCAGCAGAGTTCATTGCAGTGGCCATGACCCCGAGAAGCGGCGTGGAGGTCAAAAAGAAGTGGCAGGACCTTGGCCAAGCAGTTACTGTAAGTATTTATGCACTGCAATTATATTTGTAAATGTGACTAACGTGTGTGTGTGGTCACCACAGCAGAAGGACCCTCTCTTAAAAAGTTCTATTTTCATCCTTGCAGAAGAAGGTCTCACAGATCAACCCAGAAAGGTCAAAAACTGGAGGAGGTGCGCCAAGTAAGCTGCAACAAACAGCCGTGGATCAGAGGATCTCTGATATGATTCAATCTCGCAAGAAAAGATCAACCACCAATGTGGACGCTGGGCCCAAGTTACCGAGAGAGGGTAAGCCCTGCCACGTACTCATGTCACCCTGCCCCCTCTGCCCCCTCCCCTGCTGCTAACCAAACATCTGCTCTGTTATGTTTTGCAGATGTTGCGCACCAGGAAGAGACAGAAGCTGAAGCAGAAGATCAGGAAGCCGTCAGTCTAGATATTCTTCATCCACTTCAGGACGAGGATGAGCTGGACAATGAAGGGCAGCAGGAAGACCCCAATGATGACATGGTCACATTGCAACTGGAGTGGGTGAACCCCGTGAGGACGCCAAGCCCTTTGCTGAGCGATACAACCGACGCAACATTTCATTGGGTAGAGTCTGAGGCTGCGGGTCCCAGTGGGTTGCAGCAAGCCACACCTAGGAGATGGCTGAGGAGGGTGGGAAGGAGAGCTCAACCTGAAATGCAGGAAGCAGGGGACATAGGACAGATCATGGGAATGAGTAGGGAGAGCATTGAGCTAACCAGATTGTTCCTGGCCACCAAGGGTGGGGTAAGGGTAGAATTAGTGGGACTTTCAGTAGAAGTAGCAACACTGTCTGGAGGAATGGGAGCAGTGTCGGGACAGATGAGGGAGGGGATGTCGGAGATTAGGGAGGGGATGTCAAAGTTTGGTAGGGAATGTCGGAGGCAGCTGCTGCAATAAGTGGACACACCCAGGCTGTCATTGCCCAACAGCAATTGGCAGCATCAACTGCTGACACTCACTTTCCAATCCCCAGACCAAAGTTGGATAGTGTGCTGGGGGTTTATCCACAGGTTGAAGAGGAATCTGACGATGAACCTGGGCCTTCCACAATTCTGTCTGCTAGGTCTGTCCCAGTCCAACCCCACCAACAACAAATGCACCTTCGAGCAGAAAGCAGAAAAAACCTTGGGGTCGAGGGGAGGAAGCAGAAGTCTGGGACAATGGGCACGGGTAGGGGTAGAGGCAACAACAGGGGCAAGAGGGGTGCACAGCGCTAAGGTCTTTGAATAAGGGGGAGGAGAGATGGCTGCAGCGAGAGTTTGTTCGTTTGTTGCTGTTACTTGTTGTTTTCTTCATTGCAAAGTTTAAAGTTTGATACAAATGTTTTTATTAAAGTTAAGTAAAACTGTACAAATGTTTAATCAACCTAATTATTTTTTAAATTTAAGCAGAATCCGGCACATTATTTTTTGAATGAAAGCCACATAAACCAACACAACATTCCGTACATATGATGTATATTTTTTCTCACTAACAGGTGCAAAGACTCAACACTGTCTAGCCGTTTAGCCTTCAGGCACCAAAGCAATCATGGATTTGCCGCTGATGTAAGTCTCTAGCTTCGGCTATGGGTGCACGAGGCCATCTCCTCCGCCGTCGTCCTGCGGGTTGAGGTGGTGTCATGGGTTCATCTTCGTCCTCCTGCTGCTGGTGCTCCTCGCCCTCCTGCTGCTGCTGCTCCTCCTCCTCCTCCTCTTCGACCTCGTTATCAGCCTCCTCGTTCTCCTCTTCCTCCCCACCCCCCCTCTCCCCTCACGAGCATCTTCAATGTCCAGGGCCTGGCCGCTCATGATGGCCAAGTTGTGCAGCATGCAGCACACAACAGTGAACTGACCGGCATGGTGAAGGGCCACCAGAGGGGTCCAGGCATCGGAAATGCTGCTTCAGTATTCCAATTGTCTGCTCTATGATGCTTTATGTCGTTATCTCCATGATCAGATCAGCCATGATCTTATTGAATGGCGGAGCAGGTTCGAGGGGCCTTGTGGCCTACTCCTGCTCCTATTTCTTATGTTCTTATGTTCTTATGTTGTACCAATGCTCTGGCTCAGTGCGGGGATTGCGTAAGGGGGTCATAAGCCAGGTGGCAAACCCGTACCCTTTGTCCCCAAGCAACCAGCTCCCCTCTTCTGGCAACCCCGGAAACATGGTAGATATAATGCTCTCGCGTAAGATGAAAGCATCATGGATGCTACCTGGGTATTTGCCATCCACTGCTATGATCCGATGCAGATCGTCGCAGATAAGCTGCACATTTAGGGAATGGAACCTTTTTATGTTCCGATAAACTTCGGAGTCATCCAAAGGTGCTCTCAAGGCGATGTGGGTACAGTCGATTGCACCCTGTACCTTTGGGAAGCTAGCAATTATGGAGAACCCCACAGCCCTATCTCGCATTGCCTGCATGGTCATAGGGAAATTGATGAACTAGTCCCTTTTAGCAAACAGTGCAGCAGTCATCTGTCGAATGTAGCAATGTGTGGCATGCTGCAAAATGCGGCACATGTCCCCAGTTGCTGCTTGAAATGAGCCAGAAGCATAGAAGGCAAGTGCTGCAGTGACCTTCACTTCCACAGGTAGGGGAGTCCTCCTGCCACTCCTTGGTTGTATGCGTGATCTGACTAGCTGGCAGATCTTGGTGATGATCTCCTTTCTAAATCACAGCCTGCGAATGCAGTCTGCCTCACTCAGGTGTAGGTATGAGCAACTGTCCATGTAAATTCGATTAGGGTATGGCCTCCCCCCCATTAATGCCCGAGCAATTTGGTTTGTGTGACGACGGTGTCATGGAATTATCCGTCGCCCCCATATGCCATGTATGTAAACCAACCTTACTACATGAGGCATAGTAAAATGTGCACGCTTAATTATTATTCTTAATTTTGTTATTCTTGTTATTATGAGACTTACTGAAGCACAGAGCACACACACCTTTGCTGGGTGACACCTTAACAGAGCGGACCACACCCTGGTCTGTACACATGCGCAACACTAAGCTCCGTCTCTATGGAGATGCAACGTACAGAGATTTATGGCACTTTAAGAACATAAGAACATAAGAAATAGGAGCAGGAGTAGGCCATGCGGCCCCTCAAGCCTGCTCCGCCATTTAATAAGATCATGGTTGATCTGATCATTGGCTCAGCTCCACATCCCCGCCCACTCCCCATAACTCCTTATTGTTTAAGAAACTGTCTATTTCTGTCTTAAATTTATTCAATGTCCCAGCTTCCACAGCTGTCTGAGGCAGCCAATTCCACATATTAACTACCCTCTGAGAGAACAAATTTCTCCTCATCTCTGTTTTAAATGGACGGCCCCTTGTTCTAAGAGCATGCCCTCTAGTTCTAGTCTCCCGCATCAGTGAAAACATCCTCTCTGCATCCACCTTGTCAAGGCCCCTCATAATCTTATACATTTCGAGAGGAACCAACTAGAGGGCTGGCCATCCTAGACTGGGTGATGTGTAATGAAAAAGGACTAATTAGCAATCTTGTTGTGAGGTCCCTTGGGGAAAAGTGACCATAATATGGTAGAATTCTTTATTAAGATGGAGAGTGACACAGTTAATTCAGAGACTCGGGTCCTGAACTTAAGGAAAGGTAACTTCAATGGTATGAGACGTGAATTGGAAAGAATAGATTGGCAAATTATGCTTAAAGGATTGACTGTGGATAGGTAATGGCAAACATTTAAAGATCACATGGATGAACTTCAACAATTGTACATCCCTGTCTGGAGTAAAAATAAAACGGGGAAGGTGGCTCAACTGTGGCTAACAAGGGAAATTAAGGATAGTGTTAAATCCAAGGAAGAGGCATATAAATTGGGCAGAAAAAGCAGCAAACCTGAGGACTGGGAGAAATTTAGAATTAAGCAAAGGAGGACAAAGGATTTAATTAGGAGGGGAAAATAGAGTATGAAAGGAAGCTTGCCGGAAACATAAAAACTGACTACGAAAGCTTCTATAGATATGTGAAGAGAAAAAGATTAGTGAAGACAAACGTATGTCCCTTGCAGTCAGATTCAGGTGAATTTATAATGGGGAACAAAGAAATGGCAGACCAGTTGAACAAATACTTTGGTTCTGTCTTCACGAAGGAAGACACAAATAACCTTCCGGAAGTGCTAGGGGACTAAGGGTCTAGTGAGAAGAAGGAACTGAAGGATATCCTTATTAGGCGGGAAATTGTGTTAGAGAAATTGATGGGATTGAAGGCCGATAAATCCCTGGGGCCTAATAGTCTGCATCCCAGAGTATTTAGGTAAGTGGCCTGAGAAATAGTGGATGCATTGGTGATCATTTTCCAATCGTCTATCGACTCTGGATCAGTTCCTATGGACTGGAGGGTAGCTAATGTAACGCCAGTTTTTAAGAAAGAAGGGAGAGAGAAAAAGGGTAATTTTAGACTGTTTAGCCTGACATCAGTAGTGGGGAACATTTTGGAATCAATTATTACAGGTGAAATAACAGCACATTTGGAAAGCAGTGACAGGATCGGTCCAAGTCAGCATGGATTTATGAAAGGAAAATCATGCTTGACAAATCTTCTGGAATTTTTTGAGGATGTAACTAGTAGAGTGGACAACGGAGAACCAGTGGATGTGGTGTATTTGGACTTTCAAAAGACTTTTGACAAGGTTCCACACAAGAGATTGGTGTGCAAAGTTAAAGTACATGGTATTGTGGGTAATATACTGACGTGGATAGAGAACTGTTTGGCAGACAGGAAGCAGAGAGTCGGGATAAATGGGTCCTTTTCAGAATGGCAGGCAGTGACTAGTGGGGTGCCTCAGGACTCAGTGCTGGGACCCCAGCTATTTACAATATATATTAATGATTTGGATGAAGGAATTGAGTGTAATATCTCCAAGTTTACAGATAACACTAAACTGGGTGGCGGTGTGAGCTGTGAGGAGGATGCTAAGAAGCTGCAGAGTGACTTGGATAGGTTAGATGAATGGGCAAATGCATGGCAGATGCAGTATAATGTGGATAAATGTGAGGTTATTCACTTTGGGGGCAAAAACACAAAGGCAGAATATTATCTGAATGGTGGCAGATTAGGAAAAGGGGAGGTGCAATGAGACCTGTGTGTCATGGTACATCAATCATTGAAAGTTGGCATGCAGGTACAGCAGGTGGCGAAGAAGGCAAATGGTATGTTGGCCTTCATAGCTAGGAGATTTGAGTATAGGAGCAGGGAGGTCTTACTGCAGTTGTACAGGGCCTTCGTGAGGCCTCACCTGGAATATTGTGTTCAGTTTTGGTCCCCTAATCTGAGGAAGGATGTTCTTGCTATTGAGAGAGTGCAGCGAAGGTTTACCAGACTGATTCCAGGATGGCTGGACTGACATATGAGAAGAGACTGGATTGACTCGGCCTTCATTCACTGGAGTTTAGAAGGATGAAAGGGGGTCTCATAGAAACATATAAAATTCTGACGGGTTTAGACAGGCTAGATGCAGGAAGAATGTTCCCGATGCAGATTGTTGCAGACGAGCTGCACATTTTGGGAATGGAACTCTTTCCTGTTGCGATGAACCTCAGAGTCATCCAAAGGTGCTCTCAGCAAAAGTTTCTATAGGTATATAAAAAGGAACAGAGTTGCTAAAGTAAATGTTGGTCCCTTAGAGGACGAGACTGGGGAATTAGTAATGGGGAACATGGAGATGGCAGAAACCCTGAACAAATATTTTGTATCAGTCTTTACGGTTGAGGACACAAACAATATTCCGACAGTGGATAGTCAAGAGGCTATAGCGGGAAAGGAACTTAACACAATCACAATCACTAAGGAGATGGTACTCAGTAAGATAATGGGACAAAAGACGGATAAATCCCCTGGACCTGATGGCTTGCATCCGAGGGTCTTAGAAGAAGTAGTGGCAGAGATTGTGGATGCATTGGTTGTAATTTACAAAAATTCCCTGAATTCTGGGGAGGTCCCAGCAGATTGGAAAACTGCAAATGTAACACCCCTATTTAAAAAAGGAGGCAGACAAAAAGCAAGAAACTATAGACCAGTTAGCCTAACATCAGTTGTTGGGAAAATGTTGGAGTCTATTATTAAAGAAGCAGTAGCAGGACATTTGGAAAACATAGAAACATAGAAACATGGAAAATAGGTGCAGGAGTAGGCCATTCGGCCCTTCGAGCCTGCACCACCATTCAATAAGATCATGGCTGATCATTCACCTCAGTGTCCCTTTCCTGCTTTCTCTCCATACCCCTTGATCCCTTTAGCCGTAAGGGCCATATCTAACTCTCTCTTGAATATATCCAATGAACTGGCATCAACAACTCTCTGCGGCAGGGAATTCCACAGGTTAACAACTCTCTGAGTGAAGAAGTTTCTCCTCATCTCAGTTCTAAATGGCTTACCTCTTATCCTAAGACTGTGTCCCCTGGTTCTGGACTTCCCCACATCGGGAACATTCTTCCCGCATCTAACATGTCCCGTCCCGTCAGAATCTTATATGTTTCTATGAGAACCCCTCTCATCCTTCTAAACTCTAGTGTATAAAGGCCCAGTTGATCCAGTCTCCTCATATGTCATCCAGCCATCCCTGGAATCAGTTGGTGAACCTTCGCTGCACTCCCTCAATAGCAAGAACATCCTTCCTCAAATTAGGAGACCAAAACTGAAGACAATACTCCAGGTGAGGCCTCACCAAGGCCTTGTACAACTGCAGTAAGACCTCCCTGCTCCTATACTCAAATCCCCTAGCTATGAAGGCCAACATGCTATTTGCCTGCTTCACCACCTGCTGTACCTGCATGCCACCTTTCAATGAGTGATGAACCATGACACCCAGGTCTCGTTGCACCTCCCCTTTTCCTAATCTGCCGCCATTCAGATAATATTCTGCCTTCGTGTTTTTGCCACCAAGGTAGATAACCTCACATTTATTCACATTACACTGCATCTGCCATGCATTTGCCCAAACCTATCCAAATCACCCTGCAGCCTCTTAGTATCCTCCTCACAGCTCACACCGCCACCCAGTTTAGTGTCATCTGCAAACTTGGAGAGATTACACTCAATTCCTTCATCCAAATCATTAATGTATATTGTAAAGAACTGGGGTCCCAGCACTGAGTCCTGCGACACTCCACTAGTCACTGCCTGCCATTCCGAAAAGGACCCGTTTATCCCGACTCTCTGCTTCCTGTCTGCCAACCAATTCACTATCCACGCCAGTACATTACCCCCAATACCACGTGCTTTGATTTTGCACACCAATCTCTTGTGTGGGACCTTGTCAAAAGTCTTTTGAAAGTCCAAATACACCATATCCACTGGTTCTCCCTGGTCCACTCTACTAGTTACATTCTCAAAAAATTCCAGTGGATTTGTCAAGCATGATTTCTCTTTCATAATTCCATGCTGACTTGGACTGATCCTGTCACTGCTTTCCAAATGCGCTGCTATTTCATCCTTAATGATTGATTCCAACATTTTCCGCACTATTGATGTCAGGCTAACCGGTCTATAATTACCCGTTTTCTCTCTCCCTCCTTTTTTAAAATGTGGCGTTACATTAGCTACCCTCCAGTCCCTAGGAACTGATCCCGAGTCGATAGACTGTTGGAAAATGATCACCAATGCATCCACTATTTCTTGGGCCACTTCCTTAAGTACTCTGGGATGCAGACAATCAGGCCCCGGGGATTTATCAGGCTTCAATCCCATCAATTTCACCAACACAATTTCCCGCCTAATAAGGATTTCCTTCAATTCCTCCTTCTCACTAGACCTTCGGTCCCCTCATACATCTGGAAGGTTATTTGTGTCTTCTTTCGTGAAGACAGAACCAAAGTATTTGTTCAATTAGTCTGCCATTTCTTTGTTCTCCATTATAAATTCACCTGAGTCCAACTGCAAGGGACCTACGTTTGTCTTCACTAATCTTTTTCTCTTCACATATCTATAGAATCTTTTGCAGTCAGTTTTTATGTTCCCGGCAAGTTTCCTCTTGTACTCTATTTTCCCCCTCCTAATTAAACCCTTTGTCCTCCTCTGCTGAATTCTAAATTTCTCCCAATCCTCAGGTTTGCTGCTTTTTCTGGCCAATTTATATGCTTCTTCCTTGGAGATAACACTATCCTTAATTTCCCTTGTTAGCCACAGTTGAGCCACCTTCCCTGTTTTATTTTTACTCCAGACAGGGATGTACAATTGTTGAAATTCATCCACGTGATCAATAAATGTTTGCCATTACCTATCCACCGTCAGCCCTTTAAGTATCATTTGCCAGTCTATTCTCGCCAATTCACGCCTTATGCCGTCGAAGTTAGCTTTTGTTAAGATCATGACCCTAGTTTCTGAATTAACTGTGTTACTCTCCATCTTAATAAATAATTCTACCATGTTATGGTCACTCTTCCCCAAGGGGCCTCGCACAACAAGATTGGTAATTGGTCCCTTCTCATTACACATCAGCCAGTCTGGAATGGCCAGCTCTCTAGTTGGTTCCTCGACATACTGGTCAAGAAAACCATCCCTAATACACTCCAGGAAATCCTCCTCCACCGCATTGCTACCAGTTTGGTTAGCCCAATCCATATGTAAATTAAAGTCGCCCATGATAACTGCTGTACCTTTATTGCACACATCCTTTATTTCTTGTTTGATGCTGTCCCCAACCTCACTACTACTGTTTGGTGATCTGTACACAACTCCCACCAGCGTTTTCTGCCCTTTGGCATTCCGTAGCTCCACCAATACCGATTCCATATAATCCAAGCCAATGTCCTTCCTTACTACTGCATTAATTTCCTCTATAACCAGCGACGCCACCCCGCCTCCTTTTCCTTTCTGTCTATCCTTCCTAAATGTTGAATACCCCTGGATGTTGAGTCCCCAGCCTTGGTCACCCTGGAGCCATGTCTCCGTGATGCCAACCACATCGTATCCGTTAACCGCTATCTGCACAGTTAATTCGTCCACCTTATTCCGAATACTCCTCGCATTGAGGCACAGAGCCTTCAGGCTTGTCTTTTTAACACACTTTGCCCCATTAGAATTTTTCTGTAATGTCGCCTTTTTTTGTTTTTTGCCTTGGGTTTCTCTGCCCTCCACTTTTATTATTCTCCTTTCTATCTTTTGCCTCTGTTTCCCTTTTATTTCCCTCTGCCTCCCTGCATAGGTTCTCATCCCCCTGCTCCTCACCAACAGCACTAGCAAACATTCCCTCTAGGACATTGGTTCCAGTCCTGCCCAGGTGCAGACCGTCTGGTTTGTACTCATCCCACCTCCCGCAAAATGCGGTCTGGCAGAGTCAGCATGTATTTATGAAGGAGAAGTCATGTTTGACAAATTTGCTGGAATTCCTTGAGGATGTAACAAACAAGGTGGATAAAGGGGAACCAGTAGATGTGGTGAATTTGGACTTCCAGAAGGCATTTGACAAGGTGCCACATAAAAGATTACTGCACAAGATAAAAGTTCACGGGGTTGGGGGTAATATATTAGCATGGATAGAGGATTGGCTAACTAGCAGAGAACAGAGAGTCGGGATAAATGGTTCATTCTCTGGTTGGCAACCAGTAACTAGTGGGGTGCCGCAGGGATTCGTGCTGGGACCCCAACTCTTTACAATCTATATTAACGACTTGGAAAAAGGACATAGACAGACTAAGTGAGTGGGCAAAAATTTGGCAGATGGAGTATAATGTCGGAAAGTGTGAGGTCATGCACTTTGGCAGAAAAAAATCAAAGAGCAAGTTATTATTTAAATGGAGAAGGATTGCAAAGTGCCGCAGTACAGCGGGACCTGGGGGTACTTGTGCATGAAACACAAAAGGATAGCATGTAGGTACAGCAAGTGATCAGAAAGGCCAATGGTATCTTGGCCTTTATTGCAATGGGGATGGAGTATAAAAACAGGGAAGTCTTGCTACAGCTATATAAGGTATTGGTGAGGTCACACCTGGAATATTGCGTGCTGTTTTGGTTTCCATATTTAGGAAAGGATATACTTGCTTTGGAGGCAATTCAGTGAAGGTTCACTAGGTTGATTCTGGGGATGAGGGAGTTGACATATGAGGAAAGGTTAAGTAGGTTGGGCCTCTACTCATTGGAATTTAGAAGAATGAGAGGTGATTTTATCGAAACGTATAAGATTATGAGAGGGCTTGACAAGGTGGATGCAGAGAGGATGTTTCCACTGATGGGGGAGACTAGAACTAGAGGGCATGATCTTAGAATAAGGGGCCGCCCATTTAAAATAGAGATGAGGAGGAATTTCTTCTCTCAGAGGGTTGTAAATCTGTGGAATTTGCTGCCTCAGAGAGCAGTGGAAGCTGGGACATGGAATAAATTTAAGTCAGAAATAGACAGTTTCTTAAACGATAAGGGGATAAAGAGCGGGGAAGTGGAGCTGAGTCCATGATCAGATTAGCCATGATCTTATTGAATGGTGGAGCAGGCTCGAGGGGCGGTATGGCCTACTCCTGCTCCTATTTCTTATGTTCTTATGTTCTTATGTTCAAGGCGATGTGGGTACAGTCGATCATACCATGTACCTTTGGGAAGCCAGCAATTCTGGAGAACCCCACAGCCCTGTCTCGCATTGACAGCGTGATATTAGGGAAATTGATGAAGTCCCTTTCGGCACATAGTGCAGCAGTCATCTGTCGAATGCAGCAATGTGTGTCATGCTGCGAGATGCAGCACATGTCCCCAGTTGCTGCTTGAAATGAGCCAGAAGCATAGAAGGCAAGTGCTGCAGTGATCTTCACTTCCACAGTTAGGGCAGTCCTCCTCCCACTTCATGGCTGTATGACTGACCTGACTAGTAGCAGATCTTTGTGATGACCTCCTTTCTAAATCACATCCTGCAAATGCAGTCTGCCTCACTCAGGTGTCGGTATGAGCACCTGTCCCTGTAGATTTGATTAGGGTATGGCCTCCTCCCCATTAACGATCTGGTTTGTTTGTCGCCTCCATATGCCATGTATGTAAACCAACCTTACTACATGAAGCAATGTAAAATGTGCACCCATAATTATTATTCTTAACTTTGTTATTCTTTTTATTGTGAGACTTACTGAAGCACAGAACTCACACCTTTGCTGGGTGACGCCCTAGCAGAATGGACCACACCCTGGTCTGCGCGCCTTCTATGGAGACGCGATGCATTTATGGCATTTTAATTATAGTTTGTGCCGAAATGCCTATGTTTGATGCCGCGTTATGCCATCTCCAATGCACAGTTCAGCGTGCTTGCTGGCAGGATTGTTCCCTTGGCCGGACACAAGCACCTGACCTCGGCACTTGGATTCCACCCGTCCCCCCGTGCTTCTTTACAAGCTGATGGGTGGTAGAGGGGAGCGAGGTGGAATCCATGCACCGAGCTCCTGCGCTTGCGTCCGGCCGAGGGCGCAATCCTTCGGCCAGCCGGCATTCCTCGGACTTGTGCCTGGAGCCCCGTGAGCAGAGATTCTGTGGTGGGGTGGGGTGGAATCGCAATTTGCCCATTCTCAAAAACATTCTGTGGGAAAAATGAACTTTCCGAGTTATTTTCCAAGTTCCCTCTGCAAAACTCATCATGAATTTGTGTTTTAAATTGTCTTCTTCCCTCGCTCCAAAAACTCAGAAATATACTCAGTGCCGATTTCCTTAAGTTAACGTAGGATTTTTGTGATCGGTGCTTAAGGTCACTGTGCACCACTCTGAAAATAAACGTTCCTGGCGAACATTGGTTAAAGGGCCAAAACGGGGCGAAAATCGGTTTTCACCTCAACCTGCGCCAAAAAATCTTGCGTACAAAATACCGACGCTGACATTCGCTGCCGGCGTATGAACTTTGAGGAAAATTAGAATATTATAATTGCTCCAAAAAAATCAGCAGATGCGAAAAAAACGGCGCCTAATGATGCCGAAATTGGAGCCCTAGCTTTTTTTAAATTCCAGATTTATTTAATGATTTGAATTCAAATTCTCCAGCTGCCATGTTGGGCTTTGAACTTGTGTCTCCAGATCATTAGTCCAGGCCTCTGGATTACTCATCCAATAACATAATCATTATGCAACATATCCTAGAGGGGCAGTTCCTCCTTCTGCTTGGTCAGGTGATGGTGCCATGGCTACTAGTGAAGTGGTTGATTATCGGGCAATTCTCTTGTTGTTATTTGAGCGAAGCGACATAGAGTTTGGGATGCAGTATCGCCTTGAGAGGCAACTTTGTCATATGTCCCAACTTTTGTTCCCTGCTGCTCTGTGCTCCTCAGCATGCCCAACAATCTATTGGTCCAGCAAGGAGCTAGTAAAAAGCCTGCATCATAGCTGTCTCAATTAGATTTCCCAACATGGTCAATCCACTGGAGACAGACTCTGTGAAGTGGAAACATGGGACAATTATAAGATGGTAGACAAAAAGCAGGAAACTATAGACCAGTCAGCCTAACATCTGTGGTTGGGAAAATGTTGGAGTTCATTATTAAAGAAGCAGTAGCAGAACATTTGGAAAAGCAAAATTCGGTCAGGCAGAGTCAGCATGGATTTATGAAGGGGAAGTCATGTTTGACAAATTTGCTGGAGTTCTTTGAGGATATAATAAGCAGGGTGGATAAAGGGGAACCGGTGGATGTGGTATATTTGGACTTCCAGAAGGCATTTGACAAGGTGCCACATAAAAGGTTACTGCACAAGATAAAAGTTCACGGGGTTGGGGGCAATATATAAGCATGGATAGAGGATTGGCTAACTAACAGAGAACAGAGAGTCGGGATAAATGGTTAATTCTCTGGTTGACAATCAGTAACTAGTGGGGTGCCGCAGGGATTCGTGCTGGGACCCCAACTCTTTACAATCTATATTAACGTAGTGTAACGTAGCCAAGTTTGCTGACAATACAAAGATGGGAGGAAAAGCAATGTGTGAGGAGGACACAACAAATCTGCAAAAGAACATAGACAGACTAAGTGAGTGGGCAAAAATTTGGCAGATGGAGTATAATGTTGGAAAGTGCGAGGTCATGCACTTTGGCAGAAAAAAATCAAAGAGAAAGTTATTATTTAAATGGAGAAAGATTGCAAAGTGCTGCAGTACAGCGGGACCTGGGTGTACTTGTGCATGAAGCACAAAGGGATAGTATGCAGGTACAGCAAGTGGTCAGGAAGGCCAATGGTATTTTTACCTTTATTGCAAAGGGGATGGAGTATAAAAGCAGGAAAGTCTTGCTACAGCTATACAAGTTACGTATTAGTTAGGCCACATCTGGAATACTGCGTGCAGTTTTGGTTTCCATATTTACGAAAGGATATACTTACTTTGGAGACAGTTCAGAGAAGGTTCACTAGATTGATTCCGGGGATGAGGGAGTTTTTGACTTATGAGGAAAGGTTGAGTAGGTTGGGCCTCTACTCATTGGAATTCAGAAGAATGAGAGGTGATCTTATCGAAACGTATAAGATTATGAGGGAGTTTGACAAGGTGGATGCAGAGAGGATGTTTCCACTGATGGGAAAGACTAGAACTAGAGGGCAAGATCTTAGAATAAGGGGCCGCCCATTTAAAACAGAGAAGAGGAGAAATTTCTTCTCTCAGAGGGTTGTAAATCTGTGGAATTCACTGCCTCAGAGAGCTGTGGAAGCTGTGACATTGAATAAATTTAAGAGAGAAATAGACAGTTTCTTAAACGATAAGGGGTTATGGGGAGCATGCGGGGAAGTGGAGCTGAGTCCATGATCAGATCAGCCATGATCCTAATGAATGGTGCAGCAGGCTCGAGGGGCTGTATGGCCTATTCCTGTTCCTATTTCTTATGTTCTTATGTTCTTATTCCTGAGGGAAACTAGGTTTGAGCTTAAAACAATTGCCAAGATTTGATCCACTGCAGAGGGCCCAGGTGTGGTTACATTCTCCACGATGCTCTGGAGCTCAGTTGGGCAATCATGCAGCACTGCACAGATGTTGTTGTTCGCTCCTCCATAGATGCCCCCAAACTGTACAGGCTGCATGGCACAGTATCAAATGACTAAAAGAATGTTCGTGTTGAGCAATCAAATAATGTTTGCAGGCAGATCCTCTGAGATCCAACCCCTGAGAACAGCAGCTGAAGGAGGCCCTTGGCACAGCAGGTTGAAGATGCTCCAATTCCACCTGCTATTTCCCCTCCTCAATCATGCTCACTGCTGCACCAGATACTTGATCACGGATTGATCGCACCGGAGAGAATATAGCTGTACCAGTGTTTGCCACTGTAAGAGCGGGTGACATTGGCTGCTGTGTGGTGCCACATTGATGCTGATGGTTGGCTGGGCTGGACCTTCCACGTGATTACCTGGAAAAGTAGAACCTATGTTACAATGCTTTCAGTAATACACCCCTTGAAACATGGCAAGTGATTGCAGTGTGATACACCGAAATGCTGCATGTGAGGGAATCAGTGAATTAATAAATAAGGAGATAAGCCAAAAAAAGGTAAAGGATGAAAGCCATGAGCTTGGGGGAAGTCTTTGGATTCAGCTTCCCTCACTTCCAGTATTGTTTCCATGCCCTTAATCTCGATGGCCCTCTGTCGATAAGGAACCAAGGTATCGCTGCTTTACTGAACCTCCCACCTGACTGTAAGCACTGCTTTCTGTTATAGAATCATAGAATCATAGAATGTTTACAGCACAGAAGACGGCCATTATGTGCCGCCTTCTCCAGCAAGCTGATATGGAAAGGAGATGGCTAAGAAAGATATGCTTTGCCAAAGTACCCAGGGCAGCAGCGATCTTATGTCAGTGTGTGACCATTTAGCAGACAGGGACCTTGTGCTGCCACAGTGATTGCTGCTTGAAACTTCGTCCATTTAATGGCCAATATAGGCAGCCGTGTGGAATAGCAACTTGGCGCCATGAGATGGATGGAAATGTGAGCCAAGCCGGCTCCATTGAGGAAAACCAGGCCTACATGCGGTCTAACCATAAGAACATAAAAACTAGGAAGAAAATTTGGCAGATGGAGTATAATGTTAGAAAGTGTGAGGTTAAGCACTTTGGCAGAAAAAAATCAAAGAGCAAGTTATTATTTAAATGGAGAAAGATTGCAAAGTGCCGCAGTACAGCGGGACCTGGGGGTATTTGTGCATGAAACAGAAAAAGATAGAATGTAGGTACAGCAAGTGATCAGGAAGGCCAATGGTATCTTGGCCTTTATTGCAAAGGGGATGGAGTATAAAAACAGGGAAGTCTTGCTACAGCTATATTAGGTATTGGTGAGGCCACACCAGGAATACTGCCTGCAGTTTTGGTTTCCATATTTACAAAAGGATATACTTCCTTTGGAGGCAGTCAGAAAAGGTTCACTAGGTTGATTCTGGGGATGAGGGGGTTGACTTATGAGGAAAGGTTGAGTAGGTTGGGCCTCTACTCATTGGAATTCAGAAGAATGAGAGGTGATCTTATCGAAACTTATAAGATTATGAGGGGGCTTGACAAGATGGATGCAGAGAGGATGTTTCTACTGATGGGCGAGACTAGAACTAGAGGGCATGATCTTAGAATAAGGGGCTGCCCATTTAAAACAGAGGTGAGGAGAAATTTCTTCTCTTGCAGCGTTGTAAATCTGTGGAATTTGTTGCCTCAGAGAGCTGTGGAAGCTGGGTCGTTGGATAAATTTGAGACAGAAATAGACAGTTTCTTAAACGATAAGGGGATAAGGGGCTATGGGGAGCGGGCATGGAAGTGGAGCTGAGTCCATGATCAAATCAGCTATGATCTTACTAAATGGCAGAGCAGGCTCGCGGGGCCGTATGGCCTACTCCTGCTCCTATTTCTCATGTTCTTATGTTCTTATTAGGAGCAGGAGTAGGCCATTTGGCCCATCGAGACTGCTCCGCCATTCAATGAGATCATTGATGATCTGATCATGGACTCAGCTCCACTTCCCTGCCCTCTCTCTATCACCCTTTACTCCCTTATCACTTAAAAATCTGTCTATTTCTGCCTTACATATATTCAATGACCCAGCCTTCACAGCTCTCTGGGGAAGAAATTCCTCCTCATCTCAGTTTTAAATGGGCGGCCCCTTATTCTAAGACTATGTCCCCTAATTTTAGTTTCTCCTATGAATGGAAATATCCTCTCTGCATCCACCTTGTCAAGTCCCCTCATTATCTTATATCTTATAACCAGCGGTCCTTAAAAGAAAATTTTTTAACAACGTTACTTACCTGAATGTGCACATTCTGTAAGGTTCTGCACCATTGGCAGGACTCTCGCATACAACCAAGCATATTACGGGTACACTATAGGGTTGCCAACCCTCTTGAATTGTACGGGAGTCTCCCGGAACTGAGGACTGTTCTCCTGGGCACTGCTGCTGGCAATCTGAGCTTTCACTGCTGGCGTAAAAACTGCTAGAACATCTCCCAAATGAGCATGTTTAATGTCTTGGCTGCACTGAAAGCACAGAGTAAATTCTCCCCCGTCTCAGCGTCATTCACGATAACAACCAGAACGCCTGCAGTCCTTATATTGGTGTGTGAAGCTGATTCTGTAGCCATAATTTCACTTGATCTAATATATGGCCGGTAGAATCAAAATCAGGGTCACTGCAAGTCAGTGAATCACCGTACCAACTGTGAGCGTCCAGTTCCTCAGTGTTCATTTGCCCAAAATGTACCCGTGATATGTCAAAAAGCGAATGCAAAATGCATCGAAACTTAACCTTGCCGTTTTGTAAATGATTGGAAGGTAAAACAAAAACGTAGATATTGCAAGTCAGCTTGTTTTTAAAAATTATTTTTCACCACATCAAAAGACATTTCTGAGCAAACGGAGATAGCCTACTGTTATTAAGGTTCAACCCTTCACTTTCTACTTTGTGCCATGGGAAACAGAAAATAAACCTGTGGCAATGGTTCTGTTTATATAGCACCTTTAACTTCCTTGCCACCTTTCCTGTTTTTAAACCTTTGCTGTTTTCATCCATATCCCCTTTGAGGGAAAAACTTTTGCAAGACAAAAACTGCCATTAAAAGCTTGCATCAGCCTATGTATAGCAGGAGAATTAATAACGAAGTAGCTATAAGAAACACTTAACCAGGGAGATGTGCAAAAGTTGAGAGAGAATGATTCCAGATGAGGACATAAGAACATAACAAATTTAAAAGCAGCAAGAAAAATGCCAAGGCTCCAGCACAGAGCAGAATTTTGGGTAAAAATAAGCCGAGTGGGTCAGGAAAGGACAGAGAGAATAACAAAGGTAATAAGGCAATACTGACTAAGGTGACATCAGGGAAAATTTTTAAAAAGTCAAAGCTAAAGGCACTATTTCGGAATGCGCGAAGCATTCATAACAAAATAGATGAATTAATAGCACAGATAGAAATTAATAGGTTTGGGGTTACAAATTCTGTCCTTGGCGATAACTGTATTTTTTTGCCAAAATTACCATTATCGCAACACTATCGCTATGAGGCCGTAAATTCAAGGTTTAATTTGTACAGCGGTAAAAATTGGCATTGCACGAGGATTCACGGTGCAAACCGCGATCCTCGCCAACTTTAGTCCGAGGCCGATACCGCTACGAGTTGGGCAGAGGGAGGGCGGGAAAACACCTAAAATTAAATTGGAAAAAAATTCACAAAGCATTTAAAAGACACTTATCTAGCTAAGTGCTGCAAAAGAATTAAAATATAAAAACTTTAATTTACCTTTTTTGCAGGTCTTCATATTGACCGTTGCTCCAAGGGCTGCAACGTAGCTTTTTCCCTGGCGGTCTTTTTTGCACAAAATACATGTGCGCTGTGAGCCAAATTTTTGTCGAAAGCGATATTTTGAGTCTTGCACGGCAGAGCTCCTCTCTCCAGCGGTATTTGAAAACTGCTGCTGCAAAACGTCTCCAAATTTTCTGCCGAACGGGTTTTCGCCAATAAAGGTCAAAAACCCTGTGGCAAAATCACTGAATTTCTAGCCCTTGATCTAATAGCCATTCCGGAGACATGGTTGCAAAGTGACCATGGTTGGGAACTAAATATTCCAGGATACTTAACTTTTAGAAGAATGGGCAAAATGGAAAAGGAGGAGGGGTAGCTCTGATAATAAAGGGTGGGATAAAGGCAGTGGAGAGAAAGATCTTAGCTTGGAAAATCAAGAAGTAGAATCAGTTTGGTTGGAGTTAAGAAACAGCAAAGGGCAGAAAACATTGGTGGGAGTTGCTTATCGGCCCCCAAACAGTAGTGGTAATGTAGGCCACAGTATAAGTCAGGAAATTAGAGGTGCATGTAACAAAGGTAATACAATAATCATGGGGGACTTTAATCTACATATAGACTGGACAAACCAAATTTGCACTAATAGTGTGGAGGATGAATTCATTGATTGTATACAAGATGGTTTTCTAGATCAATGTTGAGGAACCAACTAGAGAACAGGCTATTTTAAATCTAGTATTGTGCAATGAGAAAGGGTTAATTAATAATCTTGTAGTAAAGAGGTCCTTAGGGAAGAGTGACCATAATATAATAGAATTTTACATTAAGTTTGAAAGGGATTTAACTAAATATGAAACTAGGATCTTAAATCTAAAGAAAGCAAACTACATAGATGTGAGGGAAGAGTTGGCCAAGGTAGATTGGGAAGCTACATTAAAGGGTATGATGGTAGATAAGCAATGGCTAGCATTTAAAGAATTAATACATAATTTATAACAAACATACATTCCTTTAAGGCACAAAAACCCCACAAGAAAAGTGGTCCAAACGTGGCTAAAAAGAGAAGTTAAAGATAGTATTCCGTCCAAGGAAGAGGCTTATAATGTTGCCAAAAAGAGCAGTAAGCCTGAGGATTGGGAGGATTTAACAATTCAGCAAAGGAGAACCAAGAAATTGATAAAGAAAGGGAAAATAAAATATGAGAGTAAACGAGCGAGAGACATAAAAACAGACTGCAAAAGCTTCGATTGGTATGCAAAGAGGAAAAGATTAGAGATGGTAAATGTGGGTCCCCTACAGGCTGAGACAGGAGAAATTATAATGGAGAATAAGGAAATGGCAGAGAAATTAAATAAATACTTTGTGTCTGTCTTCGTAATAAGGTGGATGAATTAACTGTGCAAATAGATGTTAACAAATATGATGTGATTGGGATTACGGAGACGTGGCTCCAGGATGATCAGGGCTGGGAACTCAACATCCAGGGGTATTCAACATTCAGGAAGGATAGAATAAAAGGAAAAGGAGGTGGGGTAGCATTGCTGGTTAAAGAGGAGATTAATATAATAATTAGGAATGACATTAGCTTGAATGATGTGGAATCTATATGGGTAGAGCTGCAGAACACCAAAGGGCAAAAAACGTTAGTGGGAGTTGTGTACAGAACTCCAAACAGTAGTAGTGATGTTGGGGAGGGTATCAAACAAGAAATTATGGGTGCATGCAATAAGGGTGCAGCAGTTATAATGGGTGACTTTAATATGCACATAGATTGGGCTAACCAAACTGGAAGCAATACGGTGGAAGAGGATTTCCTGGAGTGCATAAAGGATGGTTTTCTAGACCAATATGTCGAGGAACCAACTAGGGGAGAGGCCATCTTAGACTGGGTATTGTGTAATGAGAGAGGATTAATTAGCAATCTCGTTGTGCGAGGCCCCTTGGGGAAGAGTGACCATAATATGGTGGAATTCTGCATTAGGATGGAGAATGAAATAGTTAATTCAGAGACCATGGTCAAGAACTTAAAGAAGGGTAACTTTGAAGGTATGAGGCGTGAATTGACTAGGATTGATTGGCGAATGATACTTGAGGGGTTGACTGTGGATGGGCAATGGCAGACATTTAGAGACCGCATGGATGAACGACAACAATTGTACATTCTTGTCTGGCATAAAAATAAAAAAGGGAAGGTGGCTCAACCGTGGCTATCTAGGGAAATCAGCGATAGTATTAAAGCCAAGGAAGTGGCATACAAATTGGCCAGAAATAGCAGCGAACCTGGAGACTGGGAGAAATTTAGAACTCAGCAGAGGAGGATGAAGGGTTTGATTAGGGCAGGGAAAATAGAGTAAGAGAGGAAGCTTGCAGGGAACATTAAGACGGATTGCAAAAGTTTCTGTAGATATGTAAAGAGAAAAAGGTTAGTAAAGACAAATGTAGGTCCCCTGCAGTCAGAATCAGAGGAAGTCATAACGGGGAACAAAGAAATGGCGGACCAATTGAACAAGTACTTTGGTTCAGTATTCACTAAGGAGGACACTAACAACATTCCGGATATAAGAAGGGTCAGAGGGTCTAATAAGGAGGAGGAACTGAGGGAAATCCTTATTAGTCGGGAAATTGTGTTGGGGAAATTGATGGGATTGAAGGCCGATAAATCTCCAGGGCCTGATGGACTGCATCCCAGAGTACTTAAGGAGGTGGCCTTGGAAATTGCGGATGCATTGACAGTCATTTTCCAACATTCCATTGACTCTGGATCAGTTCCTATCGAGTGGAGGGTAGCCAATGTAACCCCACTTTTTAAAAAAGGAGGGAGAGAGAAAACAGGGAATTATAGACCGGTCAGCCTGACATCGGTAGTGGGTAAGATGATGGAATCAATTATTAAGGATGTCATAGCAGCGCATTTGAAAAGAGGTGACATGATAGTTCCAAGTCAGCATGGATTTGTGAAAGGGAAATCATGCTTGACAAATCTTCTGGAATTTTTTGAGGATGTTTCCAGTAGAGTGGACAAGGGAGAACCATTTGATGTGGTATATTTGGACTTTCAGAAGGCTTTCGACAAGGTCCCACACAAGAGATTAATGTGCAAAGTTAAAGCACATGGGACTGGGGGTAGTGTGCTGACATGGATTGAGAAATGGTTGTCAGACAGGAAGCAAAGAGCAGGAGTAAATGGGTACTTTTCAGAATGGCAGACGGTGACTAGTGGGGTACCGCAAGGTTCTGTGCTGGGGCCCCAGCTGTTTACACTGTATATTAATGATTTAGATGAGGGGATTAAATGTAGTATCTCCAAATTTGCGGATGAGACTAAGTTGGGTGGCAGTGTGAGCTGCGAGGAGGATGCTATGAGGCTGCAGAGTGACTTGGATAGGTTAGGTGAGTGGGCAAATGCATGGCAGATGAAGTATAATGTGGTTAAATGTGAGGTTGTCCACTTTGGTATTAAAAACAGAGAGACAGACTATTATCTGAATGGTGACAGATTAGGAAAACGGGAGGTGCAACGAGACCTGGGTGTCATGGTACATCAGTCATTGAAGGTTGGCATGCAAGTACAGCATGCGGTTAAGAAAGCAAATGGCATGTTGGCCTTCATAGCAAGGGGATTTGAGTACAGGGGCAGGGAGGTGTTGCTACAGTTGTACAGGGCCTTGGTGAGGCCACACCTGGAGTATTGTGTACAGTTTTGGTCTCCTAACCTGAGGAAGAACATTCTTGTTATTGAGGGAGTGCAGCGAAGGTTCACCAGACTGATTCCCAGGATGGCGGGACTGACCTATCAAGAAAGACTGAATCAACTGGGCTTGTATTCACTGGAGTTCAGAAGAATGAGAGGGGGCCTTATAGAAATGTTTAAAATTCTGATGGGTTTAGACAGATTAGATGCAGGAAGAATGTTCACAATGTTGGGGAAGTCCAGAACCAGGGGTCACAGTCTAAGGATAAGGGGTAAGCCATTTAGGACCGAGATGAGGAGAAACTTCTTCACCCAGAGAGTGGTGAACCTGTGGAATTCTCTACCACAGAAAGTTGTTGAGGCCAATTCACTAAATATATTCAAAAAGGAGTTAGATTTACTCCTTACTATTAGGGGGATCAAGGGGTATGGCAAGAAAGCAGGAATGGGGTACTGAAGTTGCATGTTCAGCCATGAACTCATTGAATGGCGGTGCAGGCTCGAAGGGCCGAGTGGCCTACTCCTGCACCTATTTTCTATGTTTCTATGTTTCATGGAAGAAGGCACAAAAAACCTCCTGGAAATAGTGGAGAATCAAGGGTCTAGCGAGAATGAGGAACTGAAAAAAATTAGTATTAGTAAAAAAATAGTGCTGGAGAAATTAATGGGACTGAAAGCTGATAAATCCCCTGGACCTGATGGCCTACATCCTCAGGGTTTGAAAGAAGTGGCTATCGAGACATTGGATGCACTGGTTGTCATCTTCCAAAATTCCATAGATTCTAGAGCGGCTCCCGCAGATTGGAAGGTAGCAAATGTAACCCTGATATTTAAGAAAGGATGGAGAGAGAAAACGGGGAACTATAGACCAGTTAGCCTGACATCAGTAGTAGGGAAAATGCTAGAATCTATTATTAAGGATGTGGTAACAGGGCACTTAGCAAATAATAATAGGATTGGCAGAATCAACATGGAGGGAAATCATGTTTGACAAATCTGTTAGAGTTTTTTGAGGTTGGAACTAACAGAATTCTTATGTTCTTATTTTCTAACATAAGAAATAGGAACAGGGGTAGGCCTTTCGGCCCCTTGAGACTGCTCCGCCATTCAATGACATCATGGCTGATCTTATACCTCAACTCCACTTACCTGCACAATCCCCATATCCCTTGATTCCCTTAATATCTAAAAATCTATCGATCTCTATCTTGAATATGCTCAACGACTGAGCCTCCGCATCCCTCTGGGGTAGAGAATTCCAAAGGTTCACCACCAGAAATTTCTCCTCATCTCAGTCCTAAATGGTCGACCCCTTAGTCTGAGACTGTGACCCCTGGTTCTAGACTCTCCAGCCAGGGGAACATCCTCCCTGTCAAGCCCTGTAAGAATTTTGTATGTTTCAATGAGATCCCCTCTTATTCTTCTAAATTCTAGAGAATACAGGCCTAGTCGACCCAATCTCTCCTCATACGACAGTCCTGCCATCCCTGGAATCAGTCTGGTGAACATGTGTTGCATTCACTCTATGGCAAATATATGCTTCCTTGGGTAAGGAGACCAAAACTGTACACAATACAGAGTCCTGGTGTGGTCTCACCAGGGTCCTATATAATTGCAGTAAGATGTTTTTACTCGTATACTACATAGATATGAACCCCAAGATGATGTGATAGCTCCTAAAGCATGGAGAAAACATTGTCCTGAATTTTCTCAAATGTGTGGTAGCAGTAACTCTGGCGCCAGTCCGGTGGAACCGACTCAAAAATGGCAGAAACCTGGTTACACTGGTTGGCATTGTAAGAGTGGAACCTCAGCCAGACCCTTACAAAACAAATGACACCAAGGGGGCACAGCTGGAGATGGAGTCAAGAGAGGGCCTCCCTGAGCTGAGAGTTCAGATAGGGAATTCAGAAGTAACGGCTTTACTAGATAGTGCTGAAATGTGGAACTTGCTACCACAAAGAGTGGTTGAAGCGAATAGTTTAGATGCATTTAAGGGGTGGTTAGATAAGCACATGAGGGAGAAGGGAAAAGAGGGTTATGCTGATAGATTTAGCTGAGGAAAGACGGGAGGAGGCTGGAGCAGAGCATTAATGCCAGCCTGGACTGGTTGGGCCTAATAGGCTGTTTCTACGCTGTATATCCTATGTAATCCTATGTAATCCTATGAGTGTTCCCGCTTTTAAGGGGAATAGATAGATGTTTCTGTGGCCGCAATCGAGACTCGAGGATGGTATGATGCCTCCCTGGTGCAAGGGTCAAGGATGCCTCGGAGTGGCTGCAGGACATTTTGGAGCGGGAGGGTGAACAGCCAGTTTTCGTAGTGCATATAGGTACCAACGATTATAGATAAAAAATGGGATGAGGCCCTACAAGATGAATTTAGGGAGCTAGGAGTTAAATTAAAAAGTAGGACCTCAAAGTTAGTAATCTCAGAATTGCTACCAGTGCCACGTGCTAGTCAGAGTAGGAATCGCAGGGTAGCTCACATGAATACATGGCTTGAGGAGTGGTGCAGAAGGGAGGGATTCAAATTCCTGGGACATTGGAACCAGTTCTGGGGGAGGTGGGACCAGTACAAACCGGACGGTCTGCACCTGGGCAGGACCGGAACCAATGTCCTACGGGGACTGTTTGCTAGTGCTGTTGGGGAGGAGTTAAACTAATATGGCAGGGGGATGGGAACCTATACAGGGAGACAGAGGGAAGTAGAATGGGGGAAGAAGCAAAAGATAGAAAGAAGAAAAGTAAAAGTGGAGAGCAGAAAGGCAAAAATCAAAAAGGGCCACACTACAGCAAAATTCCAAAAGGGCAAAGTGTGTTAAAAAGACAAGCCTGAAGACTTTGTGCCTCAATGCGAGGAGTATTCGTAATAATGTGGACGAATTAACTGCATAGGCAGCAATTAGTGAGTATGATATAATTGGCATCACGGAGTCATAGCCCCATGGTGACCAAGGCTGGGAACTCAACATCCAGGGGTATTCAACATTCAGGGAGGATAGACAGAAAGGAAAAGGAGCTGAGGTAGCGTTGCTGGTTAAAGAGGAAATTAACGCAATAGTAAGAAAGGACATTAGCTTGAATGAGGTGGAATCTTTTTGGGTGGAGCTGCTGAATACCAAAGGACAGAAAACGCTAGTGGGAGTTGTGTACAGACCACCAAACAGTAGTAGTGAGGTTGGGGACAGCATCAAACAAGAAATTAGGGACGCGTTCAATAAAGGTACAGCACTTATCATGGGCGACTTTAATCTACATCTAGATTGGGCTAACAAAACTGGTAGCAAAATGGTGGAGGAGGTTTTCTAGACCAATATGTCGAGGAACCAACTAGAGGGCTGGCCATCCTAGATTGGGTGATGTGTAATGAGAAAGGACTAATTAGCAATCTTGTCAAGGCCCCTTGGGGAAGAGTGACCATAATATGGTAGAATTCTTTATTAAGGTGGAGAGTGACACAGTTAATTCAGAGACTAGGGTCCTGAACTTAAGGAAAGGTAACTTCGATGGTATGAGGCGTGAACTGGCGAGAATAGACTGGCAAATGATACTTAAAGGGTTGACGGTGGATAGGCAATAGCAAACATTTAAAGATCACATAGGTGAGCTTCAACAATTGTACATCCCTGTCTGGAGTAAAAATAAAACGGGGGAGGTGGCTCAACCGTGGCTAACAAGGGAAATTAGGATAGTGTTAAATCCAAGGAAGAGGCATATAAATTGGCCAGAAAAAGCAGCAAACCTGAGAACTGGGAGAAATTTAGAAATCAGTAGAGGAGGACAAAGGGTTTAATTAGGAGGGGGAAAATAGAGTATGAGGAGAACCTTGCCGGGAACATAAAAACTGACTGCAAAAGTTTCTATAGATATGTGAAGAGAAAAAGATTAGTGAAGACAAACATAGGTCCCTTGCAGTCAGATTCAGGTGAATTTATAATGGGGAACAAAGAAATGGCAGACCAATTGAACAAATACTTTGGTTCTGTCTTCAAGAAGGAAGTCACAAATAGCCTTCTGGAAGTACTAGGGGGACTGAGGGTCTAGTGAGAAGGAGGAACTGAAGGATATCCTTATTAGGTGGGAAATTGTGTTGGGGAAATTGATGGGATTGAAGCCTAATAAATCCCCGGGGCATGAGTGTCTGCATCCCAGAGTACTTAAGGAAGTGGCCCTAGAAATAGTGGATGCATTAGTGATCATTTTCTAGCAGTCTATCGACTCTGGATCAGTTCCTATGGACTGGAGGGTAGCTAATGAAACACCACTTTTTAAAAAAGGAGGGAGAGAGAAAATGGGTAATTATAGACCGGTTAGCCTGACATCAGTAGTGGGGAAAATGTTAGAATCAATTATGAAAGATGAAACAGCCGCGCATTTGGAAAGCAGTGACAGGATCGGTCCAAGTCAGCATGGATTTATGAAGGGGAAATCAAGCTTGACAAATCTTCTGGAATTTTTTGAGGATGTAACTAGTAGAGTGGACCAGGGAGAACCAGTGGATGTGGTGTATTTGGACTTTGAAAAGGCTTTTGACAAGGTCCCACACAAGAGATTGGTGTGCAAAATCAAAGCACATGGTATTGGAGGTAATGTATTGATGTGGATAGAGAACTGGTTGGCAGACAGGAAGCAGAGAGTCGGGATAAACGGTTCCTTTTCATAATGGCAGGCAATGACTAGTGGGGTGCTGCAGGGCTCAGTGCTGGGATCCCAGCTCTTTACAATATACATTAATGATTTAGATGAAGGAATTGAGTGTAATATCTCCAGGTTTGCAGATGACATTAAACTGGGCAGCGGTGTGAGCTGTGAAGAGGACACTAAGAGGCTGCAGGGTGACTTGGACAGGTTAGGTGAGTGGGCAAGTACATGGCAGATGCAGTATAATGTGGATAAATGTGAGGTTATCCACTTTGGGGGCAAAAATACGAAGGTAGAATATTATCTGAATGGCAGCAGATTAGGAAAAGGGGAGGTGTAACGAGACCTGGATGTCATGGTTCATCAGTCATTCAAAGTTGGCATGCAGGTACAGCAGGCGGTGAAGAAGGCAAATGGTATTTTGGCCTTCATAGCTAGGGGATTTGAGTACAGGAGCAGGGAGATCTTACTGCAGTTGTACAGGTCCTTGGTGAGGCCTCACCTGGAATATTGTGTTCAGTTTTGGTCTCCTAATCGGAGGAAGGACGCTCTTGCTATTGAGAGAGTGCAGCGAAGATTCACCAGACTGATTCCCGGGATGGCTGGACTGACATATAAGCAGAGACTGGATCAACTGGGCCTTTAAACACTAGAGGTTAGAAGGATGAGAGGGGATCTCATAGAAACCTGTAAGATTCTGATGGGACTGGACAGGTTAGATGCGGGAAGAATGTTCCCGATGTTGGGGAAGTCCAGAACCGGGGACACTGTCTTAGGATAAGGGGTAGGCCATTTTGGACTGAGATGAGGAGAAACTTCTTCACTCAGAGAATTGTTAACCTATGGAATTCCCTACCGCAGAGAGTTGTTGATGCCAGTTCATTGGATATATTCAAGAGGGAGTTAGACATGGCCCTTACGGCTAAAGGGATCAAGGGGTATGGAGAGAAAGCAGGAAAAGGGTACTGAGGGAATGACCAGCCATGATCTTATTGAATGGTGGTGCAGGCTCAAAGGGCCGAATGGCCAGCTCCTGCATCTATTTTCTATGTTTCTATGTTTTCCGACTCAGAGGAGACTTGGTTGAACACTGAGAGAAATGCACGATGGGCCACACCAGTGGGGTCCAGGTGAGGGAAGTGGTCTGGACCGGCAAAGAACAGGTACAGGTATATGAATTTTATTTTAAAAACAGAATCACTCCTCTTACAAAAGGGGTTAAGTCACAGCTTCATGGGAGCTTGGGGTTGGCCTGCCCCCTCCCCCCAAATGGCAGGCAGGTGCTTGATTTCCCAACAGCATGCAGCTGGGATGGCAGCTGTGGCTCAGCGGGTAGCCTAGAATGATTCTAAGTTCGACACCATGTTTGGAATGTTCTGTTTAAGAGCGAAGGTATCATCTTCAATGCAGAAAACCAGAGGTTAAGTTTGATTTGTTAAAAATGGCAAAATAAGTCCACATATCTTTTGTTGTATGTAACCATGCAAGTTATGTATGATGATTATTTTGTTATGATTACTTCTTCATTAAGGTGGGAGAACTTTAATAGAGCTCCACCTAGTGGACAACTCTGGTAATGCAACTCCTGATGTATAATGCAATAGAAGAATCAAGTGACAAGATCACATGATGACTGTAAAAGCCATCTTGTGTAATGTATTTCTTAGTGATGTTGTAAGAATATATCACAAGTGGAAAGAACGGTGAAGATCAGAGATGCGCATCTTTGCCCATATTGCATGTGACCCATACCTCCATTATTGTTCTTTGCCTGAGGTTGGCAGAAGCGTTAATATGGGGGTGGGGAGTGAGGGGGGCGGAGGGGAATGTTCAACTTGCTGCCTGGATGTAAGACTGATGTTGTGGATCAGTCATCAGTTATCAAAAACTGCCTAAATTGACGATCCACAATGTCAGTTTTACACCTGACTGGCAAGTTGAAAATCTACCACACAATATTTAAATTGGTCAGGTAGTGACATCATGCATGCCATTTTCCAGTCCGTACATTGAGAGTACCCAGTTTTATATTTCGGCCATATAAATTGGGAGTAAAGGGTTATGGGAAGCGGGCAGGGAAGTGGAACTGAATCCATGATCAGATCAGCCATGACCTTATTGAATGGCGGAGCAGGTGCGAGAGGTCAAATGGCCTACTCCTGCTTCTATTTCTTATGTTCTTATGTTCTTATGTCTCCACAATAAAGGGAAGTAAAATTACTACTTTTCCGGGAACAGTCTCTCGCGATCTCTTTCAGGGACTCTCTACTGTATTGAAGAGGGCAACCTAGCAGCCCTGGAGGTCCAATTTATATGGGCAAAATATAAAACTGGATACTTTCAATGTACGGACTGGAAAATGGCATGCATGATGTCACTGCCTGACCAATTTAAATATTGTGGGGTAGATTTTCAACTTGCCAGTCAGGTGTATAACTGACATTGTGGATTGCCAATTTAGGCAGTTTTTGATAACTGATGACTGATCCACAGCTTCAGTCTTGCATCCAGGCAGCAAGTTGAAAATTCCTCTCCCCCCCTTCCACCCCTATATTAACGCTTCTGCCAACCTCAGGCAAAGAGCAATAATGGAGGTATGGGTCACATGCAATATGGGCAAAGATGCGCATCACTGATCTTCACCCTTCTTTCTACTTGTGATATATTCTTACATCATCACTAAGAAATACATTACACAAGATGGCTTTTACAGTTATCATGTGATCTTGTCACATGATTCTTTTATTGTATTATACATCAGGAGTTGCATTACCAGAGTTGTCCGCTAGGTTGAGCTCTATTAATGTTCTCTCTCCTTAATGAAGAAGTAATCATAACAAAATAATCATCATACCTTGCATGATTATATACAACAAAAGATATGTGGACTTATTTTGCCATATTTACAAATCAAACTTAACCTCTGATTTTGTGTTTTGAAGATGATACCTTCGCTCTTAAAGAGAATTTTCCAAACATGGTGTCGAACGTAGACTCATTCTAGGTTTAGACTGAGGAGAGCGTTTCTCCAAGGGTAACCCTTGATCTACATTTTCACTCTCTACAACTTCAGACTGTTTGTCTGCCTGACTCGGACTCAGACTTAAATTCTGATCTTCTCTTGGACTTGTTTTTAGTACATTGTTAGCTTTAAACAATAAGCGGGTCTGGGGGGTGGGGGGTGGGATTCAGGTGAGCAACAATTCAAAAAGTCAAAGAACAATGTGAATAAATCAGGGTAGCACTGGGGAAATGAAAACCAGTGCTTGCCAGGAAGGGACAGAATGTACAAACATAAAGGTGAATCAGAAAATGGGGTCAAAGCAGGAAAAAATGGTAAAAAAACAAATTTAAAAGCTCTTTATCTGAATGCGCATAACATTCATAACAAAATAGATGAGTTGATGGCACATATAGATACAAATGGGTAAGATCTGATAGCCATTACAGAAACATGGTTGCAAGGTGACTAGGACTGGGAATTAAATATTATGGGGTATTTGACAATTCAGAAGGACAGACAGAAAGGAAAAGGAGGTAGGGTAGCACCATTAATAAAGGATGAGATCAGTGCGTTAGTGAAAAACGATATTGGCTCAGAGAATCAAGATGTTGAATCAGTTTGGGTGGAGATAAGGAATAATAAGGGGGAAAAGTCATTGGTGGGCGTAGTCTATATACTCCCTAACAGTAGCTACACTGCTGGACGGAGTATAAACCAAGAAATAATGGAGGCTTGTATAAAGGAACGGCAATAATCATGGGCGATTTTAACCTTCATATTGATTGGACAAAGCAAATTGGCCTGGGTAGCCTTGAGGAAGAGTTCATAGAGTATATCCGAGATAGTTTCCTTGAACAGTACGTTGTGGAACCAACCAGGAAGCAGGCTATCTTAGATCTGGTACTGTGTAATGAGACAGGATTAAAAAAATGATCTCGTAGTAAAGGCTCTTCTGGGAATGAGTGGCCATAACATGGTTGAATTTCAAATTCAGTTGGAGGGTGAGAAAGTTGGTTCTCAAACCAGTGTCCTAAGCTTAAATAAAGGAGACTACAAAGGTATGAGGGCAAAGTTGGCTAAAGTAGACTGGGAGAATAGATTAAAGTATGGGACGGTTGATGAGCAGTGGCAGACATTTGAGGAGATATTTCATAACTTGCAACAAAAATATATCCCAATGAGAAGGAAAAACTGGAAGAGAAGGGATAACCATCCGTGGATAACTAAGGAAATAAGGGATGGTATCAAATTGAAAACAAGGGCATACAATGTGGCCAAGACTGGTTGGAGGCCAGAGGATTGGGAAACTTTTAAAAGCCAGCAAAGAATGACTAAAAAAATGATAAAGAGAGGGAAGATAGATTATGAGAGTAAACTAGCACAAAATATGAAAACAGATAGTAAGAGTTTCTACAGGTACCTAAAAAGGAAAAGAATGGCTAAAGTAAACGTTGGTCCCCTAGAGGATGAGACTGGGGAATTAATAATGGAAAACAGGAAAATGGCAGAGACGTTGAACAAATATTTTGCTTGGTCTTCATGGTAGAAGACACTAAAAACATCCCAATAGTGGATAATCAAGGAGCATTAGGGAGGGCGGAACTTAATACAATCACTGTCACTAATGAAGTAGTACTCGGTAAAATAATGGGATTAAAGGCGGACCTGATGGCTTACATCCTAGAGTCTTAAAAGAAGTGGTTGCAGAGATAGTAGATGTATTGGTTGCAATCTACCAAAATTCCCTGGATTCTGGAGAGGTCCCAGCGGATTGGAAAACTGCAAGTGTGTCACCCCTATTTAAAAAAGGAGGCAGACAAAAAGCAGGAAACTATAGATCAGTTAACCTAACATCTGTCGTTGGGAAAATGCTGGAGTCCATTGTTAAGGAAGCAGTAGTGGGACATTTGGAAAAGCATAATTCAATCAAGCAGAGTCAGCAAAGTTTTATGAAAGGGATATCATGTTTGACAAATTTGCTGGAGTTCTTTGAAGATGTAACGAGCAGGGTGGATAAGGAGGAGCCAGTGGATGTGGTTTATTTGGATTTCCAGAAGGCATTTGATGAGGTGCAACATAAGAGGTTACTGCACAAGATAAAAGTTCATGGGGTTGGGGGTAATATATTAGCATGGATAGAGGATTGGCTAACTAGCAGAAAACAGAGTCGGGATAAATGGTTCATTTTCCAGTTGGCAAATAGTGACTAGTGGCGTGCTGCTTGGATCGGTGTTGGTTCCTCAATTATTTACAAGCTATATTAATGACTTGAATGAAGGGACCAAGTGTAATGTAACCAAGTTTGCTGATGATACAAAGATTGGTGAGAAAAGCAAATTGTGAGGAGGACACAAAAAATATGCAAAGGGATATAGACAGGCTAATTGAATGGGCAACAATTTGGCAGATGAAGTATAATGTGGGAAAATATGAGGTTATCCACTTTGGCAGAAAAAATAGAAAAGCTAAATTTTATTTAAATGGAGAAAAATTGCAAAATAATGCAGTACAGAGAAACCTGGGGGTCTTTGTGCATGAAACACAAAAAGTTAGTATGCAGGTACAGCAAGTAATCAGGAAGGCAAATGGAATGTTGCCCTTTATTGCAAGGGGGATAGAGTAAAAAGCAGAGAAGTCCTGCTGCAACTGTACAGGGTACTGGTAAGGCCACACCCAGAGTACTGCGTACAGTTTTGGTGTCCGTATTTAAGGAAGGATATACTTGCATTGCAGGCTGTTCAGAGAAGGTTCACTAGGTTGATTCTGGAGATGAGGGGGTTGACTTATGGGGAAAGGTTGAGTAGGTTGGGCCTCTACTCATTGGAGTTCAGAAGAATGAGAGGTAATCTTATTGAAACATATAATATAACGAGGGGGTCCGACACGGTGGATGCAGAGAGGAAATTTCCACTTGTTAGCGCAAATTTTTTCCTGGAAGAAGCACTCGACACTCTGGGTCGGTTCCAGTGCCAAAACGGCCTTTATTACGCTGGCGGGGAGAGAGCCTCTGGTCCAACTCCAGGCACTCCACTCTACCGAACAAAGAAATTAATCGATATTTATATGTTTTACAATAGTTCATTACAATTACTCAGCCCATGTCGGCTGGACACAATCCAATCATAATGATTACAAATTGATTCCACTGGGCCAATGGAATTGGCCCCCAGGCACCAGGGGACTGCGTGATCATCTTATGTTTTAGCTGGGGCTTATTCATGGCCTCGTGATATTCTTCAGACCCCCTTATCTCTACTATCCTTGGGTTCTGCTTGCGCATAACCTCCTTATCCTTACACAGTCACAGGAATTTCTTTGTTCAGTATTCTGCTAGGACATCTTGTCTGTGGTTTGTTGATTAAGGACGTTCTGCTGAGTTCGCCCTTTCTAGTGTTCCTGTACATGGAACTGCAGTGTCATCAGCTACCCAAAAATGTAGTCGAGCTAACTGTTAGCTGAATTCCCCTCGTGCTTTGCGGAATCCCTGGTTGCCATTTTATATCTGGCTACCATTTTATATATACATACATGCATACATATATTCAGCAGGTGCCTTTGCCTTTGAAAGTGCCCTTTCGGTAAGGGACTAATCCTAGTCCACTTTAACCGACAACATAATTTGTTACTCTATTTATATTTTTATGTACCACCCGGTACTTCCTGCCTCATTGTGCTGGCCAGTCTCGTGATTTAAGAAGTCCCGGTTGCTTAGATCAAATTGATATAGTTCAGATTCCCCTGCCCCTCTGCTGGACAAGTCTCTTTATTTACTTGAGCCCTTGTTCTGATACTCCTTTGTCGCGCATAATGCCTGTAGGATCGACATGCCATGAAGCCCCATGTTAGTGCTAAGACCAGCTGTATCCCTACCAGTATGTGTGATATTATTCGAATCTAGGGGTGAATGTTTACGTTCATCCCCCAGTCCCAGACCCTCCTCAACCAACTCTGGTTTTGTAACACTTGGTCGGTATCCTTCTGCAGTATTTCAAACTTTGTCTGTAGTTGGTGGTAGAGTCTGACAGACTGGCCTACTCTGAGTCTTAGTTCCCTTAATACTTCAACTAAATGTGGGATAGGGGCCTGTTCTGGCTCGTCATAATCCTGCAGGTGATCGTGGAGCTGATCGATGGTGTTAAAGATTTTGGTGCCTCGGCGTCTGACCTGGTTAATGCGGGCTTGTCCTATTGTGACGGGTCCTAGGGGTGTGAAGCAAAAGTTTGGTTGCGAGATCTGGCATTGTAAGCCATTGTACCGATATGAATGTGCCGTGGTAGAGACACAGTATTTCCCTTTGCCCCCGTAACCTGCTCTGGCAAAATGTGTGGGGGCAGGTACTATTTCCAATACACATCCATCGGTTGGATTAAATCCACACTCGTCTAGTTCTCCCTGTCCCACCGGGTGAGGGCACACCGTAATGTCACCCATCTGCTTGCATCCCGTCAGGGGGATCCCATAGAGTGTGTTTTCTCTGTGGATAGCAGAGGCTGCGGTCAGATAGTAATGGAGGGCGGTGTTTTCCCGTATGATCCCGATATTCTCCAGTTGATAAAGGGGAAACGGTCCTGAGTCTTGTGTGACTATAGGTATCATCAGGACTATTCCCACTCCGGCAGCTTTGCCCATTAGGCAGTTTGGGATCACTGGGTATACTCTGGTTAGTCCCTTCAGAGTGCAATTATCCAGTGTTTCCTTCAGTTTGGCCAACTGAGCCAGATGTGGGCTGTCTATCCAGTCTGGCAACTCCCCCCTTTGGATCTGATCAAGGTTGTGCTGTATCTGTCCCACCATCCATATGCCATAAGCGTGACAGAGTTGCCCCTCCATCCAATTGGATTTCGGCACCCTCTCTTCCTAGTTCAGCTTGATCTTCCTGATTCCGCCCTGCCCATTCTAATAATCCCTTCATCACCCCTTTAAGCTGCTCCACCCTTTCATTTAGCCCTTGTATATCCAGTGAGTTTACTATGGAGATTCCGGCATTAAAACCGGTAGCAACATCATTAACTATTTCCCTCTTAGTCCTATGAACTAGCTCCTGTCCTCGGAATCTACTGGCACCCATGGCATCGGCAGCCTGCTGCATTACAACTTTACTGAATACATTATACATTTTTCTTGCCTGCTCTGTACAATATTCTGGCATCTGTATACCTGAGATATTGATCAGGACAGGCACAATTCCATGCTTAACATTATCATAAAATAGTTCACCCTCGTTGGACAGCACGATCCCATTTTCGGTCCCCTTGTAATTGTTGGACATGGCAATTCCATGGGTTGTGTGGTGGTTCTTATGGGGCGAGGTGTCGGAGGGGGTGAGAAGCATACATACAACGATATTGCGGCAGCCTCTACCTCCTCATAGTATCCACACAGCCCCACCCCCTTTTTGTGGGTGACTAACGATTGTGGCTGTGCAAATTATTCCCAAGGTACATTCATCGGGCCCCCCGGCCTCCCTTTGTCTAATGCAACTGCTCCTTGTACCCGTGGAGCATTGCACACATACTCTATCCTTATCCGGATTCACTTGCAGCCACGCGTTAAAATAAGTTCTGTCCTTGCTCCAGTCCTTGGCTGTTGGAATGCCTATTCAGTCAGTCAAAGTAAACAAAACCCCAAATTTCATGTAGTTGTGTCTTTCCTGTGTGTGCTGTATCTCTCGTCATCCGTCTGTATTATCCAGTGCTTGCGTGGGCCTTAAGGTTCCCAGTATCATGAGTCCCCAGAGTCGAAGTCGCCACTGCAGTCCCACCTCGGTGAGTGTTTTATCTGCAAATTTTAAACAGATAGCCTGGTCGTCACCAGGTGTTAGGTTCTGGTCTACTTGTGTCGCGGTCACCCTGTGGAATCGGAGGCAAGGGTTTGGTTATCCATATTCTTTATAGTCGTACCATCTCTAGCACTTCATGTCCCTGTCTGGGCTGCCATCGATTTTGCATTTGAGCCTGCTGTGCTCGAGCCTGCACGATGATTCATCTAAATATTATCCAAACTGCAATCAACACCAATGCCACCACTATTCCTCCAAACAGTGCAGTCTGCTTTACTGTTAGGTTTGGTTTGTGGACTACACCTACCCACCGTGGGGTACATTGGCTCTATTGCCATAGGTGATGGTGCTATGACTGCGCACTGCACTATCCGTCTGGTCCCTTTTTTAAAAATCTCTTCCAGCCTATTTATCTTAGCTTTTAACTCTTGACCAGCTAGATTGTTTTATTTTTATTCTGACTACCCCACCATTTCCTCTGTCTGTCAGGTGAGTCTTCTTTATTTTATTAAGAAATTCAAATTAGTAAGGTCCAGTATAAAACAGCTGTCAATGGAAAGGGTTAACTCCTTTACAAGTTTGTAAGAAGGCCTGATGTCATTACATGACTTCGCGTAATCATCCAAATCTTTGTGCCTTCAAAACTTGTTTAGAAATTAGGAATCCGTTAAAACAGCAGAAATCATTAGTAAAGTGATCATAATAAAATTCTTCTCATCGCGAAAGACAGCATTTTAGATGAAACTCCAATTTTTTCCTTAACTTCTAATTCAAGTACTTGCCAATGATTTTTTTTTTAAATGAGACCACACATTTTTAATAGCTATTTTGTTTACTGAAATCCAATTTTCACACAAGCTGTATACATGCCAACTTTTCGGGGGGTTTTTATGGTCCCGTTCACTGGGAAAATCTTGTGTTTTATTTCTCTCTCGGCACAAAATCTAAACTCACGTGCCAGTTCCATTTTCTATAAGAATTTAAAAATTCAGTAAGATTTTCTAATTCCCAGTTTTTTCTTTCTGTGCTGAGTTCGCATAGCTTAGATCTTTTCTCCTCGTTATTTTCAAAACGCTCCTGCTTGTTTAGACTGTTCGGGACTTTTCTTGATAAACAATGTCCATTTTGGAAATCTTTTCAAACTGCAGTGAAACTTTCTCGTAATTTAAAATCATTATCAATGCAGCGTGTCTTTTACCACCTCCAATTTTTTTTTTCCAATGAAACCAATATCTTTTTCACAGCCAATATCAACTAGTATTTAGTAAGTTATCTCTTTTTCCATCACAAACACCTTTTTGTTTTAAAGAGATCAGATTTAACTTTTTGTTTTAAATGTATCACATTTTGTTTTGCCTTTTCTTAACCAGTGGTACTTGAAACCTTCACAACAAAATTAACTCTTCACTGTTCCCATCCTAATTTCTGCTCCCCTTTTGTAGAATTTGTATTTATTGTTGGATTACAAAATGTCAAATATGGTAAAACTGTTTTTTTTTGTTGCCAAACTTCTGTTTTAGAAGCTGATCAAAAACTCAAATCTTTTGCTCTGTAACTTCAATTTTGTGGTACTATATCTCATAAATTACATCTTTTTTAAGCTTCAGCTTTTGACACAGTATGTGTACTTTTATTAAAAAGGCTTCCAAACCCAAGATTTTCCAATACAACCAAAATGTTTATCAATGAGAATCACCTGAAATATCTCAAAATCCCAATTCAAATACTGTATTGCCAATCTGTTATTTAAAAATCTCTTTACTGAGCTAGAAGCTTTCATGTCAAGGTTTTACACAAAGGAAAAATGGGAGCGTACTTCCCCAGCCTGCAGCCTCGAGACACCCACTAAGGTTTCTTTTTTTAAAAGGCATTACAGCTTCCCTTCTCCATTCTTTATCTCATTCCTAGACATTCACAAAAGTCTCCTTTCATTCAACAAAGTTTATTGTTTAGCTGGCTCTATTCTTGGATCCATACTTCACTTAAGATAATCATTATCAGGTTTTTTTTAAATTTCTTACATATTGATTAACTTCCTCTGTTAATTTTACGTGGGCTCGAAGAATCAAAACCACGGCTTTCTCATCTTTATCTTTCTTTTCCTTCCCCCACCATTCCCACTGATTTGCTGGCGGGTCCTGGGGGTCCAATCCTGACTTAATCATCTTCTCAATTAGTTTCTTTTGTTTTTCCGCCAGGTGGCAGATAAGAGACCCTTCTGGTCCCCACTTGAGGTTACTTGCTTTATTGGCCATTCCTGGGTAGGACTAGAACCGTTAGGAATCTACGCACAGAGGTCCGCTTTCTACCTAGCGTGACTTGTAGTAGATTGCCTCCTGGCTACTTTCAGGTCACATGTTCTGCTATTACACAAACTTATACAATTCTTAAAACACGTTTAAGCAATTCCCGCAGTGCCCCACGCCTCCTTAACGACTACCTACCACCGTTTTGTCTGTTGGTCCGACCCTGTTCACAGGTTTGGTTTCCGTTGGTCGTTGTGCACCGCCTGGTCCCTGGGGTATATTTTCAAATCACACTACTGGGTCCGGGAAGTGTCGCTCGGTATCACGATCCCACGGTCTAAGTGTGTTCCCTACACCTACTTAGTTCGTGGCCGTCATGTGGGACAAAAGTCCTCTTAATTCAGGCTCAGGCTAGGCGTTTGAGATATTAGACCGTCTTCTCGTGTCAATCAACCAGCTTCCATCTTCCACACCCTTTATAATTAAATTTTTTTTATACTCATCCGGGTTTTTCCAAGGGCGTCCAGCGACTCTGGGAAATCCTGCCGACTACGCCACTGTTAGCGCGAATGTTTCCCTGGAAGAAGCACTCGACACTCTGGGTCGGTTCCAACGCCAAAACGGCCTTTATTACGCCAGCGGGGAGAGAGCCTCTGGTCCAACTCCAGGCACTCCACTCCACCGAACAAAGAAATTCATCGATATTTATATGTTTTACAATCGTTCATTACAATTACTCAGCCCATGTCGGCTGGACACAATCCAATCATAACGATTACAAATGGAATTGGCCCCCAGGCACCAGGGGACTGCGTGATCATCTCATGTTTAGCTGGGGCTTATTCATGGCCTCGTGATATTCTCCAGACCCCCTTATCTCTACTATCCTTGGGTTCTGTTTGCGCCTAACCTCCTTATCCTTACACAGTCACAGGAATCTCTTTGTTCAGTATTCTGCTGGGACATCTTGTCTGTGGTTTGTTGATTAAGGACGTTCTGCTGAGCTCGCCTGTACACGGAACTGCAGTGTCATCAACTACCCAAAAATGTAGTCAAGCTAACTGTTAGCTGAATTCCCCTCGTGCTTTGCGGAATCCCTGGCAGCCATTTTATATCTGGCAACCATTTTACATATACATACATGCATACATATATTCAGCAGGTGCCTTTGCCTTTGAAAGTGCCCTACAACACACTCATAGGGGAAACTAAAACTAGAAGGCATAGTCGCAGAATAAAGGGCTGCCCGTTTAAAACTGAGATGAGGAGGAATTTCTTCTCTCAGAGGGTTGCAAATCTATGGAATTCTCTGCCGCAGAGAGCTGGGTCATTGAATATATTTAAGGCGGAGATAGACAGATTTTTGAGCGATAAGGGAGTGAAGGGTTATGGGGAGCAAGCAAGGAAGTGGAGCTGAGTCCATGATCAGATCAGCCATGATCTGATTGAATGGCGGAGCAGGCTCGAGGGACCAAATGGCCTACTCCTGCTCCTATTTCTTATGTTCTTATGTTTTTATCTGATGTAGGATTTGCAACTGGTACTCTACTTGTAATAACAATACCTGACTCATAAATAATCAAATCATTCCAACTTTCAATTCCTTCCACATCTTTAGGCAAAATATGATCAATGTAAACAAACCTAACTTTTCCATGAATAAACATCTTGACCAAATATGTCCGAGGGCCACATATCTTCATTATTCTTCCTGGT
Source organism: Pristiophorus japonicus (assembly GCF_044704955.1). Lineage (NCBI taxonomy): Eukaryota > Metazoa > Chordata > Chondrichthyes > Pristiophoridae > Pristiophorus > Pristiophorus japonicus. The sequence goes on from NC_091987.1 coordinate 103,237,275, forward strand.
TATCACTTTAAAACTTATGGTGATGGTTCTTCACTCTAACCTTCTGATTCAATGTCACACTTCTCTGTCTTACTCTACCTCTATCATAACTCTCTTTCTGTCTTAATTGTTTATCTTCCAGTGCCAAGTTTGGCTTTAACAACAAGAACCTGGTTCGTGACTGTCATTTGAGAAACAACTTTGCTGGTAGTTGTATGAGGAATATTACGAAAAATAATCTGAAATTTGGTAGCTTGTGGTCCAACGAGAACTGCCTTTTCTTTGGATTTGGATCCAACATTTGCTTGAAGAGGGCACGTTTTACAATTTATACTGTGCGTCCTGCTGCATCATTTGAAGCAGGGTGATACGGTGGACCTTTGGTATGTTTCACAACTGGGAACTGTGCAAATTCTTCTGGACAAAATTGTGGCCCATTATCAGACACAATTTCTTCTGGGAGGCCATATGAAGAAAATAATCTACACAAATTGTCCAGTGTTTAACTTGTTTTTTTTTTGCATTGGAAACATCTCTACCCACTTCGAATGACTATCAATCACAATGAACAATTGCTGTCCTTCTAGCTCAGCAAAATCTAAATGTAACCTTTGCCACAGCCTGGGAGGCCATTTCCATGGCTGTAATGGTACTGATGGTGGTTTCTTGCTCACAGATTGACATGTTTTACATTGACTAACGATGTAATCTTAGCGGCCAAAGTCAAAATCAAAGACAAAATCAAAGCCCATCTCTGCATTCGGGCTGCAGCTAAGGTTGGAACTGGGGACTTTAGATGGAGGATTGCTGTCAGGAGCTTATGGTCCGTAACTTACAAGTATTTGTGGAACTTTTTGACCTGCGCCTAATTATGCTCACTGGCACTGAGAGTGCGTGAAGCAAAAGCAATTGGTCTCTCCTCCCCAGTAACTAGTAGATGAGAGATCACCGCCCCAATCCATATGGAGAGGCATCACCTGCTTGCTTAATCTCCTTAGATATGTCATACTAAACTAACATGGTACTCTCTACCAACTGGCTTTTACACTCCTTGAATGCTGTGTCACATTCTTCTGACCACTTCCAATGGATTTTTTCAACAGCTCATTCAGTGGATGTAACACTGTAGCCAAATTTGGTAGGAACTTCCCTAACAGTTCAAAAGACTCAAAAATGATCCAAGTTCAGTGACATTCTGATTGCATCCAGCTTTCCCTTGGTTGGATGTAAACCATCTTTGTCTACTCTGTGCCCTAAGTACTCCACTGAGTATTGAAATAATTCACACTTGTGAGAAGTCACTCGTACTCTGTGATTCTCGAGCCGTTTGAGCACTTCATTCAATACGTTGTTATGGATTTGCTTGTTTGGCGCTGAAATGAGTATGTCATCTGAATTATATACTACCCCTTCAATGCCTTGAAAAATCTGGTTCACCATCCCTTGGAATGTGGCGGGAGTGGAAAACACTCCAAATGTTAGCTCACTAGATTGATATAGGCCTAGATGAGTATTTATAGTCAAGCATGACTTGGACTCCTCATCTAGCTCAAGTTGTAAGCAGGCATTTGTCAGATCTAACTTTGAGAAGATCTGTCCACCTGTCAGCTTTGTGAACAAATCCTCTACATTTGGTAATGTATTGGGGAGATTACCCTCTCGAACTTGGTTTACGGTTACTTTATAATCACCACACAATGTTACCTTACCAGCTGACTTAAGTACAACAACAATGGGTATAGCCCAATTACTTACTTCTACCTCAGAGATAATGTTCTCAGTTTCTAGTTTTTTGAGTTCTTGCTCAACTTTCTCCTTGAGTGTGTATAGTACGGGACATGACTGGCAGTAAACTGGTTTAGCGTCCTTCTGCACTCTGACACTCACCTTGATGTCTTAGATCGGACTGCCTGTTTCGCAGAATACCTTCAGATTCTGCTTTCGATGCAAATTTCGTTTCCACACGAAAAAGCTCATTCCAATCCAGCTTCAGTGCTTCCAGCCAATTTCTACCTATCAAGGCAGGTTTGTATCCTGCCCCTATTATGAGAGGCAAGCTCTGAAGCTGATTCTTTTATTTCACTGGTATGGTGATACATCCTACAACAGGAATTTGCTCTCCTGAGCAGCCTCGCAGCTCTATCTTCGATTTCTCCAGTCGAAAATCACTCAACTTGTCGAGATATAGCGATTCCGGTACTATGCTCACAGATGCACCAGTGCCAATTTCCATGGATATTCTGGTTCCTGCAACGTTTACTTGGATGACGATACTTCGCGAATCTCTGTGCTAAGTAATTGGGCTACACCTTTTGTGGTTCTGATGACATGTCTCTCGAGAACCGACTCGTCCTGTTGCTTCTCTTCCATGCTATGTAGTGTCTGCCGATTTCTACTTTTAACATTGAACATCGGTTTACTCTTTAGTCAGCATTCCTTCGCTAGAGGTCCAGTTTTCTTGCCATAGAAACACTCTGCCTTCACATATGGATAGCTTTGAGCAATGTGTTGTCTCAGGCACCGATAGCACGACTTCAATATATTGTTACCTTGGCCAGTTTCTGAGGCCTTATGGCCCAACTGCCTTTTACTTTTAACCTGATGCTGATTCACCTCGGTCGTATCATAACTGGAAATGGCTCGAAATTCTCGGGAGTATTGGTCAGCCATATCCATCAACATATTTGTCTGACAAGCGAAATCAAAAGTCAAGTTAGGGCTTGTCAACAACTTCCTTCTGATTGCTTCATTTTTCATCCCACAAACAAAACGGGTACACAATGCTCGGTCCTGAAAGTTTCTGAAATGACAGTGAATGGATAGCTTTTTTAAAGCTACAATGTACTCACTGATACTTTCGTCAATTAATTTATATCGTATTCCAAAACGCTAACTTTCAGCAATTTCCAGGGTCTCAGGACTGTAGTGCTGTTCTAACTTGTCTCTGTCAGTGGCATGGCCTTTGACTTGATGGGAAGAAGCATATTTTTCAAGGTTTCACTGGAGCCTGCTTCAGTGAAGAAAATTGCCTGTTTTCTTTCTGAAACCACCTGGTTATGGTTTTCATCATCGGGGCCTTCAACTATGCTATTTGCAGTAATAAACATTTCTAGCTGCTCCACATATGCTCCAAAAGTCTCTCGGTCATGATGGAACTCACCCAAGTGCCCTATTATTTCCATAGGCACAGCCGCCTGGAGTTTTCAGTTCAGCCAAATGTACTTATAATTTACCTTGGATTTTTAGCTGTTCTGCAAAATAAAGAACTTCTCAAAGTCTCTCTGTTGGTTGGCTGGATTATCCGTCAACAAAAATTTCAACTAGGGAATCCAATTATCCTATCCTCGTTCGCCAATATTCTTACGACATCGCGAAGAAACACATTACACAAGATGGTTCTTACTGTTATCATGTGATCTATTCACATGATCCTTTTATTGTATTATACATCAGGAGTTGCATTACCACAGTAGTCCATTAGGTGGAGCTCTATTACACCACTCTGTTACTCTCCATGTCTGCCTGTTTATGGGAAGTAGCAGAGATAAAAATCAGGTACACTAACTCCAGGTCTAACTTGAAGTAAAATACTCACTTTGATTGGATTGTGCAGCTGCGCAATATTGTACGGGCTCACCAGTTATGATCAATAACAGCCAAAAATCGTCTCTATTGCTGTTGTTTTTTTAGTTTCACTCTCTTCTTTCAAAAGAGTGGGAGAAATCTGAGCAGTGCAAAACACAGGCCAATCATTCACCGGTGCTTGCTCTCGGTATTACATCATTATCTACTCCTGGCCAATGAACACTAAGCCCAGCAAAGAGAGGCCAAGACATTCCAGACCAAAGCAACAGGCAAATTAGTAAATAAGAATAGCTAAAATTGCTGCACATCGACTACAGCAATGGCTGCAAAGAGTTTAGATTAACTGAAGAGGTTTTTTGCTGAGAATTTATTGCTCTTTAAGATGGAGGGGCAGTTGTGTTCTCATTTTTTTAATGTCATAGAAAAGAAAAGCTGCTCGATTACACATGGCTCTGGCCCCAGTATAATCCCATTAGATTATATTGTAAATAGTAAACCACAGGGAATATCAACATTCCGTTAATATCTGTTTGGCAACAGTCATTGATGTGAAATTTCTCATGTTATTCAGCTTTATTGGCATTGACTAGTGTAAGCTCATCACTTTGGAATGGAGAGAGATCAGATCAGGTTTCCTTCAATTCTCATTCTTCCCTCTTTCATTTGGGAAAAAGCTGTCTTTTGTGTTCGCTCTACCAGCTGTGTATACCCAAGTGCGCAGAGGAGTAGGTAACACTGCGAGCTTAAAGCTATAGTATTCACCATTGTGAGCATGTAATCACCAAAAGTGCTACAAATCCCCTGATTACTTACATAAGCCTTTTCACACAGTTACATTTTTCCGATTTATATTGTTGATTTCTAATAGACATGCACAAAATCCCAGTGTACAAGCCGCTTTCAGTTCCATATGTTAGTTGGGAACCTTGATTCAAAGCAGTATTTGAAACAACCATAAGATTTTCTCTAGTTATTCATGTCTTCTAATGCTTCATTCTAGCAGTACAGCGAGTATTGTCAATCCAATTTCCCCTAAAGACATTAAAGAAATGTTAGAAGTCTAATCTTCCACCTACAATAGAATAACATTATTACAAGCTTTGTGGTTCCAAACCTCTCATTATGACAAATGTTTTTTTTTTCCCCTGGTCCTGGCAGAATTTCCATTATAGCACACAGCAGAGTCCCAACTTCAATAGGAAGATCACTTCCATTAAAATAAATAAGTTATTTTGTCAGTTCCCAGGAGCTTGTGCTCAGCTCTCATGGTAGCTTAGGGGTTGTTCAGGCTGTTCCATATGTTAATAAGCCATACAGATTAGGAAGATTCAATCCCTGGTCTGTGCCCAGTTAACTGATCTCAGTTGGGATGGCTGCTTGGAATGATAAAATTGGCCTCAGTACCCCTAATTAAGGAAGGGGGAAAAATTGCCAGGATTCCTGTTCTAATCACTCCCTATCCAATGTCTCCTGGTAGGAAATGTATGTGTGGATGGCAGTTGAGGACAGAATAAGACTTGGCTATGAATTCCCTGTGCTCCCCTCCCGCGCCCCTGCCACCTTCCACCCTCATGGCCCCGCCACAATCGAATAGTTTGCCAGTTTGCCAACACTTATTCTCGAGGCATGGTAGTAGAACTTTGTGCTAGCAAAAGTATCTCCAAGAGTGAAGGGAGGACGCAGAAGAGATTTACTAGAATTGATCCAGGGATGAGGGATTACAGTTATCGAGATAGAATAGAGAAGCTGGAATTGTTCTCGTGGAAGCATAAAAGGCTAAGAGATAGAGGTGTTTAAAATCATGAAGGATTTAAATAGAGTAAATAAAGATAAATTGCTTCCAATGGCTGAAGGGTTGTTAACCAGATGGAACAGATTTAGGGTGATTGGTAAAAGAACCAGAGGCGACATGAAGCAAATTGTTTTTACGCAACGAGTGCTTAGGAGCTGGAATGCAGTACCTGATAGGGTGGTGGATACAGATTCAATAGTAGCCTTCAAAAGGGAATTGGATATATATTTTAAGGAGAAAATAATTGCAGAGATATGGGGAAAGAGCGAGGGAGTGGGACTAACTGGATTGCTCGTTGAAAGAGCTGGCGGAGGCTCGATGGGCCGAATGTCCTCCTTCTGTGCTGCACTATTCTGTGATTCTATGATAAGAGTGTGGAAGGAAAATAATTATAATTTTTAAGAATTTCTGCTAATGTGCTTTGGCTACGGAAAAAAATTTAAATTCTGTTTTGCAATTATTTGGAGGCCAATTTGAACCAAGTCCAATTAGTTAAGTGGAGTGTGATCTGAATTTGATAAATCAGAGTTGCATTCTGGGGTCATTTGCGAGGAGCAGTGGAAGCTAACTCTCAACATCTGAAGGCAGAGATATCTCTGTCCAAAGGAAATTATTACAATTTATATAATGTTTGCATAAATTTCTTCATGAATTAGTGAATTTTAAACTAAATAAGGGTGCAGGGGCAGGGCGGGGGAGGACTGTCGCGGTGGAGAGAAATCTATAATGCTAAAGAGAAAAGAAAAGTAAGCAATGCAGGAAAGTGATCATGGTAAGTATAACCAGATTATGTCAGGAAGGGACAGAGCATACAAACAAAAGAGTGCACTAACAAATAGGTATCAGGTAAGAAGAAATAGTAATAGGACAAATAGGGCCATAGTACAAAATAATGTTAAGATGTCTAATAATGTTAAAAAAAAACAAATCTAAAAGCACTGTATCTGAATGCAGGAAGCATCCGTAATAAGGTAGGCAAATTAATAGCGCAAATAGATTTACTGGTTATGTAATGTCTGTAAGCTTGTAATGTTTGTAGCTCCACACTGTGGATGTGGACGTATTGTGTACTGCAACTGCAGAGTTAATAATAAACAGAACCAGGCTGTTCCGCAGGCTTCCGACAGAGCTGCCTGCCATGTTCGGAGCTGTGTGTGCCATGTTCTGTGAAAATATCACATTTGGCGATGGGATGGGATTTTTCGGATGATTTAAAGCTTAAATTTTGTTGGTGTAGGATTCAGCCAGCCGACAGAGAGACTTTGGAAGTTTCTGTCTTTGGAAAAAGCTACAAAAATCCGAGGTAAAATACAGCACATGGTGTGAACAGCTAGAGGTTAAAATGGCAGGTGTAATGGTACATTTGGGTGAATATAGACATGACTGGGAACGTTTTAAAGTGTATGTGGATCGGCTAGAAATGTATTTCACTGCAAATAACATAATCGAAGTTCCAGACAATTCAGTCAGAACCGGGCTGTGTTGGAATGTAAGAGAGCGATCTTCTTATCAGAGGCAGGCCCGGCATTGTATGAAACGCTGGTAAATCTGCTTGTGCCTGACGAGCCAAAGGACATATCGCTTAAACGAATCTGGAGCAGCACTATAACTCCAATCCGTTAGAAATTGCTGAAAGCTATCGTTTCAGAATTCAGAATCAAAAGACTGATGAAAGTATCAGTGATTACATCGTAGCATTAAAAAAGCTATTGATGCACTGTAATTTTGGAAACTTTCAAAACCGAGCTTTACGGGATCGTTTTGTTTGTGGGGTGAAAAATGATGCAATCAGAAGGAAGTTATTAACGGCGGATGACTTGACTTTTGAGATTGCTTGTCAGACAGAGAGGTCGATGGGCATGGCCAAACAATATTCCCAAGAATTAAATAATGATTACGGTCGCCAGTCAACCGAGGTAAATCACCTGCAGGTTCAAAGTAAAAGACGGTGGGGGCCCAAAGTCTCAGAAACTGGAAATTCTAACAGAGCGTCGAAGTCGTGCTATAGGTGCCTGGGACAACACATTGCTCAAAGTTGTCCATACATGAAGGCAGAGTGTTTCTTCTGCAGAAAGACTGGGCATCTTGCAAAGGCATACCGACTGAAGGGTAAATCAGCATTAAAAGCTATGAGTCCAGCGTTCAAAGCTATGAGTAGAAATCCCAAGAGAGTACATAGCATGGAGGAACAAGAACAGGACGAGGAGATGTTAGAGTTACCACATCATCAGGAGCACGAGATTAACAGACAGCGATTCGGAAAGCATCCAAATCCAAATAGTTGTTGCGGGATTCAAGATACCAATGGAAATTGACACGGGTGCAAGTACCGGAGTCGCTATACCTCGACAAATTGCGTGATTTCCAACTGGAGAAATCCAAGATAGAGCTGCGAGGCTACTCAGGAGAGAAAATTCCTGTGGTAGGTCGTATCACCGTACCGGTGAAATGTAAAGATCAATTTCAGAACTTGCCTCAAATAGTAGTGAAAGGAGACAAGCTTGCCTTACTAGGAAGAAATTGGTTGAGCTCACTGAAGCTGGATTGGAGTAAGATTTTCTGCGTGGAAGCGAGATTTTCATCAACAGATGAGGTTATCAAGAAGTATCCGAAGGTGTTCTGCGAAACGGGCAGTCTGATCCAAGGCTTCAAGGCGAGTGTCAGGGTACAGAAGGACGCTAGATCGGTTTACTACAAGCCACGTTCCGTACCATATGCACTCAAGGAGAAAGTTGACCAAGAATTCAAAAGACTAGAGACTGAGAACATTATTTGTAAGATAGATCGATGTAATTGGGCTACACCCATTGTTGTTGTACCTAAGTCCGATGGTAAGGTAAGATTGTGTGGTGATTATAAAGTAACGAGGTTCTAGAAGGTAATGTCCCCAATACATTGCCAAATATAGAAGATTTGTTTACAACACTGACAGGTGGTTAGATCTTCTCAAAACTGGATCTTATGAATGCCTACTTACAGCTTGAACTAGATGAGGAGTCCAAGTCATGTTTGACTATAAATACTCATCTAGGCCTATATCAATTTAATAGCCTACCGTTTGGAGTGTCTTCCGCCCCTGCCATATTCCAAGGGGTGATGAACCTGTTTTTGCAAGGTATTGAAGGGGTAGTATGTTATTTGGATGATATACTAATTTCAGCACCAAATAGGCAAATTCATAATAATATATTGAATGAAGTCCTCAAACGGCTAGAGAAGCACAGAGTACGAGTGTCTGCTCATAAGTGTGAGTTATTTCAAAACTCAGTGGAGTGCTTAGGGTACAGAGTTAACAAAGATGGTTTACATCCGACCAAGGAAAAACTGGATGCAATCAGAAATGCACCCACTCCCGGGAATGTCACTGAACTTCGTTCATTTTTGGGTCTTTTGAACTATTATGGGAAGTTCCTACCAAATTTGGCTACAGTATTACATCCACTGAATGAACTTTTGAAAAAACAGGTCCATTGGAAGTGGTCAAAAGAATGCAATACAGCATTCAAGGAGTGTAAATGCAAATTGGTAGAGAACACCATGTTAGTTCACTATGACATATCTAAGGAGATTAAGCTAGCATGTGATGCCTCTCCATATGGAGTTGGGGCAGTGATCCCTCATGTATCACGTAGCGAGGAGGAGAGACCAATTGCTTTTGCTTCGCGCGCACTCAGTGCCAGTGAGAGTAATTATGCGCAAATTGAAAGGGAAGCTTTGGCATTAATTTTTGGGGTCAAGAAGTTTCACAAATACTTGTATGGTCGTAAGTTTACCATCGTTACGGACCATAAGCCCCTAACAGCAATCCTCCATCCAAAGTCCCCCAGTTCCAACATTAGCTGCAGCCCAAATGCAGCGATGCGCTTTGATTTTGTCAGTATATACATATGATATTGAATATAGACAATCAGCTGATCACAGTAATGCTGATGCAATGTTTAGATTGCCTTCCCCATCACAAGTTACATCCGATAGGGAAGAAGTGTTTTATTTTTCATATATTGATGAACTGCCAGTCACAGCTGAAGAGATTGGTAGAGCAACCAAACATGACCCAGTAATGTCAAAGGTGTATGATTATATTGCAAATGGATGGCCAAACCAGATAACAGACAAAGATACACATCCATTCTTCATTCGTAGGAATGAATTATCAGTCGATAAAGATTGTATCATGTGCAGTGCAAGAGTGGTTATACCAAATAAATTCAGGTCCAAATTATTAGGAGACCTCCATCACCAGCACCTGGGAATGTGTTTGACCAAGAGTTTTGTATGCAGTTATTTATGGTGGCCAGGTCTTGATAAAGATATAGAGTACATCATGAGTCAGTGTACGACATGTCAATCGGTAAGCAAGCAACCACCATCAGTACCATTAGAGCCATGGAAATGGCCTCCCAGGGTGTGGCAAAGGCTACATATTGATTTTGCGGAGTTAGAAGGACAACAATTGTTCATTGTGATTGATAGCCATTCGAAGTGGGTTGAGGAGTTCCCAATGTGGAAAATAACAACAAGTAAAACATTGGACATTTTACGAAGATTATTTTCTTAATTTGGCCTCCCTGAAGATATTATTTCAGATAATGGACCACAATTTTGTTCAGAAAAATTTGCAAAATTCACGAGCAAAAATGGTGTGAAACATACCAAGGTTCCACTATACCATCTTGCTTCGAATGGTGCAGCAGAGCGCACTGTACAAATTGTAAAATGTGCCCTCATAAAACAAATGTTAGATCCAAATCCAAGGAAACGAGACAGTTGTCATTGGATCACAAATTGGCTACATTTTTGACCATCACCATAAATGGTTAAAGTGGTTACTAGGAAGCGTGGTGAAGATATGTGGTCCTCGCACATATTTGGTAAAGATGTTTGATAATGGACAGGTTAGGTTTTTTTCATATTGATCATATTTTACCTACAGACATGGAAGGAGTTGAAGGTGGGAATGATTCAATTATTTCTGACTGATCAGATAGTTTTGATACACCAGTAGCAAATCCTAAATCCAATGTACTAGAAACAAATCCAGGAGAGAATCAGAATGAAAGTCTGAGTCCGAGTCAGGAAAACAAAGAGCCTGAAGTTAGAGTGAGTTCAAATGAAAATCAAGGAAATTCCATGGAGGAAAACATGCCTCAGGGTGAGCCTCGAATGAGTGTGAAATCGCCACCATGTTTGGAAGGTTCTGTTCGAGAGCAAAGGTATCCTCTTCGAAACAGAAAACAAGTGGTAAAGTTAAATTTGTAAATATGAAACAAAAAATAAGTCTATATCCTGTGTTATGTATAAAAATGAAAATTATGTATGATGTTTGTTATAATAACTTCTTCATTAGGGAGGGAGAATTGTAATGTCTGTAAGCTTGTAGTGTTTGTAGCTCCACACTGTGGATGTGGGCGTGTTGTGCATTGCAACTGCAGAGTTAATAATAAACAGAACCAGGCTGTTCCGGAGGCTTCCGACAGAGCTGCCTGCCATGTTAGGAGCTGTGTGTGCTGTGCTCTGTGAAAATATCACAGGATACAATATTGTTGCAGTTATAGAGACATGGTTGCAGGGTGACCAGGGTTGGGAACTGAATATCCAAGGATATTTGATATTTAGGAAGGACAGGAAAAAAGGAAAAGGTGGTGGTGTGACATTGTTAGTAAAAGATGAAATCAGAGCAATACTGAGAAAGGATATTGGCTCAGAAATCAAGATGTAGAATTAGTCTGGGTAGAGCCAAGGATCATCAAGGGGCAGAAAACATTGGTGGGAGTTGTCTATAGGCCACCAAACAGTAGTGGTAATGTAGAGGATGGCATAAAACAGGAAATTAGAGATGCATGTAATTAGGGTACTACAATAATTGTAGGTGACTTTAATCTACATATAGACTGACCAAACCTAATAATACTATGGAAGATAAATTGCTGGAGTGTGTACAAGATTTTTTTTTAGACCAGTACATTGAGGAGTCTACTAGGGAACAGGCTATACTAGATTGGGTATTGTGCAATGAGAAGGGGTTAATTAACAGTCTTGTTGTGCGGGGTACTTTAGGGAAGAGTGACCATAACATGATTGAATTCTTTATTAAGATGGAAAGTGAAGTATTCCAATCCGAAACTAAGGTCCTAAATCTAAAGAAAGGAAATTATGAAGGTATGAGGAATGAATTGGCAATGATAGATTGGGAAGATTCATTAAAAGGCATGACGGTGGATAAGCAATGGCTAACATTTAAGGAACGAATGCATGAATTGCAACAGTTATACATTCCTTTCTGGTGCAAAAGCACAAAAGGAAAAGTGGCCAACCATGGTTAACAAAAGAAATTAAGGATAGTATTAGATCCAAAGAGGAGTCATACAAAGTTGCCAGAAAAAGTAGCAAGTCTGAGGATTGGGAGCAGTTTAGAAGTTAGCAAAAAAGGACCAGGGGGCCAATTTTCATCAAGGCCTCTGCCCGCCCAAGTGCCACCCAATGTGCCACCAATGGTCGGCGAGGTACCGGACGGTACTTTGGGCAGGATATTCATGGCCTAGGTCCCTCGAAGGTCGGCGGGCAGCAAATCAATGATGTACGCCGCCAATCTGAGTGGCAGCGGGCGGGAGGTCTCATTCTTGGTGGCAGAGGCACTTGCTGCCCAAGTGCCACCAAGGATGGAATCAGGCCCACAGAGGGTCGAAGAGCTGAAAAAAAAAATCAACACTAAAAAATAAAAAACTGTCCGAAGACCTTCAGGGAACCCCATCCAGGTAAGTCGCTGTAGAATTTTTTTTTAAATATTCACTTAACTTTTTTTCAGGTTCTTCCTGTTTATCGTCGGGGACAGACCGGCCTCCAGCCAGCAATCAACCCCCACAGGAATCTGGGAGTTCAGCGGGCAGGAGGTCACTTGCACCACTCAGCCATCCGCTAACATCAGCGGACAGCTCCCGGTGGCTCTCCCCTTCCCCCGCTCCAGGCCACTTAGAAAGTGGTACTGGGCAGATCAAGAAGAGCAATGTCGGTGGCAATGGGTGGCAGCGGATGTTGAGTGATGAATTTCGGCCACCAAGAGATTGATTAAGAGGGGAAAAATAGAGTATGACAGTAAACTTGCAAAGAACATAAGAACCGACTGCAAAAGTTTCTACAAGTACGTAAAAAGAACAAGATTCGTGAGGACAAATGTAGGTCCTTTACAGTCAGAAACAGGAGAATTTATAATAGAAACATAGAAACATAGAAACATAGAAAATAGGTGCAGGAGTAGGCCATTTGGCCCTTCGAGTCTGCACCACCATTCAATAAGATCATGGCTGATCATTCCCTCAGTACCCCTTTCCTGCTTTCTCTCCATACAACGAACGAGGATGACTTGATTCCACACCAAAAGGAATGAGTTGGAATCAAATGGGGAACAAGGAAATGGCAGAACAATTAAATAAATACTTCAGTTCTGTCTTCATGGAAGAGGACACAAATAGTGCCCTAGAAATGCTATGGAACCAAAGGTCTAGTGAGCAAGATGAATTAAAGGAAGTTATTATTAGTAAGAAAATAGTGCTGGAGAAACTAATGGGACTGAAAGCCAGTAAATCCACAGGCCCTGATAATCTTCATCCCAGAGTAGCAAAAGAGGTAGCCATGGAAATAGTGGATGCCATCTTCCAAAATTCTATAGATTATGGAACAGTTCCTGCAGATTGGAGGGTGGCAAATGTAACCCCACTATTTAAAAAAGGAGGGAGAGAGAAAAGAGGGAACTACAGACTGGTTAGCCTGACATCAGTAGTAGGGAAAATGCTAGCGACTATTATAAAGGATGCAATAATGGTCCACTTAGATAATATCAATGGGATTCGACAAAGTCAACATGGATTTATGAAAGGTAAATCATGTTTGACAAACCTACTGGAGTTTTTTGAGCATGCAACTGATAGAATAGATAAGGGAGAAACAGTGGATGTAGTGTATTTGAATTTTCAGAAAGCTTTTGATAAAGTCCCACATAAGAGGTTAGTATGCAAAATTAAGGCACATAAGATTGGCGGTAATATACTGGCATGGATTGAAAATTGGTTAACTGACAGGAAACAGAGGGGCCGAAATTCGTCACTCACCGCCCGCTACCGCCGACTACCGCCCACTGCCGCCGACATTCCTCTAGAAGATCCGCCCAGTGCCACTTTCGAAGTGGCCTGGAGCGGGCAGGAGGAGAGACTGCCGGGAACCGCCCGCTGACGTCAGCGGACGGCCGAGTGGCGCAACTGACCTCCCGCCTGCCGAGCTCCCAGATTCCTGTGGGCAGGAGTCGGTGGGACTCGGCGGCAGAACAGGTGTGGACCACTGGCTGGAGGCTGGTCTGTCCCCGACAGTGAGTATGAAGAACCTGAAATAAAGGTAAGTGATAATTTTTTTTTTAAATTTCCACAGCGACTTACCTGCCTGGGGTCCCCTAGAGGTCTTCCGATAGTTTTTTTATTTTTTATTGATGCTTTTTTTTCCCAGCTCTTCGACCCTCCATGGATCCGACTCCATCCTCATCGGCACTTGGGTGGCAAGTGCCTCTGCCTCCGAGAATGAGACCTCCCTCCTGCTGCCGCCCAGATTGGCGGCGTACATTGTCCATTTGCCACCCACCAATCCTCGAGGGACCTCGGCAATGAATATCTTGTCAAAAATACCATCTGGTACGTTGACGGCCATTGGCGGCACTTTGGGCAGCACTTGGGCGGGCGGACGCCTTGATGAAAATTGGTCCCAGAGAGTAGGAATAAATGGGTCTGTTTCGAGGTGGTGGGCAGTGATTAGTGGGGTACCACAGGGATCAGTACTTGGGTCCCAGCTACTCACAATATATATAAATGATTTGGATGAGGGATCCAAATGTAATATTTCAAAATTTGCTGATGACACAAAACTAGGTGGGATTGTGAGTTGTGAGGAGGATGCAAAGATGCTGCAATGTGATTTAGATAGATTGAGTGAGTGGGCAAACACATGGCAGATGCAGTATAACGTGGATAAATGTGAAGTTATCCACTTTGGTAGAAAAAACATAAAGACAAAATATGTACACTAATCATTGAAAGCAAACATGCAGGTGCAGCAAGCAGTTAGGAAGGCAAATGGTATGTTGGCCTTCATTGCAAGAGGATTTGAGTACAGGAGCAAGGATGTCTTACTACAGTTATACAGGGCCTTTGTGAGACTGCATCTGGAGTATTGTGTGCAGTTTTGGTCTCCTTACCTAAGAAAGGATATACTTGCCATAGAGGGAGTGCAATGAAGGTTCACCAGACTGATTCCTGGGATGGCAGGACTGTTGCATGAGGAGAGATTGGGTCGACCAGGCCTGTGTTCACTCAAGTTTAGAAGAATGAGAGGAGATCTCATTAAACGTATAAAATTCTGATGGGGCTGGACAGACTGGATACAGGGAGGATGTTTCCCCTGGCTGGGAAGTCTAAAAGAAGGGGTCACTGATACGGGGTAGGAAATTTAGGACTGAGATGAGGAGAAATTTCTTCACTCAGAGTGTGGTGAACCTGTGGAATTCTCTACCACAGAAGGCTATGGACATCAAGTCACTGAATATATTTAAGAAGGAGATAGATAGATTTCTAGACACAAAAGGTATCAAGGGATATGGGGAGAAAGCAGGAATATGGTGTTGAGATAGAGGATCAGCCATGATCATATTGAATGGCGGTGCAGGCTCGAAGGGCCAAACAGCCTACTACTGCTCCTATTTTCTATGTTTCTATGTGTCACAAAATAGGTTGTGGAAATGTAGAATTCACTCCCACAATGGGAGCTTACAACAGAGATAGCTACTTTTTTGAAGGAAGAATACCATAGAATGTGGAGAAAGGGTGGGAAATTGCAATTTAAAAGATAGAGCTGCAATAGCTAACAATATGACAGTGCAGACGGTATAGGCCAAATGGATAACAATCTGGTTAGATGGGAGAAAACAGAATGTAGGAGTTAAGGGTTGAAGGTGTTTAGCAGGGTTTAGGTTACTCCTATTCACCGAGTATATTAAGAATTTGGATATAGGCCGAGAAGGAGTGCTGACATAATTTGCAGATGATATCAAAATATGAAGTATAATTCATTCTTTAGAAGATTAAAGGAAGCTGCAAAGGAGTACTGATAAGATGAGGGAATGGGCTAAAAAGTGGCAGATGGAATTCAACATGTAAATGGAGGTGATGCATTTTGGTTTCAAAAAAATAGCAACAGTAATTATACTCTGAATAGAAGCGGCTCGGTACTGTGGAAGAGCAGAGGGGGGATAGATTCACACAACATTAAAGCCAGCAGCTCCAGTTGATAAGATAGTAAAAAAAAAGTTAATGACATTCTAGGTTTTAACACAGTAGATATGGAGCATAAAAGCCAATGGGCAATGACCCAATATAAAATCAATAAGACCTCGATTAGAGTATTGTGTGAAGTCTTGGCTTCAAACTATATGAAAGATATTGAGGCTTTATAGAGGGTACAATGAAGATTCACTAGGAAGCTGCCTGGTATGGGACAATACAAATGCAAAGAGTTGAAAATTGGGGCATTCATTCATTAGAAAAATGCAAATTACAGGGTGATATGATAAGAACATAAGAATTAGGAGCAGGAGTAGGCCACACAGCCCCTCGAGCCTGCTCCACCATTCAATAAGATCATGGTTAATCTTCGACCTCAACTCCTAATCCCCATATCGTTTGATTCCCTTAGTGTCCAAAAATCTATTAATCTCAGCCTTGAATATACTCAACAATTGAGCATTCGTAGCCCTTTGCGGTCGAGAATTCCAAAGATTCACAATCATCTGAGTGAAGTAATTTCTCATCATCTCAGTCCTAAATAGTCTCCCCTTATCCTGAGACTATGCCACCCTAGTTCTAGACTCTCCTGCCAGGAGAAATCGCCTCTCAGCATCAAGCCCTCTGAGAATCTTTTGGGGGGAAAATTGCGGTCGGAACTTCCTTCGTACGAACGCATCTGACCCCCAAAAATATATGAAACTAGCTGTTAGTCCCGGAGAAACGCAGGATTCCACTCTGAGGCCTTCATTCGCTGTGCAGTGTACTGGGATCTGTCTTTCATGTACGGACATCTATATTGGAATCACGTGGGCCTGGATGACCAATCACTGTGTAGTATTCTCATTGATAATAACGGGAACTCCGTTTGTATGAGTTCCCATTAATATCAATGCGAATAACCTCAAAGCACTAAAAGGCAGTCAATAAAAAAAAAAACGATGTAACTATTTATACTTCACTGTTTTTAACAGACATGCATCAGTCAAGCAACACCCCCCCCACCGCCCCCATGCTGCATCTGTCAAGCTCCGCCCACCCCACTCCCGGCCCCGAGTCATTCCCTCCACGTGGTGCCGAGAAACAGGACCTGAGACCCGAGACTGCCAACCTGATCTCGGCGGTGGGCCAAGAGCAGCGGCAGGGGGGCCGAGAGCGGTGGCGGGGGGCTGAGAGGGCCGGCGAGGGATAGCGATTGGCCAAGACTGGGGTGGAAGAGAGAGGGAGACTGGGGGAGAGTGAAAGCGACTGGGGGAGAGAGAGGCTGGGGGAGAGAGAGAGAGAGAGAGACTGGGCGGGAGGAGAGACATTGGTGGGGTGGGGAGGAGGATCGGAGGAGAGAGAGGGAACTCAGGGAAGATGGATCATGTTCTTCCAACCCCCTACAAGGGACATGGTTGGAATGGATGATATCTAGAAGTCACGACACTGTCACTATTCATTTCATAACCAATAAATCTGTTAACAATCCATACACAATGCCCAATCTATGGTGGGGTAGGGAGAAGGATGCGCTGGGGTAAGGCACTTTGGCTGGGGGAGGGATGTACTTGGACTGGGGTAAGGCATTTCGGCTGGGGGAAGGATGCACTTGTGCTGGGGTAAGGCACTTCGGCTGGGGTACGTGACTTTGGCTGGCCCTTGTTGTCTTCTGGGGAGCTCGGTCCTCTGTCGCTTCA
This sequence comes from Pristiophorus japonicus, assembly GCF_044704955.1. NCBI lineage: Eukaryota > Metazoa > Chordata > Chondrichthyes > Pristiophoridae > Pristiophorus > Pristiophorus japonicus. The sequence continues at coordinate 103,254,626 of NC_091987.1, forward strand.
GGAAATCAAAGTGGATTGAGTTGCAATTTGCAAAGTCAGTAAGACCTTGGGATGGGCGGTTCCAATTACACATTCCAGTGAAACTTCCGAGTGTAGCTTATCCTCCAAGGGGACCAAGGGTGGAGCATGGTGGCCATTTTGGCAGGAAAAATAAGCGTGTCCATAAAAAAACACCTCACATATTTAAAATTAATTGAAATTAAATGTAATTAAATGTTTGAGAAAAAAAATATTTTTTGGAATTTTTTAAAATGTGTTTTAATAGGGTTGAAAATAAACTTACCTTAATGGGCAGGGGTTTAAAATTCCCTTCAGCATTCCTGTTAGCAGTGGCCATGCATGGGAATCCAGTGGCCAACACTTTGGGGTCAACTGGCCGATCTGACCCAAATTCAGGTCAGGAATTTTTTGGCCTGGACCTGATACCACCCAATTCTGAAGACCGCCGAAAGCGCGTCATCAGAATGTACACCGCCGCTTTCCATCACCTTAAAAATCTTCCGACCAATATTTAGCTGCAGAAACCGATCCCCAGCCGCGCGGTGCCCCCGGCAGGTTTTTCTGTCGGTGCACCCTCTGTAGAGTGAGTGCGGCCCAGTAGTGTGGCAGCCCTTCAAGGGGAGGGCCCTCTGCCATGTCCGCCATTTAAGAATTTTTGCCGGACAACTTCCCGATCAGTCAACAAAGTAGTGCGCCTGGGTTTGGCCGGGCTACCAATGGGCAGCCTGGTAACCCTTCTTGGATGCCAGGCCGCTGGCCCGGCCGATACCCTCCCTGGTGGCCCGGTGGCCGAATATTAAAAAATGACAGAATCTCTCCCCTTTAACGGAGGGGATAGAGCATGGTGACACACATGCGCTGTGACATCACCACTACTCCACTGCTGATTGACAGTGGCGGAGTCCCGGTCCGACCAATATTCAGCCACTCAGCCTGGCTTTGAGTCTATGGCCTGCCCCCATTATGACACATTTCCTCTGGGACTTTGAGAACATATCAAAGTCACCGATTTAAAAAATGGCATCCATACCGCTGATATGATTTCTGGGCGGTATTTTTTGTTGCCGGTAAAAATTGGCCATTTGCTGAATTTACCGCCGGCGTGTAGAATTTACCAATATCTCGCAAAGATTCCAGGTACCTTCCCCCTACAGAGGAGAAGAATCCCTTTCTGGGCTTTTAAAATGAGTTTAAAGGGGCAGACGAAGCTTGCAGGGGATAAAAGTGAATGCATTCATGGAGACCCACCCGCCCCCCCAGTGTTTGGACTCATAGGAAAGGGAATTCAAAATGGACCTAAATTACAGAAGCTTGAGATCCCCTAAACATCTATGGGAAGGAGCATATCAATTTTAAGATTCTACAACATTTTGGCTGCGAAAAACAGTTACCAAATACAGGAGGTGGGGCCAAATTTGTGTATTAAGGATCCCAGACTGTCTGGGGGAACTATTCACCCCCTAAGAGATAATCAAATTACCCAATCAAGCACAATGGAAATCATGGTCAGAAAAACTGGACAATCCTAAAACAATGCAAAACCAGTGATAGCACATTCTCACACCCTAATCGAGTTACTGCTGACAAAGGAGACATTTGAAAATCAATGGACAGACAGTTTAAACAGAGCCCAAGAGATTTGATGGAAGATAACGGAGCTTTTTTTGGGGGATATATCTATCCCCCAGTTTTACAAGGAAAGACGAGCAGAACACAGGAAAACTAGCAAAACTCAAAGCTAGCAGAACACAGAGACTGGAACTCGCACAGACTCGAAAGGAACACAGACAGACACAAGCAGCCTGCTTGCTCTACAGTGAAGAAATGGAATAGTGAAGGAAACTACCAGAACTCATCAGGAACCGACCGAGCACGAGGCCCACGAAACGGAAGGTTTTCAGCAACCAAATTGACAAGCCGGGCCACCACAACCAGCGAAACGACCAACCGAAACCAACTCAGCAAAAAACGAAGAATCGACCTTTACTTCCACTCTACAATCTACTTCTGAATGACCCAACGGGTGAGAAATTACCAAAAGGGACTAGCTAAAACTATTCCTAACCAAAGAAAGTGGGTACTTACCCCAAACATCCAAAACGCAACTTACCGCATCAACGGACGCACCCCAACCGAAGACTATGCAGTCCGAAGTCCTCTCCTCCGTCCAGGGTACGGCTCGCCTAGAAGGCAAAGTGCAGCGAACCCCGAAACCGTGATTCACTGGCAACTGTCTAAAGGGATTGGTGAGCATAGCCCCTGAACCCTCAGAGCTATAACTTAGTTAGTTAGGGGAATTGGGACGGGGGAGGCTGGGATAACTTGTGTAAATGTATCTGCATTCTCCTCTTTACCCCATTTAGAGTTTAAGCTGTATTCTTTTCCCCACAGGCTGTAATTTGACATTTTATTCAATGTGTTGTACCCCTCAGTGTGTATTGGTCTGTGTGTGTTATTAAAGGTGTGCCTTTTACTTCTTTTTAAACACAATAAAGCCATACCTGCTTCCTACCTTGAAACTGATTGTCTGTCCAAGTCTGTCACAGTCCCTTCATAATTCCAGTGTCTAGAACCAAGGGTGTGGGAGCGATTCGGAACCACTCATATAAGGTCAGAAGGGAAAGCTGACCCCTTGCAAACCACCCCTTACATAATGGCGACCCAGATGGGACACTGGTACAAGGGACGTGATAAGAGAGAGACTGGTTTCAGGAAACGAAGCAAAATGGAAGAGGGGATTTCCTCGTATGTGTTTAAGAGGATAAATGTGGCTAAGGAGTGGGTACTCGATCTATTGTATGCTGAGCGTCCAGAAGATGCTGCAGCTCAATGGACCGAGAGCAAGGACCATAAAAAGTCGATAGAGAAGGCCATTTGGCTAATTTGCCTTCAGCAACAGATCCGGCTTCTAGATGAGGAGAATGAGAAATTAAAGGGAGTATTGAAACAGGCAGAAGAGAGGTCCAGCGCAAGGGCCACAGTCGGGGAAAGGCTGTGGACAGAGGTGGGACAGTTAAAGGAAAGTAGAGAGCTCACTAAAGAAAGGCACAAAACCCAATTGGACTTTTTACAGTGTCAGATTATTGAAGCCAAGAATAGTGAACGGGCGTTACGGGAAGAGAATTCCCGCCTCGCCAAGCAAGCTAAAGAGTACGGGGAGAGGGTGAGAGACATTCAGGTAGCCTATAAGGTAGCCAGTACCAGGGAATTTGAGGCAGGAGACCACGGCCCCTACCAGCAGCAGATCCAAAACTTGAACCTTGCTCTATCCCGGGCTAAAGGCATGGTATGCCTGATAAACCCGGGTTTAGCCCAGGAACACCTGGTTGGGCAAGGAGAAGCCCCTCAGTCACTGCCTGCAGCTCCCAGGAATGGCCCAGGGCAGCAGGGGTGTCAGCCAGAGTGCGGGGCAGGCAAGGATTGCGAACTACCAACACCGGCAGCCCCAAGTTTTAACTCGGCTTGGCAGCAGGGGGAAGAGGGCGAGCCAATACAAGAAGGGCCGGAACCAGGGCCAATGCACCCGGTCCGGCAGCAGAAGTTTGGCCTGCCTGATGCCAATGGGGCAGCAGGACCCCTAGAAAGCAACTTCGTAGTCCCCCACGACACCCAAAAACTGAGGGCTATGATAGGCCACCTAAGTAAGCTCACCCAACAGGGGGATCCCTCGGTACACTTCCTGGAAGTGGAACACACAGGGGATATTAACGGGTGCGATGATTCGGAGCAGGCTAAGCTGTTGCTCTTCTCGCTAGACACCAAGCTGTGCCATTCCCTCTCTGCAGACAGCAGAAAGGGCGAAACACGTACACTACGGTTAAGGAGGAGGTTCTAGAGGCCATGGGTATGAACGACGCGAGTCCTTTCTCCCGAGTGGAGAAAACAGTGCAGCTCCATGGGGAGACTCCACAGGCTTTCGTCAACAGGTTGTGGCCGGTCTACGAAAGGGCCTGTAGTGGGGTTCTTGACCGGGCCCACCTGAACCCTAACGAGCTGGCTCACTGGCTCCGCAGCCTGGTGGCAAACAGCTTACCTGGAATAAAGGCAAAAGCCGAGGTCTGGTTCGATCCAAGAGATCCCAGAACCACCGAGGAGACAGTGGTAAGACAGTTGGCACTGGCTTACCGGAACAGTAGAGGGACAGAGGAACCCTCCTCTAAAGGGAGGGTCCATGAGATTAAACCCAGCCAAAGCAAGAGAGAGTGGCATCGGAAGGTGGGAACCCTCCCCACAAAGGGGGCGAGTGTTTTGGGTGTGAGAAAAGTGGGCACTGGAGGAAGGACTATAGGAACCCGTGGAAAGAGATAAAGGGAAGGGCCACTCCAGCCCCAGCCCGTAAGGCCGGGCAGGAACACCCGACTCACATGAGACACTCGTAGCCGCCCTACAGACACTCATAAACGGACAGGGAGTGGTAGCCATCGCAACCGGTCCAATAGCCGGTACGGTAAAACCCTCTGCTCCAACCCACCCAGATGCATGACCAGAGCCAGCGCAGCCTGTGTACCTGTGTTCCCTAGAGTATGATGCCTGGAAGAGACCGTGCATTACGATAGAGGTGGAGAAAGTGAAAGGGACCTACCTGCTAGATACTGGTGCTTCCAGCACCCTTGTAGATGCAGATAACCCAGCTACCTCACCTCTATCGAACGGGGTCCCGTACAGTCTAGTGGGGTTCACAGGCAATGAGCAAACTGGTTCGTTTTCCATCCTGCTCACCATTCAGTTAGGGACACTCAAAACCAAATGGAAATGTGTCCTGATGAAATGGGAGCAGAAGGGAAAAGGGATCCTGGGAGCTGATTTTATCATTGGCCACCAAATCCTAGTGGATCTCAGGAACCACTGTCTATGGGGAGCCATGGTGACTGACAGGGAAGGTGAGGTGGCGGTGATCCCAGAAAAGGGGGCCAAGGGAACATTGTGTACCGTGAAACCAAAGGAGGGTTACAACTTGGAATTACTGGTCAGTAACATCCCAGTGGAGTACCAGGCATATGTACGGGCACACTTTGCAGCATTTGCCACCCACAAACATGACTGTGGTAGTGTAACGGGGGTGGCAGTTAGTATAGAAGGGGACCCCATGACCCGACCACAAAAGCAATATAACTTCCCCAGGGAGGCAGAGGCAGACCTGATAACGGCGCTGGGATCACTGGTAGAGCAAGGGGTGTTAAGACCGATAGCTACCCATGTGAACTCTCCACTGTGGCCGGTTAAAAAACCGGACAACTCATGGAGGGCCACCGTGGACTATCGAGTACTAAATAAGAATATCCCTGCCTGTGCACCCACTGTAGCAGCCATAGCAGATCTCATAGGGAGTATTCCAGCATCTGCGACCACTTTCACGGTGCTGGATATTTCAAATGGGTTCTGGTCCATTCCTTTAAAACGGGAGGACCAGTACAAGTTCGCCTTTACCTTTAAGGGCCAACAATACACGTGGAACTGCCTTCCCCAAGGCTTCCACAATGGTCCCAGCATTTTTCACCAATACATGGCGAACTGTTTAAAGGGCTTTAGCAGACCCCAGCAGTTGGTGCAGTATGTGGATAACCTGCTCCTATTCACCGATCAGGGGGAGGAACATGGCCCACTGCTGGCTGAGCTGCTGAAGCTGCTAAAAGAAGAAGGGTTTAAAATAAACCCCAATAAGACACAGATCGGCCAGAAGGAAGTCAAATTCCTGGGGCTGACTGTGCGCGCTGGGGAAAGAGCCATAGACAAGGCTAGAAGGGAGGCAGTACAGGAGTTACCAGCCCCCAACACAGTGACAGGGGTAAGATCCTTTCTAGGGCTCACCGGGTACTGCAGAGACTTCCTTGAGGATTATGCAGCCACCACAGCCCCTCTGCTCAGGCTCCTACACAAGGGTGTAAAGTGGGACTGGGATGAGGGTTCCGAGGCAGCATTTAATCAGCTCAAGAAGGACTTGCAGACTGCGCCAGCCTTAGGAGCGATAGATGTAGGAAAGGAGTTTTTCCTGGAGGTGGCAGCCAGCGGGGATAGTTTGAGCTCAGTGCTGCTTCAAGAGCGGCACGGCCAGCTGAGGCCAGTGGTTTACTCCTCCAGGATCCTCACAGATGTGGAGAAGGGGTACTCCAACTATGAGAGACACCTCCTAGCCACACATTGGGCAGTGAAAAGATCCTTGATCTTCACGGGAGGGTCTCCTCCAACACTCCTAACCCCCCACACACCTATTCAGATGCTCCTAGATGGGAGGATTAAGGACGGGACCGTGAGCAGTGCCCGCATTGCTCACTGGACCCTGCTCCTCTCCCAGATGGACCTCAGAGTAGAAGGCCCCCGCGAGCCAAGGCTCGCAGCCAACCTAGTCTATCCAGGGAAAGCCCACAGGTGCTCCATAGAAGGGGTATGGGAGGTGAACATTGGCCTTCGGGCTGGGTTACACCCTACAGGCCTGGACATCCACGTGGACGGGTCCAGCACGGTATCTGCTGGCGAGCGATTCACTGGGTGCGGAGTCTATGACCCAAGGGCAGGTATTGCCCTGGCAATCAAGCTCCCCAGCACCATGAGTGCCCAGCATGCTGAACTGTCTGCCGTAATGTACGTGGTGACCCACCCCGAGGAATTCCCTACCCCATACACAATTTGCTCGGACAGTATGTTCACCTGCAATTCATGTACGGGGTACCTGGCTATCTGGTCCCGTCGCGGATACACGTCCGCTGACGGGAGACCCCTGGCAATCAAGCCCCTGCTGGAGAAAATCATGACAGCGGTGGGGGAAGAAGGAAAGGTCTACATACATAAGGTGAAGGCTCATTCAAAAACCGAAGCCAGTGCAGAGGGAAACCAACAGGCTGACAAACTGGCCAAAGAAGGTGCCCGCATGGGAAAGTTCTGGGACCCCTATGACACCGGCCGCATAGCAGCAGTCAAGAATAAGATCAGGGCAGCAGAGAGTACAGGGATAGCTTTGGCCCCGGTTCAGGTACAGGCCCCGGTCCTGAAAGCTGTCCTGAACGCGCTAGCTAGAGGAGAGAGAGTAGAAGGTCCGTACGGCACAGCAGCCATTACCGTTAAGGAAGGCATGCTGGTTAAAGAGGGACAATGGGTCGTGCCACAGCAGCACCAGAGGGAATTCATAAAACTGGCCCATGAGGGTCCAGGAGCGAGACACCCCGGGCTTGAGACCACCTGGCAACGGGTGGAACAGGCAGGATGGTGGCCGGGACTCAGGGAGGACGTCCGCGAGTTCTGTGCGAACTGCCTGGTGTGTGCTGCGAACAACCCTGACCCCCAGAAAAGGAAGGTGTCCCTAGGACACGTCAGGAGGGTAGAGGGACCATGGCAGTCAATCCAAATTGACTACATCGGGCCCCTACCCACTGCCCAGGGAGGCTACAAATACTGCCTAGTCCTGGTGGAAGTGTTCTCAAAATGGGTTGAAGCCTTCCCCTGCCGAACAGCTACTGCACTAGGGACAGCTAAGATTCTAGTGAGGGAAGTGTTCTCCTGGTGGGGACTCCCACAGTATGTGGAGTCGGACCAGGGGAGCCATTTCACCGGGCAGGTAATGCAGGCAACCCTAAAGGTGCTCGGCATTGAGGGGAAATGGCACGTTGCCCACAATCCACAGTCATCGGGTATTGTGGAGCTTTTAAAGAAAGGCTGCGGAAGGAAACGGGAGACTCACCCCAAAAGTGGGTGGAGGTCTTACCGTTGGTCTTAATGGGGATCCGAGCTAGCTAGTCAAAGAGCACCGGGTATTCCCCATACGAGCTCATGACTGGCCGGATCATGCGGACCCCCACCCATGTCCTAGCCCCGGTGCTCACAGAAGGTCAGCTCAGAGAGGTGAACTGAGACCGGTTTGTCAGGAACCTGTTTGAACACCTCATGGGCAGACAGCATCAGAGTAACCGATTGCTGCTAGAACCCAGCAAACACCACGAATGGGAGATAGGGGACCAGGTCATGGTGAGAAACTCTGCTCTAGTCGGGGTTTTTGAAGCATTATATATGGAGCCATACAGCATTGTGGACAAGGCAAGCCCGATGGTCTATACCATAAAGCTGCCCCGCCGTACTAAGTGGTTCCACATCAACCAGTGCAAGCTGTACAACTCAGGGTCAGCCAAGCACAGAGGGCAGGTGGGAGGGGTGAACCGTCCTCAGGACAGGGACCCTCCTTTGGCCGCCCCCGACGGTGGAGGGCCCACAGGGAATGTGGCAGGCTCAGAAACCGTGCCTATAGGGGCGGTGAATTGCAGTACTGGTGGGGCTATCCCACCCATCGTTTGGGATTCGGTAACCCAAGCCCTGAGACGGACCTTCCATACACCACGGCCAAAGATACCATGGTCACCGGCATCTGAACCTCAGCTATTCTACCCTAGGAGAAGGGCAGCCTGACAGGGAAGGCCAAAGGTCAGAAGTACAGAGGCCGCTCAGAGTAGGGACCCCCAGCCAGCCGCCTCCAGCGGTGAGGGTCTCACAGGAGCAGTAGTAACGAGCTGTCCCAGAGACAAGGGTCTCCAGCTCACCGGCTGCGGGGAAACCCTAGCATCCAGGCGGCTATTAGGCCGCACAAGGCATGGGCCTGACAGGGACTAACCAGGCCACCCGGAGACGGGTGGCGGTTGTACCTACCTCTAATTTTAGTTTAAGGCAGCTGTCTGCACCTTTACATTTCAAGGTTAAGTTTAGAATTGAGGTTAATGTTGCAGTAATGTTTAGGTGATTATTTTGAGTTTGTCTTGTGTGTCAGCCAGCCTGAGAGCAGTTCTCAAGGGCAGGATCCAGACATTACCGGGTGATGGACAAACCTCAGGAGACCAATTGATGTTGTTTAATTTTAATCTATGTTTGTTTCCTTCTGTAATGTGGTTGTACGTTGCCTATATGCTGGTGAATATAATGTAACTGAAATGAAATGTAACTGTGCTGAAATGCAATTGTAGTGATTGAACCCCCTCCAAGCTGGGAGGGTATAAATGTTAAAAGTTTGTACCTGTAAAGGGAAAAGTGTGCATCTATGGATATGTCGCATAAGTGTAATGCATTTTGGGTATTAGTTTAGCTAATTTACGGGGAAGGTTATCTCTTGGGAGCCAGGAACTTTGCTCACCTCGAAGAATGATACCATAAGTGATATGGTATCACAGGGGGGAATGTAGAATTTACCAATATCTCGCAAAGATTCCAGGTACCTTCCCCCTACAGAGGAGAAGAATCCCTTTCTGGGCTTTTAAAATGAGTTTAAAGGGGCAGACGAAGCTTGCGGGGGATAAAAGGGAATGCATTCATGGAGACCCCCCCCCCCCCAGTGTTTGGACTCATAGGAAAGGGAATTCAACATGGACCTAAATTACAGAAGCTTGAGATCCCCTAAACATCTATGGGAAGAAGCATATCAATTTTAAGATTCTACAACATTTGGCTGCGATAAAGAGTTACCAAATACAGGAGGTGGGGCCAAATTCGTGTATTAAGGATCCCAGACTGTCTGGGGGAACTATTCACCCCCTAAGAAATAATCGAGTTACCCAATCAAGCACAATGGAAATCATGGTCAGAAAAACTGGACAATCCTAAAACAATGCAAAACCAGTGATAGCACATTCTCACACCCTAATCGAGTTACTGCTGACAAAGGAGACATTTGAAAATCAATTGACAGACAGTTTAAACAGAGCCCAAGAGATTTGATGGGAGATAACGGAGCTTTTTTTGGGGGATATATCTATCCCCCAGTTTTACAAGGAAAGACGAGCAGAACACAGGAAAACTAGCAGAACTCAAAGCTAGCAGAACACAGAGACTGGAACTCGCACAGACTCGAAAGGAACACAGACAGACACAAGCAGCCTGCTTGCTCTACAGTGAAGAAATGGAATAGTGAAGGAAACTACCAGAACTCATCAGGACCAAGCACGAGGCCCACGAAACGGAAGGTTTTCAGCAACCAAATTGACAAGCCGGGCCACCACAACCAGCGAAACGACCAACCGAAACCAACTCAGCAAAAACCGAAGAATCGACCTTTACTTCCACTCTACAATCTACTTCTGAATGACCCAACGGGTGAGAAATTACCAAAAGGAACTAGCTAAAACTATTCCTAACCAAAGAAAGTGGGTACTTACCCCAAACATCCAAAACGCAACTTACCGCATCAACGGACGCACCCCAACCGAAGACTATGCAGTCCGAAGTCCTCTCCTCCGTCCAGGGTACGGCTCGCCTAGAAGGCCAAGTGCAGCGAACCCCGAAACCATGATTCACTGGCAACTGTCTAAAGGGATTGGTGAGCATAGCCCCTGAACCCTCAGAGCTATAACTTAGTTAGTTAGGGGAATTGGGACGGGGGAGGCTGGGATAACTTGTGTAAATGTATCTGCATTCTCCTCTTTACCCCATTTAGAGTTTAAGCTGTATTCTTTTCCCCACAGGCTGTAATTTGACATTTTATTCAATGTGTTGTACCCCTCAGTGTGTATTGGTCTGTGTGTGTTATTAAAGGTGTGCCTTTTACTTCTTTTTAAACACAATAAAGCCATACCTGCTTCCTACCTTAAAACCGATTGTCTGTCCAAGTCTGTCACAGTCCCTTCATAATTCCAGTGTCTAGAACCAAGGGTGTGGGAGCGATTCGGAACCACTCATATAAGGTCAGAAGGGAAAGCTGACCCCTTGCAAACCACCCCTTACAGGCGCTAATTTTGGGCGGTAGGTGGGTGGGCAGTTTCATTCATCACCAGCGGTAATTGACTGCCGAAATTACCGCTGCCGATATTTGGGCAACAAATGGGTGGTAACGGGCAGTAGTTTCCACATTTGTTAAACTGTTTCCAGGCAGTAAATGGACAGTAAATGGGCGGCAAGATGTGAAAATTCCAGCCCTATGTCCTCTACTTCTGGACTCTCCAGACAAGGAAAACAACCCCTCATCTACCCTGTCAATCTCCCTCAGAATCTTATATGTTTCATTCTTCTAAACACCAGCGAGTATAGGCCCAATCTACTCAATCTCTCCTCAGAGGGCAATACTCTCATCCCAGGGATCAATCTAGTGAACCTTCATTGCACAACTTCTAAGGCATGTATGTCCTTTCTCAGAAAAGGAGACCAAAACTATGCACAGTATTTTAGGTGTAGTCTCACCAAAGCCTTGTACAATTAAGACTTCTTGTACTCAAAACCCCTTGCAATGAAAGAAAGAGAGGTAGAAAGATGGAAAGGTTTGGAGAGTGAATTCCAGAGCTTAGGCTTAAGTGGCTGAAGTCACGGTCACCGATGATTGAACGATTAAAATCAGCAATGCTCAAGAGGACAGAATTAGAGGAGTGCAGTTCGCTCGGGGCGGGGTGGGGGGGTTGTGGGGCTGGAGGAGATTACAGAGATAGGGAAGGGCGATGCCATGGAGAGATTTGAAAACAAGGATGAAAATTTTAAAATTGAGTCATTGCTTAGCTGGGAGCCAATATAGGTCAGCGAGCACAGGGGTGATGGGTGTGTAAATTCCTGGATTCTTTTACCTCAATCTGGTTCAGTAAAATTACTGAGTCGAATACCTCTTGTGCTTTGAACAAAGCAGTCTTTATTACCGGCCAGTAAGACTTATCAGACAGAAGATATACTCTCTGGATAGAGCGTACACACTCCCTACGGATAGGTGAAGTTACATCGTAAAGCGTCAACAGTTATACAGTTTTGAAATCAGATAACAAAATACAATTAGATTGACAGTCTAACTCAGCCACTCATTAGTCAATCTATATGAGATGTTTTTATGAAAGCTCAAGCATTGCCTCTAAATGTTTCAATCTAGTGGTGTGACTATTAACTGAGATCTTGCAATTCTGCAGATTTATTTCATGTTACAATTAGATGTTATTGGCAGGATTTAGTGACTTGAAACCTTGAGAAAGACTGTTAGCTAAGCTGATGTTGCACTATTTGCAATCTGACATTCTCCCAGCTATTCTTCCATGGCTTATACATTTTCATATATCCCGTTTACTTTACTGTCCTTAATTCCATATATTCCGTTCAGATATCCACATCCCTCCTTTTATCATTCTATGATAACATTTAGGATCATTCTAGGAGTATTGCATTCATCCGTTCGCACTCCCTTTCCAGAATCATATTATTGTTGAGTAGTTCTCTAGTTTGTTGGATCATAACCCGGGAACCCTTGACCACAAGAGGGTCTGCTAACCTTGTCATCATTACTTTACAGCAGAGGTTAAGGCAACCAACAATCAAACAGCAGGTAATTATTATTACGATGAGAACAATTGCCCCATGTATTAGATAGGATCTCCAAGATCCACCCAGAAACCAATCAAACCTGCTAAGTTCTTTTGCTGGTGTGGATAACTTCTTCACCTCCCTCCTTATGTGATCGGCAAGGTGGGTTATGTTTTCTGAACTATCAGGAATGTAAGTGCAACATTCAGATCCTATCAGGGCACACGTTCCCCCTTTCTCAGCTAACAGGTAATCGAGGGCCATTCGGTTTTGTAATGCTACGGTCCTTATCGCTACCATTTCAGCTGTGATGCCCTCCAGAGCCTCAGCAGTGCGGTTAGCTACCTGTTCCAATATCGTTTCTTTGAATCCATCTAACAGTCTCAGTTAGGGTCAGTGGAACGGTGCGCAAAGGAATTCCCCCTTTGGAATGTATCGGGATATGTGAACACACCCAGCATCTAGTGAAGTGTCCTTTTTCCGCATAAACGTAAGACATATACAAAAAGGTGTTTACATGGAGCTCTCGCCTTTGTCTTCCTTCCCGTGCACCAAAACTGTCATATATCAACACTATTATGCAGACAGTGGCATACAGACACAGTCTCATCTTATAAATAGTCCAATTATTTAGCTGATAAAAAGAGTTCTGTTTTCCCGTTTCCCTTCTTCAGGTCTCCGTCAGTGTATTTGGCTGTCTTACGGGTTAAAGTTCAAACTGATCCTCCTTCAACTGCCTTGTTCAGCTATGGGGAAGAGGAGATCTGGAACAGAAACAGGAATTAGACTAACCAGCAAAATTTGTTTAAATGGTGATGAGCTTGCAGTGGTGCAGGTGAACCCAGGCACTTTTCCCCTCAACCTTGGCTGCAGTGGGGGTAGTGAGTGACACCTGAAAAGGCCCCTCCCATTGTGGCTCTAATCCCTTCCGAATCCATACTTCCCTGGTGCCATGAGGGACAATTCGGGTAAAACTGGGAGGTCGAGGTGAGCATCTTGAACCTGGTTGTGAACTAGTCGCAGAGCCTGAGTCAGAGAAAGAACATAGGTGGTCATCAGTCGAGCTGAGATCTCATATCTAGGAACAATTTCCCTCATTAACACCTTAACAACAGTTTGAGTCTTATTGTCCAGGTTAGGGTAGGCTTCAATCCATCTGCCAAACACATCTACTATTACTAACACATATTTGTAACACTGAACTTTTTGCAACTCAATGTAGTCCAACTGAAATGTCTCAAAGGGACCTTCGGGTAGGGGCGTTTTACCCCAATCACAGGGGACTCCCTTCCCTGGATTATGTTGCTGGCCAACCAGGCAACGACTACTGATGTTCTGGGTGAGCGCCTGGAGTCTAGGGTGCCACCAAGTAGCCAAAAGCGTATCACTTGTTGCCCTTGCTCCACAATGAGTAGCAAAATGCAGACATTCTATAACCCATGAGGCCAACTCGTCAGACATGCAAGTCTGTTCCGCGGGAGTGGTCCAGAGTTTAGAAACATTGTCATAAGTACATGCATAATATTTCCACAACAGTTTATCTTTTTCAGGAGCGTCCTCCTGTGCTTTTATAACATCTTGGATGGTTGGCATTGGTTTTTCCGAGGCTAACTTATCCTTCGCAGGATTTTTAGTCTGACTCATAATTTTGGGCACTACCATCTGTTGGTCACGAGAGGCCTGTTTGGCCTCTTGGTCAGGACAACGATTCCCTATATCAACCAGAGAATTTTCGGTAGTAGGGGCGGTACATTTGACAATGGCAATGCGTTTGGGGAACATGAGGGCTTGCAACAAATCAGATACTAACTGTTTATGAGATATCTCATTCCCCTGTGAGGTTAGGAATCCCCTATTTTTCCATAATTGTCCGAAATCATGGACCACCCCAAAGACATACCTAGAGTCGGTATAGATATTGACTTTGAGATCTTTGGCCAAGATACAGGCTCGGGTGAGGGCGAATAGTTCAGCTTGTTGAGCAGAATAGGTGGTTTCAAAGGCGGCAGATTCCAAGACCTGATTCTCTTGGTTTACTATGGCGTATCCTGAGATTCGTGTGTCTTCTGGATTAATAGAAGTGCTTCCGTCAACATACATAAACAATCATGACTGGGTTCTTCCTCATCTTGGGGTGGCTCAATAAGAAAACAGGCCGGATTAATTGCAGTACAGTGCCGAAAGGTCAGTTTAGGATTGCCTGTGATTTCAGTGGGTTCTGTCGGATAGAGGGCCAGTCCACATTGCCCTGCACTGGGATCTCAATCGGATCAATGGGAGTATAACCCACTTGGGAGGGGTTCTCTGCCCACACATGAGGATCCACATAGTCAGGTATGCCGGAGCCAGTATGATGCTGTAGAGTCCTTAAGACCTTCTCGGGGTCCCCATGAAATTGGACTGTTCGGCCATGTTTTACGATTTGCACATCCCGGCTGGTAGGGTCAGCCTCATCTATGGCCTTGCGTACCATAACTCCCAAATCTTTAGCATGGTGAGGGGCTAATACTTCACAAGCAATATGCGGTGCCATTGTTAGGAGCTGTTTCCACAGATTCTTATCCACTTCCACAAAATCTGCCTCTCTTTCCAGTCCAGTCACTCTAGCCCTTAATAGAATTCCCTTCACTTCCCCTTCGTGATCCTGATAAAAGTTCTGCAGGTCCTGATTCTTTCCACTGGGATCGTATGCTAGGGTCACATGATAGCATGCCTGCGGCAGGTCCAGAGACCACCACTGAGGGGTTCTAGTGGTATAATACTGCCGCTTAAGGGTTTCCTGTTTTACAATAATCCCATTATCTCCACACTCCAAATGCAACTGGAATTTGCAAAGGAGGTCTCTAGCCATCAAGTTACAGTCCAGATTGGTTGTGATAACAACTCGATGTTCCACCGATTCTTCCTGGTAACCCATTTTAACCGGTTCTGACACTGGGAATGTCGAGATTTGTCCCAGGAATCCTGAAAGTTCCTGTGTTTCAGTAGAGGCAGGGAGTTTAAGCTTTGATTGTACAGAAGACATGAAGGCTCCCGTATCTATCAAAAAGGGTTGCCACTCATTCAGAATGGGTTCGTCGTCCGGGGAGGATCCCTGCACAATCAAGCTGTGTAGTCAATTGGGGGACAATTGACCAAAGGGGTTGTTTTTGGGAGAAGTTAGTGTAAGATCCTCCTCTCCCCCCTTGCCCCCCTTCTCTTCCTCCTCTTCCTTTTCCATGCTGACGGTAGGGGCAATTTTTATTCCAATGTCCTTCCTGCCCACAATTAAAACAGTCAATTCCTCTTACCCAGTCCCGGCCTCTTCCCATACCATGCTGGGGACAATAGGGAGGTTTATTAGCAGGGCTCGGGCATTTAGTATAACCGTATCCTTGCTTATCCATCCAATCCTGTACGCAACACTACGGTTCTATTGATCCTTCCTCCTGAGATGGCTCTTCCTTTCTAGTCACGTATTCAGTCTTGACCCGGGTTGGGGGCGCACCTTCCCCCTCCCCTTTCTTTTCCTGCCAATAATATCTAACTGTCCTCTCCATCTGTCCGGATAACGTGAGCAATCAAATAGTTGTTTGAAGATCACAGACATCTATAGAGAGGTGGTCTGCAGCTTGTTGTGCATCAGGATTTGGCATTGGTCTGACAGGGAATTGGTGTCGGGACTTTGGGATCTTGGAAATCATTTCTAGGTCGGAGGATGTTTCAGAGCTGTCTGACTGCTTGACAGTTCTGCGTCTCGATCGGCGGGGGTGTTTGCTATGTCTTTCACAACTTGGACTGGTAGATTGACTAGAAGATTTACGGGACTGTTTGTGATGTTGAGATATAGTTCTGCCCTTTCGAGTGTGAGATCTGGTCCTTTCGGCTATATTGCCTGTGAACTGGGGATCCGAATCGCTATCAGAGGATGAGGAGTCAGTTTGGGTTAGTTGCTTTGGTGATATGGGGTTGTTCCTAACTCTTTTTGCCGGAGTGTTAGGTGGAGGGTGTTGGGAAGAGGACTGGAGCAAGAGGCCAGGGGGTGCGGGAGGCGCCGTTGGGAGCTGAGTCAGTGGCCACTCATCAATTTCATCATTAGCCTCGGTTAACACAAAGCCAGCCATTTTTACTACGTAGTCTGTCAATACCTTTCTTAGAGGTCCCAGAGGATCTCTTAGTAAGTTTCTCGTGCGCACATTCTCTTTTTTTTTAAGACGTCTACAGTTTTAACATGTGTTCCCTCTGTCAATGCAAGTCCTAATTTAATAGCATTTGTTTGCCAACTTGACAGAAGTGATGCATCTTTTAATTAATTTTTTTTTTAACAATCCCTGTGCTTTTTTTTTTACTACCTCTACGCTTCTAGTGCCACCTAGAGGCCACTGGTCATCCCCTAATAATTTGTTCAGGGCTCCTGATAATTTTCTAAAGTCCTCAGCTCTTTCAGGGAATTCCTCACATAGCTTTTGTAGCGGACTATCCGCATCCGTTGTTTTATCTAACTGATTACCCATCTTCACGCTGCCCCTCGTCTTACCGTGTCATTACGCGTTCGTGTCGTCGTGCAATTTAAACAAACTTAAAAATAGACACAGACTTTACAGAAACTAACACTGACTTTTAACCAACTCCAAATAAACAAACTTTACTAATGCTAACACTTACCCACGTCGCCGCGCGGTTCGCGTCGCCGCGCGATACTTAAAAACTCCCACGTCACCCCGCAGTTCACGTCGCCGCGCAATCCGCGTTGCCTCGCAGTTCACGTCACCACGCAATCCGCGTCGACCCATGGCTCACATCGCCGCGCGAGTTAAGATACTTAAAACTTTAAAAGATAAACAAGGACTTCTAACACTTACCCACGTCGCCGTGCGGTTCGCGTCGCCACGCAATTTCAATACTTAAAACTCTAAACACTTAAGACTTACAAAGACTTACTGACATTAGCACTGACTTTCGCAATTCGCGTTGCTGCGCCTCTGCGTCACTACGCGTTTACGTCACTGCGCGTCTACGTCACTGCGTGTTTATGTCACTGCACATTCGCTTCCCTGCGCGTTCGCTTCGGCCCTTCTCCTCTCGGCCGCACGCTCGCGCCGCTGCGCATCTCGTGTTGTTTGTGCATCTGCGCCGCTGCGCGTTCGCGTCGGCCCTACCTTCCGAGTTGCTGCGGGGTTTTTTTTTTTTAATTCAATCAGAGCCTAGACGGGCCAAGTGATATACAAGGTTGACGTCGTACCTGAATTGAACAGCTATTTCTAAATTTAATTCCCCATTTTATTCCCTGTGAGCCTAATTTTCTAAATTTGATTTCTTATGAGCCTTAATTAATTTCTTTTAGTCTCCAAATTTCCCTATCCTTTCGCGTTACTGCGCAGTTTAAATTCAATCAGTCAATGAAAGCCCTAATTTAATGGAGTTTTTCTGCCAACTGGACAGGAGTGATTTATTTTTTTTTACTGCAGTGGAATTTTTTCATAATTTAAAATCTCAGAACATTTTTTTCTTTCAGCACCTATTTAGTACGTTACTTTTTTTTTTCCATGACTAGAGAGAAGTCTGGCACGTAGGCTGTGGAATGCTTTTCGTTATCTCAATTGTTCCAGCCTCAAGGTCGTGTTATTTAATATAATTTTTTTTTAAATCCTTTTGAATCCATCTCAGTTGTTTTACTGTGCCTTCTCTGAATGTTTTCTTTCAACAAGTTTTTCTTTTTTTTTTTAGCACCGGGACCATGTAATTTTTTTCTTTTTTTTTTAACAAACCTATCCTTTGTGCATTTCCTGGCTCCGTAACTTATCATCCGAATATACGTAATTCAATAAGGTTCACACTCTTAAACTTCCCACATACAGGACAACACTACGAAGGGTTAAAACAAACTTTAATTCTGTTTGAGATAAAACAAACCACAACTCCCCGGCTTTTTTTTTACAGTAAATATCACAGAAGCATTTCTCATTTAAACAGACATTCACAAGAGTCTCTTTTCTTTCCTATTAATTTTTGGATCCATGATTGATCATCTATCCCTATCTAGCTCTAACTATAACCTATCTTTCCAAGTCGCCGCTTGGTTTGCGTCATCGCGCAATTTCCCTATCTCTATCCCTATTCTAAGTTTGAAAGGTATTCACCAGATTGTCCTGGATCTCATTCAGACACTACCTGAGAACCAGCGAGTGGCTAAACTTTCCTCAGACTTTTGAAACCGGGGGAAACTGGAGCAGTATTGAAATCATACTCACTCCAATGGCCACTTTCCCCTCGTCTCGTCCAAGGCTAGTCTGGCTCTTAATTCGCAAGTTTTCGGCAGTCGTCCATTGAGATTCCACTTCTGACACCAAATGTAAATTCCTGGATTCTTTTACCTCAATCTGGTTCAGTAAAATTACTGAGTCGAATACCTCTTGTGCTTTGAACAAAGCAGTCTTTATTACAGGCCAGTAAGACCTATCAGACAGAAGATATACTCTCTGGATAGAGCGTACACACTCCCTACGGATAGGTGAAGTTACATCGTAAAGCGTCAACAGTTATACAGTTTTGAAATCAGATAACAAAATACAATTAGATTGACATTCTAACTCAGCCACTCATTAGTCAATCTATATGAGATGTTTTTATGAAAGCTCAAGCATTGCCTCTAAATGTTTCAATCTAGTGGTGTGACTATTAACTGAGACCTTGCAATTCTGCAGATTTATTTCATGTTACAATTAGATGTTATTGGCAGGATTTAGTGACTTGAAACCTTGAGAAAGACTGTTAGCTATGCTGATGTTGCACTATTTGCAATCTGACATTCTCCCAGCTATTCTTCCATGGCTTATACATTTTCATATATCCCGTTTACTAGTCTGTCCTTAATTCCATATATTCCGTTCAGATATCCACAGGTGAACAAGACTTGGTGCAAGTTACATCATGGGTAGCCGAGTTTTGGATGAACTCAAGTTTACATAGGGTAGAACATGGGAGGCCAGCCAGAATTGCAGTGGAATAGTCAAGTCTAGAGGTAACAAAGGCATGGATGAGGGTTTCAGCAGCAGATGAGCTGAGGCAGGGCAGAAATGGGCAATGTTACAGAGATAGAAATAGGGAGTCTTCGTTATGGCACGGATATGTGGTCGGAAGCTAATTTCAGTGTCAAAGATTGTGAACAGTCTGTTTTAGCCTCAGACAAATACTAGGGAGAGGGATGGTGTCGATGGCTAGGAAGCAGAGTTTGTGGCGGGGACTGAAGACAACAGTCTCGGTCTTTGCAATATTTAGTTTAAGGAAATTTCTGCTCATCCAGAACTGGATGTCGGGTAAGCAGTCTATCAACTTAGAGACAGTGGAAGGTTCAAGAGAAGTGGTGGTGAGGTAGAGCTGGGTGTCATCAGCATACATGTGGACTGTTTTCAGATGATGTCACTGCGGGCAGCATGTAGATGAGATATATAAGGAGGCCAAGGATAGGATCCTTGGGGAACACCAGAGGTAATGATGTGGGAATGGGAAGAGAAGTCATTGCAGGTAATTCTCTGGCTACGATCAGATAGATAAGAATGGAACCAGGTGAGTGCAGTCCCACCTAGCTGCACAATGGTGGAGAGGTGTTGGAGGAGGATGGAGTCGTCAACTGTGTCAAAGGCTGCAGACAGGTCGAGAAGGATGAGGAGGGATAATTTACCTTTGTCACAGTCATATAGGATGTCATTTGTGACTTTGATAAGAATCATTTCGGTACTGTGGCAGGACAGAAACCAGATTGGAAGAATTCAAACAGGGAGTTCTGGGAAAGATGGGCACAGATTTGGGAGGCGACAACACATTTGAAGACTTTGGAGAGGAAAGGGAGGTAGGAGATAGGGCGGTAGTTTGCAAGGACAGAGGCGTCAAGGGTTTTTTTTGGGGGGAAAGTGTGATATATTCACACAGCTCAGCACACACGGCTTCTCAACATGGCAGGCAGCTCTCTTGGAAGTCTCCGGAATTACCTGGGTTCTGTTTAATGATTAACTCTGCAATTGCAGTACATAATACGTCCACATCCACAGTGTGGAGCTACAAACATTACAAGCTTACAGACATTACACTTCTCCCTCCTTAATGAAGAAGCCATCATAACAAACATCAAACATAACTTTCATGTTTATACGTAACACAGGATATAAACATTTTTTTTTCCATATTTACAAATTTAACTTTACCACTTGTTTTCTGTTTCGAAGAGGATACCTTCGCTCTCGAACAGAACCTTCCAAACATGGTGTCGAACCTCAATTCATTCGAGGCTCATCCTGAGGAACGTTTTCCTCCATGGAATTTCCTTGATTTTCATTTGAACTCATTCTAACTTCAGGCTCTTTGTTTTCCTGACTCGGACTCAGACTTTCATTCTGATTCTCTCCTGGATTTGTTGCCAGTACATTGGATTTAGAATTTGCTACTGGTATATCAAAACTATTTGATGAGTCAGAAATAATTGAATCATTCCCACCGACAACTCCTTCCATGTCTGTCGGTAAAATATGATCAATATGAACAAACCTAACCTGTCTATCATCAAATATCTTTACCAAATATGTGCGAGGACCACATATCTTCACCACTCTTCCTGGTAACCACTTTAACCATTTATGGTGATGGTTCTTCACTCTCACCCTCTGGTATAATTTCACACTTCTCTCTTTTACTCCACCTCTATCATGATTCTCTTTCTGTCTTAATTGTGTCTCTTCTACGGACTGTGCCAAATTTGGCTTTAACAACGAGAATCTGGTTGGTGGCTGTCGTTTGAGAAACAACTCTGCTGGTGTTCTACCAGTAGTTGTATGAGGAATATTTCGATATGTATTCAAAAAATTAGCCAATTTGTGATCCATTGACAACTGTCGTTTCCTTGGATTTGGATCTAACATTTGTTTTATGAGGGTACGTTTTACAATTTGTACAGTGCGCTCTGCTGCACCATTCGAAGCAGGATGGTATGATGGAACTTTGGTATGTTTCACACAATTTTTGCTCGTGAATTGTGCAAATTCTTCTGAATGAAATTGTGGTCCATTATCTGAAACAATTTCTTCAGGGAGGTCAAATTAAGAAAATAATTTTTGCAAAATTTCCAATGTTTTACTTGTTATTTTCCACATTGGGAACTCCTCAACCCACTTCGAATGGCTATCAATCACAATGAACAATTGTTGTCCTTCTAACTCCGCAAAATCAATATGTAGCCTCTGCCACACCCTGCGAGGTCATTTCCATGGCCGTAATGGTACTGGTGGTGGTTGCTTGCTTACCAATTGACATGTCCTACACTGACACACGATGTACTCTATATCTTTAACAAGACCTGACCACCATAAATAACTGCGTGCAAAACTCTTGGTCAAGCACATTCCCAGGTGCTGGTCATGGAGGTCTCCTAATAATTTGGACCTGAATTTATTTGGTACAACCAATCTTGTACCCCACATGATACAATCTTTATCGACTGATAATTCATTCCTACGAATGAAGAATGGATGTGCATCTTTGTCTGTTACCTGGTTTGGCCATCCATTTGCAATGTACTCATACACCTTTGACATCACTGGGTCACATAGAAACATAGAAACATAGAAAAATAGGTGCGGGAGCAGGCCATTCAGCCCTTCTAGCCTGCACTGCCATTCAATGAGTTCATGGCTGAACATGAAACTTCAGTACCCCCTTCCTGCTTTCTCGCCATAACCCTTGATCCCCCGAGTAGTAAGGACTTCATCTAACTCTCTTTTGAATATATTTAGTGAATTGGCCTCAACTACTTTCTGTGGTAGAGAATTCCACAGGTTCACCACTCTCTGGGTGAAGAAGTTTCTCCTCATCTCGGTCCTAAATGGCTTACCCCTTATCCTCAGACTGTGAACCCTGGTTCTGGACTTCCCCACCATTTTCCAAATGCACTGCTATGACATCCTTAATAATTGATTCTATCATTTTACCCACTACTGAGGTCAGGCTGACCGGTCTATAATTCCCTGTTTTCTCTCTCCCTCCTTTTTTAAAAAGTGGGGTTACATTGGCTACCCTCCACTCCATAGGAACTGATCCAGAGTCAATGGAATGTTGGAAAATGATTGTCAATGCATCCGCTATTTCCAAGGCCACCTCCTTAAGTACTCTGGGATGCAGTCCATCAGGCCCTGGGGATTTATCGGCCTTCAATCCCATCAATTTCCCCAACACAATTTCCCGACTAATAAAGATTTCCCTCAGTTCCCCCTCCTTACTAGACCCTCTGACCCCTTTTATATCCGGAAGGTTGTTTGTATCCTCCTTAGTGAATACCGAACCAAAGTACTTGTTCAATTGGTCTGCCATTTCTTTGTTCCCCGTTATGACTTCCCCTGATTCTGACTGCAGGGGACCTACGTTTGTCTTTACTAACCTTTTACTCTTTACATACCTATAGAAACTTTTGCAATCCGCCTTAATGTTCCCTGCAAGCTTCTTCTCGTACTCCATTTTCCCTGCCCTAATCAAACCCTTTGTCCTCCTCTGCTGAGTTCTAAATTTCTCCCAGTCCCCAGGTTCGCTGCTATTTCTGGCCAATTTGTATGCCACTTCCTTGGCTTTAATACTATCCCTGATTTCCCTAGATAGCCACGGTTGAGCCACCTTCCCTTTTTTATTTTTACGCCAGACAGGAATGTACAATTGTTGTAATTCATCCATGCGGTCTCTAAATGTCTGCCATTGTCCATCCACAGTCAACCCCCTAAGTATCATTCGCCAATCTATCCTAGCCAATTCACGCCTCATACCTTCAAAGTTACCCTTCTTTAAGTTCTGGACCATGGTCTCTGAATTTACTGTTTCATTCTCCATCCTAATGCAGAATTCCACCATATTATGGTCACTCTTCCCCAAGGGGCCTCGCACAATGAGATTGCTAATTAATCCTCTCTCATTACACAACACCCAGTCTAAGATGGCCGCCCCCCTAGTTGGTTCCTCAACATATTGGTCCAGAAAACCATCCCTTATGCACTCCAGGAAATCCTCCTCCACCATATTGCTTCCAGTTTGGCTAGCCCAATCTATGTGCATATTAAAGTCACCCATTATAACTGCTACACCTTTATTGCATGCACCCCTAATTTCCTGTTTGGTGCCCTCCCCAACATCCCTATTACTGTTTGGAGGTCTGTACACAACTCCTACTAACGTTTTTTGCCCTTTGGTGTTCTGCAGCTCTACCCATATGGATTCCACATCATCCAAGCTAATGTCTTTCCTAACTATTGCATTAATCTCCTCTTTAACCAGCAATGCTACCCCACCTCCTTTTCCTTTTATTCTATCCTTCCTGAATGTTGAATACCCCTGGATGTTGAGTTCCCAGCCCTGATCATCCTGGAGCCACATCTCCGTAATCCCAATCACATCATATTTGTTAACATCTATTTGCACAATTAATTCATCCACCTTATTGCGGATACTCCTTGCATTAAGACACAAAGCCTTCAGGCTTGTTTTTTTAACACCCTTTGTCCTTTTAGAATTTTGCTGTACAGTGGCCCTTTTTGTTCTTTGCCTTGGGTTTCTCTGCCCTCCACTTTTCCTCATCTCCTTTCTGTCTTTTGCTTTTGCCTCCTTTTTGTTTCACTCTGTCTCCCTGCATTGGTTCCCATCCCCTGCCATATTAGTTTAAATCCTCCCCAACAGCACTAGCAAACACTCCCCCTAGGACATTGGTTCTGGTCCTGCTCAGGTGCAGACCGTCCGGTTTGTACTGGTCCCACCTCCCCCAGAACCGGTCCCAATGCCCCAGGAATTTGAATCCCTCCCTGCTGCACCACTGCTCAAGCCACGTATTCATCTGCGCTATCCTGCCTTTATAGGCCTCTCACCGACCCCGGACTCGCGCTGCTCCGAGCTCCCGCCTCCTCGACTGACTGCTCGAACTGCTCGACTCCCGCTGGCCTTTATAGGCCTCTCGCCGACCCCGGACTCACGCTGCTCCGAGCTCCCGCCTCCTCGACTGACTGCTCGAACTGCTCGACGCCCGCTGGCCTTTATAGGCCTCTCGCCGACCCCGGACTCGCGCTGCTCCGAGTTCCCGCCTCCTCGACTGACTGCTCGAACTGCTCGACTCCCGCTGGCCTTTATACTTTTGGTTGCTCTACCAATCTCTTCAGCTATGACTGGTAGTTCATCAATGTATGAAAAATAAAACACTTCTTCCCTATCAGGTGTAACTTGGGGAAGGCAATCTAGACATTCCATCAGCATTACTGTGATCAGCTGATCGTCTGTATTCAGTATCATATGTATATGCTGACAAAATCAAAGCCCATCTCTGCATTCGGGCTGCAGCTAATGTTGCAACTGGGGACTTTGGATGGAGGATTGCTGTTAAGGGCTTATGGTCCATAATGATGGTAAACTTATGACCATACAAGTATTTGTGAAACTTCTTGACCCCAAAAATTAATGCCAAAGCTTCCCTTTCAATTTGCGCATAATTACTCTCACTGGCACTGAGAGTGTGTGAAGCAAAAGCAATTGGTCTCTCCTCCTCACTACTTAATATATGAGAGATTACTGCCCCAACTCCATATGGAGAGGCATCACATGCTAGCTTAATCTCCTTAGATATGTCATAGTGAACTAACATGGTGCTCTCTACCAATTTGCTTTTACACTCCTTGAATGTTGTATCGCATTCTTTTGACCACTTCCAGTGGACCTGTTTTTTCAAAAGTTCATTCAGTGGATGTAATACTGTAGTCAAATTTGGTAGGAACTTCCCATAATAGTTCAAAAGACCCAAGAATGAACGAAGTTCAGTGACATTCCTGGGAGTGGGTGCATTTCTAATTGCATCCAATTTTTCCATGGTTGGATGTAAACCATCTTTGTCTAGTCTGTACCCTAAGTACTCCACTGAGTTTTTAAATAACTCACACTTACGAGCAGACACTTGTACTCTGTGCTTCTCGAGCCATTTGAGGACTTCATTCAAAATGTTATTATGAATTTGCCTATTTGGTGTTGAAATTAGTATGTCATCCAAATAACATACCTTCAATACCTTGCAAAATCTGGTTCATCACCCCATGGAATATGGCAGGGGTGGAAGACACTCCAAACGGTAGCCTATTAAATTGATATAGGCCTAGATGAGTATTTATAGTCAAACATGACTTGGACTCCTCATCTAGTTCAAGCTGTAAGTAGGCATTCATAAGATCCAGTTTTGAGAAGATCTGACCACCTGTCAGTGTTGTGAACAAATCTTCTATATTCGGCAATGTATTAGGGACATTACCCTCTAGAACCTGGTTTACGGTTACTTTATAATCACCACACAATCTTACCTTACCATCAGACTTCGGTACAACAACAATGGCTGTAGCCCAATTACATCAATCTATCTTACAAATAATGTTCTCAGTTTCTAGTCTTTTGAGTTCTTGCTCACCCTTCTCCTTGAGTGCATATGGTACGGAACGTGGCTTGTAGTAAACCGATCTAGCGTCCTTCTGTACCCTGACACACGCCTTGAAATCTTGGATCGGACTGCCCGTTTCGCAGAACACCTTAGGATACTTCTTGATAACCTCATCCGTTGATGAAAATCTCGCTTCCACGCAGAAAATCTTACTCCAGTCCAGCTTCAGTGAGCTTCACTAATTTCTTCCTAGTAAGGCAGACTTATCTCCTTTCACTGCTATTAGAGGCAAGTTCTGAAATTGATCTTTATATTTCACCGGTACGGTGATATGGCCTACTACAGGAATTTTCTCTCCCGAGTAGCCTCGCAGCTCTATCTTGGATTTCTCCAGTTGGAAATCACGCAATTTGTCGCGGTACTACACTCACGGAGGTACCCGTGTCAATTTCCATCGGTATCTTGAATCCCACAACATCTATGTGGATTTTGATGCTTTCCGAATCGCTGTCCGTTAACCTTGTGCTCCTGATGACTTGTAACTCTAACATCTCCTCGTCCTGCTGTTGTTCTTCCATGCTATGCAGTCTCTTTGGATTTCTACTCATAGCTTTGAACGTTGGACTCATAGCTTTAAACGCTGGTTTACCCTTCAGTCGGCATGCCTTCGCAAGATGCCCAGTCTTTCTGCAGAAGAAACACTCTGCCTTCACATATGGACAACTTTGAGCACGACTTATAGCACTACTTCGACGCTCTGTTAGAATTTCCAGTTTCTGAGACTTTCGGCCATGCCCGACTTTTACTTTGAACCTGCAGGTGATTTACCACGGTTGACTAACAGCTGTAATTATTATTTAATTCTCGGGAATATTGTTCAGCTATGCCCATCGACCTCGCTGTCTGACAAGCAATCTCAAAACGATAGCTTTCAGCAATTTCTAACGGTTTGGGATTATAGTGCTGCTCCAGCTTCATTAAAATCTCTTTAATCATTGTGCCCTTTGGCTCGTCAGGCACAAGCAGATTTACAAGGGTTTCGTATAATGCCAGACCTGCACCGATAAGAAGATCGCTTTCTTACGTTCCAACACAGCCCGGTTCTGGACTGCATTTTCTGGAACTTCGATTATGTTATTTGCAGTGAAATACATTTCTTGCTGATGCAGGTATGCTTTAAAACGTTCTCGGTCGTGTCTATATTCACCCAAATGTCCCAATACACCTGCGGATGCTGCCAGTTTAATCTCTAGCTGTTCACACCGTGTGCTGTATTTTACCTCGGATTTTGTAGCTTTTTTCCAAAGACAGAAACTTCCAAAGTCTCTCTGTCGGCTGGCTGAATCCTTCACCAACAAAAATTAAGCTTTAAATCATCCGAAAAATCCCATCTTCCGTTGCCAAATGTGATATATTCACAGAGCACAGCACACACAGCTTCTCACCATGGCAGGCAGCTCTCTCGGAAATCTCCAGAATTGCCTGGTTCTGTTTAATGATTAAGCAGTGCACAATACGTCCACATCTACAGTGTGGAGCTACAAACATTACAAGCTTACGCACATTACAGAAAGGGGTGATGACAACAGATATGAGGGAGAGGGGGACAGTACCTGAGGAGAGAGAACTGTTAACAAGATCAGCTAACATGTGAGCCAAAAAAGGAAGTTGGGTGGTCAGCAGTTTAGTGGGAATAGGGTCAAGGGAGCAGGAAGTGGGTCTCATGGACAAGGTGAGTGAAGAGAGGGCATGAGGGGAGATCTGAGAGAAACTGGAGAAAGATGCGAGTTCAGGGCTAGGGCAGGGAGAAACCTTTGAGGAAGTTTGGCCCTGTGGGCTAGGGGAAGGAAGGGAAGTAGCAGAGACATCTGATCAGATGTTCTCAATCTAGAGATAAAGAAGTCCATGAGCTCTTTGAACTTGTTGTTGGAGGAGAGTGTGGTGCAGACAGGGTAGAGGGGTTTAAGAAACATAGAAACATAGAAACATAGAAAATAGGTGCAGGAGTAAGCCATTCAGCCCTTCTAGCCTGCACCGCCATTCAATGAGTTCATGGCTGAACATGCAACTTCAGTACCCCATTCCTGCTTTCTCGCCATACCCCTTGATCCCCCTAGTTGTAAGGACTTCATCTAACTCCTTTTTGAATATATTTAGTGAATTGGCCTCAACTATTTTCTGTGGTAGAGAATTCCACAGGTTCACCACTCTCTGGGTGAAGAAGTTTCTCCTCATCTCGGTCCTAAATGGCTTACCCCTTATCCTTAGACTGTGATCCCCTGGTTCTGGACTTCCCCAACATTGGGAACATTCTTCCTGCATCTAACCTGTCTGAACCCATCAGAATTTTAAACGTTTCTATGAGATCCCCTCTCATTCTTCTGAACTCCAGTGAATACAAGCCCAGTTGATCCAGTCTTTCTTGATAGGTCAGTCCCACCATCCCGGGAATCAGTCTGGTGAACCTTTGCTGCACTCCCTCAATAGCAAGAATGTCCTTCCTCAAATTAGGAGACCAAAACTGTACACAATACTCCAGGTGTGGCCTCACCAAGGCCCTGTACAACACCTCCCTGCCCCTGTACTCAAATCGCCTCGCTATGAAGACCAACATGCCATTTGCTTTCTTAACTGCCTACTGTACCTGCATGCCAACCTTCAATGACTGATGTACCATGACACCCAGGTCTTGTTGCACCTCCCTTTTTCCTAATCTGTCACCATTCAGATAATAGTCTGTCTCTGTTTTTACCACCAAAGTGGATAACCTCACATTTATCCACATTATACTTCATCTGCCATGCATTTGCCCACTCTCCTAACCTATCCAAGTCACTCTGCAGCCTCATAGCATCTTCCTCGCAGCTCACACTGCCACCCAACTTAGTGTCATCCGCAAATTTGGAGATACTACATTTAATCCCCTCGTCTAAATCATTAATGTACAGTGTAAACAGCTGGGGCCCCAGCACAGAACCTTGCGGTACCCCACTAGTCACTGCCTGCCATTCTGAAAAGTACCCATTTACTCCTACTCTTTGCTTCCTATCTGACAACCAGTTCTAATCCATGTCAGCACACTACCCCCAATCCCATGTGCTTTAACTTTGCACATTAATCTCTTGTGAGGGACCTTGTCAAAAGCCTTCTGAAAGTCCAAATATACCACATCAACTTGTTCTCCCTTGTCCACTCTACTGGAAACATCCTCAAAAAATTCCAGAAGATTTGTCAAGCATGATTTCCCTTTCACAAATCCATGCTGACTTGGACCTATCATGTCACCTCTTTCCAAATGCGCTGCTATGACATCCTTAATAATTGATTCCATCATTTTACCCACGACTGGGAAGATGGTTTGCAATAGAGAAAAGAAGCCGAGGGTTATCTTTACATTCCAAAATGATCCTGGAATAGTGAGCAGTTTTGGCAGATGAGAGCAGGACGCGATATTGCTTTATGAGGTCCAGCCAGATCTGCCGCTGAATGGCTAAACCAGTTGTCCACCATATCCGTTCAAGTCCGTGTCTCTTGGACTTAAAGGAGTGAAAGGTGATGGCCGTGCCAGGGAAGTGGCCAAGATAAGAGAGAGTAATGGTTTTAATAGGGATTAGAGCATCAAATGTGGTGGTGAGGGTGTAGTTGAGCAGATTGCTAACTGCGGAAATGTTGTGGTGAATGGATGGCCAAACGCTGGACCGTTGGGATTTCATAAGTGCAGTTGTAAATGAGTTGGGAGAGAGTTTTTTCCAGGGGCAGACACAGAATGAAGTTGGGTTGTGTGGCAGGATGGGGGTGCAGGCAGGGGGATGTGGGTGGAGAGCGATACAAGGAAAGAGAGAAAAGAAAGAAAGACTTGCATTTATAAAGCACTTTTCATGACCACCGGATGTCCCATAGCACTTTATAGTCAATGAAGTACTTTTGGCGTGTAGTCACTGTTGAAAGTGGTCAGAGATGGCCTTATCTATGGTTGACATGATGGGAGTAGCGAGGCCGTGTGAGATAGCTAGGTCAAGGGGGTGGCCGTGAATATGGGTTGGGGAGTTTATATGGAGGGAGTGATTTAGGAAGGATAGGAGGGCAATGAACTCGGAGGAGAGAGTGAGCATGATGAATTGAGATGGACGTTGAAATCACTGAGGATGAGAGGCTGAGGGAGGGAAACAGTAACGATATCTCGGTGAGAAACTAGAATTTTAAAAGAAAGTTGAGAGGGTTGGAACAAGGTGAGATGCTCAAAAGAGGAGAAAGTGCCAGAGGAGTCGGGGGACAGAGCAAGGTGTGATTTGGTGACGAGAGCCACACTGCCATCACGATGGTCTGGGCGGGACAAGTGGTGGAAGGTTTAGCCAGGTGGGGAAGCTTCGTTAAAGGGGAAGGTGTCATCACCCCTCAGCCAGATTTCCGTCAAGGCCATGATGTCGATGCAATCATCCACGATATGCTCCTGGATGGCAGGGCCTTGTTCACAGTGAACGGACATTCTGGAAGGAGACACGGAGAGGGGCGATGATGGCTGATCCACCGCCGGGGTCCACAGGGTCAGCACTGAGGGGGGGGTTGAGTTGGTTGAGAATGAGACTGGCAAGATTAGCTCCCAGCAGGACTGCTGTGCAGGATGGTCGGGGAGAGAGTAGGAAGGAACAGTTGGGGTTGCTGCCAGTGAGGAAGCAGTGATGAGTGCCTCAATGGGCCATTTGTAGGATGCCAAGAGAAGCACAGAAGGAAACTGTAGGCTTATCTATGGGGGGGTCAAGCCTGTGACGATGGCAGCAGATTAGGAAGATCAAAGAGTAATGAAGGTTTGGGATGGGGATTTGGGAGGGCAGAGTACCCTGGGGAAGGGAAATGAAATGAGATATGATGACAGGAGAGCGTGGTCAAGAAGGGGTAGAGAGAAAAGAAAAGGGGGAGAAAAAAATGGAAATAGAAGTAATCAGCTCCGGACTGGAGCAGCAGCCAAAATGTGCATGCGGAGTGGACACAGGGAAGACTCAAGTTACATAGGCCTGGCTATGTAGCAATTATTAGGATACATATTTCTTGGTAGTAACAAGGAATAGATAGGAAACAATAGAAGGAAATCCAGAGTTAATGTCAGAGGTCCCGTGGAGGGATAAAGTTGAATAGGGTGGAGTCGGCCTGGAGCATTGACGTACTGCTGTCCAAGTTCGGAGACTGGTGCAGCAGGCAAGTGAAATCCAGAAGTTATTTGAAGGGTACAGAGTTGGAGGATGAAGGTTATTGCCATGGGAATGGGGATCCAGGAGAAGTGCAGAATCAGTTGTGGCGCCGAAAGATGATGGCAAAATTGGAGGTCACCGTAGATCAGAAGCGGCGGAGAAATGTAAACCACTCACCAGAAACCAACAAAGCTGAAAAACCAGTAGAACGAGTCAGTCAGTTACAGGCTGAGCAGAGAACGGCAGTGGTGGTGGAAGAGCTATAACTGAGCAAAGTTACTTTAACATTTTAGCAACAGAACAGCAAATCAGAGACACAAAAGATGAGTCTCACTGTGTAATCCAGTGCAGAAGCGTAGTCTTGATGTCCAGAGAAGTCCAGGAATTCAGAAGCCAAATTTGAGAAGAGATGCATGTCATGTATCGAGACATGTTACTGCTTGTACTATTACATATGATGTGTCACCAGAGGGCACCACTACGGGAAATTTGTACACCAGCTTTATGGTCACTAAGGTGTGCCACCAGAGGGCACTGCAGTGGGAGACGTGTAGGTTATCTGTACAGATGGGCCAGGCCTAGTATAAAAGGCAGGTCACCATGTGTGATCCTCACTCTGGTTATATTAAATGGACTAAGGTCACTACAGTTCAAGTGCAATACATTGCCTCATGGAGTCATTATCAGAGCATCCAAAGACATAACAATTGGCGACGAGATTACGGACTTTCATGCGAAAATGGCTAATCTTGGTACGTTGCAGCAGTTCACCGATGGTGTTGATTGGGACACCTTTGTGGAGTGGCTCGACCATTTCTTCACAGCAAACGACCTGGCAGGAGATGTTCTGGCCACACTGGCTGATAAGCGCAGAGCTATTCTGCTAACCAGTTGTGGGCCCACCATCTATGGCCTCGTCAGGGACTTGCTGGCACCAGTGAAGACAACGACCAAGATGTACGAGGAGCTTGTATCGCTGATCCAAGAACAACTCAAGCCCAAAAAGAGCATCCTCACAGCCAGACATCAGTTTTATACCCACCGACGGCCCGAAGGCCAGGAGATCACGAAATATGATGCAGACCTCAGGAGGCTTGCGGCACCATGTGATTTCGGTGACCACCTCACCGAAGCGCTGCGGGATATCTTTGTCCTCAGAATTGGCCACGAGGGCCTTCTTCACAGGCTACTATCTGCGGATACCACAGTCACAATACAGAAGGCCACCACCATGAACCTGGCAGTCATGACCTCGACCTGCAGCTCTAGGCAGATGATTCATCCTCAGGACTCAAACCCGGCAAGTTCACCAGACTGATTCCCAGGATGGCAGGACTGACCTTTGAGGAGAGACTGGATCGAGTGGGCCTGTATTCACTGGAGTTTAGGAGAACGAGAGGGGATCTCATAGAAACATATAATGGGACTCGACAGGTTAGATGCAGGAAGAATGTTCCTGGTGTTGGGGGAGTCCAGAACCAGGGGTCACAGTCTAAGGATAAGGGGTAGGCCATTTAGGACCGAGATGAGGAGAAACTTCTTCACTCAGAGAGTTGTTAACCTGTGGAATTCCCTACCGCAGAGAGTTGTTGATGCCAGTTCATTGGATATATTCAAGAGGGAGTTAGATATGGCCCTTACGGCTAAAGGGATCAAGGGATATGGAGAGAAAGCAGGAAAGGGGTACTGAGGTGAATGATCAGCCATGATCTTATTGAATGGTGGTGCAGGCTCAAAGGGCCGAATGGTCTACTCCTGCACCTATTTTCTATGTTTCTATGTTTCTATGTAAGTACTGTGCATGGAATTGTGCCTTTCAGAGGCTGGACTGTAGAACGTGAATCTCCTCAGGGGAGAGAGAACAGGCCCCCAAGTCCCTTAACTCAGAGTCCGCCGAGGGGGGCTAATCGATTACGATCATGCTGGCGTTGTGGAGGGAATCACAGAACTCACCAGTGCCATTTTAAGGTCTATGTGTGTAAAGGCTGCAGCACAAAGGGCCACCTCCAGCGAATGTGTAAAAGAAATATGATTCACTGTGTTGATGAAGAGTCTGCAGATGGCCATGAATCCAGTGCAAATTATGAAGCGATAATCAGAGAGACAGCTCAGCCCCACGATGAGGTGTATGGAATGTTTACCTGCACCACAGAATGTTCCCCGTTGAGGATGGAAGTCGAAATAAATGGAAGTGGACACGGGGGCGAGCCAGTCAGTAATGAATCAAGAAGCCTTTGAGAGGCTATGGGACAATCAAGCTGAACAACCCAAGTAGGTCCCGGTTCAGGCAAAGCTGCGCCAATGAACTTATCCCAGTCGTTGGTAGCGCGGTGCACAAGTTACCTCTGTGGATTGTTGCAGGTGATGGACCAACGCTACTCGGAAGAAGGTGGATGAAGAAGATCCATTGGAAGTGGGAAGATTTCACCCCTCCAGCGATCGACGTCCTCTGCGCTCAGAGGCAAAGCAAGCCTTCACCTGAGGTTGGATCCGGCACCAGAGAGCAGACCAGCAAAGCACTCAAGGCACAGACCGCTCAACACGACTGCGTGAAGGTGATCCAGCTGATACGACCTGAACGCACCTTCCAGGCTCCAGTAGCAGGACTCCGGAGAAAGAAAATTGTATCCAGAGGCGACTTCCCAGCCTCGGTGGCAGAACCCGGGGAGAAGAGGATCACAGCAGTCGACATCATGGAGGGAAGAAAGATGGCGCCCAAACCACGAGGTGAAGCGCTGAAGAAAAAGATGGCAGCAGCCAGATCACGAGGTGCAGCGCTGATGGAGCAACACCTGGCACCAAACGAAGAAGAGGATTGGAGTAACGATAGCAAGGCCCCCTTAAAGGAGGCCAGCAACCCACCACACTTAAAGGGACAGTTCCACATTCTCAATCAATGTAATTGCAACTGTGAGTTTAATGTAAAGCTTGTAATTGATGATCAGAGCTTTATGCATATAATAAGCAAAGAAAAGTCATGCGATTGTGATCGGAGCTACAGTTTATCTACAATGAGTAATGAAATGTTGTGCGATGTAGGATTTCAACTGCATTCAGTTAATGTAGCAGGCAAACACCCATGGGGAGCACACAGATCCAGCAGGCTACCCAACGCTGTAGCCTGCGTCCCTAGGACCAGAGTGATGCACCATGGAGTGTGGCCACAAGCAGCCATTATAGACAAGCTGCAGAGCAAGCAATCTCAGGAGGGCAACGGCACCAATATCAATACCCTGCCCCTGATCGCTCCACCTCTCAGGCACCCAATGGCACCACCCGCCACGAGCCTGAAAGAGCAAACCACGCTAAGGCGCAGCCCCCAGACCCTATCGCCACTCAGGCTACACACGGAAACGAAGGGTCACCCGCAATGGTTCTCCCAAATGGGACCGGGACCAGCCAGGATCCCAAACCAAATAATGCCCAAGCAAGCGAGTCAGCAGTTCCCTGTGCACTGCCAGACGACTGCCCTTCAGGGAACAGCAGAGACCCGGGGTTCAAGGAAAGGACAGGGAGGTCACAGGCATCTGTGAACCTGCCCAACACTAGGAGCAACGGCAAAGGCCCCAAGAGCAGGCAACTTGAGCCAACCGGGTTCCCACTGCCAGCACTGGGCACCGCGCCACCACCAGACTACCTGGACACCACCCAGCAGTTCTGGTACTAGTTTGTCCTCACACACCGGTGCTGACACCAGCACTGAGTCCAAGTATGTATCAAGTATGTACCTCACCAGTCTAATGTACTTGCCTCACAACTGTACCACAAATGCAACGTAAATGAAATGTTTTTTTTCTGGACTTGAATGTATATGAATGTAACTAGCCACTGGCGTAATCTATATGTGGGGGGGAGAGAATGGAATGGTCATGGACTCACAAACAGATACCACCAGCACCTCTACTGCCAACGAAACACTACCTACTCACCCAAGATGGAAACAACCTTCCAAGGGTCAACCAGATAGAGCTAAGCCCAGAGCACAGTCAATGCATGAAGGCAATTTGCACTAAGGACTTGGGGAGAGTGATGTCATGTATCTAGACATGTTACTGCCTGTATTATTACATATGATATGCCACCAGAGGGCGCTACTATGGGAAACTTGTACACCAGCTGTATGGTCACTAAGGTGTGCCACCAGAGGGCACTGCAATGGGAGACTTGTAGGTTACCTGTACAGGTGGGCCAGGCCTAGTATAAAAGGCAGGCCACCATGTGTGATCCTCACGCTGGAGCTTTATTAAATGGACTAAGGTCACTACAGTTCAAGTGTAATACATTGCCTCGTGGAGTCATTATCAGAGCAGCCAAAGACATAACAATGCAGAAGCTCAGTAAGAGAAGCAGAGAGCAGGGTTGGGGTGGGGGTGGGGGGGGGGGGGGGGGGGGTAATGGCAGTTTAAAATGTAGTTAACTTGTAGTTAAGGATAAAATGCACCAACTACTAGAGCCAGGGAAACTTGAACAGTGGAAGTGATGCGATTTGGGAGAGGAAGGGAAACGGACAGCAGCAGGTTCCCATGGTGAAACAATATGTGGCTCCCTTTGGAACTGCCAGCCGAGGAGCATCCATCATCCAAAACCCCCAAAGAAAAAACATTAAGAGCTAAGAACATCCATTTCCAGCTGGAAATCAGGAGAACACCACAGAAATTCTCGCCCCAGTGTCTTTTACCTCCTCCGTCTCTCTTGCTGACTCACATCTCATAGACAAACAGAGATTAAAAGGCCGTTCCAACACAATGGGTGAGGGGTGTTTTCCAAATGCCGAGGAAAACTACTCTTTAGTGTCTGGGAAAAATAACCACCATTTGTGTAAGTGGGATTTTCAGGGTTCTGCCTCCCTTGTTGGCACTGCGGAAGAACAGCAATGGCGGCGGTAAGCACTTCCGGGTGACCAGCTTCCAGTGCCCCGCCGGGACTGCCGGTGCCGGTTTCAACGGGGGCATGGAGCATTACCACCCGGAAGAGGCGAGCCACTGCGTAACGCCCCTGGTTGCGACATAGGCTTGATTTTTGTCTGCTGCCCGATCCGAAGTACTGCATAGAGCACCGTGCTGGGACTGTCTGTGGAAGCTGCGGTCCGAGCTGTAGCGGCTGCAGTGAGGTAAGTAATGTCCACCTGAAGTAAGTGTGATTGTTTTTTTTTATGATTTATGTTGTGGTGGCGTGAGTCAGTTATTGGGAATGTATCTGGTGGGTTTTCTTTCCTGCCAGGCCTCTCTTCGAGTGCTCCGAGGCTTTTCGCTTGCTCAGCCAGCCTAACGCCCTAAGAGAGGTATGTAACGCCTCCCTCAGCGCTCCGCCCTACACTCAGGGCCCAGCTGATGAATTTTGCTGACTGAGGAGCAAACTGTTCCCGGGCGCAAACTTTACCGTCCGGCCACCATTACCAAACCGAGATGAGCAGAACCGAAAATCCAGGCCAATTGTTTTTAAACCATAGCATTAAAAGTGATTCGTACCAAATCCTTTCTGTGGAAAAAAGTTCAAAAGAAATCCTGAAACATGACATAGGGAGAATCTCATTTTGTAACAGCGTTCTCTTGCCAAAGAAGAGAGAAAGAGGAAACAGCACCAAATCCCAGCTCTGCCAACGTCCCACAGCATGAACAAAGGAGCAGAAAATCCACCAATGACCAGAGAAGAAGGGGAGATGGGTCACATCTGACCTTGGAGCACATTACGAGTACCACTGGCACAGGCACTCCTTGTGCTAATGCTAAATCCAGATTATGGGCTGAACCCTATTCAATTTGTATTATGCCAAAAAGATGCTAGTGCCACACTTGGCAACTCAAATGCATTTGTCATAATCGATATTCATCATCATAGGCAGTCCCTTGGAATCGAAGAAGACTTGCTTCCACTCTTAGCATAAGTTCTTAGGTGGCTGTACAGTCCAATATGAGAACCACAGTCTCTGTCACAGGTGGGACAGATAGTCGTTGAAGGGAAGGGTAGGCGAGGAGCCTGGTTTGCTGCACGCTCCTTCCGCTGCCTGCACATGATTTCTGCATGCTCTGGCAGCCTATTCTTCTTCTTCAACACATTGAGCTCAATTTTCCTCAATTATCTGCGCTGTTTTCTTGGCATGCACCATTTTTTTTTGGAGTAAATAAAAATCTCCAAGTTTCCCCAAAGTTTCTGCGCCAGCGTAATTCAGTTAGGTATGATTTTTTTAGGTTACGATTTTTTTGCATCATAGATGTCTGCTCCAGTTTTTCACATTTAAGCAAGCTTGGCCAACTTACATTTTTCCGAGGACTGCGTATATGACCACTCCCAAAAAAGCTTCTGGGCACTTAAGAAAAAGCAGCGCACATTACAAAATCGGCGCAGAAAGACACCATTGTTTTTAGTCGAAGTTTTGGAAGTTTAGTCGAAGAAGGTAGAGAATATGCATCATAAATGTTAGTTTTTTCAAAGTCAAAAGGGAGAAATTGGAATTCTATTGCAATTCTTTAATTTTTGATTTCTTTCGAAGTACCACCCCACCACTGAACATCTCTTCACCGGGCTCGAGGGTCAGAGCGTCAGCCAGCAGAATCACCTGGACACAGGGACTTGGGGTCGGCTTCAAAAGAAGCCCAGGGGGGAGGGTGAAAGCCAAACTGAACTGCCAGCCACTTATATAAGGGACCAGAACTCTTAGGCTATAAATTATCAATTTCTAAAAGCTCTGTTTTCATCCTCAATACTGTGCACCTCAGCAGCTTTAAAAGAAGCCTGGAGTGGGGTGAGGGGTTGGTGGTGGAAGCCGAGCTCTTGTGTCCAGGCAAGGGAGCGATTCTGCCGGACAATACTCCAACCCTCGAGCCCGGTGAGGAGAGGAGAGATGGTGGGTTTGTACTTGGAAATAAATCTAAACTTCAAGAATTGCATTACACTTTGTTGCCCCAAATGTCTTCATTGAATGTTTATCTTCCCTTTCTAAGCAAGCCTATTGCACATAGGCAGACCAGAGTGTGGTCCATACTAGGGTGTGCACCTTTGATAGAGAGAAGAAAGAAGAGGTGTGAGTGCTTTGTCCTTCTGTTTTGAGCTTGTTGCAAAGCTACAATTTAATTATGAGGGTAATATTGACAATGCCATACCTTGTGCGAGTCTTCTGCATGATCTTGCTGCGGAGGAGACAATTGATTCGACGTCATCGCATGATGAACCTCAGAGCACATAGGATGATGGGCAGGAGGCGTTACCCACGTCGGGTATATCGAGACAGGTGTTCGTACCTGTGATGTATGTAGCACTCAAATCACTGACTCCACACAGTCTGGTGTTGTAGTAACTGCTGTGACCTTGGTCCTTTATTGTGTAACTCCAGAGTGCCCCTCAGGTGTGATGCGCAGCCTTTTATACTCTGTCTCACAGGTACTTTCGGGTCTCCCACCACAGTGCCCCTTGTGGCGCATCATTGTAACTATACATTTAATGTACCTGGACTATACATAACATCTCACTGCCCCCCCCACCCCACCCCCAGTTCCAAAAGCAAATTGCCGATAACCTCGGCCTTGTTCATCCTGGTTGATTTGTGAGTGTGAGTCCATGACCATCCACTTCTCTCTTCCCCCCCCGCCCGCCATGTAGAGATTATGCTTGTGATTCGGTGCAAGCATGTGGTATTTGCAGTCCTTACATGGGTGATGAAGTACACAAACATAATCTCCAACAGAAAGCAGGTACACATAGACAGTACATTTGTATGATACATATAGATGCATTGAAGAGTTATATCAAAAGATTGCAGGTACACTAAACAGTTATTAAATCCCAGCTCCACTGGGTGAGGTATGGTGGCGGCATACTGCCCCTTTTTGCCCGAGGTAATGGGCTGCGCTGAGACAGGATATCGCAACTAGTGCATGGTCATGTTAACCCTTTTAACTGTGCATTGTGATATTACTTCTTTTCACCAATCATATCAATAATTTTAATCACAGTAATCATTTTAGCATCAAAATATTAACTTTTGTCATAAATCACGTGATCATACAAATCACAGTAATCATTTTGACTCACTCTTGCCCTTACAAAAGTGTCTTTGTGGGCACCGCCAACGGTGTAAGGCCCCTTTAAGACTCCCGGGTACATTTCCCTTTTATGACGCCATTTTGTTTTTCCCACGAGGTTTCTACTGGGCGCCGTCATTTTAGGTGCTCTGCTGGTGCCTGCCTCTCTCTGCAGAACTCTGCTGCCACGAGGCTCGCCGCCATCTTGAACTCGCTGTGCTACTGCCTGCTCTCCCTCTCCCGAGCCGCCACACTCTGAACGCACCCGGGAGCCGCAACGCACCGCCCCCCGCACCGCCGCATCCTCCGGAGTACTCCACGCAGCTGACCTTTTTGCCCGGGAGCCACCACACACACTTCCTTCGCTGCTATCCGATCCGAAGGTGGAGGCCTGCTCTGCCTGTGAACATGGGGGACAGCGGTCTGTGGAGGAATGAAGTCTTCCCAGCTCCCACGGACCTTCCCCATCCATCTGCTGCGGAGTAGCATCGGCCCATCACCTGCAATGACCCACAAAGGTAAACCGTGCGTCTCACCACCGTGAGATACCTGCACATCCGCTCTGCCGAGAACAGGTATCAGTTCCTTGGTGTAGGTACGCAGCTTCGCCGTGACCGGGACCAGCTTGGGTCGTGCAGCTGGGTTGATCCACAGTTTATCAAAAGTTTCCTGACTCATCAGCGGCTGACCCGACCCCGTGTCCACTTCCATACCCACTGGGACTCCGTTAATTTTGACTTCCATAATCACTGGGGCCGAATCGTCGGTACACGTATACAGTCCAAACGCCTCATCTTCTTCTACCTGGGGCTGGGATGCCCGTCGAGCAAAACCGCAATGCTCCTCGCTGGATAGCAGATCATCTACCATCTCCTCAGCCACATGGTGAGTCAGGTTTCTTTTGCACATACGCTGAAGGTTGCCTTTCATGTGGTAGGTATTGCACGTATACTCCGCAAATCTACACCGGTGAGCCCCATGGCTTCCTCCGCAGCGCCAGCATGGTGCTACTTGATTAGCCCCCCTCGGCGGACTCTGAGTTCCAGGACCCTGAGGTCCGTGCTCTCTGCACTGGGCAGAGCCACATTCTGCAGTTTTGTCCGTGGTGGGCGCTATCCTGTGAATAGTACCTGCCGGGTTCGAGACCGTGTGGATCATCTGCTTGGTGCTGCAAGTCGAGGGCATAAATGCCCGGCTGATGTTGATGGCTTGCTGCAGGCTGACTGTAGGTTCAGTGGATAGCAGCTTGTGAAGGAGGCCCTCATGGCCAATCCCCATAACAAAGATGTCTCGCAACGCTTTGTTAAGGTGTGTGCCAAAATCGCACGGTGCCGCAAGTCTCCTGATGTCCGCAGCATATTTTGTGACATCTGGCCCTCAGGTCTGCAGTGGTGGTAGAATTTGTACCTGGCCGTGAGGATGCTCTCCTTCGGTTTCAGTTGGTTACGAATAAGTTCAATCAGCTGCTCATATGACTTGTCCTTGGCGCTCGCGGGTGCCAGCAAATCCCTGACAAGACGGTAAACCTCATCGCCATAACTGGACAGCAATATCACCTTACGCTTCTCTATCAGTGCGTTCGTGTTCCCTGTCAGGTCGTTTGCTATAAAATAGTACTCGAGCCTTTCCATAAAGGCATCCCAGTCATTACCCTCTGTGAAATCCTTTAGCGTGCCCAAAGTAGCCATGGTTGCGTGAAGAGCTCGTCCGTATCCTCGTCGCCAATTGTGATGCATGTAGCACTCAAATCACCGACTCCACACAGTCTGGTGTTGTAGTAACTGCTGTGACCTTGGTCCTTTATTGTGTAACTCCAGAGTGCCCCTCAGGTGTAGTGGGCAGCCTTTTATACTCTATCTCGCAGGTACTTTCGGGTCTCCCACCACAGTGCCCCTTGTGGCGCACCATTGTAACTATACATTTAATGTACATGGACAATACATAACAGTACCTGCACCTGAGTGATGCAGACTGTGTGAGAAGGCTGCGTTTCCACAACGAAATTGTAACTGAGATCTGTGAGTTAATAAAAGCAGACCTGCACCCTAGAAGCATCAGGAGAACTGCTTTGTCAGTTGAAGTAAAGGTTACAGCTGCACTTTCATTTTATGCATCTGGATCATTCCAGGCCACAACTGGGGATGTGTGTGTCATTTCTCAACATGCAACACATATCTACTTTTGGCAGGTGACTGCTGCATTATATGCCCGGGGGAATGACTACATAAGGTTCCCCATGACCTCCCAGGCAATGCATGACAGGGCTGTGGGCTTCTCCAAGGTTTCGGGCTTCTCCAAGGTACAGGACTGCATTGATTGTACCCACATCATCTTGTGAGCACCTTTGGAGGATTCTGAGATGTACAGAAACAGAAAAGGCTTCCACTCCATGAACGTACAGCTCCTCTGTGGCGACATGCATTGCATCATAGCAGTTGATGCGAGATACCCTGGGAGCACCCATGATGCGTTCATCCTATATGAGAGCGCTATATCTTTCATGTTTCAGCAGCAGCCAGAAGGGCAGATGCTGAGGGGGAATGCAACACGTCGCACATTGCGACTCGCAGCATAATAGAGAGGACCATTGGCATCTTGAAGCAGCGCTTCCGATGCCTGTACCATTCTGGAAGCTACTTGCAATACTCCCCTGAGATTGTCGATCAGTTAACTGTTGTCTGCCGCATGCTGCACAACTTAGCCATCATGAGGCAGTGGCAGCTGGTAGTAGAAGACCATTCTGAGGTGAGAGTGGCTGATGATGAAGAGGAAGATGCAGATGATGAGGAGGTGGAGGACAAGGAAGTCATGCAACTACCTGAACCCGGAGCACGACGGCGGAGGAGGGTGGGCTGTCATGCCCCTTTAACGATTGCTCGAGCCTTGAGCCAGCAGCTCATCCGAGAACGCTTTGCTGCCTGAAGGCTCAGTGGCAACTACTCCACATGGACCATGTTTACTGTTTGGATCTGTTCCGTAAAGTTGTGTTGTGTTAATAATGGAACAAATAATGTAAATGATTCTTCTTTAGTTCAAAACGTTGTGTTAATAATGGAACAAATAATGGTAATGATTCAGTTATAATTTAAAATATATTTTATTCAAAATGTTAACATTTGTTTGTATTTAGCTTAACTTGAATAAAAATATTCTTGTATCAAACTTTGAACTATTCAGTTACGTTCACTTACAAACTTTAAGATCACTTACAAACTTTTAAACTTGTAAATTTACATCACTTACAAAAAACTTTTAATTTCAAAACAGTTACAACAGTAACAATAATAATAACAACAACAGCAGCAAAGAAAGGCTGCACCCAACTCTCCTCCACCTTATTTGAAGACCGTCCGCTGCCCTTGGTCTTGGTGACTTCACCCCTGCCCGCAGACAGTGACGCAGCATTTGTTGGTTGGTACCAAGCTTATTCTTTCGAGCATCTCGGGTAATGCGCATTTTTTGTTGGGGGTCGTGGGCAGGCGGTAATGTGGAAGGCCCGGCTTGCGCCTCTTCAGAGGCTGGTCTGGGCATGGAGTGGGAGTGGCAGTTGATTCCGTCAATGGTCGCGGGGTCTGGGCCTGTTCCCTTATTGCAGCAGCTACCTGCAACATTCCCTCCCTAATGTTCACCGACAGTGTATCAGTTACCTGCGACATTCCCTCCCTCATGCTCACCGACATTGTATCAGCTACCTGCAACATTCCCTCCCTCATGTGCCCGGACAGTGTTCCCATTTCTCGTGAGAGTGTTGTTACTTCATCCGACAGTCCCGATACCTCATCACCCACCACACTGATGGTGTCCAGGAGTGATCATGTAAGGTTAATGTTCTCCGCACTCATTGCCATCATCTGAACCACATCTGTTACATCCTGCACCTCAGGAGAGCACTGTCTCACCCTGGTTGTGCCTCGCTGCACCCCACTGGGATACACAGCTTCGGACGGTGGGGCCCTGGGTGTGGCTTACTGCACCCCACTGGAACCCGCAGCCTTGGACAGTGTGAAAGCATGAAATGTCCCAACACTCGCACCACTCAGGAAAGGGGCTGGCACCTCAATGGGCGGCACCAGCACCCCCTCCAGAGTGAGTACAACTGTGGGGGCTTCATCCTCCCCCTCCCCTTCACCCTCACCCTCACCCCCATGCTCTTGGTTTGGAAGGTCGGATTGGAAGATGTTCTCCTCTTCAGGCTCGACCACGTCTGAATCAGCCTCTTCAGGGTTAGACTCAAGTTCTGCAAAATATAACAGGACAAATGGTTAGCAGCAGAGGAGGGGGCAGGGTGACATGAGTAGGCTCACACAGTGCAGGCAGCAGGCTCCTTTGAAGGACCACGATGAATGATAGCACATTGCATCAACCGAAGCGTAGCAGATGGAGACATCTCTATGAACTGAAGCATGGCTAGCCCACGCAGTACTTAACATTTAGGAATGCCAGACTGTGGAATTTGCAGGACTTATCTTCTCCCTCGAGTGTGGGCCCAGCTTGTGCAGTGGTGCTTGCTTTTCTCCAGGCAGGTCCCATCAAAGCAGCGACCCTGACTTCCAAGTGTGTCAGTGGGTGCAGATTTGCCAGACCTTCTCCTGTTTGAGTTCTCTCTTTTGTTATGTGCCACCTTCCTCTGCAAAGATGAAAATATAACTTTTTAGAGAGGGTGTCTTTCTGCTGGGTAGGACATACAGATGGTCACATTTACAACTGCAATTCCAGTGAATAAATGAAAATATTACTTACACTGACTGCTTGACCAAGGTCCTGCTACTTCTTTTTGTACTGGTCTCCGGACCTCGGGGGTCACCATTGCACAGTAATCTTGTGAAAGTTGGTTCCAGCGTTTCTTCATTTCTTTTGATGAAACTTTTATTTGACCTCTGCTGGTGTCCAGCTCGTGCCATCTGGCCTCAATTACAGTAACTAGTGCCTCCACTTCATCCTGTGAGAAATTATTGGTCCTTGATCCGTGTTGCATATTGCAGCTCCGATTATTTCCACTCAGAATTAAAGTTCTCACACACCACTCAGAATTAAAGTACTTACACACAACTGGCCCCTTAAAAATGGCTGAATGCAGACCAGGAGGTGTACTGGGCATGCGCACCCATACCAGTCACGTAAAAACTTCATTTTGTTTTTGCGCATGCGCAGAAGGGGTGGGGGGGGGCATCCTTTTTTCAGTGCAGACATTAGGCTCCACCCCCCAAAGCTAAAGGACAGGCTGCGCGGCACCAATATCAAAAATTAGAACGGGGAAACTTTAAAGTTTATTTTTGGCGTAGTCGGGCCCAAAAAAATGGCCATAACTTTTCAAATATGCCAAAAAACGGCATTGGGGAAAATTGAGACCATTATTTTGTGATCCACTGCGAAAGAGCAAAATCTTAATATGATGATGTCTTTCATTCTTGGGTAGCTTGCCTGCCATAATCACCACTAAATATGCTAAATAAAAGAGTGGCATCTTCCTTAGAGCAGAATGTTATTCACCCCAAAAGACCCTTTCTTACTTAGAAATAGTGCTGCCCCTGTATCCTGTCATCTGGAGGAAATGAGCTCTGGCTTTCTACTGTGCACGGCGAGCCAATTTTCCTGCTGATACTCCCAAGAAATTCTGCCCTGCTGTCACAACTATGCGCTGGAAATATGTTTAAATGAACCAATTGATAAATATTCAAAGGCTCGAAAACATGCTTCAGACCGCCAAATAAAATAGTCAAAATAGAGCCTCGAGGGACCGTACTGCACTGTTAAAGAATAGAATTCCACTCAATGTGTCTTTCATTAACACTACAAAGTGCAAATTGCAAATTGGTT
Source organism: Pristiophorus japonicus (assembly GCF_044704955.1). Lineage (NCBI taxonomy): Eukaryota > Metazoa > Chordata > Chondrichthyes > Pristiophoridae > Pristiophorus > Pristiophorus japonicus. The sequence continues at coordinate 103,299,292 of NC_091987.1, forward strand.
ATTTGAACAGTCATTCTATAGACGTCTTGATCCACATATAATCCATACTCGCAATTTTTTTCTCACCACTCAGCTGTACATTGCCAAATACTGCAACACCTGGTGACCTTCCTCCTTTTCCGGGCTCGGGAGGAAATTAAATGTCACTTTTTAAAAATGTGTCATGTGGAAAATTAATAAGGCTTAGTGAAAAAAAGTTGACACATTTTATTTTGAACAAAAATCATAGCTGGAACTGCAAAATATATCACTGGAGTTATGATTTGTTCCAACTTCAGTTTCGTCCTTAAGCGCGCTGAAATAGTTCTAAGTACACCAAGTGCCAAATGTACATTGAGCAAAGAAGATGACCTGAAACTGAAATGTGGGTCAGATTATCCTGCAATCTGGTTTCCCTCTAAAACAAAATTAAAATAAATGTCAGAGCTCATTAGAATAAAACTAAGCATCTTTGGGGAGGGAGGGGGGCGCGGGGATGAAAAATTGAATAGGCACTCGTGTCAGGAAATTCTGCAGTTAGTAAACCAAAGAATAATTCTTAAATTGTGGCATGCATGCAAATTAAGATTTGTCGCCTTCCCCCCCCCCCCACCGTATCCAGAAAGTATTTTGCAAGATCATGCGTAGGATAATGCCCACTATTTCCATATTCTCGATCTCAGCTGTGACATTGTGGAAAGATGACAAACTGAGGCCAAGTACAGAAGTCAAGGAAAAATGAAAGCGTGTGTCTAGTTTGCTTTTGTGGAATTCCTTCGGAATATAGGGACCAAAGTTCGGCCTGAGTTGCTCCTGTTTTGTTGGAGCAACTGGTTTAGAATGGAGTATCTTAGAAATTCGAATTCTCGGCATTTAGTTTGCTCCAGTTCTAGTCAGTTAGAACAGTTTCACTTTGGAACAGAATTTTTTTTCAAAAGGGGGCGTGTCCAGCCACTTACGCCTGTTTTCAAAGTTTAGGCAGTGAAAACTTACTCCAAACTAACTTAGAATGGAGTAAGTGAAGATTTTTGTACGCTCGAAAAATCCTTGTCTACACTTTAGAAAATCAGGCGTAGGTTACAAATTAGGCGTAGGGAATGGGGGGTTTAAAGGGAAGTTTACAAACATTAAACACTTCAGTTTTACAAATAAAGAGCTATCATCAATAATAAATGATAAATACATCAATAAATCAACCAATAAATCAATAAAAAAAATTAATAAAAAATAAAAAAAAAATTAAAAAATCAATAAATAAAACATTTTCGACTTACCGACTGCAGCACCGGGAGTCCTCCAACAGCATGCTGGGACGGCCCCTCCAGTGTGTCTCTATCTCTCTGTCTGTCTGTGTGTGTGTCTCTCACTCTCTGTATGTCAGTGTCTGTGTTTCTGACAGCGAGGGGAGGGGGAGAAGGGGGGTGGGAGGGGGAGAAGGGGGGGGAGG